>NC_140583.1:402042928-402672392 GCF_964204655.1 Triturus cristatus | reverse complement strand
AAAAGTCACTAAAACCCGTGCTAAGCCGCCCTCTGGTAGCTTGGCTTACCTTAGAGGCAATGTGCACAGTATTTACGTTGCACACAAACAGCAATAAAGGGAACCCGACACATCAAACAAGAAAAATCCCAAACCAATTTAGAAAAATAGAGTCAATTTTCATAAATAAAACACCAAAATGACAAAAATCCAATGAGTAGAATCAGAGATATTTTTTTAAAGCAATAGGTGAATATATATCACCAAGAAGCACAAAGTGTCACTCGCCTGATCACGCTACACCAGGGGAAAGTCACAAGTTCAGGCGGAACGTGATGGAGTGCAGGTCGGATTAAGGGAACAAGTTAGTCCTGTTGAAGCGTTGCCTTCTCAAAGTCAGCGTGAAGGGTTCCATTTGTGTTAGCGAAGGCTGTGAGGAGGAGGCTGTCGGCACGAAGACCTGACCCTGCTGGAGCTTCACGGGCTGTCGATTCTCAGCTTGAAGAGGTCACTTTGCTGTTGCAGGGAGCCCAACACTTCTCTATCATCACCTATTCTTCAGGTGGAGGTCTCACTGGTGCCAGCTAAGGGTCCAGGACCTGGAGGGAACCTCTTGGTGTTCAGGGCTTACTCTGGCACAGGCCAGCAGCAGCGCTTGGGCAGGTCTGGTTGGTGCTGATCAGCTGGGCAGTTACAAGGAGGCCTCTGAAAGCTTGTTGTGTCCCTCAAGCTTACAGAGGATGTCAGCCAACTGATCCTTAGAGTCACTCTGGGTAGCCTGGGTTTAAGGCAAGCAGGTGTGATCCTTCTTCAGTCAGCGGGGCAGTCCTTCTTCCTCAGACAGCAGGGCTGTCCTTCTTCTGAGTCTTCCACAGGCCCAAGAGTGTTCTGATGAAAGGTGCTGAGGGTCCCAGTTTTATACGTAGTGTCAGTTTTGTGTGGGGGAACTACCTGGTCAACCCCAAGATTGGTTCTGTTCCCTTCTTCCCCTTCCCCTGGTCCTGTATAGGGTGACAAGGGCAAGGGCAGGCCTGTATCAGGTTCCTTTATATGTGAGGCAGGAAGGACACTTTGGAATGTAATCAGGGCAGGGTAAATCTCCTCCCCAGCATTCCTGTCAGGAAGATCCTCTCCCCTCACAAATTTGGCTTCCGTTTTCTCAATGCAAGCAATACACAACCCAAAACAGCAAAGTCATTCACAGGTATGTGTCCCAGGACACTGGCAAGAAGGCAGTGTTGGTTTGGGCAGAAAAAAAATTGCATTTTTAAAATTGCAACCTAAAATACGACTTCACCATTGAAAATCATTTTAAATTACAATTCATTTGAGTGTAAACGTCATTTCTCTAAGTGTTGCCAAATAGAAGTTATCACTTATTAGGTGTAATAAGGCAAACCAATATTAGTCTGAGGGAGAAATAGCCTTGTGATAGGAGTTTTTCCACTATAAGGACATGTAAAACTTAATGTCCTGCTTTTTAGATAACATGCACCCTGCCCTGTAACGCTTTAGGACCTACCTTAGGGGTGACCTATACGTTTTAAAAAGGAAGGTTTATGGTTGGGCAAAGGTTTATTTTGCCAGGTCCAAATGGCAGTTTAAAACTGCCCTACCGGTTGCAGTGGCAGGCATGAGACATGTTTTACAGTGCTACATTAGTGGGTGGCACAATAAGTGCTGCAGCCCACCATTAGCATTTAATTTTTTAATTTACAGACCCTGGTTGGCCATAGGTAGCCCACTTACTAGGTCCTTACAAGTACTTTAAAATGTGCCAATCAGGTTTAGGATAATTTTACCATGTTTGGGGGGTTCAAGCACTTTGCCACTGGTTAGTGGCATTTGTACAAAACATCGAGGCCCTCATTTATGAAAAGTGGCGCATCGCTGCGAGAAAACAGCAATGCGTCACTTTTCATTGCGCCCTCCTTGCGACACCAATGATGCATCATATTTACAGTATGACGCATCATGTCGCAAGGAGTTACAGATACATCAGTATTTCTGACGTATCTGTAGGCGCAAAAATGACGCATTGCTGGAGTGTGTCACAAAAGTGATGCAACTACGGCAATGGGTCATTTACAAATGGGCAAGTCCCATGTTAAATGAGCCTGGGTCAGTTTTACGTCTGCCATGAGGTAGGTGTAAGATATTGACACATTTGCCTCCTAGAAGTGGCGCAGGGAAATCTCATAGATTTCACTGCGTCACTTCTACGACCCTTTCTTGCGTCGGAACTCCCCCTTGCATATATTATACCAGGCGCAGCTATAATGTGGCGCAGGGGTTTACAATGTGGCGCATCTACCTATATGCGTTACTTTGTAAATATGGTGCAACAAGGCGCATTTCTTACGCCGCTGCTGTGTCACAAAACGTGACGCACCGTTGGCGCAAGGGCTCATAAATAAGCAAGCCCTCAAGTTGTAAATGACACTCATCTCGATTTGAATGTTTCCTCCTCCACTGACATCTCCGTATTAGCTTCGATCCTAAATAATATTCAGTCTTGGATAGCCGCTCATCACCTCAATTTCAATTGCTACAAAATTCTAATCATAGGTATTTCTACCCAATTTTCAAGATTGGTTGTACTAAGCAAATCTTCTTGTCTGCATCCTAGCCATGATTTAGAGCTCCAAATCTATCACATACATTCTCAAACACCAACCTAATCTTCAAAAACATACAAACACATGACCAGAAATGCCAATCGCTAACTCCTATTAATCTGTGGGATTCAAGCTTTCCTAGTGGAACATGAACTAAAAGAAGTTTAAGATTTAGTCCTATCCAAATGTAAAATATCAAAATTCCAGCGTCTTTGGCATTCCTAAAATTCACCTGCAACCCATATTTGGCTTAAATTGTTTCTACCACACTACCCATGAACAGCTGGCTCCCCTTTGATGACGCATCTACCAATAAACTGGCCTGTTTAGTATACAAACTCCCACAGTTTGATCACTGCCACCATCTAACAAGAAGCTTGATATCTCAGAAGGCTCCTGTCAACTTTACAGTTCTGACTCAAGTTGAGACCCTTACTTTTAACAGGAACATGCTCTGTATCCTTTTTTGGCTTTTCTCCCAAAGTTTTGAACATTTATTTCTTATACAATTCACACATTTTCATCTTTAACTTCCTTCAAACAACAGCGAAAACATGTGCTTCCCAGTCATCTATTTCTGTCTTCATCTCTCTAGAGTCTTGCTATATTTCTGAAACTGGAACTTAGCATTTAACAATATTCTATACATCCTTGATGGAAGACCATCTCTATCCTCTGAGTTTAGGTCTCCCTAAACAATGCTGTTACTTATTCTCCTTTCTTGCTTATTGTGCCCTAACTTCTTCTTCATCTTCTAGTTTCTGCTGTCATTTTTAATCTCTCCTTTTTCACGTACATAGCTTAAGTCAATATTGTACATAAATGTATACAGAAAATGGGCAGTACTGTATATATAAGGATGGATTTGCCACACCTCGCTTGATCATGTGAACTTTATTCTTGTACTTTGAGGTTCTAGATCCTTATTTTGCATTAATCATGTAATCACTTATGATTCTTGATGCCCTGCACAGTGTTCAATGTAAAACGTTCTTTGGATTTGTACACGCTACACACAACTACTTAATAAATAAAGTAAATGTAACAAAGAATTTCTTGTTTGGCTTACTTTTTGTCACAAGCAAGAATGCATCGTCATCATGTATTGCATGATTGACAGTGTCATGTCATCATTAGTAGTTCTAGCACTGTGTTCGTTAAATAATATAATTCCTGTGGCAAAGATTTTTTTTAAATGCCATTTCTAAACACGTGTGTTGTCTGATTTGTATGTATGCTAATGCTTTGCCAAGAAGGTTATGTAGATAAATCATTAACCGATGCTGATCAGGCGTGAAAAAGTGGCATGATATATTTTTTTAAAGGAATTATGCGTGAAAAAGACTATTGCGGAACAACATATGTGAGTAAACGTGTGAGCAGTCCGTTCAAATCTAACGTGCTACCTATTTCAACCACACTTTTAGCACTCTCCGGCCCCGGACTTGTGCAAACAACAGAACTGTGCATTAAATCAACACTGACCTACCTAAGAAGACTGAAGGAAGTGACCACTGACAATGGAAATGTGAACGTATTGACACTTATGAGACTCATCATGCTGGACACCTCGAACAACCTTTTTCTCAGAATTCCTTTAGATGGTAAGTAAAGTACATTTTTAAATAATCAAATGCTATGTATTGTTTTTGATAACCAAAGCACTGAGTAGGTTCCTTTTTAAGCAAAGTGTTAAAAGGCGTGCCTAAAGGATTGGCAGGCGTGAATAAAGGAATAGGGTATTTATAGTGGAAAGCATACTGTAGCTTGCAATACAGTGTGTGTTTTTGTAACTTAAAAGGGGAATGAAAAGTAGGGCAGAGAAGGTATTTTGTTGTGCAAACCCACAGTTAAGCCTCATGTAGGCCTTGATTCTGATGGGGTGGGAAAACACAGATCCTTGTGCAAACCTAAATTTGAACATGGATTGTAATTCAGCGTTTTGCAGAAAGCACTGCGCCTCTGGAATAATCCAGATTTTCCCCATTCCGCATGTCATACCTCATTTATCCTAAGAGTAACTATCCAGTGCACCCGGCAAATGCTCCACTGGCAAGGTTAGGAATGTGTACTAGGTTCAGTAATAACCACCTTTATTTTAACCCACTCGGAAAAAGGCCTTTGAGTTGCGTCTTGAAAAACAATCTATTTCAATAGGAAAACGTTCTATTGACTGAAGGTGATCAGCAACATGTTATATTTATGAATTGTGATTTGTCTGAGAATGATCTTCAATGCAATTATGTGTATATAATTTCTTGTAAGAGATTATTTTGCTAAAAGTGTAAAAAGTGTAAAAAAGTGACAGACTAAAGTTATGTTGAGAACTCATCCCACTGTAGTTGTAGCTAGAAAATAGGAACTAATAAGAATGTTATAACCCACCTCTGTATGTAAATGGGGCAATGAGGGAATGAAAGAGACAGAACAGAACCACCAATGAATCCATCCTGAAATGAAGGGGTATCAATAACTGTCATAAAATATATGTTTGCATTGCAGTCATGCTAGTTTCCCTGCAGATGCAGTTATTAACGATGTTGCCAGATGTGACGCGCGCCTCATGCGCTATATGAAGTTGCGTTGATCATGATATCTGAAGGCGATAAGGAATTCTTCTTACTTTCGTCGAAGCCCCATTCATTTATGATTCATGTAAAAGGCATCTTGGTCCTGAGTGGTGGGTTGAGAATTTCAACTGAACCAATTAAGTGCAGAAGGCTTAACGGGGAAAAAAACGTTTTCACAGCAGGTATGAAGGAAAGATTAGATTCTATATGGAAGAAATGGGGAAGAATATTCCAGAACTTGAGGTGCCATAAGAAAATGTGCGGTCTCCACCTCTGCCTTCCTGATCTTATGGACAACCAGCAGAACGTCTGATAAAGAACGTGGTATGCACCAGAGATAAATGTGTCTTTCTATTTAGTTTATCCTTAAAATTAATTCCTGAATTCCTTCTTTCTTATGAGTTTGAATGTCAAGAATGATTAAAGCATTTCTGTTATCTTCAAGTATGAGTTACAGATAACCCATTACAATAAGTCATTTTTCTAGGATTTTACAGCAATATTGTCAGTGACGGCTCCGCTAAGGCGGAGGAGCATTGCCCCACTGTGCAAAAAGTAAAAAGAAAATGACAATAACGTATTGTTATTGTCATTTTATTTGTCCTATTGAGTCAGTGGCCTGTGTGTAGTGTTGGGCAGGGCTGGGCAGCGCAGGGGGAGAAGTGGTTTGCACTCCCAAAGTGTGCATGAACTGTATGGCTGGCCCTCTTGGGCCGACCAAACAGTTCATGCACACTTTGCATGTTCCTACCAGGCTGCATAACACAGCCTGGTCAGGAACATGCACAGCCTTCCTGTTCGAGTCTGAGCGCCGACCAATCACAACACTGATTGGCTTAGGGGAGCCGGTGTGCCGGGTAATTCCTGCTCCTGACCTGACTGAGGGGAAGAAGGAAGAGGACGCAGGGGAGGCGGCGGCCGGCCGTTATAAGGTAAGTCTTTTTTTAAATTAATTAATCCCCTTGCGTCACCAACCCCGTCCAGTAGCAGCTGCTACTGAATATTGTTCACACACATACTTTCTTATCAATATACCTGGATGTATTTTATGCTTCTCTGCAATCCTCTGAAATTACATAGGGCCTGATTACGAGTTTCTGCGGTCCTGGACTGGGCGGCACGCCACCGCTTTGTGCCAGGACCGCCGAAACTCAGCGCCGCCCGCCCGATTATAAGTAATTGTGTGGTCTTGCGGGCAGGCGGCCACTTTACTATAAAAATGATTGGAAATCCTTAATCTGAGATGGCCTAACATTTCCTCCACCAGAAGTGTCTCTGTCTCCCAGGAAAACCAATTCCCTATTTAAGTGAGGTCTCCTCCCCTCGTGCAGGATCCAAATTGGTTCTCCCTCCTGCTGGAGATGGTTCCCAACTGTCTAGGAGGGCTCTCGGAATGAATAGGAGGAGCCCAATTTGGCATTTCCAAGTAAAAAGAGCTAGTATAAAGTCTGCCCTTAGTTATGCCACCTGTTCCTGCCTCCTCCTAGAAAACAAATACCTGCTATGTGGTCAGTGGTTGATACCTCCTCTGCCATCGTGGGTCCAGAGGCCAGGCTGTTGGTCCCTGGTAGGCAGATGATTCTTAACTCCAGCCAGGAATCTATATTGGCCTCTGGAGGTGTTATGAGTGTTGAATTGGTTTTAAGTCACTTCTGGCTAGAGCAGCCCAAACTATATTTTTACACAGTTACTTCTCGATTAATTCATTGAAATGTGTTAAAAAAATCTGATTTCAGCATTACATTAGATGTGGAGAGGCCTGCCTATAGAACATCTGGCATAAACCTTCACAGTGAAAATAGCTTTAAAGCCTTCACTCACTGTGAAAGCATATATGTCGAATATATAGGGGCCTACTTACAAACAGCATTTTGTTCTTACGTTTCATTGTACTACAGTAGTACTACTCATGCATTACACAATGCAATTTACAAACCTATTTACAGAGACCACTGCCTCTCCGATTTATCCTATGCAGACATCTCTGCCATGAGTGCAGAGATCTTCACATACATAGGTCTACGTTTTAGTGGTAAATGTGTCAGGGGCAGGCGAGATTGGCTGGAAAAGGGGAATTCTTACATTTAAATGGAAGGTGTTTTGGGAGGGGTAGGGAGTGGTTTAGAGAGGGACACACAAATAAAACATACTCACCCACAAACATTAAGTCCATTGAACTTCTAAAGTTTCAACAGCTAAAATGGCCCCAAAGCAGTTGTAAACATACACCAGCCCCCTTGTAGTAAGTCCAGCAATACATATGGCCACTCACAGATACTGAAACACACTTCCAGAACAAACAAAGAGAGGCAGGGATTTAAAATAACACCCCATTGGAAATAATATTTAAATAAATACATTTATTTTGATTTTTTAAAACAAATGCATACATTTTGTTTATTATTAAATATATATCTGTATATATATGGATATAGGGACACTCCTAGGAGTAGCTGTGCGCGCTATAAATTACAATAACATAACATATATATAATTAATACATAATTATAACATTACAATTATAAGTTGTTTTTATATCAAAATTACAATAAACTTTAAAACTTTGGTTAAATAATTGCTAGTATTTCAATTAAATATATATATACATCTATGAACGAGAACCTGTTACACAGAACTGGTTAGGCTCACTCAAGTGCTTTATCAAATGTAACTCGTGAAAGGCCTGTAAGAAGAGCAAAAATTGGAGTAGTTACAACACTAAGCATGGAAGGGCCAAGAAAATTACCAGACATATGACATGCACCAGCGACTTTGTCGTATATGTGCTGAAGTGCCCTTGTGGCCTCAGGTATATTGGAAACAATAAGGGCCCGATTCCAATCTCTGTCGGAAGGGCTGCGAACGCGATCTGGCCGGAAAAAGTACGAGCTGAACGCGTGTTTACAGGCGACCCTTACAGTTGTACGAGCAAGCCAGTACGATGCGGGAAACGCGAAATCACCGCCCGAATTGTTTATGTCTCCGAACCGGTCCGTACGTTTCGTCCGTAAGCAAACCGCGCCGTGCAATGGAGGCGATTTCCAACAGAGTAAGAACGATGTACAAATCGGACGGCCGGATCGCGTTGTAGCGTCCGACATGTAAGAGCTCTGGGAAGCGGACCTTAGGGGGCTGTAGGGGGCCCCCCTTCACCAGTAGCCGTACGAGTCGGTCACAGGTGGGGACTCAAGGGTACCCCCTACACATGCATGTATGGTGCGGAGGGCACTGACGCGTCCCCACAACAGGGGGTGCCCTTTACCGCAACCTACATTTTTGTCAATGGCAGCCTTTGTACGCGTCATACAACAGGCTCCTATTGACTTCAATGGGACTCCGAGCGAGCCGTGTCCATCAGCGTTTGTTCGCATCGTACTCGGGCGCTCAGAGCCCCGGGGTACGAGTCGATTGGTAAACCCTCCGGATCCGAGTCGGACTGAGGCCCTAAGTTGCAACATAAAACCAGGATTCTCCAACACTTATGAGCTGTAGCTAAGCAAGACTTTATTTATCTCATAGCCAGGCATTAAAAAAAAAAAACATGACTGCAACAGCAGCTTGGTGCAGTTTTATGGTATAGATAAGGTTGTAGTACACCCAAGGCGAGGTGACAGGGAGAAACAGTTTCACATCATGGAATCAAGATAAATAATTGATCTCAATACAAAAATTCCCAATGGACTTAATAGTGGAGAGATATTGGCCACGCATAAAGGATGTTAACACACCTAGGGCCACCACTGTGTCGCTTTCTTTCAGTCTGATTTTAACTTTTAGTTGGTCACTTATTGTTCACTTCTTCAATTCTAACAGGGGGTCCAATTTCGAGCATTTTTCCTTATCTTGAGGCCAATGGGTCCTAATGTCCCAGACACTGGTCAATGCAATGGTGTGTTCTACACATTACTAGCAATGTATACATTGACAGAGAACACCTTTCTTTTCCCCCCATCATGGATTAGGATAGTGGAGGGAAAATAGGTATGAAGGATACAGTCTCAATATTTTGTATAAATTCAAATTTTGCAATTTATAGGCTTGACTCATAAAATACTCCCCTTAACAATAAGTATTTTTTCGTTTTTCACTTTGCACATATATGTGTTACGCCTCACTTACTGGATGGTCGCCATAATGGATAGGTATTGTGAAATTATTGAAATATATCCTCGGCTGAAGGATATCAATTACTGTATGATGTTAATGACTCACATATAACGGGATCATGATAATGTTTACATATGAATTGTAAATGTTACCAACTAGGGTCTTCTTACGATGGAGGATACTAAAATTCTAATACTATATTTTGCCCCTTTTTTTGCTCATTGATTGGATGAGCATAACATGGATTTATGTGGGGGTTTGAATGGGGTAACTTTATTTAATCTACACCACTATTGTATGATTTTGAGTAATTTATGTCCAACGTGGTTTGTACTAGGACAATGGGTTTAAATACCAATATTTTATTGTCTCAACATGTAGCAGAATAATTACTGACATGTGGCGTGTTAAATGAACATAAGCAAGTTAGTTTATAGACAATTTGATCCAATGTTTCGCAAGTTCTAGCCGAGGAACAATATACCTGATGTAATTGCACAGTCCTCATTCTATTGCTATTATTGCGGTTACGGTATATGCGAAAGACTCAGTATTAGTAGATATCGGGCAATATTAAAATGTGATTATAAGTAGTACATGCATTGTTTGGTTATTCTACACCAGCAATCATTTTTTATAAATTTCTGAATCAAAAGCTTTATTGATATTGAATTTCTTTTCGGTCGTATCGAAACTTGAATGAGTTGGATTTCTCACTTTGGTGATGCAACCCCTTCAATTGGAAGTATAATATTAAAAATTGCTTGAATTTTGTCTGTAAACTTGTAATTTTAGAAATTCAATTTTAATGTGATTGAAATATGTATAGTATTTTCTCACTATCCATGAATTGTAAATGCGTATTTTTAGAGGCGATTGGACACATTACTTTCACTTGAAAAAGGCTTTTGCCAAAACGCGTTGTCTTTGTGCACACTAAAGTATTGTGCTGTCTTGAGGTGTGCAGCATTGTTTTTCCTGGATTTCCTGGAATTGCTTGTGAAGTATATATAGACAGCAGCTGCCGCCGTCACTGGAACCGGCACCGTAGGATGATGAAACGGCCTGGTGCAGCAAACATCACAAATAATATATATATATAACTATCAGTACATTTTAGTACATAGTAGATTTTAAAAAAGTAGATGGGATTCTTTTAATGTATTCTTTAGCGATAGTAAATAATTATATTTCATATAATGAATTATTTAAAACACATGTAATGTGCTGTGACATTTTGTTTTTGTAATTCTAGATTTAATATAATATATACAATTATTTATGTTAATATTTTGTAATAAAATATATAGATCTCTAATTTTTTGTTAACAAACTTCAATACATTTCTCTATACTTAACCA
Organism: Triturus cristatus; assembly: GCF_964204655.1. Classification (NCBI taxonomy): domain Eukaryota; kingdom Metazoa; phylum Chordata; class Amphibia; order Caudata; family Salamandridae; genus Triturus; species Triturus cristatus. The sequence goes on along the minus strand of NC_140583.1, from coordinate 402,661,757 downwards.
TAAAGAGAACACTGCTACAGTGGCAGAGAAGTCCACTTCTGTGTGAAAAGCTATGAGTTGTAAAATTACTCTTAAATCCTATTCTAGGATGTTTCACTGGGATGAAGACATGTAAGTCTTAACCTAGAGCTAACTTTATGCTAAGAAATTGTGAATAGCAAACGAAAAGTGTACAAGTTACTCATATGTGCAATGGTAGATTTACATGTAAATTTACCTTTGTGAACAGTCTCCATAATATACCACTTTTTTTTATATATTAGGTATCCTCTCCTCTGGTTTTGCAGGGAACACTTTATGGGTGACATTATTATATAAGGGATCCGTACAAGGCAAAGGCACTTTTCATTTCTGTGTGTCACTCCAGTGGCTTTAAACTGCAGCCCAGTCTGAGCACTACAGTGCTCCAGGCAGCCAAACGTTTCGTCTTATATGTAGGTAGTTTAAATATACACTGCAGCCCACATATGAATTGTAACTTCCAAGGACTAGTACCATTTCTGTGTGATCTAACATGGCCTTATAAGAAAGTTAAATTAATAGATGAAACTACTTTTAACAGTACCATTTTGGGTCCAGAGCAGACACTCTGGCACATCTACACTGTAGCACAGAACAAAAGTGTCACAGTGAACAGCGAAAAATCAGGGGTGACCATGTAGAAACAACTGATTTTAGTCAGTTAGCTACAAGCATACACCAGAATGGATCATTACAAAATGTCACGTAGTAATAACTAATAAAGCAGCACAAAATTAAAATGGCAGAAGTAATATGTATATGTCCATTCACAGTAACTAGATCGTTTTTTTAGTGCAGATGGAGTCAGTCAATTACAGCCATACTCAAGGTAGAAGATAAAGTGACACTGGAACTGAACAAATTTCGGCTCATGTTTAAAGGGTTCTGAAGGATAGGTTTGCCCTGACACGTGGTGAACAAAAATCCAATCTCTGGGCACACTTCATGGAAGAATAGCGTTTGCGTACTTTCCAGTGGCGGCTGCTGCAAAACGAAGGTGGAGAGGTGGGGGTAGGTGGGGACGGACAAGTAATTTAGGGTAAAATAATAATTTTTAAAACGTACCTGTCGCAACCACTGCCTCCGACACCGATGGCTGCCTCGGTGCTTCTCTCCCAGCAGTTACTGGTAAAGCACACGCTCTCCACCTAATCCAGATGCTGCTCTCATTCTAGGAGAGCAGCACCAGGATTGGTCTGAGTGGTCTGGTCTGCCGCTCAGACAGTGCCTGGGAGCCTGCGGCTTTTTTCCAACCCGACTGTGCAACTCAACTGGGTTAGAGAAATAAAAGTACATATTTCTGTAGCCTGGCCTAAGACAGTTCGCCAAACTGACATGCACACTTTTTAGTGCTCACCACACCTCCCTGTCATGGCCCAGCCCGGCCCCACCCTGCACACGTATGCCTAAGCCAGAGCCAATCACAGAAAAATAAAATGATATGATTAGCACTTTATTTTTCAATGACTGACTCTGACAAGTGGGGCAATGCTCCTCCGCAATTACGGAGGAGCCGTCCCTGGGTTTCCTTTTTGAAGGAAGGTTGGGGCATATCATCGAGGAACAGCGTTAAATATCGCTGAGTGGGCTTAGCGCGGATTTGCTTAATGCCGGCTATCGCCGGATTTGATCACGAAACATCGCGTTATTTACAACGCATATCTCCACGGCGATATTAAATCCGGCGATAGCGGCGAAATCCGCAAACATCGCTGGAAATCCAGCGCAACAACGGAAGCGATAAGGTATTCCTTGCAAATAGGAAGATGTGGATTCAGCCATAGAATCCACCTCCCATCATATGTATAGCTAAGTCTGCTTTTTTGCAGACGTTTGCTTTCGGCGATATCCGCGGATAGCGCGGATTTTAACATCGGTATTGATGTCCTGGGCCAGCTTGTTGATAGGGAGAAGTGCTGTTAGCCATGATTCCCGTGTTGTGTTTGAAGGAAACGCCCACTTTGCTTCTCATTAGAGATGCAAAGCGAGGCGTCGGTAAAAAGGCAGCTAACATGCGCTAATGCATGTTAGCACTGCCTTGTAAATAGGGCGAAAACATTATCTCCGCTTTTTTGGATTTTAAAGCCAAAAAAGCGGAGATAAGGCCCTTGATAATATGCCTCATTTTTTCTTGAAGAAGGATGCATATAACTTCATACATATGCTTGTGTATACTACATAAAAATATGCCTCTACAGACAAATCCATACATTTAATATTATGCAGGAGAATCTGTTTAAAATTCGTGTTAATTGTTTTATGGAGCTAACTGTAAAAACAGATGCTTACTTTTTTTCTAATGTTAATTCTTGTTGCAATGTTCTCTGAGGTTACTGAGAGCAAAGATAAACGCAATTGTGCAGGCCCGTCCAGTATTAACACAACGGTTCTTTGGCATCAATGACATAATGGCATTTTTCTATTGTATTTTCAGAAAGTGAACTTGTATTGAAAATCCAGAAATACTTTGATGCATGGCAAGCACTTTTACTGAAGCCTGACATCTTCTTCAAAATTTCATGGATGTACAACAAGTATGAAAAGTCAGCGTAAGTATTAAAAGGGTTCAAAGAGAAGGCAAGTTGGAAATTCAAAAACAATGACGTAAATAGATCACCATCAATACTTGCATACACAGCGCATAGACTTGGGAACATGCATTTATTGGTATTTGTAGTAATTCCGTATGAGAAGCAAAAGGGCACATAGGTCTTTCTCTTTTTCACAGGAGGGGACAGAAATATGCTGGGCATCAAAATAAAATCTGTCCTTATTAGTGAATCAGATAGCTGGTTGGTGGCCCACATTTGCAAACACAGGTCACTTTTGAACTTGTAAAGATACCCTGCATGGGTGTTTTGGAAGGAATGGGAGGAGACAGCATTAATTTGTACAAGCTGCAGCCAATATTTATAGAATTATCAGGGAAATCAACAGTAAAAATTGATCCACCAGACCATAAAACAGGGCCACAAACAGCCAGAAAAACGGCCGACCCACAAACTGAGCTGCCAGACCAGCCTTTCTGGCACTGCAAGATTGCGCTATCAGCCAGTCAGTCCTGAGAGAACATCATTCTGCTGCTTTGGCATTATGTTATAGTGCAGTTGCGTAACAAAACTTAACAGGGCCTACCTGCAAAGTACATGCAGGGGGGCCCCCACACTCCAGACACCGTCCGGAGCTCTCAGGCCTGGGACCTGCCAGTACCGGAGGGCGGCCCCAGAGCTCTGGGGCCCTCCGCGGACCACGAGGGCTGCACGAGCTTTTGTTATGGCACTAATAAGGCACCATAATATTTGCCAACTCATTTCAATAGAACATCACTTTCTGCTTCTCTGGCACATTCAGGATCATCTTCGGTAAAATTATTAGCAATGAATTTCCACACAAGGGTAGTTCACTGCTGGGGGATGAGGGTGAGCTATACAGAACTGAGGAGAAGATGCAACTTTGCTGTTTTTTACTATTGTAGATATCCATCGGTTGTGTCCTCAGTGGAAATTTACTTTATTGTCTCACCCAGTGTCTTTGTTTGTGGCCCCCTTGAATCATTATCTGTGACATACAGCTGCTTGAAGTACACAGGGTAAATAGAGGATAAGGAAGATAGTGGGGAAAGCAATGACATTTAATTTTATTGTTGTAGGTTTATACATTACCTGACTATGCACTGAGATGGCCTTTGGTGATGTGGAATTAAAAACAACAGAAAGCACAAACCAAATCACCCACTGCACCTGGAACATCATTTAGTCAACAATTTAGCACTTGAGATACAGTGCAAAAATTAGGAATTTTCAGAAGAAAACTTAAAAGTTCATATGTGTGTGTGCATTTGTAGCACTTAATGCAAAAATGATGCATGCTTCATCGCAGTCAGCTTGTACTCAGAATCGGCAGTGGCCCTATGGAGTGTAGAAGACTGACCTCTCCTTGGCTCCTTCAGTTAGGGCAATCTGAAAAGCACCCTGAAGTCAGATCGAAGGTACTCAGGAACTGGGCAGCCCCTAATATTTCAATTAAGCTCATCTGCCCAGGGGATAGGGTGAGCATCAGTCTTGGTGAGTGAGTTGAGCCCTCTGTAATCCACACAAAACAGGAGTTATGGGGTAGCCCCCGGTGGGGCAGCTTTTGTTACCAGCACCACAGCGCTGGAGCAGCGGCTTCTGGAGGGCTCAATCACCCCAACTCTAACATCTTAGAGACTTCTTCCTTGATGCTGGCTTTCACTTTGTCAGACAGCCTGTATATTTTGTTTATGATGGGGAGGGCTGTTTCCTGTGTTCATGTCATGGGTTTTACAGATGTGAAAGTCAAGGAGCGGGGTTAAACAGGGAGGAGAACTGCCCCAACAAGTGGCGAGAGTCCTCCTGCTGTTCTGAAGTCAGGGTACCGAATAGGTTTACATCTTCCACTGACCCATCCTTCTCTTTTGAGACCAGGAGTTCAGGGAGAGGTTCACTCTCCTCTTTCTGCCCTTCATCTTTCACCAGCAACATAGTGACCTCAGATGCCTCTAGTGTGGTTTGAGACGATTGATATGGAGAACCATTTGGGGGCATTTGGGGGTCTTGAGGTCCACCAAGTAGGTGGCCTTCCCCTTTCTCTCAACAATCTCATAAGGCCCAGTCCAACGGTCTTGAAGGGCTCTGGGCTGCACGGACTCCCTCAACCACACTATCTGTCTAGGTTGGAATTCCAGAGGACTTCCTGGCCATACCACTGCTTCATTACGTCCTGGCAAGCCTCCAAATTTTCAGAAGCCTTCTTCCAAAACTTGGCCATCTAGTTCAGGAGTGCTAGCATGTAGCTAACCACACCTTGGGGGGTTTCTTAGAAGCTTCCACCACTCTCTAACCCGGCTGTGAGGTCCCTTTACATGGTGACCACACAGAAGCTCAAAGGGGCTAATTCCAACCCCCTTCTGTGTTCCTCCCTGTAAGAAAAGAGCAGGCATGGTAAGATAACATCCCACTTATGCCTCGTGAGCTCAGGCAGGCCCTTGATCATGCCCTTTAGGGTCCTGTTAAATCTCTCAACAAGTCCATTGGTTTGTGGATGATAGGGTGTGGAAAACGTTTACGTAACTCCACACTCCTTCCACATTGACTGCATATATACAGACATAAAGTTGGCAACTCTGCCAAACACCACTTATTTGGGGAAACCCACTCTGGTAAAAATCCCCATCAGGGCCCTAGCCACTATAGTTGCAGTTGCAGTCCTCAGAAGTATGGCTTCTGGGTTTCTTGTGGCATGATCCACCAGTTACAGGAGGAACCTGCTCCCAGAGGCTGTCTGAGGATCTACAGTCCCCACAATGTCAATGCCCATCTCAGGGTAACCTTCAACTTCTGCCCTGTCTTCCCGCTGGCCTGGCAGATCAACCAGTCGACAGAAGGTATCTGAGGAATATCTCAGCCAGTACCAATAAACGTGAGGGACAAGGGGTATCTAATGAGCCAGCCCCACTAGGAAGGCCCTGTCGCATTGGGAGACTACCAGTGTCCTTGTTACCCCATGCACAGGTGCCTTAGGCTCACTTTACAGGAGGGCCCAATCCCAATAGATACAGTGATTACCAGAGGCATCACCATGCGCCTGGGCTTCCACTTGTTGCCTCATACCCTACAGGGTTGGGCACTCCTTCTGTGGTGGGTGCTCCTTTTGCTTGCAATCCACAAGCTCAGGCAGGTCACCAAGGGAGGCAATATCCTCTCCCGTGAGCTATGGGGGTCCTCCTCCGGTGCTCCATTCACCTCAATTGTGGGACAATCAGGGGCTGGCTTCCCACACCCCTCGTCCTACCCTCTTTCGGCAGCTGTCTGGGCCATTTTTCCAGGCTCCAGAATTCCCTGACTCCCTTCTTGGGCAGCCATGGACCTGGTGGTTACACAAACCCACTCAGGCAACCCCAACCTTTGCAGGTGTGACCTGAGCTCCACTTCTTTCTAGGTTGTATGCACAAGGTAATTCTCGAACAAACACTTCACAGGCATGGCAGGGCTCACAGCAACTTTCAGAAGACCTGAGACCCCCCCCACTCAAAGTGAACAATTACAGAAGTGACTGCACAACAATCTGTTGTACAATCACTTCTGTAATTCTAACAAATTAGATTACATATGTACATTTCATTAGTACCAATGCTTTAGTTTAACACTTTACAATGCACAATATAGAGTCACTATTACACTACAGTTATAAATCCTGTACCAAACGTTGAGCAGAAATACCCTATTTATTCAATGGCCCCATTCAGTGCTTGCATTTTCTGGTGCATTGATCCAGAACTGCAAGCGCCATACAAAACAAAGTGATACCAAAGGAGATGATGGACGGAGCGTTTGAGCAAATCAAACACTTAACCCCAGTCAACAGATCTGGGTTTAATCCATCATCATTCTTTAGCTCACTCCTCCACCCCAGTTCAGACATGGCCATATGCAAATCAGTCTGACCCTGTGCCTCATGGGAACAGTCAAGCCCGAACTTCCAGCAATGTCTTCCCTGGACCGGAAACAAGCATCCTGGGACCGGTTTCGGGTTCATAACCCTCATCAGCCAGGCTATCTTGAATCCAGTGGCAAAGTGAGCAAGAGACCCACGTTTGGGCATACCCTGCCAACTTAGGGCGAACAAAGCGATACCAAAGGGGATGATGGACGGAGCGTTTGAGCAAATCAAACACTTAACCCCAGTCAACAGATCTGGGTTTAATCCATCATCATTCTTTAGCTCACTCCTCCACCCCAGTTCAGACATGGCCATATGCAAATCAGTCTGACCCTGTGCCTCATGGGAACAGTCCAGCCCGAACTGCCAAGCCATGTCTTCCCTGGACCGGAAACAAGCATCCATGAGGCACAGGGTCAAGACTGATTTGCATATGGCTGGGTTCAAACTGGAATGGCATGGCGAGCAAAAAAACGATGGATTTAGGCCCAGATCTCTGTACTGGGGTGAATGTAAGACATTGTTCTGCATTCTGTCCATCAACTGTTGTTTTTGCATTTGTCACCCCGAGTTGGAAGGGTATGCCCAGACGTGGATCCCTTGCTCTCCATGCCACTGGAATCAAGCTATCCTGGCTTAAGAGGGGTGAAACCCCGAAACTGATCCTAGGATGCTTGTTTCCAGTCCAGGGAGGACCTGGCTTGGCAGTTCGGGCTGGACTGTTCCCATGGGGCACAGGGTCAAGACTTATTTGCATATGGCTGGGTTCAAACTGGAACGGCATGGTGAGCAAAAAAACGATGGATTTAGGCCCAGATCTCTCTCTGTACTGGGGTGAATGTATGACATTGTTCTGCATTCTCTCCATTAACTGCTGTTTTTACACCAAACAAAGTGGCAAACAATGATATACTTTGGAAGGGATAAATGTCAGAAAAAGATGAAAATTTCAGCAATGCATGTTCTTTTTTTTATCCATTTCACAAGGGAATGAATGAAGAAAAGGAGAAGAAAAAGAGGGTAAAAGCCATTTCTCCAAGTCATGGTTTCCAGCAGGTGAAGAGAGAGATAAAGGCAGAATGAGGGGACAGAGAAAGAAAGAGAGAGTAGTACTTTTAAATCACGTTTTTCAGCAGGTTAGGAGGAGTGAGATGGAGACAGACAGACGGTAAAGAGAGAGAGAGCAGTTTCTTGAAGTCACAGTTTTGAGCAGGTGAAGAGGAGCGAGATAAAGACAGTATGAGGGGATACAGAAAGAATCCTCAATTTGAAAGAGTGTTTTTAATATGTGCCCATCCTATTACCAGAGAACTGCAGGACACATCTGTAGCAGAGCAGGCATGTACAAACAGAGCAAACTGGGGGCTGAAAGCTGTAAACACAACGTCATATAAAGAAATAAGACTGCTACGTATAAAAACGCGCAGAACGCTGCACAACTGCGGAACACAGTTAATACAATTTTACAAAGAGAAAAAAACTTGCTTTATAAATCACGTCCCAGCCCAGATTCCCCAGCATCAGCTATACCTTTGTAAGATAAAAGATTACAAGAGGCAACAGAAAAACACTCCACCCGCCCCTCCCACTTTACTAGTTAATCAGGTTGATCCTCCCAAACAGGAAGGAAAGGCTTCAGCTGAAGCCGGCCTTTGTAATGGGAACTGGGGAACCAGGGTCGGGCTGGGACAAAAATAAGTAGGCCCAGGCACCAAAGTAGAAGTGCCCCCGTTAGCGAACTAGGTAGCTAAAATAGTGGCCTTCTTGATGCCTCATTCAAAAGGATGGCTAGGCACAACGCCAGATCAAACATTCCAGAGACTTCAGTGTCTGAGCCCTGTTTTTTCAAATGTTATTTAAAGATTTGCTGCTCCTGCACACCCTTCTTTTTAACCCTTGGTAGATGCAGGCTATCAGAATGAGTGTCTGTTATGTACCAAACTGCAGATGAAACTACTGATTCACGTTAGATGGTAACTTTTAAAATAATCTGGGACCCAAAATCTGGTTTGGTGATAAGTAATAATTAATACTGTGGCAATACCAAATGAAAAGATAACAAACGCTTTCAGACACTTTAAACATGCCTATTTCAAAGTGCAAAACTCTGATAATAGAGTTTCCATTTATTTAGGGATGAAAAGGAATGATTATGAGTAAAATAAAGTGCTGCAATAATATAGCACAAATTCCTTTTCTGTGCAGCGAAATATCCATTTTTGCGCGGAAAAATTTGAAAATCTATGCTGCAATATCCTGGGGTTCTGACTGCCTATACTTTACAGTATTGGAAGGCATGTGGCCTTTGGGCACCATCTCCACATAACCCAGGGACACTACGGTAACCTCACTGACTCCTTCTTCCCACAAACTGGGGCCTTGTCCTCTCAAAGCACTATACTAGTCAACCCTGGGGTCATTCCTCCAGTGGAAGGCTGTACCCACTTGGGATCCCCCTTTTAGTGCCCATACTCATAAAATAACACTTTCTTCCGGTGTCCAGATTGGGATTGAGACCCTTTCCCTTGAGAACCATTTTGGGAGCCTTGAGAGAACTCCTTTTTGTCTCCCACCCCCTCTTTTTCTGGTTCCTCAGCATCAGCTGTGCCTAGGGAACCCTGATCATCCTTTTGGGAGTCAACCCCAGATGCCTTCTTGGGCCCTCTGGTGCTGACACAGAGGTTCACCTCCTCAGCAAGCTCCCTGGGGTCAGTCAGCTTGCTATCAACCAGGTGTTGGTGCAGCTCTGTAAAGTATTGAGCATGTGCTCCTTTAAAGTTAGGTTGTACAGTCCAGTGTAATGATCTACCTGGCTGCCCCTCACCCAGGCCCTCAGTGCCTTATTGGAATAATCTAGAAACTCTACCCAGGTCTGGTTTGGGAGTTTGTGGCTGTACTTTTACCTCTGCCTGCATCTCTTAGACCTCTAAAACACCGTGCACACAAACATTTCTATGACTATGTGTAACGGCTGTTGCTACTTATCATGCTTGTCTTATCTTTTACATTTGAGAACAAGAAAACCCTCTCTGTTTCGCCTGACTGTTTTGTTTTCTGTAAACTGTCACTTTGTCACTCTTTTTGTATCTTTGTGATTTTCGGATAAAGGGCTGTATCCCACTGTTTATTACGTTCGTCCTTTGACAGTATTCAATAACTCTTATTATATTGCACTATCCGGATGGATAGCAAATATATAGAATTGATATTGTTCTATATTTACAAGGACCAGTGTCTTCCTCATACTTGATACCCTAGTTCCTTGGTTACCTTATAGGGTTCCCTTGTCTTTAATTAAAAATGTATCTCTCAGGGTTAAGCCCAAATGTATTAACAAGTATAGCCTTCATGGGAGTGTACTGTGTCTGGTCTTATACCTCTAATGTCAGGAGTATGCCCCTCCCCACTGTGGGCATGTAACTCCAAAAGCTACCTCCCCAGTACTTCGCAGGAACCTTGTGCACCCTTAGAGTCACTTCCTCTGTGAGAACCACTTGTCATTGTCATTTCCCACCACATAACTGGGCACCAGATCCATGGGTATGCAAAAGGTCCATTCTCCGTTTGATACTGATGGTATGCTGCCACTATTACTGCGGGACTGCACCTGCATCGCTTTGATGTTCAGCTCTCTAAGGCTTAGCTCATGGGCCATTCGCTTTTCCTCAATGGCTTGCCTCTTTTCCTCCAAAGCTTGTCCTTTCTCCAACTTTAATATGGCCAGCTCCAGCTTGAGCTTTCTCTCCTCTCTCCTATTTTCCAGCTCCTCTGTGGACAGGTCTCTGGAAGACACACTGATCCCTGCCCGGAGGTGAATCTCTAATCCTGGGAGGATGTACCCCCCTCCTTAACAGGTCGCAATTCAAGACCCTCCTGTGGGCCTTGTTCCAATTGCTCCTCAGTATCCAATCCTTCCTCCTCATCATCTGTGGGGGCCTGGCGGGCCTCCGCCCCGCCCTCAAGGCCTTTTGGAGCTCTGCCTTCTTAGTGCTCCTCTTGGCAGGCAAACCCCTCTCCTGGCAAAATTCCTTGAGATTGGCCACAGTATAGTTCTCCAAGTTGGCTCGTTCAAACTCCATCTTTGCAGGTGAAGTCGCAGACACAACAGTGAGGTAGGGAGTGGATAAATTTGGAAAAATCAAAAAGGCTAATTAGGGAGAATCTACTTGAATTTGTCTTAGATATGGGATGGTAGTGTACATCAAACTACTGTATGGTACTGCACAAACACACTCACTGATGTTCATCAATGTTTGAAACTGGGATCCTGGTTGACTAGAGTGGTCAAGCAGTAACCACAGGCCCTAGATATATGGTATTTCACTCTACAAGTAATATACCAATTTAGTACATGGCTAAGAAACCATTTTTAGGGGAGTAAAAACAAGCACTTTAGGACTGGAAAGCAGTGGTAAAGTGTGCAGAGTTCTAAGGCTAACAGAAGCAACAATCCAGCAAAATTGTAGGCAAACTGGCAAAAAGTTTGCGTGATGTCCACCCTAAGGCTAACACATACCCTTGGGGCGCCATCCTCTTATGAATGGTGTCCAGTTCCCGCACCTGTTCCTCCAGTTCCCCCTGTTTATCTCTGCGTAGTTTATTATCAGCAGCAGAGGTGGCAATGAGCCCCCCTCGCGCCTGCTTTCACTGCCTTCCAAAGTGTGACTGTGGTGTCCTTGGTCTCTAAGTAGTCATTGATAGCCTGTATGAGTTAGTGGACCGTGGCTTGTCGATGAAGTAGGCTATCTCGTAAAGTACGTGGCAGCCATTGGGATGCATCAGGTGAGTACAAATGGCAGCGTGACTGGAACAGCAGCTGTGGCGAGTTCAAGACTGATTGACCCCCCGGGGGCGCCCACGACTCCGGAGCCCACCCCGGGAAATGCGCAGGCAGTCCAAGCACCCGGTGACTCGCAGAGGCAGACACCGCAGGTCCCACCACCAGGTCCCACATAGGCAATGATCGGTGCTCCCGCCTCCCCTGACTCCCTTCCCTCCTCCGTATCCGCGACCACCCCGACTTTATCCCACACGATGGTCCAGCTCTCAGGCGCACAGCTACAAGTATTCATGATATGCGACATAGTGCACCCCTTTCCCCTAGTTTCTCTGTCCCCAGTTAGTTGACGGTTAGTTAATGGCTGCAACCCTATAGCCTCTACGACACCCCTTACAGGGGATTACTCACATTGCACGGCCCCCAAGCGGCGAGGCGATCACTGCGCGCTCCAGTAGGGCATACCCAGAGGCAGATCCCGGACACATGCCCGCAGCCCAACTCAGGGTAGAGGCGAGAAGGCCGAGGGCCCACGAGATTGAGAGACCGAAAGGGATGTGACTGGGCGCTCCTGATATGTAAGCCTGTATGATAAGGGCGCTATCGCCTGTGCCTACGTGTATCACTGTTTATAAATGCCAATAAAAATGTTTTACAAAAAAAAAAAGGGCAGCGTGACTGGACAAAGGTTTGGGTTCAATCTCGACCTCTCTAACCTCAGTCTGTAGGGCCGATGTTCCTAGAAAATAGTCTATTCTGGCATACGGTTTTGGTCCGGGGAGTAGTAAAGTCCGGAGTCTGGGGATGAGCCAACCTCCATAAGTCCCCCAGGCACACCTCATCATCATCATTAATGGCCACTTATAGATCGCCCAGCTACCTCAGAAGAGGTGTCCTGGCGCTAGCAGACTAGAGAGACTGAGAAGCTCCAGGTACTACTTCCCCTGTGTAAAGAGCCAGGCTTTTAAAGCCTTTCTGACTTCTTGTTCCGTATCCAACATGCGCAGGTGGCTGGGCAAGGTGTTCCACAGTTTGGGAGTCCTTCTTATGGAGGAGCTGCCTCCTGGTCGCATTTCTTGCAAAACGGGGCACATTAAGAAGACGCTGCTGATTAGATCTCAATGAACGCTCCTGACGATATGGGATGAGTCTTGGCCTAAGGTATCATGGGACTTTGCCGTGATAGGCTCGAAAAGCCAGGGTGAGTGCCTTAAACTCAGTACTCCTGGTCACAGGGAGCCAGTGGACTGTCTCAGATGGGGAGAAATGTGCTAGCAAAAAGGGACCCTACGGATTAGCCTTGCAGCCGCGTTCTTCAACGTCTGTAGCCTGTGGGTCAAACAGCCTGGAAACCCCAGGTAGAGCCAATTGGCATAGTCTAGTTGGTAGGTAACCAATGCATGGACAGTAATCCTACGGCTCCCTTCAGGCAGGAATTGTAAGAATTTCCTGATAGTTCTCATTTTTCCAAAGCAGGCCACGGAAAAATGCCGCACTTGTGACGTAAGGGTGAGATCTTTCACCCACCTCACTCCAAGATTTTTAACTGACTCCTTCGGGGTGGGCGGAGAGCCCAGCTCCCTAGGCCCACAGAGGCACAATCGAGGAGGAGATGCACGATTAAAAAAACAAGACCTCAGTTTTGTCTGCATTAAGCTTCAAACAATTTTTGTTCATCCAGACAGCAGTGTCCTTCAGGCAATCCTTAAATTTATCAAAGGCTGCAGTGGAATGTTCTTTAAAAAAAACACCAGCTGAGTGTCATCCGCATAAGAGACTGCCTTCATCCCCCACATGGAAATGAGGGCGGCCAGCGGGGCAAGGTACATATTAAAAAGCAGTGGGCTTAAGGCTGAGCTCTGGGGCACTCTGCATATAAGTTGTTTGGAGAAGAGTAAGGGGGCAAAAAAAACAGTTGACCGCGGCCTTCAAGATAAGATCAAATCCAGTCACATGCCACTCCCTGTACACCCGTATGTTCCAATCTTTCCAGCACGATTGAGTGGGACACCGTGTCAAAATCCACAGAGTGGTCCAGCAGCACAAACATGGCAGCAGAACTGCCATCCACAGACATTCTCACCGTATCGACTACGTCTACCAACGCTGACTCTATACTATAGCCTGACCGGAAGCCGGACTTGGAGTCGTGTAGGACTCCATTGGCTTCTACAAAGTCAGTTAGTTGCTGCTGGGCCAATTTCTGAAGAATTTTAGCCACAGCAGCTAGGAAAGAGATTGGTCTAAAGTTGCTAAGAACTTCAGGATCAGCATTGGATTTCTTTAGCAGTGGTAACAAATAAGCTTGTTTCCACGAAGCTGGAAAAATTCCTGTCTTAAGAGACACATTTCAAATTTGGTTAAGAACGGGATTAAGCTGTAAGGCCAGAAACCTGAACCATCTAGCTGGACAGGGATCTCCCAGGGAACCCGATTTACATTTCATGAGTTCAACCTGTGTCTTCTCTGCTGTTACAGGGAGAAATTCTGAGAAATCGTGTGGTCCATAATAAGGGACTAGGTAGTCCTTGCATCTTAGGAACTCTGCCACCAGTGTAAATAATGAATACAGTTTTAGTATTTTATCCTCAAAGAATTCTGACAAGTTATTGCACTAGGCTTGGAAGGGGTGAAAATTACAATCCAACGCTGTAGGATGAGTGAAGAGTTTTCTGCACTCTCGATACATCTGGTAAGATGTTCACTCCTCTTAGATCTTAAAAGCTTATGGAACTTTTTCAGGGCCTCTTTGTAGGCAGTTTTAGCTGCAGGCAGACATGACTTTCTCCACTCATGTTTCATCCTTTTGCAGCTGCTCTTTTCCTGTCTGAGTTCAGCCTAGAAGCAAGGGGTAGAGGGGGTGGTTCTGGCAGAAATAAATTACCTCAGTGGAGCCACCGTGTCAAGAGCAGATATCAACCAGATGTTAAAGCATGTGTTGTCGCTGTTGGGGTTGCCTAATTGTGGCATTCTTTCTTCAAGGACTGGGCCGAAGGAATTAGTGGTGACCCTGCTCCAGTTCCTCTTTACTTCTAAGATTTTGATGTTTGCTAAACTTTTAGTCTTAAAACCTAACCTGAACGGGACCAAAAAATGTCCGGCCAAACCATACGCAGCGGCTCCTCAACCCTCACGTCCTGCAAATTAGAGCAGATGAGATCTAACACATAGCCTGCTTTGTGGGTCAGTGCTGAGACCAACTGTGTTAGGTTACAGCTATTAAGTGCTGATATAACATGTGCAGCCTGTAGGCAGCTAGAATCATCGACATGTAGATTGAGGTCTCCCAACACTGTAAAATTAGCATAGTGTTAGGTCATCTGGGCGATAATATCAACCAGCTCCAGCGTGTGGCGGTGCGGGAAATCTGGTGGCCTATAAAGCCCTGCAAAGGAGAAGGATGGGGATATTTTGATGCAGATAATTAGGCCTTCGATGTTACCTACGTGGCCCAATTTGGAGCCACTGCATACCTCTCTCAGAGAGAGTCCCTGCCTGCCCATATCGTTGATCATAACAATCCCATTTCTTGTTCAGTACCAAGTTAGGGTTGCTAACTGCAGTTATGAATTTGTAAAGTTTTAAGTGAAATCAAGTGCCTAAAAGATCAAAGAGCAAATGGTAACATCTGCTTGCACAAGATCAGGTCAAACTCTAAAGTTTAGACTGATGTAAATGGATTGCAGATCGGATAAAAAGGGTGGATTAGGTCCGGTCTCAGCATACCTTCATACTCAGAAAACATTCTGAAGAAAAGTAGTGGAGATGGTACAGTTTAGCGGGACTATGCAGCAGGTTGTGTCTGAGGAGGAGTCGTTGACGCCAGGGAGCCGCTGGAAAAAGTCTCAGTGAAGTGATAGATGATGGCTGGTACAAGTTCTGAGCACGAAACGCTGGATTACCAGACTGAGGAGGTCGTTGTCATCGATGGGGAGACAGTTATTGTCGAGCCCTGTGAAGATTTTGGACTTAGACAACTTTTTTGAAAGTGAAAATCTTTAGCGGGCCAAAGTTGCAAGCTGTAGCCGAAGAGGGCTTCACGAGGCCTGATGCCTTTGTCAAGAGGTCCAGCTGAGGAGAAAAAGCTAGCATGAGCTACTACGAATTTAGGCCAACCGGCGATGCACCTTGGGCAGATCAGCTGGAAGGTAGGTCCCAGTCTTTTATCCTAGTTGGTATGGATAAAAAGGGGTTAATAGTAGGGAAGAAGTTTAACTGGTATGTGTATACCATCCCTAGTATTTGGTCGACCTGTTTTGAGGTGTCCCCTAAACCTCTTCTTAAGGACCACATGAGGACCAGCCCCATGCATATCACTCCGTTAGAAAAAAAAATCCTATACTAAAGAAATAATATAATAAAGAACAGATGCACACCTAATGTGTAAGCCCCAACATTAAATACATACGGTTGAAATCAGACTCGTAGTATCTGTTCAAGGAGATAAAGTGACAAAGAGATTAGTACATATTGCCTGCCCACCTCTCACGTGGGCAGGTCCAAACTATATACAGTGCTTAAAACAATGCGTTCCTCTATAGTTTGTATCAGTGCCCTTAGTAGTAACATTTTTAATTAGTGCTTGTATCCAATGTGACACCTTGGAACACATCGGACTACTCTATTGTGAGAAAGCATGGTTAATCGTTAAAAACATTGGTAAAAAAGAAAGAAAACTCGTTAGCAAAAATTACAAGACAAAATAAACATTTAAACATACTGTTCACAATTTGTAAGAACATACTTCTGTTTTGGCAACGCTGTGCCTCATGGACTGCCAGGGTGGAGGGGCTTATAGTAACCCTAGAAGAGTGTATATAAAGTATTTAAGTCAAGGGAAGGGCCATGGGTAAAAGCAAAATACTGGCTAGTTATTCCCATAGCGTGGCCTGGAGGAAAAAACAAGCAATTACTTGCAATTACTGAATGACCGTATACACAACCACACAAAAGCAACAGTCTAAATCCTACTGCCTTGCTATCAAACATATGCTTTAGAGTAGTTTCTCCTCTCAGGTTGACACCACACTAACTACACCTCAGTTGATAATCTTTTAACTAAATATTGGAGGTGGACCAATTCAGGTTTCTACTTCCAATATGACGCTCGAACGTTGCCAATAATAAAATGGCCATTGACCTTGGCTCATAGTCTTTTTTTCATGTTCTTTTTTTGTCATAATCTTTGTTCAGTTGCAGTTATCACCTCAATAAATGCTGACAAAAAAATATTTTTTACTCATCCCCCAGTTTTACAATGCCACTAATTTATTTTAAAAAAAAATCCAACTCTGAAAATGATCCTCCCAAAATGGTGCAGACAAAGTTCCGAAAGTTGGCAGCCATTTTGTTATAACCACGGTCAAGTCTTTACTCGCATTTGAGCATGACTGGGCTTTTTCCTGCCAGTATTTAAACAACATCGGGCTGAAGACACGCTAATATGCGGTCCGCCCGGGTACGAGTAGATGTCATTGACGGAGGAGTGCTGAGCCAAGTAGGACCTTTTTTCCCTAACAGGAACCCAGGATCCCTGAAAAACACTTGTTTTTTCTTCCAGGCCACGCTATGGGGAATAACTAACCAGTATTTCGCTTTTACCCATGGCTCTTCCCTTGACTTAAATACTTTATATACACTCTTCTAGGGTTACTACAAGCCCCTCCACCCTGGCAGTCCATGAGGCACAGCATTGCCAAAACAGAAGTATGTTCTGACAAATTGTGAACAGTAAGTTTAAATGTTTGTTTTGTCTTGTAATATTTGCTCACAAGTTTTCTTCCTTTTTTACCAATGTTTTTAACGATTACCCATGCTTTCTCACAATAGAGTAGTCCGATGTGTTCCAAGGTGTCACATTAGATACATAAAGGGAAACAACGGTTCCTGTGGACTCATAAAAAATAATTCAAGCAATATAATTTGCACAATCGCAATAAAAAGAGGGCAGAATAATGTCAGCGGGCAAGGAACCACCAAAACATTTGTACAATTATGACTTGTTTAATAAACACAACAGACTTATTATATACATTGTTGAAATTTACAATAGAATAGATATTTGTGCACTGTGTCCCAAAGTGAAAAATGGAACCTAATCGTAAGTGACAGGGTGTATATTTATATACAAGGTTTCCATAAATCTTAAAAGGCGATCATTCTTGTATAATTTCTTTGCAAACAGCAACTGTATATAACAATACGCGCTGGGCAATGGTTCGCTCTTTCAGCTTGTCGACGGCGTTTCGACCCTCTATCAGTACGGGGTCTCCTCAGGACTAGTGATGCAGGAACATCTATAATGAAATAATAAGAGCATAAGGCCCATGTACCGGCACAAATGCGAGAAATAAAAAAGGGGGGACATGGAGTGTGAATTACCTGGATTGCTTAATGCGCAGCCTTGCGAACTAGTGATGTGCCACAAGTGAGAAGTGAATGGGTATTACTCACAAGAGGACCCGTCTGGGTACTGCCGGGGGGAAATGGGAGAGTATGGTTAAGGGAAAGTGGTGAGCCAGGGCAGGATATGTGATGCACTTTGATTCAAAATGTGCTCTTACCTCAGTGTGTGGAAAGGCTGGCAGTCAGGGGTACGGTTTGGCCGACCGGCTCTTTACATCAACTCGCTATAGCCATAGCGGAATGGTTAACCCATGGTAAGTTCTGGAAACAGTGACAATGCACTGTGTAGGTCTATGGATTTAATAAAAGGGGAGGTTGGTTTCTAGAGAAGGGGGTGAGCGTAAGGTATTGCGCTCTTCAGTTATAGTTATTCTTACCTGGATGATATTCTGTGCGCGATGAATCACAGCATCTGTATTCCCAAGCTGCGTGAGTCAGCTTCAAGGACGGTACAATGACAGTGATCGCTTTGGAAGACTGCTCCTTTATGCAGTGTTTCCCGCCTTTATGCATTGAGAACCGGCAGGCCTTGCTAGGGATAGTGGAAAACACATATTAATCCGGTGCTCTGTATCCGTGAAGGACAGAAAGCAAAGAAATACCTCTGTGTTCTTGTGGCACAAGTGTAAATGCTGCGCTGCTGTTAAATGCAAGTGTTATTGTGAGGCATGTAATATTGTGAGGCATTAACTCAATTCTTATGCAAAGGGAACAGATACAGGAATTTTGATGATGATCAAGGACAGTATCATAATTATTAGTCATCATTTACAAAAATCATATTTTTGAGAGAACTTCATATTACATTACATATGATTTGGTATAAGTAAAACCATTTGTTAGGAATAGTGTGAGAGATAAAATTAAACAGTGAACATTAAAATACTTCATATTTCATACCAAAATGGCATTTCACCTTTGGTCTCGGATTAGTACACGAATAATCAATCTGGTAGACAGTATGCCCTTTAACTTTGGCACTGACTTGCTAGCTACCCTAGACAAAAGCTCTTTATACACTAACATACCCCAGAATGAAAGTATTGAGGTCATAGAAAAACTCTTAGACAGCAGACCTAGACCTACCCAAGTACCCACCAGTTTCATTATCAGTCTATTGTGCATTGCTTTACAGAGCAACTACTTCATATCAGGTGGCACCTATTATCAACAGTGCTCTGGTACCAGTATGGGAGCAATTTTTGCTCCCAATTTGGCGAATATCTATATGGACCATGTTGAGCATAAATTTGCCCTAAATGACAATAATGTGTACCGCTCCAATATTAAGGTGCCGATTAGGATCCTGGAAAAAATTTCCCCAACCGAATTGAATCTGGACTTTTTTCCGTACAAATGGTAAAAGCGCAGTACAAACTGCCAATTACGATTCGTATGGGAAAAAGTCCATACAAATCGCATTGGGAAAATTCCCCCACACGTCCTCGGGTCGGGAAAAGTCTCCGACACGTCCCCGGACATTTTTACGTACAAATGGGAAAACTGAAGTCCCAATGCGCAATTACGATCCGTCCCATCCGTCCGATTGTACAACTGTATGGAAAAAAGACCGTCCGGAGCGAACTCCCATAGCAACCATGGAGATGTCCAAACAAGTGCCTGGTACCCCCCCCCGCCCCCCGTATGTTCGTGCCGTACCCCCAGCCCCCCCGCGGATGGGCGCGCCGTACCCCCAGCCCCCCGTATGTACGGAGCGTACCCCCACCCCCATATGTACGAGGCGTACCCCCCAGCCCCCCGTATGTACGGAGCGTACCCCCACCCCATATGTGCGGACCCCCAGCGTAGCGCTGGGGGTCCGCACATATGGGGTGGGGGTACGCTCCGTACATACGGGGGGCTGGGGGGTACGCCTCGTACATATGGGGGTGGGGGTACGCTCCGTACATACGGGGGGCTGGGGGGTACGGGGGTACGCTCCGTACATACAGGGGGTGGGGGGGGGGTACGGCACGTACCGGGCCCCCTAATCAGCTCGCATCGCTGCGTACTTAGCTTTTCCGGCACTTTTTAGGTGCCGTAAAAATTTGCCCATCCGGACTGCAGTCGGTGCGAATCGTAATTGCTGGTACGTAAAAACATGCCTAACTCCGTCCGGACGTCACGTCCGCGGTGTCCCAGATCACATTTGTATGTATTTTTCTGTCGGTTGGTCTTTTTTCCGAATCGTACGGGAATGGTGTTTCCGAACGAATCGTAATTGCATGTTTGTAAAGTTTTACAACCCGGTACGAGTCGGACGGAGAAAAAGCTCCGACCCACGGTTTGTACCGGGTTTTTCCAGGATCGTAATCGGCCCCTAAATGTTGGAAGCGGTACATAGACGATATCTTTCTGATCTGGGCAGGCAGTGAAACTGATTTTAATAACTTCGTCACATACCTCAACACTATCCAAACTCATCTTTCATTCACGTCCACGGTACATGAATCCAGTATAGCATTTCTAGACTTAAATATCAACCATGACAGTGGCACACTTTACACCTCCCTCCACAGAAAGACTACTGAAAGAAACACCCTTCTATCTTATCGCAGCCAACACCCCGTGCCTTAAGAGATGGCTTACCATTTGGCCAATTTTTGAGGGTGCGGCGTAACTGCACATATAAATGTGACTATATGCGAGAAGCTGAAATATTAAGAATGAAACTAGTCAAGAGAGGCTATTCAAATAGACTAGTGAAGAAGTCACTTAAACGGGCTTGGCATTGCCCTAGAGAGGAACTGCTAAAAACAAAAACCAAACCAAATCTTGAAAAGATTGTATGCGTTACGACCTTTGGCACTCACACCAATCAAGTGCGCAACCTGATCACAAAAAATTGGAACATAATCCAAAGTGTTGACCCCACAATAGAGACACCACTATTTGCATACAAGAGAGGGAAAAATATCAAAGATCATCTTGTCAGATCTGCCACAGATATGAAGATTAACAATACCAATACACTTATCAGTGCTTGGGGCCTTCCCAAAATCAAAGGGCATCACAAATGCGGCAATTGTGTCTCCTGTGATCTCACATTTAACACTGCCACATTTGAACATGGCAATGTGAAGCATGATCTATTAACCTTTTCCAACTGTAACACACAAAATGTAGTGTACTGTATTTGGTGTCCCTGCGGACTCCCATACATTGGACAAACGCAACAACCGGTCAAAGCACGTATTAGTCCACACCGTAGTCGCATACGTAGATCGGTTCCCAATGCCCCTCTGGTGTCGCACTACAATGAGAAAAATCACATTGCAAACAAACTAAGATGGCAAGTAATTGATGTCGCCACTCTACCAGAGAGGTGAGGTGACATTACACACATGCTACAACGCAATGACTGTCGTTGGATTGACAGGGTCAACTCAATAGATGATGGTCTTAACTCTGCTGAGGAATGGAGGGGGTATGTCACCACCCTCCAATAAGAACTTAATATTGATTATTCATGTACCAATCTGAGACCAAAGGTGATATGCCATTTTGGTATGAAATATGAAGTATTTTAATGTTCACTGTTTAATTTTATCTCTCACACTATTCCTGACAAATGGTTTTACTTATACCAAATCATATGTAATGTAATATAAAGTTCTCTCAAAAATATGATTTTTGTAAATGATGACTAATAATTATGATACTGTCCTTGATCATGATCAAGATTCCTGTATCTGTTCCCATTGCATAAGAATTTAGTTAATGCCTCACAATATTACGTGCCTCACAATATCTCTTGCATTTAACAGCAGCGCAGCATTTACACTTGTGTCACAAGAACACAGAGGTATTTCTTTACTTTCAATCCTTCACGGATACCGAGCAAGGCCTGCCGGTTCTCAATGCAAAAAGGCGGGAAACACTGCATAAAGGAGCAGTCTTCCAAAGCGATCACTGTCAGTGTACCGTCCTTGAAGCTGACTCACGCAGCTTGGGAATACAGATGCTGTGATTCATCGCGCACAGAATATCATCCAGGTAAGAATAACTATCACTGAAGAGCGCAATACCTTACGCTCACCGCCTTCTCTAGAAACCAACCTCCCCTTTTATTAAATCCATAGACCTACACAGTGCATTGTCACTGTTTCCAGAATTTACCAGGGATTAACCATACCGCCATGGCTATAGCGAGTTGATGTAAAGAGCCGGTCGGCCAAACCGTACCCCTGACTGCCAGCCTTTCCTCACACTGAGGTAACAGCACCTTTTGAATCAAAGTGCATCACATATCCTGCCCTGTCTCACCGCTTTTCCTTAACCATACTCTCCTTCTCTCCCATTTTCCCCCGGCAGTACCCGGACGGGTCCTCTTGTGAGTAATACCCTTTCACTTCTCACTTGTGGCACATCACTAGTTCACAAGGCTGCGCATTAAGCAATCCAGGTAATTCACACTTCATGTCCCCCCTTTTTTATTTCTCGCATTTATGCCGGTACATGGGCCTTATGCTCTTATTATTTCATTATAGATGTCCCTGCATCACTAGTCCTTAGGAGACCTCGTACTGATAAAGGGTCGAAACGCCATCGACAAGCTGAAAGAGCAAACCATTGCCCAGCGCGTATTATTATATACAGTTGCTGTTTACAAAGAAATTATACAAGAATGGTCGCCTTTTAAGATTTATGGAAACCTTGTATATAAATATACACCCTGTCACTTATGATTAGGTTCCATTTTTCACTTTGGGACACAGTGCACAAATATCTGTTCTATTGTAAATTTAAACAATGTATATAATAAGTCTGTTGTGTTTATAAACCAAGTCATAATTGTACAAATGTGTTGGTCGTTCCTTGCCCTCTGACATTATTCTACCCTCTTTTTATTGCGATTGTGCAAATTATATTGCTTGAATCATTGTTTATGAGTCCACAGGAACCGTTGTTTCCCTTTATATAACCATTACCCTGGTTCCGTTAGTGAGTAGGGTTCCCCTGTCCTTTCTCTTTTCACATTAGATACAAGCACTAATTACATATTTTTCTACTAAGGGCACCGACACAAACTATAGAGGAACGCAATGATTTAAGCACTGCATATGGTTTGGACCTGCCCACGTGAGAGGTGGGCAGGCAATATGTACTAATCTCTTTGTCTCTTTATCTCCCTGAACAGATACTACGAGTCTGATTTCAACCGTATGTATTTAATTTTGGTTCTCACACATTAGGTGTGCATCTGTTCTTTATTATATTATTTCTTTAGTATAGGATTGTTTTTTCTCACAGAGTGGTACGCATGGGGCTGGTCCCCATGTGGTCCTGAAGAAGAGGTTTAGGGGACACCTCAAAACATGTTGACCAAATACTAGGGATAGTATACACATAACAGTTACACTTCCTCCCTACTATTAACCCCTTTTTATCGATACCAACTAGTAGCAGGAATAAATTAATCGCTCACTAGCTAGGTATTTTTAGCATCACCATCACCACCCCCCCAAACACTGCACTAGACCTTTTTTCACAGAAAGTGCTCCTACGTAGTTTTGCAAGTTGCAGCATGCCCCAGACAGTAGCTGTCTGGGATGGCCCCAATGATGAGTATGTCACCTAGGGGCAACCCTTGGTGAGTGAGGGGACTCAAGAAGAGAATTTTTTTCTCTTCTTATATTAGGGGCATTGTTTGGCACATTTAGCGGAAGTCCTTCGATTTGGTTAGGTTCTCTGATCTGTAATTTACAGATTCGTTAATAACTATACACAGTCTGGAGGATGAACCTAACGTCTACCTCCATCTCCCCCCATTTTTGTTTGTAGCATTCCCAGATTTATCAAACCTGGTACACCTAGGAATGCACCAAAAAGATATGCCTCTCCACGTGAGGAGTAATATATTTATCTCTCCTCGTTTTTTCTTCTATATGTGCCGTATTCTGCAACACACATAGAAAGAGTAAAAAACCTCTCAGGGTTGTTTTTGTGCAGGAAGGTTCGCCTTCCTGCACAAAAACAATCCTGCTTACAGCACAGGTACCCTTGCACTATGGTGCAAGGGTGCTGCGTTGGCATTAGGCTGCCGAAAAGCACCAGGACATGGGGAAAGAAAAGGAATGCCCCATATTGGATAAACTGCTGCGCTGCCCTGTGCCACAAGGGTCATAAATATGCTCTCAGGTTTTCCTCATTGATACTTTCATGACACAGGTCACTGCAGCATTAGACAAGTCACCAGTTCCCTGCATGTATTTTTGTACGAGTGGTGGTGAATGCACTTTCTCTCAGCTCTGGGATATTCTTCTCTCTTTTGATATAGTTTCCCATTACTTGGGGTCTCCTAATTGTCTGACCAGTCACTGATTGTATGTAGCACATGTAACAGTTTTGGGGTAATTAGATGGGATGAACAGAAAGGAGTTGATATTTATTTTCAATTTACAGGTGTAATGTTTCCTTGACTTCCTTAGTCCTAAAGAGGCCTTGAACGAACTTCAATCAATCAATCAATCAATCAATCAGGGAATTGTAAGCATGCTACTCACCCGTGTGGGTTTCAAGGCACTGAGGGGGGGTCCGCAGATCTGTTTAGCCAAAGAGCCAGTTCTTGAGGGTCTTTCTGAAGGTGATCAGGGAGGAGGCGTGTCTGATGTCTGCCGGTAGCTCATTCCCGGTCTTGGCTGCAATGTGAGAGAAGGATCTTCCGCCTGTTCTGGCTCTGTGGATGCACGGGGTTTTGGCCAGTGCGAGGTTGGAAGATCGGGGGTTTCTTTTGGGTACGTGGAAGTTGATTCTGTTGTTGAGGTATTTGGGTCTATTGTTGTGTAGGCATTTGTAGGCATGAGTGAACATTTTGAAAGTGACTCTTTTCTCCACGGGGAGCCAGTGGAGACTTTGTAGGTGTTGACTGATATATTCGTGTCGGGGGATGCCGAGGACGAAACTGGCGGCGGTGTTCTGTATTGTCTGGAGTTTGCGGAGTAGGGACTTGTTGATGCCGAACGTAGAGTGCGTTTCCATAGTCCAGTCTGCTGGTGATGAGTGCGTGGGTGACGGTCTTCCTTGACTCATGGGGGATCCACTTGAAGGTCTTGTGGAGGACGCAGAGGGTGTTGAAGCAGCTGGAGGTGACAGCGTTGACGTGTTGGTTCATGGTGAGTGATGAGTCGAATACGATGCCGAGATTCTTGGTGTGGTCTGAGGGGGTAGGGGGCTTCTGAGGGCAGTCGGCCACCAGGTGCTGTCCCATGCAGAAGGGGTGGTACCGAGGACGAGGACTTCTGTCTTCTCGGCGTTGAGCTTCAGGCAGCTGTTGGCCATCCGCGATGTCTTGCATTCCTTTCTGGAAGTTGAGTTTGACAGTGGTGGGGTCTTTGGTGAGGGAGGGGATGAGCTGGGTGTCGTCAGCGTAGGATACGATGTTGAGGCCGTGTTGTTGGACGATGACTGTGAGGGGGGCCATGTAGATGTGGAAGAGGGTGGGGCTCAGGGATGAACCCTGTGGGACTTTGGCTGCGAAGGGGAGGAGCAAGATGGACCGATAGTTCTTGAGGTTGGTGGGGTCAGCTGTGGGCTTCTTGGACAGGAGGTCTGACTCCTGCATGCTTCCAGTCATCTGGGAAGGTGCCTGTTTTGAAGGTGGTGTTGATGGTGTGTTGTAGTTTGTGTGCGATGGCGGCCGCGGCTCTGTGGTAGATGTGAGGGGGGCAGGGGTCGGTGGGGGAACCCGAGTGGATGCATTTCATGGTTGAGACGGTGTCTTTGGCTGTGATCGGTGTCCAGTTGGAGATGGTGGGCTAGCTGGTGTTTCTTGGGTGCGGGGGCCATCTGTGACGCCTGGTGAATGGTCGATGAAGTTGTCGTAGAGGTTTTTGATCTTGAGGTGAAAATATGTTCAAAGCTTGTCGCAGAGGTCTTGGGATGGGGTGATGTCTGTGGCTTTGCTGCGTGGGTTGGTAAATTCTTGAATGACACTGAAAAGGTCCTTGGAGTTGGTGGAGTTGGCCAGGAATTTGTTGTGGATTAAGTTCCTCTTGGTGGCTCTGATCTGGTTGTGGTAGTCCGTCATGGCGTCCTTGTAGGTGGTGTGGGTTTCGGTTGTCTTGGTGTTTCTCCAGTTCTTCTCCAGGCGTCTGCAGGTGCGTCTGGCTTCTTGGAGAGCAGTGGTGAACCAGGCGGCTTTCCTCGGGTGTTGTCGGTCGGGGTTGCGTAGCGGACCGAGCTCATCTGCGCAGTCCAGGTGTGGAGTTCTCTGGCTGCGTCGTTTGCGTCAGGTGCCCAGGTGTGGTTTTCTCGGGGGAGGGTGGAGTTAAGTTGATCTTCGGTAACCTTGCTCCAGTTCCTTCATGGTGGGCGTGTGGCTGGTTTGAGTGTCTTGGGTTTGTTGATGGCGAAGTGTACGCAGTGGTGGTTGGTCCATGGCGGCTGCATTGTGTGGCTTAATTGGACGCTGTTTCCTGCCGCGAAGATGGGGTCGAGGGTGTGTCCTGCTCTGTGGGTCGGTGCGTGATGATTTGTTTAAGTCTGATGCTGGCGAGGTTGTCACAAATGATAGTGGAGTTGGGGTCACTGGGGTTGTCGAGGTGGAAGTTCAGGTCTCCAATGAGTATGTAGTTTGTTGAGGCGATGGTGTGGGGTGCGATGAAGTCAGTGATGGTGGTGGCGAAGTGTGTTCGGGGGCTGGGGGGTCTGTAGACGAGTGTTCCTCGGAGTGTGGCTTTGGGGGTGATCTGAATCTGGAAGTGCAGGTGTTTGGCAGAGGGGAAGGTTTCGCTGGAGTTGGTGAGGCGGAGGGTGTTCTTGTGGGCGATGGCGAGGCCCCCTCCTGGGTGGTTGGGACAGTCTTTTCTGGATCTTGTATCTGTCTGGGTTGGTGGTGCTGATGTCGGGGGCGGAGGATGCGTTGGTCCAGGTCTCTGTGAAGGTGGCGATGTCGGGCGAAAGAGAGTCGAGTAGGTTCCAGATTTCCAAAGGCTTGTTTGTGTACTGAGCGTACGTTGAGGAGGATGCATTTTAGGGTATTGCCGGTGTTGGCATCGGTGGTGTTGGAGGCCGCGGTGGTGGTGTGGATCTGGCGGCAGTGGAGGCAGGCGAACTGGCCGTGGGTCGTGTTTGTCAAGCCCTGATGGCATTCTCTAAGTCTTCCAGGGTTGAGTGTGAGGAGGGTGGTGGTGTCGTAGCGATGGGTAGTGGGAGGTCCAGGGCTCCTGCCTTTGGCGCGCCAGCGGCGCACCCTTAACGAGGGGAGGTATGTGGAATGTGGAATGAGCATGGGGTGACCTATAAGTTCACTACACCTTATCATCCATAAACCAATGGCCTTGTTGAAAGGTTCAATGAGACACTGAAAGGTATGATCATGGGACTCCCTAAAAAACTCAAAATAGAGAAGGGATGTCATTTTGCCATGCCTGCTTTTCACCTACAGTGAGGTACCTCAGAAAGGAGTAGGGTTACCCCCTTTGAATGTCTGTTTGGCTATCCTGTTAGGGGACCACTTTGTCTTGTGAAGGAAGCTCGGGAGAAGCCTCTGCAAGAACCTAAACAGGATATTGTGGACTATGTACTAGGTCTTTGCTCCAGAACGGAAGAGTACATGGAGAAAGTAACCAAAAACCTTGAGGCCATCCAAGCGCTCCAGAAGCACTGGTATGACCAAAAGGGTGCACTGGTAGAGTTCCAACCAGGGCAGAATGTATGGGTTTTGGAGCCTGTGGCACCAAGAGCCCTTCAAGACAAATGGAGTGGTCCTTACTCTACCCTTGAGAAGAAAAGTGAGGTCACTTACTTGGTAGAACTGGGCACTAGCAGGACCCCCAAGAGGGTTATCTATATGAACCTCCTCAAACTTTCAATGTCAGGGCTTATGTAACCATGCTGATGGTTACTGATGAGGATCAGGAGACAGAAAGTGAACCTCTCGCTGACCTCCTCTCTTACAGTCCAAATTATGGGTCAGTTGATGGAGTTGTCTACTCAGACACTCTCTGCCCAACAGCAAGCTGACTGCAGGAAAGTCTTGCAAGCATATGCTGGACTCTTCTCCTTAACCCCTGGACGAACACACTGGTGTACCCATGATGTGGACACTGGAGACAACTTGGCTGTCAAAACAAAGATCTATCTGCAGTCTGACCAAGTTAAGGAGAGCATCAAGGCTGAAGTAAGCAAGATACTGGATGTAGGGGTTATTGAACCCTCTCAGAGTCCCACAGCCAGCCAGGTGGTCTTAGCCCCAAGCCTCACCCACAGGGTGGAACAAGAGAAATTCGATGTTGTGTGGACTACAGAAGTCTCAATGCTGTCACTAAGACAGATGCTCACCCTATATCCAGGGCGATTGAGCTGATTGACAAATTGGGTGCAGCCACATTTCTCAGTACTTTTGACTTAACTACTAGGGTACTGGCAGATTGGCATTGCCCCAGGAGCAAAAGAAAATACAGCATTCTCCACACCAGATGGGCATTATCAGTGTGCTGTTATGCCCTTTGGCTTAAAGAGTGCCGCTACCACCTTTCAAAGGTTGGTGAATAAAGTCCTTGCTGGGTTGGAGGCCTTTAGTGCAGCATATTTATAGGATATTGCTGTTTTTACCTCCTCCTGGCAGGATCACCTGGTGTACCTGGGGAAGGCTTTGCGGGCCCTGAAATCTGCAGTCCTAACTATCAAGGCATCCAAATGCCTAATAGGGCAGGTAACTGTTGTATACTTGGGCCACCTTGTAGTGGAGGCCAAGTGCAACCCTTGCAACCCAAGATCCAGACAATACTGTATTGGCAGGCTCCAACAACCCAGACACAACACAGGGCATTCCTTGGCTTGACTGGGTACTACAGGAGGTTTGTGAAGGGGTAGGGATCCATTGTGACATCCCTCACAGAACTCACCTCCAAGAAGATGCCCAACAAAGTAAACTGGACAGTTAGTTGTCAAAAGGCTTTTGATACCCTGAAAGAGGCAATCTGCTCAGCACCCATTCTCAAAGCTTCAGACTACTCCAAGCAGTTCATTGTGCAGACTGATGCCTGTGAGCTAGGGATAGGAGCAGTCTTATCCCAAACCAATGATGACGGCCAAGACCAGCCTACTGCTTTTATACGCAGGTTACACCCCAGGAAACAACGTTGTAGTGCCAATGAGAGGGAGGCCTTTGCTATGGTCTGGTCCCTAAAATAGTTGTTTGGTACTCCCTTCCTTATTCAAACCGACCACAGACCTCTCAGGTGGGTTATGCAGATGAAAGGTGAGAAACCAAAACATTTGAGGGAATGGAATTTACAGTTGAACACATGTCAAAGCAGATGGACTTTCCAGGTTGTTCTACTCAGACAATGAAGACCGAGTTGGGAAAGGTTAGTCTCATCCTCTTTCGTTTGGGGGGGGAAGTAGTGTAGGAAAGTGCCCATTTTTGCTCAGGTACCCCCCACTTTTTGCCTGATTTCAGATGCACTTTGACTGAATATGCACTTAGTTCCTGCTAATCAGGTTCCCAGTGCCTGTGTTGTTTCCCAAAACTGTACCTTTGTCTCCACAATTGGTCCACCTCTGGCACCAATACAAGTCCATTGTAAAAGGTACCAATGGTTCCAAGGGCTGCGTAACCAGAGAGGGTCACTAAGTGCTGCAGTATATATTTTGCTATCCTCAGAGACCCCTCACCGAACACATACACACTGCCAGTACAGACTGTGTATTTAGGTGCAGCTAAAACTGAAGAGTCGACATGGCACACATCCCTGTGTGTCATGCCTGAAAACCTCTGCCTGTGGCATAGGTAAGTCACAGCTCTAGCAGGCCTCAGAGCCCTAAGGCAGGGCGCACTATACCACAGGCGAGGGCATAGCTGCATGAGCAACATGCTCCTACAGTGGCTAAGTCCATTCTTAGACATTGTAAGTGCAGTGAAGCCATATTGAGTACATGGGCTGGGAGGTTATCATTACGAACTCCACAGCTACTTGATGGCTTTTCTGAATGCTAGGGAGTTTGATATCAAACTTCTTAGCATGATAAACCCACACTGATGCCAGTGTTGGGTTTATTGTAAAATGCACTCAGACGGTATCTTAGAGATGCCACCTGAAGAACGACCAACTCCTGGTGTGCAGCTGCCTGCCACTTCCAGATATGTTTCTAACCCCCTGAGGAGGGAACCTTGGCCTCTCGTGGGTTAGAAGAAAATCCTGCTTGGGGTGGAGGAGCTTCTCACCTACCCCTAAGCAGGAACATCATTCAGGGAGGTGATGGAATGGGAATACAAAGGATGTAGTCACCCTAAAAGTAAGTATCCCATTGGCTACTACCTGCCAGTACCTGTAACGCCCCTAAATTGAATATTTAGGGGCACCACTGAACCTTGATCCTCAGATTCCTGGCGACCTAAAGAAGAAGAAGGACCAAAGAGCCATGGAGCAGTGAAGACTCCAGACGACAACTGACTTGGCCCCAGCCCTACCAGCCTGTCTGCAGCCCTTTAAGAGACCTGCTCGAAGGAGTAACTTGTCCTGCAGGTCCAGCGAGCCCCACAACCACCCTGGAACAACAGCCTGCCTTCCCTAAAGACCAACCATTCCCAAGGACAATAGCCCTGTCCACAAAGAAACCAACGCCAAGGACTTCCTTGTCTTCTGGATCCATGAGTCCTGCCCACTCCGCAACCAACGCCCATGGCCTGAGTCTGAGTGGCCCACTGGTCCAGTGAGGTCTCCCCAGCGAACCTGACCTCATCAAGAAGGGTACCCCTGACCGAGACCGGCTCCCGTATAGATCTTTTGATGTCTAAAGGCACGCCTGCTTCCTCAGCCCCCTGACTTTGGGGTGCCCAGATGATGGTGCCCAGGCATCCACCAATACCCCAACTTCCCTGCCAAGATGTTGGCCACCTTTGCCCAGCCTCCTGGTCTGAGCCTGCAGCCTCTCTGTGCAACTGAGTTTCCCCATTCACTTGTATTGAGAGCCTGATGCTGTCTTTGCACCCTGCAACCGGCCGCCCCTGTGCCGCTGTTGGTATAAGCCGGCACTTCTTTGTGTTTCCCCTGTGCTTGCTTGAACCCCCATAGCCTGTGCCCTGAAACTGCAGGTGCTTACCTAGAAACCGTGCATCTCCAATCACCCCCAGTCTGCATAGACTAACATTTGGCTCTGGGCATCACCTTTGACCTCTGCACCAGGCCACCCATGTGCGGCTGGTTGTGCAGATTAGGTGTCCACTTGAACCTTGCCCTGTGTTGGTCCAAACCCCCAAAGACTGGGATTCTAAGTTGTGTACTTACCTGTTAATGTGCATATCTGTTTTCCTTCCATAGGATTACATTGTATTTTCTTGCTATTTGTACTAAGCATCTATTTTCAGCATTACTTAGTATTTCTACTGTGGATTGACACCACAAAGTATTTCTAATACTACTATAAAGTATTTCTATTGCTATTTGCAACACATTCCTATTGTACCTGAAAGTATTGCTATTTGTAAACTGGTTCTGACCTGCAACTGAGTTCTTCTTGGTTCTGAAATAAAAGTAATAAAGTAATATTTTTATTCAAACATTGGACTTGGAGTTAGTTATTGAGTGTGTGCCTCATTTCTTGACTGTGTGTGTACAACAAATGCTTAACACAACCCTCAGATAAGCCTAACTGCTCAACCACACGACCACAAAAGAGAGTAAGGTATTATCTACTTAAGCCTCTGTACAGCTTCTGGGGATCCACTGGACTCTGTGCACACTATTCCTTACTTTGGTATAGTATATACAGTGCCAGCTTCCTACAGTGGCACAATGAGTACAGCAGGCTCACTAACAGCATTTATTACACGCCTTGGATATGTAAATTAAATGTACCAATCAGGTGTAGGCCAATTGTAGTTTGTTTTAGGGAGCAAGTACAAGAACTTTAGCAGTGATAAAATGCAGAATCCTAATGCCAACAAAAAATGAATTCAGAAAAACAGGAGGGATGAAGGCAAAAATATTGCCAAGTATGTCAGGTCTAAGGCACTCCATGACACTTCCTGTGCTTTTCAGTTATCTCCAAGGTGTGGTTCTCCATTCACACACTCTGTGTTGTTCTCTTTTACCTGTGTGCTTTTCTACCCACGCTCTGTGTTGTTCTCTATCATCTGCATGCTTCTTCCCCCTGTGGTTTGTCTTTCTGTTTCTCTTCTGTGCTTCTCTCCTCCTGTGTTGTTGTCTCCCTCGTATGCTCCCTGCATTGCTCTTCTCCTTGTGCACCCCAGCCGTGTTACCTTCCCTCAACCCTCTCCTCTATCATCTCCTCCATTGCTCCCTCCTCTCTTGTTACTTTTTTTTACTGCTGCCGGCCCTCAACTAAAGCGCTTGCCGATTTCTTTTTTTTTTACTGACCAATCTAAGTGTCTCCTGCCATCTTAGATCAGACAAAAGGAACTGGCATCATTTTGTAGATACATGCGTGATGACACATGTGAGCACCTACAGAATTGTGTAAAAGCCAATAGTGGACACATCATTGCATTTTTGTTGTTGTTTTCTTTTTACAATATTAAAGAGAACCGTCAAAAAGCATTGCTTTTTACTCATACTGTTCAGCATCATCAAAAAGCATTGGGAAAGGCATTAGGTCCCAAATACGAGACCTATTGGCTTTGCTAATGCTGGTTTCTTTTACTCTAACTTTTTTTTCTGTATATATATAGCGCATAGAAGTCTTTGATTAGATTTGTAAATAAAATAATGCATATCATTCCCATACATATATATTATATATATATATATATATATATATATATATATATATATATATAAATATATATATATATATTCACTAAAAAAACAAAGGTTTCAGGGGTGTTATAGTTAGCTGGACATTTCACTCATACAAAACCATTGAAATTCCTCTGTTATATTTAGTTCTACTAACTATAACTCACGCGCCCGCATTCCACTGCTGATGACGTCACATATTACATCTACTAGATGATGTCATCAGTGATGGCATTTGAGATGTCATCAGTGATGTCACTGATCATGTCATGAATAATTTAATATGTGACATCATCAGCAGTGGATTGCGGGCACGCGAGTTATAGTTAGTAGAACTAAATATAATGGAGGAATTTCAATGGTTTTGTATGAGTGAAATGTCCAGCTAACTATAACACCCCTGAAACCTATGTTTTATTCAGTGAATTTCAAAGGTTTTTTAAATGCTAATTCCTAACTATAACATTTCTGAAACCTATGGTTTTTTCAGTGAATTTCTAAGGTTTTTTAAATGCTAATTCCTAACTATGACATATCTGAAACCTATGGTTTTTTCAGTGAATTTCAAAGGCTGTTAAATGCTAATTCCTAACTATAACATGTCTGAAACCTATTTTTTTTCAGTGAATTTCAAAGGTTTTTTAAATGCTAATTGCTAACTATCACATGTCTGAAACCTATGGTTATTTCAGTGAATTTCAAAGATTTCTTAAATGACAATTTTTAAATGTAATAATAGTTATATTTATTTTTTTGATACTTTTCCTACATTTTATTAACTATTTATTTTTACATATTTTATTTTTTAAATTACATTATATATTTTTAATCTAAATGGATTTTTTTTCAGATATTGAAACACTAATGTTTTTTTTGTTTTATATTTTTTTAAAATATATTTATATTATTTTCTATATTGTTTTCTTTTCACATTTTTTTTGGGAGTCGCGCATCCAAAGCGTACCTTTCTCGATCGCTGCGCGGAACCTAGCCGCCATTTTAGGATTGTTGTGTAGGATTCGCGTAGGATGAGCGATAGGTGCGTATTTTCCTGCGCGATTGTTATGCGACCGGTACGTGACTCCAGGCGCATACGCGACACATACGTATTACTTTACACGACGCTTGCGTGCTTGCGTGTGACGTCATATATGTGTTTGACACGTTAGGAGTCGCGCACCCAGCTCGTGCACACCAGGGGGCCGCGCTGAGCGCCACGCTGGGTGCGCGACTCCTAATTTGCCCGTAAAAACAAAATTTGCACCTATCACTCATTTCTATTCTCCCCGGGGACCCATCCCCCGGGGCCTATGTACAACGTTGGGGACCGTTTTGCACACTTCTGTCATTGGGATACATGTGGGCTACATCTGGGTGATATTTGTGCTGCATTTGGGCTCTTTTGTCTCTGGTAGCCATCTTGGGAGACTTATTTGTTATGAAGTTTCCTAATTCTCATTTACTGCAGTCTCCTCAGTAGGAAATACTTTCAGTTTTTTACTTTGATTCCATCAAGAAGGCATTCAGATGTGTCACACATTTGCCATATGTTCAGAATGTTAGCACTCTAGTTGCTTATTAGACCACTGTAGTAAAGCTACTGCTCACCAGGGAAGTCTGCTGCTTGTATTGAAAGTGCATGTTTCAGTCTGCATGACAGTATTTTTAAATGAAATAGAAGAGGATTTGAGAAGTCACTCAAAATGTGCCCTAATTTTTCTTTCTGCAGCACTAATCATACATTCTATGGCAAAATTAACCCCCTCATTTTGTTCCTTTTTAAATTAAATGTTTTAAGGGTTACCACTTTATTCCAATCAATATGGCTTCAGGTGTGCAATACGTTTTTCATAAGTAGGACTGTTAGCGCTCTAGTTGTTCTTAAGAACACTCTGGGACATTCTGTCATTGGGCAATACTTGGGCTACATCTGGGTGATATGTGTGCTACACTTGGGCTCTTTTGTCTCTAGTGGCCGTCTTGGGAGACCTATTTGTAATGAAGTTTCCTAATTTCCTCATTTACTGCAGTCTCCTCAGTAGGAAATACTTTCAGTTTTTTACTTTGATTCCATCAAGAAGGCATTCAGATGTGTCACACATTTGCCATACATTCAGAATGTTAGCACTGCAGTTGCTCATTAGATCACTGTAGTAAAGCTACTGCTCACCAGGGAAGTCTTCTGCTGGTATTGAAAGTGCATGTTTCAGTCTGCATGTCATACTTTTTTAATGAAATAGGAGAGGATTTGAGAAGTCACTCAAAATGTGCCCTCATTTTTCTTTCTGCAGCACTAATCATACTTTCTATGGCAAAATGAACCCCCTCATTTTGTTCCTTTTAAAATTAAATGTTTTAAGAGTTACCACTTTATTCCAATCAAGATGGCTTCAGGTGTGCAATACGTTTGTCATAAGTAAGACTGTTAGCGCTCTAGTTGTTCTTTAGAACACTCCGGGACATTCTGTCATTGGGCTATACTTGGGCTATATCTGGGTGATATTTGTTCTACATTTGGGCTCTTTTGTCTCTGGTGGCCATCTTTGGAGACTTATTTGTTATGAAGTTTCCTAATTTCCTCATTTACTACAGTATTCTCAGTAGGAAATACTTTCAGTTTTTTACTTTGATTCCATCAAGAAGGCATTCAGATGTGTCACACATTTGCCATAAGTTCAGAATGTTAGCACTCTAGTTGCTCATTAGATCACTGTAATAAAGCTTCTGCTCACCAGGGAAGTCTGCTGCTGGTATTGAAAGTGCATGTTTCAGTCTGCATGTCAGAATTGTTTAATGAAATAGAAGAGGATTGGAGAAGTCACTCAAAATGTGCCCTCATTTTTCTTTCTGCAGCACTAATCATACTTTCTATGGCAAAATGAACCCCCTCATTTTGTTCCTTTTAAAATTAAATGTTTTAAGAGTTACCACTTTATTCCAATCATGATGGCTTCAGGTGTGCAATACGTTTGTCATAAGTAGGACTGTTAGCGCTCTAGTTGTTCTTAAGAACACTCTGGGGCATTCTGTCATTGGGCTATACTTGGGCTACATCTGGGTGATATGTGTGCTAGATTTGGGCTCTTTTGTCTCTGGTGGCCGTCTTGGGAGACTTATTTGTTATGACGTTTCCTAATTTCCTCATTTACTACAGTCTACTCAGTAGGAAATACTTTCAGTTTTTTACTTTGATTCCATCAAGAAGGCATTCAGATGTGTCACACATATGTCATAAATTCAGAATGTTAGCACTCTAGTTGCTCATTAGATCACTGTAGTAAAGCTACTGCTCACCAGGGA
Organism: Triturus cristatus; assembly: GCF_964204655.1. Lineage (NCBI taxonomy): Eukaryota > Metazoa > Chordata > Amphibia > Caudata > Salamandridae > Triturus > Triturus cristatus. The sequence continues at coordinate 402,626,090 of NC_140583.1, read as the reverse complement.
AGTCTGCTGCTGGTACTGAAAGTGCATGTTTCAGTCTGCATGTCAGAATTTTTTAATGAAATAGAAGAGGATTTGAGGAGTCAAATTGTGCCCTAATTTTTGTTTCTTTTTTTAAATTTTTTAAAATCAACAGCATCAAAAGAAATTATGCACATAATCATAGTTACAGAACAAGTGTTAATTACATACAAATAAGTTCATTCATAACCATATCAATCAGGGAATTCATAATCAAGCATTCAAATGGTCATGGATAGGGCCCCAGATTTGCATTCACTGCGCACGCTTCCGTGGCCCTTTGAGTGAATACAAGCTAAATTCTAAATTTAAAGTATTATAAAGCCTAGCCCGCCACATTTCAAAAGAGGGTGGCTCAGGTTGGAGCCATGTGGATGCTATACATAGCCTTGCTACACCCATGGCAACAAATATAAGTTGTCTATATTTAAACATTGATGTGCCTTGAGACAAATCCTTCCCAGTGCCTAATAACATAGTCGAAGAGGAAATATTTATTTCCGTACCCGTAACTTGAGATAAAAACCTCTCAATATGATATATGTATAAAGCTAATTTAGTACAAGCAAAAAAAATTTGCAAAGTGCTCGCATCATCACAACCACACCGAAAACACTTCCCATCATACTGGCTCCCCCATTTCTTCATCTTAGCGGGGGTAAAATAAAGATTAAATATTGTTTTGTAGTGCTGTGTTCTTAGATTCGCAGCCATAAATAAGTTAACTGCTGAATCAATTGAATCCTCTAAAATCACATCTTGTGAATCCAAAATAGTCCCCCACTTACGATTATGTTTCTCAAGATCATCAGTTTTTACCGATTGTAGTATATTATAGAGAACCCCAATACGTCCCTGAATCCTAATAGCTTCAACTATCTTCAGTGGTTTAAGCCTGATAGCCTGTTTATTTAAAAAATCACGTATCTGAAGATATTTGAAAAAGTGACATTTAGGAAGGTCGTATTTGCATGCTAAATCAGAAAAGGAAGAGAGGTGTCCTTCTGCATCCATAAAATGTCCTAGTTGAAAGATTCCGAGGAGTCTCAATTTCCCAGCCACACTATCTTGAAAGATTGCTGGAAGGGTACCTACGGCTGACAGAGATGTATAAAATGAGAGTCTGTTAATCTGAAAACTTTTACAGATTATCCTCCAAGCTTTGAATAAAGCCCCCAAGATCTTAAAGCGAGTTCTTTTGTAATAACTACCATATACCCTGAGAAAAAGGCAGTTTTTAACATGTGATCCAAGAACCATATGGTAAATTAATGGAGCTTCAGCGGGATTAGCCACTGCCTCCCCTGTTAGCATAACTCGGATATTAGATAGAATACAAGCATAATAGTATAAAGTAAAATCAGGCACAGACCAACCACCTCTATCACGGGGTAGAGTCATAAATCGAGCAGCCCTGCATGGTTTCCCTGGAGCCCAGAGAAATCTGGAACAGAGAGACTGAATTTGTTGTAGTTGTGTATGAGAGATCTCCAGGGGAACTGATCTAAAAAAGTACAAAACTTTCGGCAAAACATTCATTTTAAGCACATTTGCCCTTCCCACCAGCGAAAGATGGAGGCATTGCCATCTATCAAGAGCTTGTTTAATGCTTGCCATTAAGGTCCCCCAGTTGGTGTCAACTAGATCTTTTAAGAATTCTTGGATCATTGTTACTATTCTGATTAGTTCAGAGAACCTGGGTTTTTGATGAATTAAGCTTATACCCTGCAACACGGCCAAACTTGTGCGCAAGGTGCTCAATTTCGGGAAGAGCCATCATTGGATCAGATGAAATAATAGTGATGTCATCCGCATAGGCACAGACGCGATATTGATCCTGTCCCACCATAAAGGGTCTGATCCTAGAACTCCGCTCGAGCATGTCTAAAAATGGATTGATATACAGCGCAAACAAGAGCGGAGAACACGGACAGCCCTGGCGTGTACCTCTCGAGAGCTGAACTGTCCTAGATGTTAAACCCATAGAACAGATCCGAGCAACTGGGGAGTAATATAAAACCTGTAGTGCCTGGATATAGCCCTGAGGAAAGCCCATAGCTGATAGCACTTGCCACAAAAAGCTCCAAGATACACGGTCGAATGCCTTCTCGGCGTCGAGAAACACTATTACAACATCCCTGGTTTCCACTTGGGCAATGTCCAACAAAGTAATAACTCTTGATATATGATTCACCGTCCCCCTACCGGGAATGAAACCATGCTGTCTAAGGGAAACTAAGGGGGAGATACCCTTGGCTAACCTCATTGCTAAAATTTTCGCATAGATCTTCCCATCACAGTTTGTCAAAGAGATTGGACGGTACGACCCAGGGATATCTGGGGGTTTAACCCATCTTTTTCAAGACAATAATGGTAGCCTCGCTCCATGATTTAGGTGCCATACCAGTTTGAGTGGTTTGGCATACTGCCAGAAAATACATTTTAAGGTTATGACAAAAATTCTGATATAATTCTGATGGTAGCTTATCTGGCCCTGCCACTTTGCCTCGAGTCATAGAATTAATAGCGTGCTCTAATTCATCCATTGTAATAGGACTGTCTAGCACCCCAGCCTCCTCCTGCCCTAAATGATAATATTGAACATCTAAAGTTCCGAAACCCATCTTGTCAATTTCTCCATCGTGTTCAGTATAAAGTTTTTGATAAAAACTATGAAATATCTCTAGAATTTCGTGAGGGTTGTGTGGTAATCTACCCAACAAATCCTTCACACCTTCTACTCTCTGCAATGCTTCTTTGGTGCGTAGCCTTTGGGCTAAACAACGCCCTGTGGCCTCCCCAAATTCATAGCGCTCTTTCTTAAAGAGCTGATATTTTATAGCAATCTCCTTACTCCATGTCAAATTAATATTGGCCTTGCATCTGGCCACTTCCATTTGCACCTCAGTAAGATTAATACCAGACTGGATCCCATGTACTAATTTTCCCTCTGCTAGTTTCAATCTGTCATATAATTCCAAAACTCTACGTTTAGCTTGTTTCTGTTTGTTAAGTCCAAAGCTCAACACCTCCCCTCTAAAACAGGCTTTAAAAGTATCCCAAACATTCCCACAGTTTGTGGAATAGCGGTTTGCCATAAAGAAGTCTCTAATCCATATATTCATATATTCAATAACACCGTTATCCAAGAGGAGAGTTCTGTCAAACGAAATACCCTCGGTGTCCCCTTACCCCCCAAAGCTGGAATATCCAAAACAACTGGAGAATGATCCGAAGTAATGCGGGATAAACTTGAATTTGAGCTTTAGTTAATAGTAATGAGGATATTAAAAAATAATCAAACCGCACTAATTTATCGTGTGGATACGAGTAAAAGGTATAGCCAGGATCATGTATGTTAAGTACACCCTATGCGTCTACTAATCCATGATCCAAGATCAAGTGAAGCAAAGCATTAAACCCCTTAGGCTTCCGACCTTTATACTGTTGAGTACCTGCTAGTAACTCACCGGGCGCTAAATTAATATTGAAGTCCCCACATAGAACAAGAGGAGTGGGCCAAGATGCAAGTTCAACATTTAGGTGTTCAAGAACGAGGGATTCATCCAGATTAGACCCATATATTATGCAAACCATAAATTTGACCCCCCGTTACACATTCAACAATTGCCCACCTTCCATAGCTGTCTACCACTACACGGCCTGAGGCTTGTATACTGGTTTTAGCCAGAACAGCCACCCCCCGATTCGTAGTTGTCTGTTGTGATGTGGCTAGGAATGAATACCCCAAATCTAATAATACTTTACGATTCCCCCACGGTATATGTGACTTCTGGATACAGATAAGATCTGGTTGTATCACCCTAAGTTCAGCAGCAACTCTTTGCCGTTTATTGAAATTGTTAAGTCCACACACATTAAACAAACAAATTCTTAACCCTGCTTTAGCCATATAAATAATATGGATACCATCCCTTAAATAATTCTATGGTCAAGATTTTAATAATCATCATTATCACCAAATCATAGATACTGTGGATTAATTTTCTTTCCCCCCTTACACCTACACCCACTCACCCCATGTTGCTACCCCCCCAATCCCAGCAAAAAGGCAAAGGGACTCGTAGTCCCAGTGATGACAAGCTCCCCTACCCGAGGCCCCCCCGTCCCACACTCTACAAGAAAACACCCTAAGAGTAAGTAAATCCAACCATTTATCAAATACACGGCATGTCTAGGAAAAGAACACCTAAAACTAAATTCCTTATCAGCACATGCTTTGTTGATAAGCAAAGTATATTATAACCATAATACTAGCCATCCATCAATATCGAAAAGCAGTTAATCATACATCATTATAAAAAAATTGTTCTATTTTAAATAGTATGAAGGTATTCCTTAGCTTGAACTTCCGAAAAAAAGTACTTAACCTGATCCTTAAACAGCACCTTTAGTTTCGCTGGATTATGCAAGAAGGCTTGTGCCCCCTTGGCCTGAAATAACGAAATAAGTTGGCGAAGCTGCCAACGCTTCTCAACTGTATGATGACAGTAGTCAGGTCGCACATAAAATTTCACACCCTTTCCCACTCTCTTCCTGTCGGGGCGAGCAAGCTCATACAGAGCCTCACGGGCTAGAAAATTATTTAAAGAGATTAAAATTGCACGGGGTTTTGTAGTTTGATTAGAGCGGATAGAAAATGGAAATCGGTGCGCCCTTTGCACCTCCCTTTGCCAGTCCCAGTGTTTTAGTTCCGGGAAAGCCTCAGAAAACAGCTCAGAAACAAACTTGCGTGGATCTTGGCCCTCCACCCCCTCGGGAATCTGCAAAATTCTAAGGTTACTGCGACGGGCGCGATTCTCTAAATCAACTAGTTTCCATTGCATGTCTTCTTTCGTGGAGCGCAAGGTCTCTGTTAGAGTCTTCTGCACAGCCAATTCATCTTCTAGAGTGGAAATCCTAGCCTCGGCTTCATTCAGCCTCGTTGTAAATTCCGCACATGTCTTTGCTATCTGCCGTACTGTATTCTGTAATTTCCGGCAGGAGCTCTGTACCTTCTGGCTTTCCACCCTCGTTTCCTCCCGATGTGCCATCATAGTGTTGTAAATCAGGCTGAGCGAAACCTCTTCTGACGGATCTGTAGGTTTATTTTTACCCATTTCAGTAGTAGTGCAAGAGCAATTTTTATTCATGAAAGAATTATCCCAGTGAGAGGCATCATCGTCATTAGTGCTATCCACTAAAACAGAGCACTGCCTATTCTCATATTTTTTTCGCACTGTACCAGGACTATCATCCGACATGTCCCACTCGACATCATCAGGATGCGTATTACTGAGCTCGCTCCCCCCCGCTCCTTGTGGCTCATCACAGATCTTATCAGTATCCTCACTAGAATTGGAGTGTTCTGAAAGTGAGAAAAATTATCACCAAAATCAATTTCCTTCACAAGTGAGTCTGTAGCCTGAAAATCAACCTCTGGCTGAGTGTGTAGGGGTGTTGCAGCAATAGTACTAACTTTGAACTGTTCTGCCGCGCCATCATGGACACTTCCCCCATCGTTCATGGTTGTTGATGACAGACGATTTATGACCGGGGTGCCCGTATTTGGGAGAGTCAGAGGATCAACAGTTTTTTTCCCCCTTTCTTTGGCACCGGTAAACAGCTGGGGAATAGTACGTCTACCACTGGTGTTTTTATGTATATCAGCACAAATTTTTCCTGAGTACTATCCCCTTTGGGGACGGCACCTCCAGCCCCAGCTCCACTGCCATTAGACTCAGCCAGCCAGGGGGCGAGCTCTCCCTTTTGCAGCTTTCGGCGGCATCTCTGAGCCAACACACTGCACTCCCAGTCGATCTCCGTAGTATGCTTCCGCCACAAAGAACCCCGGGCGTGCACTCCAGCAGAGTTTCTGAAATCTTCGCAGCCCCCTCTGAGCCCCAGCCAGAGCAAAGTTCAACATTCCAGGGAGGTGATCCCCCGAACAACGCAGTTAGAATCCAGCGAATTCAACAGGTACGCTCTAAGCTCTAAGATTGGCTCTAAGCAAACACCTTCATTTAGTCCTGGATACACCGTGAAGCTTGTGTGCGTCCATGCGACCGTGCAAAAACTGCATCCAGCACAGACCGCGTTCCGATGTATTTTCTATACCGAAATCCGAAAATGTCATGCCATGAAAAATAAACCTCCCACCGCCATGCCGAGTGCCAAAGCAATATTAGCCGTCAGGTACAGCACCCCATTCTGTGTAGAGACGGGTTAGACCGGGAGCGGTCAGCTCACATGTCCGAACGCTCAGACGCCATCTTGCCTCCCGTAATTTTTCTTTCTGCAGCACTAATCATAATTTCTATGGCAAAATGAACCCCCTCATTTTGTTCCTTTGCAAATTAAATGTTTTAAGTGTTACCACTTTATTCCAATCAAGATGGCTCCAGGTGTGCCATGCTTTTGTCATAGTAAGACTGTTAGAACTCTAGTTGTTCTTTAGAACACTGTGGGACATTCTGTCATTGGGCTATACTTGGGCTACATCTGGGTGATATTTGTACTACATTTGGGCTCTTTTGCCTCTGGTGGCCGTCTTGGGAGACTTATTTGTTATGAAGTTTCCTAATTTCCTCATTTACTACAGTCTACTCAGTAGGAAATACTTTCAGTTTTTTACTTTGATTCCATCAAGAAGGCATTCAGATGTGTTACATATATTCCATAAATTCAGAATGTTAGCACTCTAGTTGCTCATTAGATCACTGTAGTAAAGCTACTGCTCACCAGGGAAGTCTGCTGCTGGTATTGAAAGCGCATGTTTCAGTCTGCATGTCAGAATCTTTTAATGAAATAGAAGAGGATTTGAGAAGTCACTCAAAATGTGCCCTAATTTTCTTTCTGCAGCACTAATCATACTTTCTATGGCAAAATGAACCCCCTCATTGTGTTCCTTTTTGAATTAAATGTTTTAAGAGTTACCACTTTATTCCAATCATGATGGCTTCAGGTGTGCAATACGTTTGTCATAAGTAGGACTGTTAGCGCTCTAGTTGTTCTTAAGAACACTCTGGGACATTCGGTCATTGAGCTATACTTGGGCTACATCTGTGTGATATTTGTGCTACATTTGGGCTCTTTTGTCTCTGGTGGCCATCTTGGGAGACTTATGTGTTATGAAGTTTCCTAATTTCCTCATTTACTATAGTATTCTCAGTAGGAAATACTTTCAGTTTTTTACTTTGATTCCATCAAGAAGGCATTCAGATGTGTCACACATTTGCCATAAATTCTGAATGTTAGCACTCTCGCTGCTCATTAGATCACTGTAGTAAAGCTACTGCTCACCACAGAAGTCTTCTGCTGGTATTAAAAGTGCATGTTTCAGTCTGCATGTCAGAATTTTTTAATGAAATAGAAGAGGATTTGAAAAGTCAAAATGTGCCCTAATTTTTCTTTCTGCAGCACTAATCATAATTTCTACGGGAAAATGAACCCCCTCATTGTGTTCCTTTTTAAATTAAATGTTTTTCAGGGTTACCACTTTATTCCAATCAAGATTGCTTCAGGTGTGCAATACGTTTGTCATAAGTAGGACTGTTAGCGCTCTAGTTGTTCTTAAGAACACTCTGGGACATTCTGTCATTGGGCTATACTTGGGCTACATCTGGGTGATATTTGTGCTACATTTGGGCACTTTTGTCTCTGGTGGCCATCTTGGGAGACTTATTTATTATGAAGTTTCCTAATTTACTACAGTCTCCTCAGTAGGAAATACTTTCAGTTTTTTACTTTGATTCCATCGAGAAGGCATTCAGATGTGTCACACATTTGCCATAAATTCAGAATGTTAGCAGTCTAGTTGCTCATTAGATCACTGTAGTAAATTTTAGCTACTGCTCACCAGGGAAATCTGCTGCTGGTATTCAAAGTGCATGTTTCAGTCTGCATGTCAGAATTTTTTCATGAAATAGAAGAGGATTTGAGAAGTCAAAATGTGCCCTAATTTTTCTTTCTGCAGCACTAATCATAATTTCTATGGCAAAATGAACCCACTCATTTTGTTCCTTTTTAAATTAAATGTTCTAAGAGTTACCACTTCATTCCAATCAAGATGGCTTCAGGTGTGCAATACGTTTGTCATAAGTAGGACTGTTAGCGCTCTAGTTGTTCTTAAGAACACTCTGGGAAGCTGCAGTAGAACACAAAGGAATCAACTGACAGTCTCTGCCCTTGTTGGATGTACATGTTTTACTGAGAATGTCAGACTTCATTTTCCCATGACTGAGAAAGATAATGTGAATTTACAGAAAATATGCTCCCAGATTAGCTTATAGATCACCTTCCAAACCTCTGTGGGAAAAGCATGAGAAAATAGTTTTCTCTCAAACATGATTCATGATAACCCAGCAGAAGGCTTTTTCACATGGTAAAATCACCTTAGAACACACCACAATTCCTAAAATGAGTATGGTACCATCAACAAATGATTTATAATGTAACTAAAGTCTTAAAACCTTCTATTAACTGCAATGCTTTTTAATGAGGTGCTATCATGTATATTGGTCCCAAGATGGCTGCCAACACTTCTTGGACGAAGTGCTGACAGCCAATCATTTCTCACGATGAGATGTGTTGTTAGGCTCCGCCCAGATATATATGTGATTTTACTTTTGATTTTTCTCAGGAACCACTGAACGGATTTACACCATTTAACCAAAAGGCACGAGTGTGAACCAAGGGCTACCTCTTTGCTAAATTTAGTGTTATTCCGTTCAGCACTAGCTGCGATTAAAGGTTCCTATGGAAAACTGCATGGGGAAAACACATTTTGGGACCCCCCTTTTTTCTCAGCCCCCGCTTGACGAATCACCCCAGACTTTCAGGATAGGAGCGGACCGGAGCGCTCCACCAGTTTTGAAAATTTCTCAACGATTTGTCAACCGGCGCCAAAGTTATTCCAAATGGAATGTTGCGGATTTCCTATGGATAATAGGTCCTAACTATAACTACCTACTGGCGACCGCCAGTAGTTAATTAAGTAGGTAGTTATAGTTAGGACCTAGTTACCATAGGAAAATCGTAACATTCTTTTCCCAATAACTTTGGCGCCGGATGACGAATCTTCGCGAAATCTTCAAAACTGATGGGACGCTCCGGTCAGCTTCAATCCTGAAAGTTTGGAGGTGATTCGTCAAGCGGGGGCCGATAAAAAAGGGGGGTTCCAAAACGCGTTTTCTCCATGTTATTTCCCATAGGAAATTTTGGAACAGGCTACAGCCCGAACTGCTGAACGGAATTACACCAAATTGTGCAAAAAGGTAGCCCTTGGTTCAGAAAGAGACCTTTTTTTTAAATGGTGTAAATCCGTTCAGTAGTTCCTGACAAATTAAAGAAATAGAGGTCAAAAAATCAATTTCCCATAGGTAACTTTAGACACAGTTATAGCAAAAACTGCTGGACGGAATTACACCAAGTTTGGCAAAAGGGTACTGTTAGGCTCAGAAAGCGAACTTTTTAAAAATTGTGTAAATCCGTTCAGTAGTTTTTGAGAAATTAAGAAATAAAGATAGTGATATCTATGGCCGCGGTGGATCCGCGCACCCTCCCGATCACGAGCTTCATGCTAATTGGCTGTCAATACTCCAAACCAGGAAGTGTTGTCAGCCATCTTGTGCCTCGGTAGAACCGAGGCTCAAGAAAAGAGAAAAACAAATGCGCAAAACACGAAAAGGGGGCAGGGTAGAAACACCCTGACTCCCTAGGCCCCGTGGGAAGCGCGGCCTCCCACGGTTCGTTTAAATAAAGCCCCCAGGTGGTCCAGGTCCCGGGGGCAGAAAAAAAAGTGGGGGGGGCCCGATCCCCCCCACACTGCCTCGGGGACTGCCACCCCCCGGGGCTTTGCTCAAAGATTTGCGGGGGGCACATTGGCCCCACCGCAGCCCCGGGGACCGCCACCCCCCGGGCTTTGATTTTTAACGTAGGGGGCATCCAAGCCCCCCAAGTCCTGGGGACCGCCACCCCTGGGGCTTTTCAAAAGTATTTGTGGGGGGGGCTCACATCCCCTTGCAGCCCCAGGGACCGCCATCCCCCGGGGCTTGCACAATAAATGGGTGAGGGGGCTCAAAGGCCCCCCAAGCCCCGGGGACCGCCACACCCCGGGGCTTTTGTAATATATTGGCTAGGGGGCACGGGGCTTGTTCTAAAAAAAAAAACTCCCTGTGTGGGTGGAACTAGAACCCCCCCACACTCCTTGGGGACCACCATCTCCCGGGGCTTTAACAATGTTAATGTTGGAAGGGGGGCCGCGCGGCCCCCCTCCTGGAGCCCTGTGATGGCCCTGGGGACCGCCACCCCCAGGGCCGGCTCCTGCAGTGTCCCAGGGTGTCCACCCCAGGATACTGCTGTTTGCTATGGAAGGGCAGGAGCCTTGCGGCTCCCGCCCTGCCATAGCAAACTGTGCTTTGGTTTTTGGAAGAGAGAGCAGGGAAACCTGCTCTCTCTTCCAAAAACTAAAGCAGATTGCTTTTCCACCCGGGGAGCTGCATCTTAGCAGCTCCCCATGTGTAAAAGCAATGCCGGCTCTCGCAGGAGACGGGGAGCCGGCGTGACCGTGCGGAGAATAGGGGAGCCCTCCACGGTCCCCAACGGAGATGGCCAGCCCCAGGGGATTGGGTCCCCAGGGCTAGAAGTGGCCCGGGAGGGGGGCCACGCAGCCCCCCTCCCCCATAATAATTTATTCAACAACAAAAATCACGCAAAGGCCGGTCCTGGGGGATGGGGTCCCCAGGCCATAAATGGCCTTAAGAGGGGGTCCACACAGCCCCCTCCAAAAGAATATTTTAAAAAATGGCCATGGCCTTGGGATGGGGTCCCGGGGCCCGGAATTGGCCACGGGAGGGGGCCCACGCGGCCCCCTTTCCATTAAGATTTTTTTTTTTTTAATTGGTGGCCAGTGCCCCAAAAAAATAAAAAGAAACGAGATCGTGCCTAGGCCCTGCCCCCTTATGGAAACACTCTGCAAACGTGCCCTGTGGTGCATTTTAAATTGGGGAATTAATTCCCCTTCAATACTGGGGGTTCCTGGGGGCCAACTAGCCCACCAGGAACCTCCAGTATGCACCAGGGAGCTGCGTTGCAGAGAGGTGTTCAGAGGCCACGCCCCTTTTTACACCTCTCTGCAACACAGCTCTGTGGCGCTTACTGGAGGTTCCTGGTGGGCTAGTTGGCCCCCAGGAACCCCCAGTATTGAAGGGGAATTAATTCCCCAATTTAAAATGCACCACAGGGCACGTTTGCAGAGTGTTGGAGGCTGGTGGGCTAGTTGGACCCCAGGGACCCTCAGGATTCAAGGGGGCTTAATCCCCCAATTTAAAACACGGCTGGTGGGCTAGTTGGACCCCAGGGACCCTCAGGATTCAAGGGGGCTTAATCCCCCAATTTAAAACACGTCACGGGGCGTGTTTGCACACTGGTGAAGGGAGGGGGCGGGGCCTAAGGTGACATGTGTGTAAACGCGCCCTGTGGTGCATTTTAAGTTGGGGAATTAATTCCTCTTCAATCCTGAGGGTCCGTGGGGGCCAACTAGCCCACTAGGTACTTCCAGTAAGCGCCACAGAGCTGCATTGCAGAGTGGTGTACAAAGGGGCGTGGTATCTGAACACCTCTCTGCAACGCAGCTCCCTGGCGCATACTGGAGGTACCTGGTGAGCTAGTTGGCCCCCAGGGACCCTCAGAATTGAAAAGGATTAATTCACCAACTTAAAACGTGCCACAGGGTGTGTTTGCACACGTCACCTCAGGCCCCGCCCCCTTCCTTCACCACTGTGCAAACGCACCCCCAGGCGAGTTGAAAGTTGGGGAATTAATTCCCCCTTGAATACTGAGGGTCCCTGGAGGCCAACTAGCCTACCAGGTACCTCCAGTATGCGCCAGGGAGTTGCGTTGCAGAGAGGTGTTCAGAGGCTACGCCCCTTTTTACACCTCTCTGCAACGCACCTCTGTGGCGCTTACTGGAGGTACCTAGTGGGCTAGTTGGACCCTAGGGACCCTCAGGATTCAAGGGGACTTAATCTCCCAACTTAAAACGGCCACAGGGTGCGTTTACACAGTGGGGAAGGGAGGGGACGGGGCCTGAGGTGACGTGTGCAAACACGCACTGTGGTGCGTTTTAAGTTGGGGAAATAATTCCCCTTCAATGCTGAGGACCCCTGGGGGCCAACTAGCCCACCAGGTGCTTCCAGTAAGGGCCACTGCAATGCGTTGCAGAGAGGTGGTCCAGGCCGTGCCCCTTTTTACACCTCTCTGCAACGCACATCTGTGGCGCTTACTGGAGGTACGTAGTGGGCTAGTTGGACCCTAGGGACCCTCAGGATTCAAGGGGACTTAATCTCCTAACTTAAAATGGCCACAGGGCGTGTTTACACAGTGGGGAAGGGAGGGGACGGGGTCTGAGGTGACGTGTGCAAACACGCCCTGTGGCACGTTTTAAGTTGGGGAAATAATTCCCCTTCAATCCTAAGGGCTCCTGCGGGCCAACTAGCCCACCAGGTGCTTCCAATAAGCGTCACTGCGCTGTGTTGGATAGAGGTGGTCCAGGCTGTGCCTCTTTTTACACCTCTGTGCAACGCAGCTCTGTGGCGCTTACTGGAGGTACGTTGTGGGCTAGTTGGACCCTAAGGACCCTCAGGATTCAAGGGGACTTAATCTCCCATCTTAAAACGGCCACAGGGCGCATTTACACAGTGGGGAAAGAAGGGGACGGGGCCTGAGGTGATGTGTGCAAACACACCCTGTGGCACGTTTTAAGTTGGGGAAATAATTCCCCTTTAATCCTGAGGGCCCCTGGGGGCAACTAGCCCACCAGGTACTTCCAGTAAGCGCCACTGCGCTGGGTTGCAGAGAGGTGGTCCAGGCCGTGCCCCTTTTTACACCTCTTTGCAACGCAGCTCTGTGGCGCTTACTGGATGGGCTAGTTGGACCCAAGGGACACTCAGGATTCAAGGGGACTTTATCCCCCAAATTAAAACAGCCACAGGGTGTGTTTGCACACTTGTCACCTCAGGCAACCCCCTCCCTTCACCATTGTGCAAACACGCCCTGTGGCGTGTTTTAAGAGGTAGTTTTAATCCCCCTGCCCTATTATGTACTAGGGTCTTACAGAGGAGGTCATGGTAATCACACGGGTACCCCAACGCATAGTGTTCCCTAGTGTATGTAGGTGTTTTCTAAGTGTCTTTTAGCATAGCACTGGCTCTAGGCCTGGTTAGTCAGATTCAGTTACCACCAGTACCTGTCTGAAAAAGTTGTGGGCACAGGAGGAATTTCTGCTCCTCTGTTGGTTCTTTCTGTACATCTTTTCTTCTTCCTGCACTTTTCTTCGTCTTTGTGGACTCATGTTGCTTCTTTCTGCATTTCTTTTTTTTCTTTCTGTGCGTTGATTCTTCTTCCATCACATGTCCTACCTCTGCAGGCATAGTTAGAAACTAGCATTTAAAAAACCGTTGAAATTCACTGAAAAAACCATAGGTTTCAGGCACGTTATAGTTAGAAATTAGCATTTAAAAAACCTTAGAAATTCACTGAAAATACCATAGGTGTCAGGGGCGTTATAGTTAGTTGGACATTTCACTCGTACAAAACCAGTGAAATTCCCCCGTCATAGTTAGTTCAGCTAACTATAACTTGCGCGCCCGCAATGCACTGCAGATGACGTCACATATTACATCACTCATGACATGGTCAGTGACATCACTCATGACATCACTGATGACATCTCAAATGACATCACTGATGACATCATCCTTGTGATAGAGTGGCTGACCTCCTCTCACTCTAATATAACCTTTGATACATACACTCAAAAATAGAAATCAACATTTTCAAAACAATGGACATACCAATACTAGTTACAACAACCTATTCAGTAATTCCAAGATCTACACATACATTCACTCATTCACCAACAGTCCTATACAGTCACTCATACATGTACTCAGTCATCATATGTACTCATACAGGTATACATCCTGTTACACACCGACACTCATCCATAGAGTTACTCACACACATAGTCACACATGCAGAGTAACAAACATCCATTTACTTGCATACACAGTTATACACACACCACCACACTTACTTCTACAGAAACTTACACATACTTACTTTCTTAAAGAATCACATATAGAAACACATACTTATTTATACAGGAACTCTTCCAATCTCTCACTCTCACATACACCAATACTCACATACATTAGTTTAAAACATATGTACTCATAAAAACACTATCGAGACAGTCATTCACTCACTAACACACCCATACACACACTCATCCACCCATTCAGTCCTGCATACATGTTGTCTTCAACACATACAAACAGTGAGTCACTCATTCATGCATCTATGCACTAAGTAATACCCCCCAACAGAACCATACAGACACTAAGACACTCATACTGATACTCAAACAACTAATAACCCATATAGACACTCATGTAGCTACTCACCAACCCATGCAACCATTTATACATAAAGTGAGAGACTGATACAGATATTTACATATCTAAACATTACTCACTAACTCATGTATTCACTAAGATACACTTAATCAGTCAGTTATACAATCAATGTTACAAAAAAAATCATCCATTTAGACACTTATATACCCATTTATTTTTCCATCGACCTTGAGATGTACATATATAAAACATATTTAATTTTCAGAAAAACACACATTCACTGGATGATGTCATCAGTGATGTCATTTGAGATGTCATCAGTGACCATGTCATGAGTGATGTAATAAGTGAATATATATATATATATATCTATATATATATATATATATAAATCCACAAAGATGCTCCTTCCGTATTGCGAGGGACCCATGAAGGTTGGCGTACATCCCGGCGGAGCGCGCCGGGCAATCAATATCCAAAGTCAAGCCAAAGCAAGTATAGCGTACGCTCTCAGTAGATAAAAGACGGATACCAAGCAGAGTGGGTAGTCGAGTGTTTATTTCACACAACGCGTTTCGGCGAAGAGCCTTGATCACGTGTGATTGTAATTCAACAACGGCAGTCATAGATATACATACGGCCATTTCTACAACAAACGAAATCAACAAAGGGTTCGGTTTAGCTGTATGCAGTGTGAATCAACCAGTGGCGGCCATCTTAGCCTGTGCAAACGTTAAGTAAAACAATAAGGTCATCATCTAGTTTGCAATGATACACATTATCATAAAGCTCCGGCACAATACAGTTTATAATTCAAAATAGAAAGAAACTTGATTTAAATGATCAATTCAATAAATGTTTGCCTGTCCGTCATGTGTAAGGATCGATTAGAGGAGGCCATGTTGGATCGGTAAGACTCTAACGAAGTTTTACGAGTAATGCCGAATGATCTAAAACTCCCCATAATAAGTACCCTGATCATCACACTGCAAAGGAATGTGTAGTACACTTTGTGCCACCGAATAGGGGGTGAGTTAGAAGTGTGTATTTGTGTATGCGAGGCGTCTATGTGTAAGTCACGTGTGGCTAAATAGATGTAACCTCAGTTGTATAACCAGGGGAGTTTGTCTTATGTACAAGAAAACAACCCCAGGAAGCACCCATGAGATCAGAGCCAGTGCTCTTACTGTTACAGATAAAAAGGTGCATCCCTTCTTCATGGCGCAAGGCATCAAATTCATGAGTTACATCGAGGCAGTGCTCCGAATATTGGCATGTGTGTGGTTCATTATATCCCACATCCCGATGTATAGTAATTGCTACATCTCTGAATGATGTGTAGTTAATCTATTAAACCCACATCGCATACTGGATATTTCCTTCATTGTGTACCCACAGAGGTGTATCCTGAATACAAGATTACAGAGCCAATGCTCTTCATAACGGTGTTCAACCGGTGCATTTACCTAAGGGAAACAAAGGACGTCAAATGTATATTGATGTCTAAGTAGTAACATAAAAGTCAGTGACATCAACTTCATCAAATTCATACGTTCATTGTACCGAAGATAAGTATACATTTCTCAGATACAAAGATAGAGCTAGTGCTCAATAAGTTGCTTCTAGTCAAACCATTCTATGTAGTTAGGTATGCACCAAAAAACACATTCAAATAATGAAGAAAAAATTGATAAATAATACACCCGAGGCTGATCTATCCCTCATTAACTGCTGATCTGAATTACAATAGTGAAGACTTGTGATGAAGTGCTGAACAAAACGGAGAAGAACGGAGAAAAAGGGTAGGATGCCCGTGCAGGTGCAGACATGTGAAGGGGCCCCTTCCTTCTCTCCTGTAAAGTAATATAAAACATAAAAATGGGATTAAAACCGAGAAATATATCATCCAAAATCACAGTACATATTAAAAGTACATATGACAAAAGAGAGGTTCATGCAGTCTGAAAACGGCAACAACTTAACCATATAGTACAAAACATCAAAACTGTATACTGCAGCAAACTAAAAGGCAGCATTGTATTAAAATCAGGTTTTAAGGTGAATTGACAGTTCTTCATCAATATTGAGGCCTCCCGGGAGTTTGGTCTGAAAATCTATGATGTACTTAGATTCTTTTTGTCTCAGAACCAAAACTCTATCACCTCCCCTCGGATTTTTAGGGATCTGTTCTATAATCAGGTAACTCATGTCAGCGACATTAGAACAGTGAAGTTCGTAAAAGTGTCGGGCAACAGGGTATTTGGGGTCGTTGTTAATGATAGCTCTGAGGTGTTCTAAGACCCTCTTTTTAGCTTGACATGTGGTGCTCCCTATGTACCAAAGGTTGCAAGTGCATATGATGGCGTATATTACAAAGTTGGTACTACATGTCAAGAATTGTTTAATTCCTCTTGTCACACCATTATATTCAAGAAAACCTTTGTATTTGCTGTACTTGCAGGCTTTACAATGGCCGCATGGAAAAAATCCCATGAGGCCATGATTGGCTGGATTAGGATAGTGGGTGATATCATTTTTTACAACCAAATCTCGAATATTTTTGTCCCTCCTGTATGTTACAGTAGGTCTGTCAGGAATAGAACCTCCCAGTGTGGTATCTGCCTTGAGGATGTTCCAGTGTCTCGACACTATCTGTTGGATTTTTTGTGCATCAGTATTGTATGTGAGAATTAGGCGAGTGCCCGCATCTCCTTGGTCTTCTTGTACCACCACTTTGTCTTTTAGGGTCTCCAATCGTTCTACCCCTTCAGCACGGTCTTTGGCTTTGTTAAGGACCCACTTGGGGTAGCCTCTAGCGAGAAACCTAGCAGTAATGTTGTCTCTTTTTTTTCCAATAAGACTCAGGACTGTTACAGTTCCTTTTTGCCCTCAGCAGCTCCCCATACGGTATACTCCACTTGAATACATCTGGGTGGCTGCTGAGGGCATGCAGGACACTGTTGCTTTACGAAAGAGAGTGGTATGCACTTTACCTTGTCGAACCTGTAAACTCATATCCAGAAACTCAACCTTATGGGTGTCTATGCTGCCTGACAGAATGATGTTATATCTGTTGATGTTCAGTTTGGTAATGAAGTTGTCAGCTTCCTCTTTCTGACCATCCCAGATGATGAATAAGTCGTCTATGTAGCGTCGCCACATGACAACTTTCTGTAAGTCTTTCTGAAAGGTGTTATTAGAGAAGATCTCCTGCTCCCAGTAGCCCATAAACAGATTAGCAAAACTGGGAGCAAAGCAGGAACCCATAGCAGTACCGTTTACCTGCCTGTAGAGGGCGCCATTGAATGAAAAAATGTTATTTTGTAAACAGTATCTGAACATCTCGATAATCATTTGACTATGATCTCGATATCCGAGGGGTCTCTGTTTGAGGAAGAATTCACATGCTTCCACTCCCTGGACATGGTCTATTATGGTATAAAGAGACTGTACATCTAAAACCATAAAGAGGTAACTCGGTTGCCATAATACATCATTGATTTTGCAGAGAAAATCTTTAGTATCTCTAAGATAACTGGGTAGTAATACCACATATTCTCTTAGAAAATGGTCGACATATTTGGAGATGTGTTCGCTGGCACATCCAATGGATGAAACTATAGGGTGTCCTGGAGGTTTGATGTTATCTTTCTGTAGTTTTGGCAAAAGATAGAGGATGGGAAGTCGAGGATGATCGTTTTTTAAATAGCAAAATTCTTCCCACTCTAGTAGCCCCTTATCCCTCCAGGTGATCAGTTTGTCCCAGATCTCCACTATACTTTGATTGTAAATGTCCCAAGTCACATGTGCATAGAAGTTGGTGTCATCAAGTTGGCGTAAAGCCTCATTGATATAGTCCTCTCTATTCAAAATGACAACATTTCCTCCCATGTCAGCAGGGCGAATAATTATCTCTGTATCTTTAGAGAGGGCCTCTAGTGCCTGTCTTTGTGTCCAAGAAAGATTATTACATTTTTTGGTCTGATGTTTTTTGTTCTTACTAAATCTAAGCTTGATGAGTGATTTAACAATACAGTCCTGGAATGTATCTATATTGTCATGGGGTAACGGAGGTACAAAAGTAGACTTATTTTTGAAATGTGTCTTGGGCACTGCTCCTGTGTTCAATTCCATCTGGTTAAGGACCTGTGTTGTACTGGTCTGCCTTAGTGTATTCTCATCATCCTGTGCTAGTTCAACCAACGTGATTAAGGTGTCAATATCACCTATTGCCAGGTTTTCATTACTTTGATCTTGACTAGATATATTCGTAAGGTACCGATTTTGTCTTTTAAGTAGGGGCCATTTTTTTAGTTTTAGTTTTCTCACATACTTATACAGGTCTATTCTGGTTTCAGTATAGTTAAAAGACGAAGACGGACAAAACGACAATCCTAGACATAAAGTTCTTTTTTCAATGTCATTCATAGGTCTTTTGGATAAATTGACCACAGTCTGATTTACCGTGTTCATATCCATCAATAATTTTTGTTGGAGCGTGTTCTCCGGTTTCCCATGTTGCCCCTTTCTCTGTCTGTTGTACCACCATTGTCCAAGTCTCTTTTTTCTGTTCCGGCGTTTCCCCTGCCTCTTCCTCGTCCCCGTCCCCGTGTTCTTGGAGGTGGGTTCTCCCGTGTTGTTTGTCGATCCTTCAGTAGGACCCGAAACTCCTCTAAAAAATTCATTTGTCTCTGGCTACGTTCTTCCCCAGATGTATTGCCTCCAGAGACATCCGATTCGGTATCAATTATGATGGTATTATTGGGAGGAGCCTAGCGCGCAACCAAGATGGCCGCGTAGGTGCGAGGCTCCCGAGGACCTCCGCAACCTCCTACGATTATCCTGACATTATCCTGCCCTGGATGAGGGGACTATGTTGGTGAACCTGAGCTGAGGTGGCACCCGTTTCCCGCTTCCGAATCGGACCTCGGATACCGGAGTGAGCACCGATTGAAGTGTGCGGCCTTCCCCTCGCCGGACCCCGGATTTGCGCTGTGGAGTGATCCAGTGACAAAGTGAACAACAGCGGCAGGCAGGGCCTGGCGACTCGCGTGCCCCGCATTTTCGCTTTCGCACCACCTTGTCGTCTCTGCGAGGTTGGGTCGCGGAGCCCTTGGTGTTGGTGAGGTGTGGCCTTGCTGGGAGACCCTGCCTGCCTGCAGGCTGTGATCCACCCCGCTGCCCTGAGGGGGCCCCCCCGGAGCTCGTGTCTGCTTTCCTGCCCTACACGACGTGGCTGGTGCGACTGGGAGACTGGTGGCCATGGCCACGAAACAAGATGGAGACCGGGCAAAGACCAAATCGACCCGGCGCGGCGCCGTCCATCAGGCCAACAGTATGGACCGCTATACCCTCCAGAAGGGATCGCCCGATGGACCGCGCAAGTCCCCTGAGAGCCCTCCTGATGCCCCAGACCTGCACGCAGATTTGACTCTGCGAGATGTTATGGGCGCCATTGCCGAGATGAAGGCCTCGGTGGGCCAGCGGTTTGATACACTGGCGCAGAAGATTGACTCGTGGATGTTGGCCTGGTGAGGGCCGATCTTTCCAAAACCAATGACCGAGTAGAGTCTTTGGCCCACACCGCATCGGGCCTAACGACAGATGTGGCGGCCTTGCAAACAGAGGTGCGCCGGCTTAGTCGGGCGACTGCGCTAATGGATCGACGCCTGGAGGACTCCGAGAGTCGGGCACGGAGGAACAACATCCGCATTATCGGGGTGCCCGAGGGGCGCGAGGAGGCGGCGGCGGATCTTTTTGTGGAGGACCTGATTGCTACCCATCTCCAGCCACGGGGGCTGAGCAAATTCTTCGCTGTGGAGAGGGCTCACAGGGTTCCCGGGGGAAGGCCGAATGTCGGAGCCCCTCCAAGACCTCTCATTGCCCGGATCTTCAATTTTCGGGATAGAGACGCTATCCTGCAAACCTCCAGACTGCATGGACCGGTCAAGCTTGACAATATGGAGGTTAATCTCTATCCTGATTTTACCCCGGCGGTTCAGAAGCAGAGACTGAGCTTCCTAGGCGTCAAACGCCGTCTTCGGGACCTAAACCTCAAATATGCCATGCTTTTCCCGGCCAAGCTGCGTGTGGAGGTGGATGGTCGCACGCATTTCTTTGATCGTCCTGAGGCGGCCGGGGACTGGCTGGATACTCTGCCCGGGGATCGTGATCGGGGGGGTGGGGGGGGGGGCGGCGGGGGGGAGACGGCACGCTGGATCAGGACTGAGGGTCTAATAATGGGCCTCACTCTGGACGAAAATGATGCCACTTTTGATTCTGCGTCAGTTTTTTGTAAGTTCCCCTCCTATGGAGGTTGTGTTGGGTCTCTTGGGGGTTCTCCCTCCTCCTCTAGGGGGTTTAGTTAGTCTAACTACATATGGGGGGACAGGCACACTGCACGTTGGGGGGGCTGTTTGGGCTCATGCAGGGGTGCAGGGAGGGGGGAGTTCTGTTGGGGTGGGTGGGTAGGGATGGGGTGTTGTTCGTTTTTATCACAAGGCAAACGTATTATTGTGTTGGTTTTAAAGTGCTCTCCGGGGTACGAATGATGGCTTTGGTATATGATGGGGGTAGGGAACTAACTTTGTTATCCTGGAATGTGAATGGACTGGGGGACAGGATCAAACGGGGTGTGGTCCTGCAGTTTTTGAAGCGAGTCTCGCCCGATGTAGTCTTTCTGCAGGAGACACACCTCATTGGTAACTCCTTCTGCGCCATGAATCGGCGTGGCTATCGCCTAGTGGCTCACTCGGGCTTCACGTCCGGCTCACGGGGTGTGGGCATCATGGTGAAGAACTCGCTCCCGTTGGAGATTGATGAGGTGCTCCACGATGATAGGGGACGTTATACGGTCTTGGTGGGAAGACTGGAGGGCAAAGTGGTTGTCTTTGTGTCAGTTTACATCCCACCGGGGCTGCAGTCGACCACCTTTGCGGACCTTGGGCGCCTTCTCCTTGGCCTTCCGGGGGGGCTTTTAGTTGTGGGGGGGGATTTTAATGCGGTGGTATCTGGATCCTTGGATCCTCACCCCCCTAGGGACCTCCCCCGGGCACAGGCGTGGCTACCCGGCCTCTTAGATACATTTGGATTAGTGGACTGCTGGCGTTTAAAACACCCCGCGCAGCTGCAGTATACTTTCCACTCGGGAGCCCATGGTAGTCTCTCACGACTAGACTATGTCCTTGTCCCGGCGACCCATGTTGGGAGGGTGGGAGAGGTACGCCATTTGCCACGGGGTATTTCGGACCACTCCCTGCTCTTACTGCACTTTGATGTCTTGGTGAGGGTAGGGTGGTCCCAATCAATCCTTGGTACCTGCGCGACCCCTCCATTCGCGCTGCATTGATTAAATCCCTTCAGCGATACTTTGATGAGAATGTGGGGTCTGTGCCTTCGGCCATACCGCTATGGGAGGCCTTCAAGACAGTACTCCGAGGGGAGGCCCTATCCCTTATTTCCCATGCCCGGAGGCGCGAGCGGGAGGAGGTGACCCGGATGGAGGCTGAAATAGCTGAGTTGGAGGGGAATTTAGAAGGTGGGGTGACGGATGCTGCATTACATGTCCTCCAACTCAAGCAGGCGGCCTACAGGGCCCTCGTCACGGAGGCGGCCAGGGGCCTCAGTAGAGAGCAACAGGGGCGTCTGTATGATGTGGGTGATAAGGCTGGTAAACTTATAGCGTGGTTGGACAAAAAAGAGAGAGCGAATCGTGTGGTCCCGCTGATTGAGAAAACGGATGGTGTGTGTGTAACTGAGCCAGAAGAAATTGTCTCCTGCTTCGCGGATTATTTCCATGGGGTGTATTCCCCGGTGTCTCCCTGCTCGGAAGAGGATTCCCTTGCCCTGCTTAGTGATATCGCGCTGCCGTCCCTTTCCGGGGAGGACAGGGTGTCGTTGGACGCCGCTCCCACCTCCGACGAGATCGCCCTCGCCATACGCTCGGTCGCTTCCGGCAAGGCCATGGGTCCGAATGGTCTCCCTATCGAGTTGTACAAGTTACGACCGGATACGCTGGCACCCCACCTCCGGGCTATGTTCCTGGCGGCACACTCGGTGGGCTCCCTCCCGCCGGACCAGCGTCTGGCTACAATCGTGGTCATCCACAAGGAGGGGAGACCTCGGGACCGGGTTACATCCTATCGGCCCATTTCGCTGCTGAATGCGGAGCCCAAGATTCTTGCTAAGGTACTGGCCAATCGGCTGGTCGGCGTGGTGGGTGATTTGGTTCATCAGGACCAGTCTGGCTTTATTCCTAATCGCAACACAGCCCTTAATCTGCGGCGTTTGCACGGTGTGCTTGCACGTGCCCCGTTCATACGGGAGCCGGCCATTTTGGCGTCCTTAGACGCCACCATGGCGTTTGACACGCTTGAATGGCCATATATCTGGGCGATGCTTGCGAAGTTTGGATTTGGCCAAGGGTTCATCAGTTGGGTCAAATTGCTATATTCGGGCCCCTTGGCGCAGGTGGTGGTGAACAGAAGAGTATCTGCTCCGTTTGAGCTGGGCCGGGGCACTCGACAGGGCTGCCCCTTATCGCCGCTCCTCTTTGCACTTGCCTTGGAGCCCCTGGCGGAGTGGCTGCGGTGGGAGCCTTCCATCCGTGGTCTCCGCTGGACCCCCGAGTATGAGGACCGCGTATCCCTATACGCTGATGACATCCTCTTGTACCTAGCTTCCCCACGTAAATCACTCATAGTACTGGTGCATTCATTCGGTCGTAACTCCGGTCTGGTCATCAACTGGGCTAAATCGTGTGTGTATGTTCTCTCTGGGGAGGCTCCTATCCTCCCGCGGGGCTGTCCGATCCAGGTCGCCCCGCAGGGATTCAGGTACCTGGGCGTCTTCATTACTCTGGACCCGGAGGCTCGGTATGATCGGAACTTGCTTCCCCCCCTCCAGCGTCTGAAAGAGGATGTCGCGCGCTGGCGGCGTTTGCCGCTTTCGCCGCTCGGCCGGGCGGCATTGTTTAAAATGATGTCGTTGCCGCGTTTCCTATACGCGTTGCAGAACACGATGGACCTCGTCCCAGCGTGCTACTTCCGCGAAGTGGAGAGTTGGCAGCGCCGCCTGTTCTGGGACGGGAGGCCACGTATTGCCCTGGCTAAGCTGACGCTCCCCTGGTATGATGGGGGGATTGCCCTCCCGGATATTAAACGGTATTATTGGGCCTCCCAGCTAGCTGCAATTAATCAGGGCCTATATGGGCCAGCCTTAAACCCGGCGTTTGAAATGGATAGGATGCTACTTCCAGGCGGTGACTATAATCGAGCGCTCTACTCTAGCGCGCCTGACGCTCGCCTGACGGGCCCCACGCGTGTCATGGTGCGAGTGTGGCACGCGGCCAATGCTGCAATGGGGTGGAAGGACCGTTTGACCCGGGCGTCACCACTATACGCATCTGAGCGGTTGGGCTCCTTGTGGACCTCGAAGGGCTTTGAGAAGTGGGACTTAATAGGCATCAGCAAAGTGGGGGATCTCTGGACGAGGGGAGGATTTAAAACATTCGAGATGCTGCAGACGGAATTTCAGTTGCAGGGCAGCGAGTACTTTCGGTACTTGCAGGTCCGGCATGCGCTGGGCTCCGTCTTTCCGGACGTTGCCTCCATCCCGGAGTGCTCCCCCCTGGAGGATAGAGTGCTGGATGGACACGTCCCTGACAGCACGATCTCACTGATCTACAAAAAACTGATCAACGATCGCTCAGACTTGCTGACTGCCCTTCGTGAGGCTTGGGTTGCCGATGGGCTGGAGCTGGACGACGAGGACTGGATCTCCGCGGTGGCCTCCCCGAAAGAGGTGGCCATACCGGCTCGCCTTCGTTTCGTCCAGCTCAAGATACTCCACAGGGTCTATATGACGGGGCCAAGGCTCCTGCGTATGGGCTATGCTGAGGACGGTTTGTGTAAGCGTGGGTGTGGTGCGCTGGGGACTTTTCTGCATATCCTGTGGGAGTGCCCGCAAGTGGAGGGGTTCTGGCGAGGTGTGCATGAGGTGCTGCGAGTGGTCACGCATGTGGCGCTGTTGCCCGAAGCGAGGAGATGCCTGTTGAATGTGTGGGAGCCTACCGATTACTCGGTGCCGCAGACGTGGTGGGTGACTCTGGGGTATATGGCTGCCAAGCGTGATATTGCCCAGCTGTGGGGATCCCGGAGCCCTCCGACTGTCTCGGCCTGGAAGGAACATATGGATTGGTGCATGTTTCGGGAAAAGGTGGTGTATGTGGCGAGAGGTAAGCCTGCGACATGGGTGAAAGTGTGGGGCCCCTGGAACGCCTACCGCGGGGGAATCTGTGCTCCACCCCTATTGCCTGATCCGTCGCCGGCCCCGTCCCCTTAGCCAACTCATCCCCCCGGTACCTGGGCATTAGGTGTCCCCAACCCTAGGTCTGATCTCTCCCCCCCCTCTTGAGATTCCTATGGATAGCTAGAATTCCCCCTCTAGGGGAGCACATGTTGCTATTCCGATTAAGGATTGCCTTGTGGGTTTGTTTGTGTTTGTTGTTCTTCAAATTTAAAATGGAACCGTATAATGGGGTCTGAATAGTGTGGCACGCAACGATGTTATCTCCTGTAAATGCTCGGCCGCAGCATCATGTGTTTTATAAATGTATACCATATGCTCCTTTTATTGCTAGCGGCCGGCCGGAAGGTTGTAGGCCCATATTTGTATAATTTTTTTGAGTCTCGTAATAAACGGTTTCAAAAAAAAAAATAATAATAATTATGATGGTATTGTCGTTGGTTAGGTTTGTATTAGCAGATGAAGTGGATGCCAGAATGGTGTCCTGCACTTTATACAAATGGTCATATTTTTTGCTAAATGTCAGGATTCTTCCACTCTCGTAATCGGCGTAGTCTCTATTCATCTTTCTTAATTTTCTTGCTTTGATCTCCTCTTCATGTCTCCCCAAACGTTCTTTCATGGGATCAATAATCTTTTTTAGGGCATTGCTCTCAAGTGTTTGCTGCAAGTCTGTCATGATGATTTTAATCTGTTTGAGTAATTCATCTCTGTCCTGACAGGCATATCTGATCAATATTTCCATCATCCCCTTTGAGCTAGTTGCTGAATGTTGTGACCACTCTTCCAACATTTTGGGATTCGGGGCTTCATAAGTGGGGGTAACAAATATCCGTAGTCCCCTTGGTGCCATGTTTTGATCTACGTAATTTTGAAGGGACATAGCCTCCCACCATTTCGATATTTCCGCTCGTCTCAATTTCTCCAGTTTATTTACTTTTTCTTCAAGTAATTGTGCTGATGGATCTTTTGGATAGAATGGTTTGACTAGAAGCAACTTATTGAGCACTAGCTCTATCTTTGTATCTGAGAAATGTATACTTATCTTCGGTACAATGAACGTATGAATTTGATGAAGTTGATGTCACTGACTTTTATGTTACTACTTAGACATCAATATACATTTGACGTCCTTTGTTTCCCTTAGTAAAACGCACCTGTTGAACACCGTTATGAAGAGCATTGGCTCTGTAATCTTGTATTCAGGATACACCTCTGTGGGTACACAATGAAGGAAATATCCAGTATGCGATGTGGGTTTAATAGATTAACTACACATCATTCGGAGATGTAGCAATTACTATACATCGGGATGTGGGATATAATGAACCACGCTCATGCCAATATTCGGAGCACTGCCTCGATGTAACTCATGAATTTGATGCCTTGCACCATGAAAAAGGGATGCACCTTTTTATCTGTAACAGTAAGAGCACTGGCTCTGATCTCATGGGTGCTTCCTGGGGTTGTTTTCTTGTACATAAGACAAACTCCCCTGGTTATACAACTGAGGTTACATCTATTTAGCCACACGTGACTTACACAAAGACGCCTCGCATACAAAAATACACACTTCTAACTCACCCCCTATTCGGTGGCACAAAGTGTACTACACATTCCTCTGCAGTGTGATGATCAGGGTACTTATTATGGGGAGTTTTAGATCATTCGGCATTACTCGTAAAACTTCGTTAGAGTCTTACCGATCCAACATGGCCTCCTCTAATCGATCCTTACACATGACGGACAGGCAAACATTTATTGAATTGATCATTTAAATCAAGTTTCTTTCTATTTTGAATTATAAACTGTATTGTGCCGGAGCTTTATGATAATGTGTATCATTGCAAACTAGATGATGACCTTATTGTTTTACTTAACGTTTGCACAGGCTAAGATGGCCGCCACTGGTTGATTCACACTGCATACAGCTAAACCGAACCCTTTGTTGATTTCGTTTGTTGTAGAAATGGCCGTATGTATATCTATGACTGCCGTTGTTGAATTACAATCACACGTGATCAAGGCTCTTCACCGAAACGCGTTGTGTGAAATAAACACTCGACTACCCACTCTGCTTGGTATCCGTCTTTTATCTACTGAGAGCGTACGCTATACTTGCTTTGGCTTGACTTTGGATATATATATATATATATACATATATATCACAAAAAAGCAACTGCGTTCCCCCATTTCCGTAGCCCCAGGCCCTTCAGGGTGGCCTCACCACATGAGCACGGAGCAGCCCACAAACACCACACTGGCAGGAAAGACAGAGTGAGGCCCAATACCTTGAAAGTTGCTTTATTTCAAGAGTCTTTACAGAGCGTCTGTTTCCTTTTCGCCCAACGTTTCAGCTTTTTGCCTTGATCACGGACAGGAACACAAGCGCCCAGGTGCGCACAGGTGTTATTTAAAAGGTGCATCACGTGTCTGCTTTAGTCAGTACTACCGTTCCCAAAATGCATCGTGCATATTTTTCAAATTGTAACATGGCAATCCAGAGATGTTTTGTTTCTTCGGTGATATTAACTGGTGCACAAGCACTGATATTTACAAGGAATCGTTTTCAAGCAGGCAGGTGAGTTTTAATCCTTGTCGCAAATGTCTGTGAAGTATTTGGCTCATGAAAATAAAAGCGTCTTTCAGGCACGATTAAAGCAGCAGGGAATCATCCCTCTTTAAATCCCTTCCACGTGCCATTCCTTTTGCTAAATAGACATCCCTTCGTGGGTTGGAATGCGCGAGTGAGCCAGGCTCCTCAGTAAATATCACAAAGAAGCAACAGCGTTCCCCCGTTTCCGGAGCCCCAGGCCCTTCAGGGTGGCCTCACCACATGAGCACGGAGCAGCCCACAAACACCACACTGGCAGGAAAGACAGAGTGAGGCCCAATACCTTGAAAGTTGCTTTATTTCAAGAGTCTTTACAGAGCGTCTGTTTCCTTTTCGCCCAACGTTTCAGCTTTTTGCCTAGATCACGGACAGGAACACAAGCGCCCAGGTGCGCACAGGTGTTATTTAAAAGGTGCATCACGTGTCTGCTTTAGTCAGTACTACCGTTCCCAAAATGCATCGTGCATATTTTTCAAATTGTAACATGGCAATCCAGAGATGTTTTGTTTCTTCGGTGATATTAACTGGTGCACAAGCACTGATATTTACAAGGAATCGTTTTCAAGCAGGCAGGTGAGTTTTAATCCTTGTCGCAAATGTCTTTGAAGTATTTGGCTCATGAAAATAAAAGCGTCTTTCAGGCACGATTAAAGCAGGGAATCATCCCTCTTTAAATCCCTTCCACGCGCCATTCCTTTTGCTAAATAGACATCCCTTTGTGGGTTGGAATGCGCGAGTGAGCCAGGCTCCTCAGTAAATATCACAAAGAAGCAACAGCGTTCCCCCGTTTCCGGAGCCCCAGGCCCTTCAGGGTGGCCTCACCACATGAGCACGGAGCAGCCCACAAACACCACACTGGCAGGAAAGACAGAGTGAGGCCCAATACCTTGAAAGTTGCTTTATTTCAAGAGTCTTTACAGAGCGTCTGTTTCCTTTTCGCCCAACGTTTCAGCTTTTTGCCTTGATCACGGACAGGAACACAAGCGCCCAGGTGCGCACAGGTGTTATTTAAAAGGTGCATCACGTGTCTGCTTTAGTCAGTACTACCGTTCCCAAAATGCATCGTGCATATTTTTCAAATTGTAACATGGCAATCCAGAGATGTTTTGTTTCTTCGGTGATATTAACTGGTGCACAAGCACTGATATTTACAAGGAATCGTTTTCAAGCAGGCAGGTGAGTTTTAATCCTTGTCGCAAATGTCTTTGAAGTATTTGGCTCATGAAAATAAAAGCGTCTTTCAGGCACATTAAAGCAGGGAATCATCCCTCTTTAAATCCCTTCCACGCGCCATTCCTTTTGCTAAATAGACATCCCTTTGTGGGTTGGAATGCGCGAGTGAGCCAGGCTCCTCAGTAATATCACAAAGAAGCAACAGCGTTCCCCCGTTTCCGGAGCCCCAGGCCCTTCAGGGTGGCCTCACCACATGAGCACGGAGCAGCCCACAAACACCACACTGGCAGGAAAGACAGAGTGAGGCCCAATACCTTGAAAGTTGCTTTATTTCAAGAGTCTTTACAGAGCGTCTGTTTCCTTTTCGCCCAACGTTTCAGCTTTTTGCCTTGATCACGGACAGGAACACAAGCGCCCAGGTGCGCACAGGTGTTATTTAAAAGGTGCATCACGTGTCTGCTTTAGTCAGTACTACCGTTCCCAAAATGCATCGTGCATATTTTTCAAATTGTAACATGGCAATCCAGAGATGTTTTGTTTCTTCGGTGATATTAACTGGTGTACAAGCACTGATATTTACAAGGAATCGTTTTCAAGCAGGCAGGTGAGTTTTAATCCTTGTCGCAAATGTCTTTGAAGTATTTGGCTCATGAAAATAAAAGCGTCTTTCAGGCACGATTAAAGCAGGGAATCATCGCTCTTTAAATCCCTTCCACGTGCCATTCCTTTTGCTAAATAGACATCCCTTCGTGGGTTGGAATGCGCGAGTGAGCCAGGCTCTTCAGTAAATATCACAAAGAAGCAACAGCGTTCCCCCGTTTCCGGAGCCCCAGGCCCTTCAGGGTGGCCTCACCACATGAGCACGGAGCAGCCCACAAACACCATATAAAAAACCATAGGTTTCACACATGTTATAGTTAGGTGGACATTTAACTCGTAAAAAACTAATGAAATTCCCCCGTTTTAGTTAGGTCAGATAACTATAACTCGCGCACCCGCAATCCAGTGCTCATGACGTCACATATTACATCACTCATGACATGGTCAGTGGCATCACTCATGAAATCACTGATGACATCATCCTTGTGATAGAGTGGCGGTCGCGCGAGTTATAGTTGTGTGAAACCTATGGTTTTTTTAGTGAATTTGCAAGGTTTTTTAAATGCTAATTTCTAACTATAACGTGTGTGAAACCTATGGTTTTTTTAAGTGAATTTGTAGGTTTTTTTAAATGCTAAGTTATGTATGTTTTTTATTTTTTATTTTTTTAAGGTTATTCACGGTGCGCGCACCGTGCGCGCACCCCGCGATTTAAAAAAATAAATAAATGTTTTTTCACCCTTTGGGGTCCTTTAGGGACCCCCTGACAAAGGCTAGGGGGTCAGGAACTCTCTACCCTGCCACCTTTTCACGTTCGCCACCTCTATTTTTCACTCTCGCACCCACAACAAACAAAATGGCGGCTGACACTTCCTGATTTCGACCGATTCGAACGTTGACTGACATGTAACCACCAATAAGAATTACGCTCGCGCACGTTAGGGTGCGTGCGCCGTGCGCGCACGGTGCGCGCACGGTGCGCGGCTATAGATATTGATGTGCTTTAACTGCAATTTTCTCAGGAAATACTGAACAGATTTACTCCATACATGCAAAAGGCACATGCCTGACCTGAGGACTACCTCTCTGCCAAATTTCAAGTAATTCTGTTCAGCCGTTTGGGCTGTACCTTCGACTAAAGGTCCTATGGAAAAATGCATGGGGAAAACGCGTTTTGGGACCCCCCTTTTTTCTCGGCCCCCACTTGACGAATCACCCCGAGACTTTCAGGGTAGGAGCTGAGCGGAGCGCCCCATTAGTTTTGAAAATTTCGCGAGGATTCGTCAACCGGTGCCAAAGTTATTCAAAATAGAATTTTCAGATTTCCTATGGAAACACGGTCCTAACTATAACTATCTACTGGTGACCGCCAGTAGATAATATATATATGGGAATGGTATGCAATATTTTATTTACAAATCTAATCTAATACTTCTATGCGCTATATATATATACATATATACATATATAGTTTACAATTGCCATATAAACATTCTTATTTGGTTTTCAGCTTCAGAAATAACAAATAAATAGCGCATAGAAGTCTTTGATTAGATTCGTAAATAAAATATTGCATATCATTCCTATCTATATATGTAGAGATATATAAATATATAAATATATATATATATATATATATATATATATATATATATATATATATATATATATATATATATTCACTGAAAAAACCATAGGTTTCACACATGTTATAGTTAGCGGAAATTTTACTGATAAAAAACCAATGAAATTCCCCCGTTATAGTTAGTGCAGGCAACTATAACTCACGCGACCGCAATCCTCTGCTGATGCTAATACTGTATTTAGACACTTATTTGCCCATGTCTTCTTCCATACATTTTTAGCTATACATATATTACAAATATTTTTTTTTCATAAAGACACATATGTCATCAGCAGAAGATTGCGGTCGCGTGAGTTATAGTTGCCTGCACTAACTATAACGGGGGAATTTCATTGGTTTTTTATCAGTAAAATTTCCGCTAACTATAACATGTGTGAAACCTATGGTTTTTTCAGTGAATTTGCAAGGTTTTTTAAATGCTAATTCCTAACTATAACGTGTGTGAAACCTATGGTTTTTTCAGTGAATTTGTACGGTTTTTTAAATGCTAAGTTACTTTACCCCATTCGTGGCGTGCGCGCCCACTTAACGCAGTTCGTTCCGTGCGCGCACGGTGCGCATCGCGCACCGTGCGCGCACAGTGAGCACGCGGTGCGCTTCGCGCACCGCGCGCCCACTTTACGCAGTTAGTGCCGTGCACGCACGGTGGGCACGCGGTGCGATGACAAAGCAAGAAAGCACGTCAACAAATCTGTTTCTGCTTTCCTCCGTGACTATGGTATGGGTGCCATTTACCACAACAACTTGCGTTATGACATGCAAGACATTTATAGAGGAGATGGTGTGCACTTCAATGATGAAGGGAACAGAGTCTTCCTTTTGAACCTTAGACTCTGCATCGGTACTTACTTGTAGGTACCACTAAAAAATCATTTCATAAACACAACGGCTCTTTTTAGAGCCCCCTAATATCTAAACACTTAAATCTGATTTTCATTTTTTTTTTTTTTTTTTCTACCGTACGCTTACCGTAAGCTTACCGTACGCGTACCCCGTGATTTTTTTTAAAATCAATAAATGTTTTTTTTGTACTTTTCTGTCCTTCTTTGACCCCCTTACAAATGTTAGGGGGTCTGTAACTCTCCTCATTGCCCCCTTTCCTTGTTTTCACTCTTTTTTTTCAGAGTGAAATACACAAAATGGCGGCCGCCGCTTCCTGGTTTCGGCCGATTCGAATGTTTACTAAGATCTAAGAGCCAATCAGAATCGCGCTCGCGCACGCCACCGTACGCTTACCGTAAGCGTACGGTAAGCGTACCGTAAGCGGGCTCAGATATATATATTGATTTAAAGGCTATTTTCTCAGAATCTACTGAACAGATTTACACCAAACCTACAAAAGGCACTTCCTTGACCTAGGGACTACCTCTCTGCCAAATTTTGAGTAATTCTGTTCAGCCGTTCGGGCTGTAGCTCGTTCTAAAGGTCCTATGGAAAAATGCATGGGAAAAACGCGTTTTGGGACCCCCCTTTTATCTCAGCCCCCGCTTGACGGATCCCCCCGAGACTTTCAGGGTAGGAGCGGAGCGTAGTGCCCCACCTATTTTGAGAAATTCGCGAGGATTCGTCGACCGGCGCCAAAGTTATTCAAAATAGAATGTTGAGGTTTTCCTATGGAAACGTGGTCCTAACTATAACTACCTACTGGCGACCGCCAGTAGGTAATATATATATATATATATATATATATATATATATATATATATATATATATATATATATATATATGCAACCACAATCCTTGGATGAGAAGTTGTGTGAAACACAACCAGGAACGGACCACCACGCAGGTAAATAGTTTCCAAGTGCAGGTTTATTCTTCCCTTACAACAACATGACGCGTTTCTCCCGGATTCAACCGGGCTTGATCACATGACATGTCGAGACAAAACAGTGCAATAAATACATTTTTTGAGTGAAGCCAGCTCCTCCTACAAGTCTCATAGAACCAGAAAACAGACTTCAAATCGGATCAAAGAGTACATATTGTTTGTAGTAAAACCATATATCATATAGCAGTGCAAATACTAATGTTAATGAGATACGTTTCACAAATTAATGCCATACATAAATATTTTAAAAAATAAATAAATAAATATGTAAGATCAGAGGACAATGTAAAAAAGTTAATTGATAGATAACAATAAAGTTATTCAACATTGTCTGGTTCCAACCTTGATAAAGTTACGAGTACAGGGGATATATATATATATATATATATATATATATATATATATATATATATATATATATATATATATATATATATATATCAGAAGCAAAGGGTGTCCCCAAAGGAAAGGTCGCACACAGAAGAGCATCCGCACACCATCTCCGGCAGCAATCCCACACCACGGGCATACGCAGCCTTCCTGATTGCAGTATGCCAAACGTTTCAAGCCGTAGCCCTTGATCACCAGCCTGCAATCAACACAAGGAGGCATCCACATAGATTAGGAACTTTTATTGGTAGATAACAGTCCCGCCCCAGTGGGCGTAAGCAGGCATGGCATTCTGGTAAATGCAGTCCATCTGCTAAAAACTGGCGTTCCCTGTACACCCCAGTGGATTGGATGCCTCACAGTGTCACAAACAATGTTAACCCGGTTGGGTGAGGGCATGCATAAAGACCGTAGTGTAGTTCACCAATACAATCCAGAAATGAGGCCCCTTCTGTTCCCGAAACGTGCCCGTATTGACGAGCACCGGGATCCGCCAAGGTTCAGCAGCGGGACCATTCCGCGGCCGGAGGAGCCGCAAAACATCAGAAGCAAAGGGTGCCCCCAAGGAAAGGTCGCACACAGAAGAGCATCCGCACACCATCTCCGGCAGCAACCCCACACCACGGGCATACGCAGCCTTCCTGATTGCAGTATGCCAAACGTTTCAAGCCGTAGCCCTTGATCACCGGCCTGCAATCAACACAAGGAGGCATCCACATAGATTAGGAACTTTTATTGGTAGATAACAGTCCCGCCCCAGTGGGCGTAAGCAGGCATGGCATTCTGGTAAATGCAGTCCATCTGCTAAAAACTGGCGTTCCCTGTACACCCCAGTGGATTGGATGCCTCACAGTGTCACAAACAATGTTTACCCGGTTGGGTGAGGGCATGCATAAAGACCCACTGGGGCGGGACTGTTATCTACCAATAAAAATTCCTAATCTATGTGGATGCCTCCTTGTGTTGATTGCAGGCCGGTGATCAAGGGCTACGGCTTGAAACGTTTGGCATACTGCAATCAGGAAGGCTGCGTATGCCCGTGGTGTGGGGTTGCTGCCGGAGATGGTGTGCGGATGCTCTTCTGTGTGCGACCTTTCCTTTGGGGACACCCTTTGCTTCTGATATATATATATATATATATATATATATATATATATATAAATAAATATTCTTATTTGGTTTTCAGCTTCAGAAATAACATATTTCTAGGATATAGAAGCACATAAAATCACTTCTATCATGGGAGGGAACTTGATATACAGGAATATACAACTATTCTCGTGGAAATGTTGGCATTAGCCAAAAAAATGTAATAGTTTAAAATGCACTTAGTCAAGCATCGGCTGTCACGCAGAATAAAAAGCGATGTTTCTGTTTTTACACCAGTATAAAATAATTTTCTGGCACCTCTTTCTGTAGTGGGCACAGATGACGCAACATCACAGATTGTGGCATGCCAAAACATGAGAAGGAAAGGTCTTGGTGTGCTGACTAAGATGTACCCGCCTCTGTAGCATAGTAAATGTGCTTTAAAAGGTTGTGACAGCCCCATCTGTGCTTATGCTTTCTGTTCAACAAGCCCCCACGCCATGGAGGCACACATTCCACCTTGTTATTTGAAAGCAGACTGATGCAGTGAGTCCCACGAGCAGTGTTCCCACATCTCCCAAACCGTGCCAGTGCACGACAAGTCTATTTGTTGTGTGAAATCTCTTATATTTACTGTGGAAACAAGGTAACATTGTTTGTGCATGCATTAATCATAGACATATCTGTACATTTTGAAAGGAGCTGTGTTCTTTTTCATCTGCTTGTCTATTTACAAGCTAAGGGAATAAACATCCAAACTAAAACAGATATCTACCACATATCCCCGCTCTAACATTTGCAATCTCCTAATAGGCCAAAAAACCCCAATACAATTCCCAACACTTGTATACCAGGGGCCAGTTTTATCAAGGATGCTTTTGCCGTGCAGTGTCACAAACTGTGACGTAAACCGACGTAAAGTCTTGAATTGTGATTTACTTGTCAGTGCAAATCTTGATTTGCCCTGGAAAATAGACATACAGTAATTCAAAATTGTGCTAGGCGCTACTTTGCATTGCTTTGTGTCAAGGGGATGTTCTATGGGTGGTACATAGGTGTTTCCATGCAACCGCGCATGGATACTGACACATAGCCCTATCTACTTAAAAAAAGTAGACAGGTTTTGCCCCACAAATTTACACCGCTTTAAGGCAGGCATAACATTTGGGAAAAGTTTTCTTAAAACGTTTCTAACTTCGCACACGTGCTTTATTTACAGCTCAAATACAAAGTTAAAATAATTTTAAACTAAGTCTCAGCATAACATTTTGTACTGAAAGGATACACTTCTGGTACAAAACCTGTGCTAGACATCACGCATGCAGCCTTGCATTGTTATGCACCAGCGTAAGGGATGACAGCAGCAGAGCCATGCCTTCGGACTGTACTACTGTGAATGTGAATAAAATACTTTATTGTATTAATCATTTGATTACAATAAAACAGAAAAAGAATAAAATAAAAAATAAATAAAGTGCGAGCATATATAAAAAAATATGTTTTCAGTGATTAAAATTCCCTATAAAAGAGCATACATGATTCATAATACCGTATTTATACATATATATATATATATATATATATATATATATATATATATATATATATATATATATATATATATATCTCACGTACTGGTGGTCGCCAGTAGGTAGTTATAGTTAGGACCCATTTTCCATAGGAAATCCGCAACATTCTATTCCCAATAACTTTGGCGCCGGTTGACAAATCTTCAAAACTTTTGGCCAGCTCCGGTACGCTTCTATCCTGAAAGTCTTGGGGTGATCTGTCAAGCGGGGGCCGAGATAAAAGGGGAAGTCCCAATACGTGTTTTTCCAATGCAATTTTCCATAGGAACCTTTAGTCGCAGCTACAGCCCGAACTGCTGAACGGAATTACACCAAATTTCAGCCCTTAGTTCAGAGTCGTGCCTTTTGGTTAAATGGTGTAAATCCGTTCAGTAGTTCCTGAGAAAATCAAAAGTAAAATCACATATATATCTATGGGCGCGGTGGATCCGCGCACCCTCCTGATCACGAGCTGTATGCTAATTGGCTGTCAACATTCCAAACCAGGAAGTGTTGGCAGCCATCTTGTGCCTCGGTTCAGTATCCATGCGCGGTAGAAGCACCCTGACCCCCCTAGACCTGCTCAGGGGGTCCCACAAGGACCCCAGGGCCCAAAAAAATATATATATTTTTTTTAAAAATCGGCGAGATTCGAACACCCAGCGTGAATTTCGCCCCAAATTTTTTTTAAAAATGAAGCGCGGACTCCCGCGCTTCTTTAATATTCAGCCCCCGGGTGGGCCAATTCCCAGGAGCACAATATGTATTGGTATGGGGGCCCAAAGGGGCCCCCAGCCCCGGGGACCGCCACCCACGGGGTTTTTAAAACATATTGGCGGTGCCCCCAGGACCGCCACCCCCGGGGCTTATTAATTATGTGTGGGGGGCTCAAAGGCCCCCCAAACCACGGGGACCGCCACCCCCGGGGCTTATCTAAAATATTTGCGGGGGGCACGGCCCCCCCGCAGCCCCGAGGACCGCCACTCCCCAGGGCTTGTTTTAAAAAAATATATAAAACCTGTGTGGGGGTGCTCGAGTCCCCCCACATGCCCCTGGGACTGCCACCTCCCTGGGGCTCTAAATATTTAAATTAGGGGGTCTGTGATAGACCCCCAAAGCCCCGAAGACCACCACCCCTCGGGGCTTTGTAGATGTTGGGAGGGGGGCTGCGCAGCCCCCCTCCTGGAGCCTGTGATGGCCCTGGGGCCCGCCACCCCCCAGGGCCTGCTCCTACAGTATCCAGGGGTGCTTTGATATTTGGAAGAGAGAGTAGGGTGCCTGTGTGGACGAGCGGACCTGTACTCAAGCGTACTTAAAGATGGTACAAAAAACAAGGAATTACAGAAACCTAGAGTCTACAAGGGATTTGAGTAATAAGACAGAAGAAATCAACCGTAATAAAGTAAAGAGCATCTTGTTTGAAGCAACAGGCAAGCCAGCCCCACCAGTGTCCATGTCATCGACGGCCCCAACCAGCGTGTGTGTCCAGCCTGAACTTGCCTTATAGATATGACCTCAGGTATGTTAGGGTATGTCTGGACTAAGTTTCACCCTACCACATCCTTTAGTATATGCTGCATAGATATTTTTATGGTGTAAAGGAATTGTGGCTAAACAGATGTGAGTTATGGTCTAACTCAGTGAATGTACTTCACAGGTGCCACACACGAGCTAAGTGGCTCTACTAATTTTGTGCCTTGGATGAACATGGAGTGCGCAAGCCACTGTGACCACTGTGACTTTGTTTGTGTTTACTGTGGGAGCGCTTCTTTTACATGGTGACAGCTCTGGATCCACTGTCACAGCATACTTCATGCAGTGGTTACACAGATGGTGTATCAATAGTGGTACCATTCAATAGACTTTGAGGTATGACATTTCTACGCTGTTTGTGGCATGTTACAGAGTGGTCTGCGTTTTACAAATGTGCCAGTTTCTGCAAAAGGCAAAGGATATTTGACATTGGACTTAGGTGCCGTCTACAGGGATGTTTCTCTGCATTCAAGAACTCACTCAGTGTCTGTTTATATCGAAATGAAGTTTGGTGCCGGTTGCTGGATTTGTCCAACAAAGCTTGAATTCAATTTGGACATGCGTCCAGAGGAGCTGCGAAAATGCCCGTTTAACCGCCATGCTCAATTAAAAAAAAAAGCCGGGCACGAGCCAAGGAACTAGCGCACCTACCTCTTTCCAGCTGATTGGTCGCGTGTAGTCTCTCCTGCGATGGGCCCTGCGTCATCTGTATTCTGACGTGCAGGGCTGCCTCAGCTCTGGCGGTGCTTCTCGGGATATAGGACGTTGTGGTGCATGTACGCAACGTGAACCACTCTGCAGCGATGTAGAAAACGTGCCGCCATCTTGTGTTTGGTGGCTGCAGTCTTTCATCATCTTCTATAGAAGGCTTGCTGTCACGAAGTAAATTTATTGCGCTTTGCCAACCATGTTGTTTTTTCTATTAAGTTCACAAAATCTTGCACTTGACCGGGTGCGTCGTAGTGTTTTGTTCAGTAGCAGTTTATGTCTTCATGTGATTTGAAGGTGTCCAGGGATGTCACATGGTCCAGATAGTCGACATCTCTGCAACCTTTTGGTTTATAGGTTAGTCAAAGCTCGGAGAAACTACAGGTACTCTCATGTTTATCATTCACCTGTTTGTCTTAACATTGGGCACTATCGTGGGGCAGACACCCAGTTCATCATAGAGACACATTGTGCCGCAGAGAATGCAATTGCAACCAGTCTGAATTGTATCACAGGAAAACCACTTGAGCTATGGTTTATTCATGTTAGTTTTGTCATACTCTGACGCTTCAGTTAAGACTGTTCCTGTGCTCCCAAAGTGAGTTACTACCTTACTGGACATTCTCTATTTGCTACAAAGGCACGCTTTGGCACGCAGTAATTCCCTTATGTTTTGTTCAAATATGTCATACATTACTTTTCTTCTTGGTGTACTCTAGGCTAGTGTGTGTCCAATGTAGCACAGCTCGGGAGAGAGATTGCTCACCGGCGTGGGGCACGGGTCACCAGTGTTCTACAGTAGATGGATTTATTTTAGTAATATCAAAAGTTTCATATTTCGTGATGCCACATTTTAACAATGTTTTTTGGTTTGGACATCCTAGTCTCCTAGTGGGTGGACATCACAGTTGATCCCTTAGGTATGGGGTAAGGTTGGGTTTTAGTCCCAGTTAGTAACCCCTACATGGAGGTAGGTATATGGATTAGCTCCCTTATACCTGTGGGTGTCATTCCCAATTTATGTACAAGGGTACCTTGTGTTTGTATGCCAAAGTTTCTGCCTCTTTACACTTATGCGGGATTTAATTTACACTCCCTTACATGATGGTGGTTCTGGTCTTGGTAGGTGGTTTCGTGATCATTGTGGGTCGTCTTACGCTGCACGTTTGGTTTGAACTTTTGGTCTGATGTGTTGGTAAGTCGCCTTGCGCTGCACGTCATGTCTGTATGTGTGTAAGTTGCCTCGCGCATCACATGTTGCAGTTTTGTGTGTAAGTCGCCCTGCGCATCTCGTGCTGTCCTGTGTAAGTTGCCCAGCGCTTCAGATGTTGTTGTGTGTAAGTCACCCTGTGCCTCACTGTGTGTATCCTCTATGTGGGCCATTTTGTGGTACATGTGTGTTTTTGGTGTTGGTTCACCCTTGTTGTCTGTTTCTGGCCTCAGGTGTTAGTCGTGTGGTGTGTCCACCCTTCACTACATTATTCTCTAATGTTTTTTGGGGAAGGATGTGGTTATTGCTTGCTTGGAATTTATTATTACTTGGTAATTATTACTGCATCACAATTTTATTCCTTCCTAAAGGTACGCAGTGTTTATACTCTGACAAAGTTGCTATTAGTTTCGCTTCTCTGCATTGTAACATTGTTTGTGACTTAATAATTTATTTCACGTTTGGAAATGTCTTAATAATTTTAAAGAGGGAGGATGGGGGATATTGATGCACATTTTATATGTCGTATTTTGCCCATCTTTTCTTGATTTACATTGTTCACACTCTTGTGATGTTTTGCTTTTAGTTGCATCCCTGAGTTATGAACATTACCGCTTTCTTGAGTATAGTTTTCTCGTTTAGATTTGTAATTTTTGTTTCTATTTAAAGGAAAGGGATAATGTTATATCCTAAGTATTACAAGTATATGTAATCAGCCTAGGTCCTCCTAGCTGCTCAGCCAGAGTGAGAGATGGTAACGGAATGTTGGTGTGACTGTGATGAATTGAATGCCTGGGTGCCTGTGTGGATGAGTGGTGACAGTTGGAGATGGGCTGAGCAGCTAAGCAGGCTGCTCCTGGTGGGGCTGGTACATGGCTAGTACCTGACTAGATCTGTCTGGACTATGATACTACCCTGACGTGGAACCAATAAAGAAGACTTGAAACATACAACATGGCTACCAGTGTCTCTATGTACAGGGTACAACAGTTTTGCATTTGAATGTAGTAGACCTTAATAATATTGATACTTGTTCATTGGCTGCTCCAAAAGTGTGGCGGTTTTCTTATACACCATTCCAAAAGCACCTCTCTGTGGTCTTGTGAAGTAAGCGTATGAGTCTTTAGTAAGAATTAATGTCTATTGCCCAGACATCTAGAACTGTTACAGAATTAGAGTTTGATAGACATTTGCTTTGGGTGCCAACTCGAAGAACCCAGTCCTCTGTGGATGATAGAGAAAGTCTGCACATTATTTTCCAGCAAAGGTTCAATTTTCCTTCATAAAACATTTCACTTCTGTCACAATGATGAATGCTACCAGCATTACTAACTAAGCCCACCTGGCTAACTGGCTGCTAATCAAGGGGACCATCATCACATTCTTTTTCGCATTATCACAATTAAGCATTTTAACAATATCATTGGTAGCAAAACAAGGAGATTTTGAGCTACACCACGCTTCAATAAATTGTCCACGTAGTTCCTATCGTATAGATAAGTTCTCTTTTAATACTCTCATAAACCCTATGTATTGGAGCAGCGGTCTAGCCCCGATGTGGCAATGGTCATTTAACTGCAAAAAGCGCAAACTGGAAATATCACTGTGCATGTGAAGGCCTGGTGCCCTACCTGCTACTTTGCATTTTGTAATTGTTTTCACCAATTTATTGTTGCAATAAATTGAATTATCATGTATCTATTTTGTATTTGGTCAACTTTGACTGTTTCACTAAGAATTGTTTTATTCCTAAAGGAACACTATTCAACCATTAACTCTGTTATCTGGTGATTGTAGGATAACATAGCGCCGAGTAGTGTACTGGGAGAAGTGAGATAAATTGGAGCACTCGCATTTATTTCTTCTTTCACTACAGATAAAACAATCCACATAATGTAACACCTTGCTTGCTATACATATCCATTCAATAAAAGTACTGTACGTCTTGCGGACTGCATGGGAGATCTATGAATATTACATTAATCATGATGAATCAGCGGGAATGATTCAGGAAGTCAAGCTTACACCTTTGAGTAAGTTTACACTTATGCAGAATTCACAAAACTGCATTTTAATAGTAAGTTTACGGGTGCGTAAAAAGATAGGAACTGCAAGCTTACTATTAAAAAGCAGTTTTGTCAATGCTGCAAAAGGGGAAACTCCCTCAAACGTCTAAGGTTGCTTTTGTGAGTCAGGCCCAGCGCACCTAACTTGCAACCCTAAACAATTTAAGATCCTTTGTCACATTCTTCATGATCACTGTCCAAAGCTTGCACCTCCTTTCGACATCCAGTCTTGTCAGTTTTTGAGAGTACATACACAGGATTTGCTTGGTCTACATAATTGTTGACAGACCTATCCATAGTCGGCATTCTATCACCCGCCATTTTGTAAAGGTGTTCTTAGTGGCGGAAAGGGGTAAGATTAAGATTCCCATGGGTATGCATAAATTCTCTTTCATTCAACTTCCTTTAACTATCGTACTTTCTAATTCTCACGGTGTGTCTAGCAGAGATACAATTCTGTCCATCCATTAGGTCCTTATATAGGTTCCTTAATTCCTTATGTAAGCAGGTGCATAATGTTTCTGCAAGTTTCCTTCTGTGGTACAGCACTACACACATAAAAGCATTTCTATTGCAATCAGTCAGTTGAATGAGCCATTCCCTTCTTCCTGTACACAGTTTTCTGTCTCTAGTATCCACAGCAGTATAGCATTGTGTGTACAAGTCGCTGGCACTGTAGTTGGGACACTAACGCTTGCATTCACAAAGTGACCCAAGAACAAATCCAGCTCAAAGTGATAATTAAGCTGTTCTTCAGACTACACTTTACCCAGGAGGGGACACAAATTAAATGGT
The DNA here is from genome assembly GCF_964204655.1 of Triturus cristatus. Taxonomy (NCBI): domain Eukaryota; kingdom Metazoa; phylum Chordata; class Amphibia; order Caudata; family Salamandridae; genus Triturus; species Triturus cristatus. The sequence goes on along the minus strand of NC_140583.1, from coordinate 402,584,127 downwards.
TGTACTGGAAAATGGAAGTTTCCTACCTTGCCAAGGCATCTACTGTAATTACATGTCCGTATCTAGTTCCCATCTGGCATGGTCACATCTTCCTCAATCAATAAGAGAATCTCCATTATCATCAGAACACAATTGTGCTAGGTCCCGGATGATCGCCCATGCTTCGATGATCAAATCTGTTAGACCTGACACTCTTGGATGATAGCAACCCAACCATGTTGCCTTCACCCCTTCTATTTGTGCTGAATACATTTGTGTTGGCTTTAGGACTCTGTGATCTTTACCACTGCTAACCAGTGCTAAGATACTTGTGATCTCTCCTTAAAACATGGTCAAATACACCGGATTGGCACATTTAATTTTCTTGTAAGTCCCTAGTATATGATACTACATGTACCCAGGGCCTGTAAGCTAAATGCTACTAATGGGCAGCAGCACTCATTGTGCTACCCACTCCAGTAACCCTGTATTGCAGTTTTACACTGCCATTTCGACCTGGCAAAATAAGCCTATTGCCAAAACTAAACTTCCCTTTTAATTCTTATACATCACCGTTTAGGTGGGCTCTAACAGCTCATAGAGCAGGGAGCATGGTATTTAAAAAGTAGAACAGGGGTACTTAGGTTTTACATGTCCTGGCACTAAACAACTCCTAAAGTCGTTTTTTGCTGTGGTAAGACTAATCTTGCCCACTGACAACATCTGGTTATCTTATTACATTTAGTAAGCGCTAACATTGTATTGGGAGCAGATAGAGATATGCTATTTAGATGCAAATAAATTGTAAGTTAAAACCTCTTTAATGGTAAAATCGGATTTATGTAAATTCAGAAGATGTCACTTTTAGAAATGTATTTAAACAGTGGTCCCTTGGGAAGATAGGGATGAAAACATGTGAATGAATATAGACCCGATCAGTGCTATATTGTTTGCACTTGTCCAGCCGGACAGAGGTCTAGTATTTAATAGTTAACAATTTTTAGAAATATGTACAGAAAGTGGGACACAAGCCTGTATCCTACTACACAATCAGAAACAAACAATTAGGAAACACACATGGAGGCTCAGGCAAGGCTCACGGTTTGTTACAGAAAAAATTCTCGATGTGAGAAACAAATCGCAAGGAACACCTTTACATATTCAAATGATAACATTTCTAGTGACGTATAAGGTGTTTTAAGATGTCGACGGCGTTTCGATCCATGTGAACAATGCGTGGATCATCATCAGGACATTGGATGCATGCCTCGACTCCAGCATTGACGGAAGCAGACCCCCTGCGCACCCACTTGGGTGGATTGCCTGGATTACTCCAGCAAGGCACTGAATGGCTGGGTGAGGTGCAGCCAAGTGAGTAGTTATGAAGTGCTCTATGATCTGATTTTGAGAAAACACGACCTGATGGTGGACAAACATATTAATGTGAAAGGCCATATTAATTTAATGGTTAAAGCTGCACAGTTCTATCTTGTATTCCAGACCAAGATTTCAAATTAGTTGTGAAATCTCAATCTATTCAAACTTGTATGAATAGTAATCAAAGTGTTTCATTCTAGAGCTCCAAGCTATCTAGCCCAGACTCTGTCCTCTTCAGAATTATTAGTCAATTCTACGTGATACACCCCCTCCTCCTCACTAAAAAATGCACACTAAATCAAACCTTCTCAGGGATGGTTAAAAAATATGGAACTTGGTTCACCAGCTGTCAGAGCAGACTTTTCTGTGTTCAAATAATTTCAGTTCCACGTGTACCACACATTTCCAGCTAAATCTTATCCTACTGTTGCAGGGATTCTGCTCATGCACAGAACTATGCGCAGGAAACCAGGACCTCAGTGAATTGCGGTGTACCAAAAACTCCCCTCAGTACCCAGAACCCCGTTCCAACTAGCAACAGTGTCCCATTAATTTTTCGTATCCTCTTGAAGCTACCAATGTATAGACAACCCAGAACAAGCGACTTAGAGTACTCTCAGGAATGGTGGGAATCAGAAATACCTGTCCGTTATTATTCTCATATCAGTCCACAACAAGTGTAATCAGAGACACGGTAAAGTTTAAAATGTTTATTTTATAAACGACGTGTCCGAAGATGTAGTACTTTGGCTAACATAAGCAGACAAATGATTAAAATTAAAACCATCAGCATTGTTACGATACCACAGAAAATGAAGGGAGAAATCATATTACAAATGATAGTGGAATACAACCACCCTCCCTTCGCTAGTAAGCTAGTATTAATATACTAATAGAAGGTCTCTAGGTTTGAATGGGGAACCCCATACCGTAAAGATCAGCTTAGGTGAATCACATCACAGGATCAGCTTTGCTCTGGGCCTGGAAAAGTTCTTCTCCAGAATGTGTGTCTAATGCATGCAAACTGCAATATTAAAGGCTCTCGACTTTCAGATATTTGCAGCTGTGTGCGTGTTTTGGCTAGAGCGTGGGTCGATCAACCTGAACTCAAAAACATACATTGTTTGGTGGCTCAGACTGTTTCTGCACACATTGTTCAGACCAAGGTTGCACTGCAAGTCTAGGGATGTGAACAACAGACAGTTCTCATGTGAAGAAAAGGCAAGCAAGCAGTTTTCAAATAATAACATGTATCTGCAGTGTTGTGTGCAAAAGCAGAAAAAGTGGCAAGATGGCGTTTCTAACATCTAAGGCGCTTATGCTAACATAGCAATGTATGTATCTAAAACGCTGCCTCCACTACACTACCACTCTGTGATGTTCTCTAAACACTTTATTGCACCTTTACACATTGTTACATTTAGAATTGTATCCGCCAAAAATTTATTGTAAAGTTATGACCTATGTTTATTCTCTTACTTCCTTGTACTTTGCCTTGAGACGCCACAAACGTGCATGTGCCACCCTGTGATGGATAGTAATGTGGAGACTATTAAGTACATGCAGAAGTTTTTAATGCCATCGTTTTAATGTAGCGCTATGTCTTGTGCACTACCAGTGTTCAGAGGATTCTCTGAGTGATGTTTGTCAGTTTGCAGGAACAGGCAGAAACTGTTACAATGGAGATTGCTCGAAAAAGTATGAAATATGTTAGTTGTGTACTGGGAATTAGGGCATGTACTGTGACTATTCTTGATATCATCGTACATATAGGAAATATATATGATCAACCATGAAAACGAGTTCCCAAAAACAGGAAGTGCAATGAGTTTTCTTATCTAGAACTTTCGGATTAGGAATGAGCAGTTCCTTTGACATAACTTTACATAACATTGTGAATAGTTTGTTTCATTTTGGATCTTTAGTTGCTTTTTCACAAGTTCGATATCAAGCATCACTCACTGAAGGACTGTGTCATTAATATTGTCTGGCTGTATTGTGCTATTTCCTCTTTAGGAAGGATTTGAAAGAAGCCATTGAAAAGCTAATTGAAAAGAAGCGTCAGAAACTTTCAACTGTGGAGAGGCTAGAAGAGAACATGGATTTTGCGTCTGAGTTAATTTTTGCCCAGGTATTGATAGTTTTGTTGGCAATGAAGTCTAACTCTCCTTTTGTCATATGTTTTCTATCCTTTCTTTTGTTCTTGATATCATATAATTGTTGATACTATGAAAGTTTAAAAACATAGGGCCAGATTTAGAGTTTGGTGGACAGAGTACCCCTTAGCAACCTGATGACGTATCCTACCCACCCAACCCTCAGTCATTCCAACTCTTTTTGTGACAAGCAGACCTTAAGTATTCTGCCGAGGGGCTGCAATTGGCTCCATCGACAGAATACTTCCTGCAATGGTCTGACGGAGAGGTCCATCATTGCCAGGAAAAGCCTGGCAGTGAGAGACAGGAAAGAAACAATAATGACCCCCACACTCTGGGAGAAAACTCCCAGGGTGTGGGGCTATTTAGTTTAGTTTTTTCACAAAAAAGCTCCCGCTTTGGAAGTCAAAACAAATCGTCCACAAAGATTTTAGTACATTGAAAGGAATTCCTATGACAGCCGTTCCTTTCAATCTACAGAGATAACTGCTGGGCCGAGGGTTGTCTCTAAATTTGACGTGTGGTAGTCTATCAAGGTGGCTGAGGTAATGTCCTATGCCACCTTAGCCTACTGTATTCTCCCCGACAAAATTTAAATCCGGCCCATAGTCTGGATGAATTCCACTGCAGTGCTGAAATAATTCAAAACGTTACTGAACTAATTGAACTCTACATGCTAAATGAAGGTATGTATACTTCTAAATACATTCTCAGTTTTTACATAACTGAAGAGAGACTCAGCCATTCAGTTGGCAGAATAAATGCATCTCCAAAACAAATACATTGAGTGTGCTTCTAAGGTTGTGGGACACAATGTATAATATTCAACTTGTGTTTCATAAGGGAATTAAATGATGCTTATGACATACGTCATTCACTGTTACCCTATTGTCTGTTGGTGATCCATTAGTTACATTTTGGTTGTGTTGTTGATTAAGAATAGGATTCTTTGCCAGTTATGCCTTTCCTTTCTAAGTTCAGTTCAGTCCAGTTCAATAAACTTTATTCGGATTGTGAAGCAACCATAAAAGGGATTGCATAGTAACTAACATTCTTTAAAGATCAATTTACAGCGACAATACCTTCTTTTGCAAATAACAATCTTTAAAAATCATTTTACAGAGACAGTACCTTCCTTCTCTTGCAAATAACAATCTTTAAAAATCATTTTACAGAGATAGTACCTTCCTTACATTAATTGCTTTCAGATTGTAAAATTCATCTTAAAAAACATATTACAGAATAAATAATAGTCTTCAAAAATCAACATACATGAACAATACCTTTTCTTACACTAATCGCTTTTAAAATGTATGACGCAACGTAAAAACATATTCCAGGGTCATTCAGTGCAATGAGCAAATTTATAGCAGCATGATATGCACTCACATTATATTTTATAAAAAGTGGTTTCAGGTAAAATTGCCTAAAGTTCAGATAAAACTTACAAAAGAGCAAAAAGTGCACTGTGCTTTGTTTAGATAGCTCATCGCAGGGACATGGTGTTAAATCTAGAGGACACTTTTTCATAACAGGGAAGGGGACTAAATGATGCACTATAGCTAATCTCAATCTAGTCAGTACTTAACGGTGCGAAGAGTTAGTCACAGTAATTAAATAATCTTGAATTCCACTGTTAGATTCAATTGTTTGATAAAAAAATAAAACTCGATTGTTTCTCAATAATTTCCCTACGGATTTTTCTTTGTATGCCAGGAATGAAACCTTAATCTCCCAGTTGCTCAGGGAAGACACCTGTCCCAGATTTACAAAAATCTGTATATTACATAGTTTACTGTATATGGGCCATATGTATGAAAATGTCCATTTGCGATTCTCAAATAGTGCTTTTTTGCGAATAGCTATTTGAGAATCGCAAAACGCTATGTATGTAGGATTTGCAAAAAGTTTTGCGAATCCTACATATTCCTTAATTGGGAATTGCAAATTGTGATTCGCAATTAAGGAATACCTCCCCATTCATTCCTATGGGCCTGGAGGTCCATAGGAATGAATCGGAAGACATTCTCAATTTTCGATTCGCAATTAGAGAATCGCAAATTGAGAATGCAATTTTAAGGGTGTCAAAAGGACACCCTGTTGCACCCCTGAAATGTGCATGTGTGCACATGTGGCACACATACATGCCCTAAGGGCATGTATGTGAGTCACATGGCACTTTGAAAAATGCAAAAAAGAAATCGCAAATTACCACCAACTTGAAGTTGGTGGTAATTTGCGATTCCTTACGGCCAAATTGAACTTTTATTGTGCTTCTTAAATTGCATTTAAGGAATCACAATTTGCGATTCCTTAAATGCAATCGTATAATAGAGAATCGCAAAATTTGCGATTCCTTATTTTGCGAGGGGTGTTTTATGTCATACATTGGACACTGCTGATTTGCAATCGCAAACGCCGAAATTCAGCGAATTTCGGCGTTTGCGATCGCAAAATTGCCTTCATACATATGGCCCTATATCATTCATATATTTTAACCATGGGATCTGGGATTTTTTCTCAAGAAGTAAACAATCTTCAATAATAGATTTAGTAAAAACTGTTTCATCTTTAGCCCAAATCGATTTCCAAACCAGGAGGGGCCGCATAGCAATTAAGTCTGTAAGGTATGTCAGATACACCTCGCACTGTATTAATTCTGTAGAGGCTAAAGGTGGCAGACTTAAGAGGCATTTCAAAAAGGCATTTTCTTCTTGTAATAGGGACGGGCAGCTGCTATGACCCCATAGCCCTGCACCATATAGGACAGTGGCGACACATTGCGCCTTATATATTGTCAACATTTCCTTTACTGGGTGGTGGCCTAGTTTGGATGCAAATCTAAAAACCCCATGAACACTCTTAGTCATCTTGGAACGGACATTAGATAGTTCCAAATTCCATTCACCATTGCCACAATAGATTACCCCTAAGTAGCAGAAAGATTTGACAGTTTGTACTGGGGTACTATGGATATAAAAATTTTAACATTTCTTTGGTTTGGGGCCACATATCATGGTACACGTTTTTGTTTTGTTAATCAACAGTTTCGGCAAGGCTATAAATTTGCTAAATTTATCCATCAATTGTTGTAGGCCAATCGGGGTCCTAGAAAGCAGTACCGCGTTGTCCAAGTATAATAATACAGGTATGGGGGTACCCAATATTTGTGGAGCATCTGCATTCGCCTCCTGCAAAACATTATTGATCTCATTGATAATTAAAAATAAAAGGAGTGGGGCAAGGACATAACCTTGGCAAATGCCTCGGCTTACTTCAAAATCTGGGGTGCACTCACCCTGTTGTCCATATCTCACTTTACATGTTAACCTCTCGTATAGTCTTGCAAGAAAGTGGATAATTCCCTTGGGAGCCGCAAGATTAAGTAAAGTAGGCCACATGATTGTGTGATCAACTAGATCAAAGGCACTGCTAAGATCTGCGAAACATAAGTATAGTCTCCCTTCTTTAGCAGCCGTATATTTGATTATTACCATTTCTAAATTGATACATTGTTCAACTGTACCTAATCCTTTTCTGAAGCCATATTGTGCTGGTGAAAGTATATCATTTCCATTTACCCATTCCTCCAGGCGTACTAATAAAACTTTGCTCATCACTTTGAACGATGAATCTAAAAAGAGATATTGGTCTGTAATTTTTGGATTCCGACTTATCTTTTTTAAAAATAGGAACAATGACAAATTGGTCCCACGAAGAGGGTATGTACTCACTCACAGCTAAGTTAAAAACACTTGTAGGAATTGGCCCTCATAAATCGACTTTACCTTTATATACATCTACGGGGACACCATATGGGCCCAGGGCTTTGCCTTCCCTACTTCCCTACAGTCCTTCCTCCACTTCTCCCAATGTGATATTTAGGGGTATGACTTGCCACTTGTTCTGTGGTAAGTTTTGTATTGCACATCCCTTAGGTTCCGGCAGGCGAAAACAATGCTCACAAAATGTGACACCCAGGCTTCGCGTGTGACATGGGATAACAATTCTGGAACTGAATCATTCTTTAAAAATGGCATGTTCACAGTTTGCCGGAAAATCTTAATATTTGCCATACCTGCTGCCAACGATAATTTATCCCATGCTAACTCTTGCAACTCCCTTTTCCTCCTCTCAAGGACAAATTTATAATTACATCCTAGGTTTTTAATTAATTTATTGTCTCTTATCTTACAATGTAATGCTTGTTTCAGTTGCTTTAAAGCCGTGATACAAGTATGATTTAACCACCCCTTTCTTCCCCTTCCTCTTTTCTTGGGGGGAGCCATTAGAATCCCAACAATGGTAACATTAATTTTAACAAAGTTATCAATCACTGTGCTAGGGGCTACCTTCTCATTAAGACAGTAAATAATATCTTTATTGCATTTTGAGACAATGTCATATATAACTTTTTGAGGTCTCACTCCATCCCATTTGATACGGGTGCCATTAGGTCTATAAGGGGCAATGTTGGTTATAATACTTTGTGGCATTTTTCCTTTTGTACCCCAAAATTGGAATATCATCATAATACAATTGTGATCACTCAATGACAGTTGGGCAACCTGCAGAGTGGCACGCATAAATATAATACTAGATGAAACTAAAACATGGTCAATAATCGATATGGCATTCCTACCAGTAAAAGTTGGTATTAAATCCCCATCAGTATCCCGAGCACACTGCAATAGTTCTAAGTCATGTTGTACAATCATTGAGTTTAAAGCTTCTCCGTATCCATTATGTGGAAAATGTATACAATCATCCCCTTTGTCATTCCTGAACCCGCAAACATGTGTAACAGACATTTGACATATTTGGGTATTTAAATCTCCAGTCCATATAAGTACCAAATCATTATTAATTAAACCTAGGAATGTAGCACGCCCTTTATGCAGCTCATTTACAACACTACTCCTGGTGGCATCAAACACGTTATTATAGTAGTTTACCACAACTACTTCCTTCCCTTCTTTACAGTGCAACCATAGAACCTGGGAATGTGCTCCTATTGTAACAACTCTTTTGACACATACCAGTAGTTTATTGGAGATAAAAATCAGAAGCTCCCCTTTTGCTCTTTTGGCAGGAGATGGTACAGCCTGTAGCCAATATGACAAAAACCCTTCTATATATATTGGGTTGGAGCACCAGGTTTCCTGTAGGCAGATCAAATCGACCTTGTCAATAAAAGCATTCCATCCTAGTGAGTCTCGTTTATTCATAAACCCAGCAATGTTCCATGTCGCTATTTTGTAACCATTTCCAAGTTAAAAGCTTCTAGCTCTCAGCACATGCTCAGAAAGAATCACTGAAGAGTTTGCATTGAAGAGAGACATTGAGTATGACACCTTATAGAGATGCCCAACTGACCATGCTCACAAGGGAGGCAGAGAAACTGTGCAGCACTTTGAACTCCAGTCCAGAGAATTTGCTAAATATGTCAGTGAAGAAATGTAGGGTAAGCTGGTGTTTTCATTGCAAACTAGAACAGTGAATCAAGCAGTACCAAAGTTCTGCATTAAGATTCACTGTTAGTCATTCAACTGCTATGAAAACGAATCATCACCAGATGCTGAGATAACCTTTATCATGGACACAGTCTACGTATTATGACGTCTTGGTTTCAATATGGGTCTGTGAAGATTGCATAAGGCGGAATCAACTGAGAAAGTACTGCTATTCTAAATAGATGTGGAACAAATGTATGAACTTAAAGTTCATAAAGAAAGTGTAGCTTAATTTCTCTTTTGAACCATTAGCCATAAATTGTTTGAAGAAAGCCATTAGAAAATTGTTTTTTTTCTATTAGAAACCCCTGTACTGAATACTGGAAAAGTAGAAACTATTTTTTCTTGGCTAAATTGCTCTACAAGTCACACTACTAATGTATCACCATCAGCAAAAAGTGCAGTTTGTTCCAGAGATCCATCATCTCATATGTCTGCTGTGCTCTTTTTAGTAACTCTGGAAGTGCATTGATCCATCACAACAATTTTTTTTACTTTTACCTGAAAAATCAGAAGGCACAAGCATTAAATATTTGAAATATTTTGGCGATTTATAGCCTATAGATTTTAGAATGATTACCATTATATGAGGGCCAACATTATGTTAGGGAAGCACTCCACAATATCAATGATGTACTCAGTATGATATGAATGTTCAAGCTCAAACAAGGGGTAGGTGCCATCATGCAAGGATGTCCTCAACGTGCAAGCAATAGCCATTATTATGCCTGAGGTAGGCACCATGATGTAGGCCAAATACTAGGAAAGGCCAGAATCCTGCACGAGGAACCCCTGCTCTGTTCGAAGCTCTCAGTCAGTCCGGATTTGGTGAGGGTTCGCCGGCTTGCTTTGCAACAAGCTCCTGGTCATACTTATGGAAGTCAGACCCCCCGGGAGCTTTCCAGCGGGACGAACCAGAGATCAAGGCTGGGTCGCGGTTTAAGGTGGGTAGCTTGACTCTTGCGGTTGGTCCCAGTCACCTTTTCTACGCTCTGACTTAGAAACGTTTACGGAGCTTTTTCACCCAGGGTCCCTCGATGCTCTTTACCAGGCTGGATTCGGTGAGGGTTCGCCGGCTTGGGTTTTGACCAACTCCTGGCCAAACTCTGGAAGTTGGACCTTTGGAGCTTTTCAGCGGGACAAACCTGGAGGGCAGGCCGGCTCGCTGGCTTGGCTGGCCAGGTTGGCGCAAGTCGGTCCACTTATGGAGCTTTTTTCCAAAGTTGCTCCAAACTTCTTCAAACTTCTGGAACTTCTTTCTGAAGTTCTGTTGAGGGTCCCAACGTGTTCAAAACTTATTCTAAGGGTCTGAAATCTCAAAGATGGCCCTTGAAAGTTTGGGACACCAATTCTCACAATCCACATGGATAAAACCCTTACAAAGCCCCTGGTAGTAATACAGGCTGGGGATTCTTGGTGGTGATGGTCCAGGTGAGCTCTGTTAACCTGTAGCTTGCAGGGAGTCCACTCTTTAGTCCTTTTGAAGCAGGTTTGATCCACAGGGCTGTAGTTCCAGATTGTGCAACAGGAGCAGTCAGTCAGAGTGCAGGGCCTGGTTGGTGCAAATCTAACTTCCAACATGGACCCTTCTTCTTCTGTAATTTCAAGCAGCAGCTCTGAGAGGCACTGCCCCTCTCAGATAGTTATTCGGTGTTCTCTGGGGTCACACAGGAGGCCACTCCTGTCCAATGAAATGCAGGACAACACCCCAGAGCATGACGATTTCCTCCAAAGTGTGGCACAATGGTCTCTCAGACAGCACTATTTCTCCAAAATTCAATATGGACGAAGTCTCAGCAGAGAGGCAAGAGCTGTCTAAACCAGCTTCCAGGATGGCTCATCTCCATATTCTCCCTTTTCCTGGTATCTGCACTTTCCTTCCTTAAGCCTGCCATCCGGCTGGGTTCAAAGAGGAAGTGTGTAAATGAAACTGGTTTCTCCTGCCTTTCTCCTCCTTCCATTGAAGATTAATGTTAACAACCCCTACCCCTTGCTCTAGCATTCCTATGTAGCAGAACCATCTCCTCCCAGAATGGCTGTTTCACCCAAGGGGCTACTTATCACCTGACCAATGCAGCCTGGCTTATGCACTTAACTCTGACCAATCAGGACAGATCACTGGAAGGCTCCATTTTGGCTTACAGACAAGTCTTATAACTTCTTGTCTGTACATTGTAGGATAAATTCAACAAAAGTATATTGTTGGATTTATGAATACCATTCTTGTAAGTTCTTGAATAATATTTTTACTGATTCTCCTGGCGGGAATTACTAATGAATAACTTCTTGCCATCTTAACCTATGTGGCCCGGGATCGGCAATCAAAAAAATGAACTGGGCAATTTATCCAACACCAGGGCTTATAAAATATATGTTATAAGGACCCTGCCTATATCTACAGGACGCCCACCCCTGGAACACCTAAGTGAGACTTTAGGGGTTCTGAATATACCACGATATTGCAGAGCCTCAGTCCACAGTTCTCGTAGCACAAAGCCCATTTTGGGAAGCACTTTACCACAATGTGGGAGGTGAAATGTGCAATTTAAATAAACTTAAGGCATATAAAACTTAATGTATAAGGGTCCTCCTTATAAATACCTGACCCCCCACCACTGGGATACCTAAGGGAGACTCTGGGGATACCTACTATGCCACAATATTGTAGTTTATTCCTTTTTAAGTGCCCCAAACAGAAAAGTCGAGTTTGGGCACAATTTACATGTTAAAAGCAGTTCTGCAACACAGGGCTGCTTTTAAACTGACTTCAGGCATCAGCAGTGACACATGCAAGTGCAGAAAGGGGTGCAGGCCTCTAGACTGCAATTTCCTATTATATACTAGGGACTCAAAGGTAGTTTTGATCCCCCTGCTGTATTATGTACTGGGGCCTTATTCGGGAGGCCATGCCAATCACAGGGGTAACCTAACCCATAGCGTACCCTAGTGTATGTAGGTGTTTTCACTGTATTCTAAATGGGTTTTCAGCATAGTACTGGCCCAGGGCCTGGTTAGGCAGAGCCCAGGGACAGTCAGAGTCAGTTAACACCAGTACCAGTCAGAAAACAAATGGGCGTTGCCCAGGGCACAAGGATGACTTTGCAACATGAAGGAACTATTCATTTGTTAGTCGCTCTCTGCTCCACTGTTCTCCAGTCCCAGCCATTTTATCACAGACTGAAAACCATCATATCATGAGTGGCGTAAAATTGGAAGAGCTGTAAATCATACCAAAACTGTTCCTTTGTTTTTTATGATGTTTAAGAATCGGCTGACTGTTGAAGCTTAGCATCATGTTTACAGTGGAGGCCGTCACAGGTAAATGTGGTGGGCGGGGCGGAGCAGGGGTGGGGTGGGAGGTGGGTGAAGCCGACAGACCACGGAATAGTAATAATTAAATAAACAACTAATACGTATTCCGTTGTGGCCTTCCCAACTGCCGCGCCTTGCCACGCCCTGCTCACCGCGCTTACCTGTGCCAGCCGCCGCTGCATGTTTATACAAAATCGTTGTTTCACGTTTATGGATTTCAATCAAAACGATTTTTGACGAATTACACATTTTCATTCGTTTAAAATCTGAGTATTATCCTATTTGATGTGTGTTTTTCCAGAATCGTGGCGAGCTTACTGCAGACAACGTGAACCAGTGCATCCTGGAGATGCTGATTGCAGCACCTGACACGCTGTCAGTGACTCTCTATTTTATGCTCATGCTCATTGCACAACATCCAAGAGTTGAAGCAAAAATAATGGAAGAAATCAAGGCAGTAATTGGTAACAAAAATGTTTTTACTTATGATTATGTTTTATTCGTCTTTATACGTTGTATTCTTGTCTTTTTCGAATGTTGAAACAAAATGATTGCATTAATTTCCCCGTTTGAGAAAATACTCTATACATACTGAGGACTAATATTCTCATTTTCAAATCCTTGGCATGAGCCAGAAGGCTTTTTGTTGGCTTTGAAAGTTTGGTCATGAAATTTAAAGGAAAGATATTCATATTTCAGAGTCTCCTAGGGCAAAACTTTATTGCTGCTTCAGTAGAGATTTAGGACCAGATTTATGATTTTTTCACACAACACAGGAAGCAACCTTGCTGCGCTGTGCTACCTGAAAGGAAGAGGGCAGAAATGCACCATATCTATAGAGATATGATGCATTCCTGTCATGTCTTTGCGCTGGTGCACTTAATGCAGCCTAGCACCAATGTAGGCACCCTTGCGCCATGAAGCAAGAGCGCCTGCATTTAAGGCAGGATTGTTTTCATGTAGGAAGGGACAACTTCCTGCACAAAAACAATTCTTAGAGGCATTTCCTCCTGTTTATCCTTGTTGTGCCTCTACCGGGAAGGCATACAATCCTGACGCCCACAAGTGTTGGTAAATCTGAAAATGCTTTAGAATACATGTGTGGGTGCGTGTGAACACCCACGTTCCACCCATGTAACGTCTTCCCGGCAAAGTGTAATGCAAAGCAAAGACTTGGGTCCTGAGCTCACTGTGCCACTGGATTCAAGCTAGCCTGGCTGATGAGGGGTGACACCCCGAAACCGGTCCCAGGATGCTTGTTTCTGGTCCAGGGTGTAGCTAGCTTGCAAGTTCGGGCTGGAATGTTCCCATGAGGCGCAGGGTCAAGGCTGATTTGCTCATGGCTGGGGCTAAACTAGGGTGGCATGATGAGCAAAAGAACAATGGATTTAACTCAGATCTCTTGACTGGGTGTGAATGTTTGATTTGTTCCGTATTCTGTCCATCATTTGTGTGTCTTGCTTTCTCGCTCTCTCGCTCTAAAAGCACCTGGTATGCCCAAATATGGGTCCTGGGCTCACTATGCCACTGGATTCAAGCTAGCTTGGCTGATGAGTGGTGATACCAGTCCCAGGATACTTGTCTTCGGTCCAGGGAGGACCTGGCTTAGCAATTCCAGCTGGACTGTTCCCATGAGGAGCAGGGTCAAGACTGATTTTCTTATGGCTGGGTCTAAACTGGGGTGGCATGGTGAGCAAAAGAACGATGGATTTAACCCAGATCTCTTAACTGGGGGTGAATGTTTGATTTGTTCCACATTCCATCCATCACGTGTGTGTGTCTTTTGCTTGATAAGTCTGGGCCACAGTGTCTGAAATGTTTTTTTAAAGCATATAAACTGACATTGCTGGAGAGTGAGACACTTGATACAATTGTTTTTGCATCACTCACTACTATAGACAAATTAAATGGAAATGTTTATCCTCCTCCTCTGTTTAATGAACTCATCACTTTGCAACCTAAAGTAAAAAGCCTAGTTGTTATCCTTGAAAAGAAGCTGTTGAATGCATAGGCCGGTGCTGTCACAAGCAACATTTGGTACCTCAGACTTTGACTGAAAAAGGTAATTAATTTCATCCCTCCCCCTAACAAATGATCAAAAGAATTTAAGACCCTCATACAAATGTCTACTATTCCAGAATCCAGAAGCACATTTTCCTTCTTTGAGCACTGAAGGATAGGGAACTGGTAAATATGAGTCGAACTCACCTTAAAAACCTATCTTTTCTAACCCTTCCCTATATATGGTAACTCAGATGATATGTTGCTAGAGTGTTTAGTATTAGTGTTTTTGGTCTACAACAAATGTTAACCTTATCTTAGGCAGCCATCTGATATTAGTTGCAAAATGCACTAGCAATCTAGGGCAAGTACTCTTTCTGATGTGACAAAGCCATATGAGTTTTGTGAATAGCTCCTATTGTTTTCTTTGGAAAATATGAGCCCTTTACTAGCAAAGACTGGGAAGTGCATTCTGTGATTACTGAAACATTTCCTAGTTTAGTCAAAAGTGTAAGGATTGGATGAACATAGTCACTTAGGGGCTAATTATGATGGTGGGCAGACACCCTATCGGAAAACGGGACCACCCGACAGGGTGTCGGCGGTCCTGACATAGGCATTATAATGTGACCGCCACTACGGTGGTCGCAATGCCTATATTTTGTATTGCGGCGGGTGCTGCTGGCTGCAGCACACGCTGCAAGACAAAAAGGGGTCAATGCACAGATCCCTGCACTACGTGGCAGGCACCATGCGTTGCCTGCCACATGGTGCAGGGATCTGTAGGGTGGAACCATAGGTGCCCCTCAGTACCCACAGCTTAGGGTCAGGGGGCAAGGAGGGCCCGCTACTGGCCCCCATTGTCCCTTTCTGCCAGCCTTTTCATGACAGGTTAACCGCGATGAAAAGGCCGGCTCAAGGGACATTGTAGTCCCTACGGCGGTGCATGGCAGGCACTGCCACCATGGTAGGGACTACAACCCCCTTCACCACACTGGTGGGCTCAAGGAGTTCGTCAGATGCGTTTCAGTTAGTCTTTCCAACTGCCACCCCTCCGCCCGCCATCCAATGTGGTGGGCGGTGAAAATGGTTCCGATGGCAGTGACACCGCCACCGACAGGTCTCACCACCATCGGAGTCAGGGTCTTAGTTGTATTCAAGGAATGGTTTGATTAGCAGCTATGGAAAGATTATTTTACAAATCTAGAGTTTGTAGTGGCAAATTTAATATTATTAGGGGAGAGTTCTTGAAACCAGTGGCTTGATGTAGTAATACTTTTTGCAGTTATAAAGTTTTCAGTGTGCAGAATTACAGGATTTGCGAGTTCACAAGCTAAACTTTTAATAGACATTTGAGTTGCAAATGACACAATATCCACACTCCCACTGACATGAAAGAGGTGTTATGTTATGTTAATGTTATGTTAAAATATTTATACCGCGCACTTTCACCATCGGTTTCTTGGCGCTAAATGACAAATAACAGAGGTGTCTCCGTTCCCTTATGACTAGCAAGGTTATGTTTCAATGGTTTGGGAACACTTGCTCAGACACACACCATTGGATCCCTACACCAGAAAGATGATGGTATTCACTTGCAAAGTAGAAGCTGTCAGTGAGAGACAGCTCCTAGTTAGTAAATGAAAATGGCAGACATGGTGGAAGCGCGTGTTCTTCTGAATCACCACCCATCATACACATTTTTTTCCTTTGCAGCTTCTGTCGCTACAAGACAGAGGGGCTGCAATGTCAGCAGTTTGCACTCCCAAATGCAGGAAAAGAGGACTGCTGTTCCTCACAGCCCTCTTCACTAAATTCAAAGACATTGTCAAGGATTTGCAGAGAGACTTTAATGTTAATGGGGAAGTGATTCTGTGAATCCTGGCAAATTAAATTTGCCTGTTTGGAGGGAGTAATACATCTGATACAGTTCGGAAATATCCTTGGTTTAGATTGCAGGCAAAAATAGCCGCTAAGATGCGACCAGACAATAGTGCATCAGGTCGTTTATTCGTAGCTCATCAACATTTTATGTCATCTACTCCTCATATTCCATAATACTCCCATCCTGATGCCCCTTTTTTCTTGATATATTGTTACATTATTTGGTGTGACGTTGACTTTCTTTCAGACCAATAAGACCCTCTTCATGAGGGCTCCGTTACTCCTCTTGGTAACTCCACCCTCTTCCCTCACTTACAAAATGATCATTTCCAGGGGTATTACTTGTGTATCACAACTGGGACCCTGAGCTCCTCTGGAAATGAGAAACCAAAAGGGAATAGATAATTCTGCGTCCAGTTCCCCGAGATATTCCTCTTTTACCCCATAGTTTTCACATGAAGATTTTGGCTGCTTTCAACAGCAGACGTCTCCAGATAAAATAAAAGAGATCAATAATGTTCCCACAGTTCTCATAATTTGAAAGGGGCCAGTAGCTGCCGTCATTGGAATTATGAAGCAATTCATAATGAGGGCCAGCTTTCAAATCATTAAACACATTTTCAGCCTAATGTGAAAATTTTACTGTATGTCTAAAAAGAAATTTAACATAATAATGAAAATTATGAAGTCTTTGGTAAATGCTAAATATATGTGCACATTCCAATTACTCATTTACCTTGATTAATTATCTAACAACATAGTTTAAGTTATTTGTGAGATGAAAATGGGAAGTCAAAATGTGAGATTTCTGTTCTTGTTATATGTTGCAGGTGATCGCGATGTTCGGAGCACTGATATGCAGAATCTAAAGGTTATGGAAAGCTTTATATATGAAAGTATGAGATACCAGCCAGTTGTGGACCTAGTCATGCGTAAAGCTTTAGCAGATGATGTAATTGATGGCTACTATGTCAAAAAAGGAACCAACATCATTTTGAACCTTGGCCGTATGCATAGAGTTGAATATTTCCAAAAGCCAAATGAATTCACCCTTGAAAATTTCCAGAAGAACGTAAGTTTACCTTATTTATAGTATCAGTTACTGTGAGAACACTTATTTCAAAAAGGTTATTGGAGAAGGGTGCCTAGAAGATGTTTGTATTTCAATGTACTGGGGGCATTGTGAAGAGAAAAGACTTAAATTCAGTGTGGAATGACAGTAGGGCAAATTTTTGTTTTTAGGGACCGAAATGGCAGGGTTCTCAAGAGAGTAATTTTAAGTTGGTGTGGTTAGTACGATGTCCAGTGGCTAATCTTTACTCTTGCTGGGTGCAGTCCAATCTTTTCTTTCAGAGAAGATCAAGATAGTAGTTGTGAATGGCTGCAGATCACCGACAAGGAGTAAGGGTGCATAGGGTAGGTTATATCGACCCAGCAGAACACATCCCATATCTAGCCCTTTTGTGAAATGTGGCTTCAAGCAGAACAATGATACAAGAAGACAAGTGAGGGCCCTGACATAGGGGTCTTGAGGTATGCACATGTTGCTGAGCACCAACTGTGTCAAGTGGTGTCTTTTATCTCTGATGTCCAAAGACCTGAGCTACTAATATATAAGGAACTTTAGCACAAATTTGGATCAAAGGATAATCTTAAAAACATTATCAACAAACTAAAGCCAAACTTTTATCCGGGTTATTTTATTCCAGCTTACATAGTCACACATCACTTAGAGCCATTCTGTGTTTTATTGTGCCAAATAATAATGCACATAAACAATCCACACAGGCCAACCAAATACCAATCTGAATTCATGAACAGACACAAATTTTACAATGTTATTGATGAGTCTGGTAATAGTGTCAAAGATTTACACACCAAAATAAATGAGCACAGACAAATGTGCCACCATTGTGGTTTTTGCCTTTCCCTTGCCTCACTGCTCAAAGCATGTGCACGTGGTTCATTTTCAAAACGTTTGGAGAAGGCCAGCTAGTGTAAATCGCTCCAAACCAACTCAACAACAATCCCAGATGCACAGCTAGGCCCGTTTCAGAGTCAACAAAATAGCTCATTCGTCATTGTGAAAGATTTCTTTATCTCAGATACACTATAGGGTCAGAGAAACCACAACTGTTCATGGTAAAAGTTGTTCATATTGAACCAAGTGCCATTTACAGCAATCTAAATTTTCAAGGGAAGGCTCCTTACAGACAATTATGATGAACCATCTTAACTAAATATGAGTGCCATTTCCGCTTGCATACAAGCACCATCATTAATCTCATGATGGACACTGCTTTTGCAATGCTGCCTGATAAGCCTTCTTTTATGCATGATGACATGCACATTTATGCATTTGGCTTGAAGAAGCCCCTCAAGTGTCTTGGACAATTTCACTTGAGGCTCACTCATCAGCCTCACTCCATCCACATTTATGTAGTAGAAGCTCAGCTGGCATGGAATGCCTCAAAGATTTTACTTTCATGATCTAACAGACCTTCTCTAGATCTACAAGAACAACAATCTGATGTGAAGATGTTCCCTGAACTGCTCCAGGGTATAGGCAAACTCAAAGTTTAATTGATGCATCTACACATTAGCAAAACAATGCACCTATTTCTCAACATTTTACATGGGATAACTTTCACCATTCAAATTTTAGCATGGACAATATATTTTCTATTAAAAGGATACCTTAATGATACACTACTAGAAAAAGGGGGATTGGACTACTTATGGTACAAGAATCCCAAAGTAATGACATTTTATATCCTGCAAAAAATCCGTGGAGAAAACAAACCACCCCCAAGTGGAGAAATAGTGGGTGGCATTGGAAATTTCACAGAGAATCTACCTGTATTTATTGATTATTTCTTGTTACCTACAGGCAAGAATCTCACAACATATGTTTTGTATAAAAAACATGAAGTTACTTGGAGAATCTGATATCATGCTGGCTACTCTTGATGTCACGTCACTGTACACATTTATTAAACATATAGATGTTTTCACTTTGGCTGATTACTATGGGGATGATTTAATTTTGGGAGACCAGACTGTTGTTTCACCAGGGCAACGGATTAAATTACTCTGACGTCCTAGTGGAGGCACTGTCCAGCAAATTTATACATGACCGTCAAGCTGGGGATCATTTGTAATGCACTGCCAAGAGCTGCCATCATGGTGGTTCCTTTCAATTCATTTTTCTGTTTAGTGCAGGGCCCTGTCAGCGGGACGGAGCCCTGTACCGAACTGGTTCCTTTTTTATATTCAAAAAGAAAATCCTGAAGCAGGATTTTCTTTTTGAAAATAGAAAGCAGTGCTCCCCTCGTCATGGGTGTCATCTCCCATGGAGAGAAGAGCGGTTAGCAGTTTTCACTGTACCTTACCAGCAGGATTTCCGTGGCTGAATTCTGCCCATCTAAATTAGCCTCCGAGGGCCCTTAAACCACAGGGCTGTTGGAGGGTGCGGTCAGAGGGGATTAATCGTGATGGAGATGGAGTAGTCTCTGCCGTGGAAAACTCTAAAGTCCGCCTGTAAATATATTTGGCAGACAGAATGCATTCTTGGTGGTTAGGATATTCCGTCGCCTTTGCAACGAAGCATCCTTACCGCCCAATAATTAAATTGGGCCCTTTGTTTTTAAATTAAGTCTGCAAGTTTTTTTACACCATTCCCAGATAGAGTTTGTATTGATTCGTAATTATTTTATTTTTAATGGTCCTTTCTATTTACAACAGCGCAAAACTACAATGGCCTGTAGATTTACAACACCATATTCATGACCATATTCATGACCGGATGCTGAAATTGGAATATGGTTTGTGGTCAGTTGAATATTTGCAGCATGTTTATTTATGGCTTAGATTCATTGGCAATGTGTTTACTATCTTGGAAAGGTGGAGAGGAAATGCTTTATAACTTCTGAACATGAACGAGAATAATATTACGTTGACAATGAATCTCAGCCCAAGTGAGATCGGATTTTATGGGTTCTCTGGTATCTGTAAATAATAGACTGATAGCAGCCCTCATCGGAGAAGCACTGCTGCGAATGCATTACTGCAGGTAACTTTTGCCATTCTCCTGCTTTGGTGAAAAGTATACTTAGTACTGAATACTTAAGGGCGCAACTGTGGCACCAGTGAAATTAAATGCAATAAAATCACTGAACAATTCTTGAATGAAGGCTACAAGGTAAGTCATTTTGTAGAAGCGCAGAATAAAGCAACTGCCCAAGATAGAAACTCTCTCCCTTTTGATAATACAAGCTCAGATAATGAATAGCTGCATCAGGATTTATTCTCGGAAGACATATTTCAAAATATGAAGTCAGATTGATTACGCAATATAAAACTGATCGTTGGTTGCTTAGAAAATAATTAACATGATCACACGTCTCGGCCCCTATTAATTCGATTGCCATTATTTCTTGGTTACAACCACCTTCAAATTGATTTAATAGTGGTGGTCAGTGAAAATGTTTTAAATTCAGCCATAAACCTCTAATTTGTTTTCATATTGATTGACGATTAAGAAAACTTTTTTTTAATTAAATCAATTATCAACCGCTTATTGACTGTTATAGTTTACGCAAGTATTTGATCGTATGAAATTGTATCTGGGATGTACAATTTATCAACTACAAGTTTAAACAGCAGAGCATTTTTAGATCAATTAAAAAAAAAGATTTAAATTATGATGGCAATATTGCAGGTGTTAATTATTGGAACATGTATCATTGTATATTTATACTGACTACAGAGAATTAATACTCAGATTAAACGAAACCAGACATATTATTTTGCCTTTCAAAGTATGCACCTTTTAGGACCAAACAATGAAATGGTTCTTTTCATTCCTTTAATGTGATGCTGCAATTTCCATAATTGTATTAAAATTAAGAATGCATTTTAACAAATATTTAGACGAACATTGGGTTTATTGGCATTTTGCAATGCAGCACTAAATGAATTTGTGATTGTAGAAAATCAGTGCTTAATTTGTCAAAAAATAAAAATTCACTGCCAGGACCATTCTCAGGAGGCCATCGCAGCTTGCACCACCCATTGCCCCTGCCAGCGCAGCCAATGACAGTACCAACACAAGAACTAAAATTATACTCCTAAAAGTGTGACAATTCAGGCTATTACATACCACGAAAAACTATTAACCCTTTCAGCGCTCATGACGGAACCACTCCGTCATGAACCACGGGTGCCGTGTGCTCATGATGGAGTGGTTCCGTCATGCTGCGCCCGTTGGCCGCCGCTCCTCCTACGCTGCGCTGATTCCCCGCCTGTGCGGGCGATTAGCGCAGTGGGCGGAGTCATGACGGAACCACTCCGTCAGGAGCACAGCTCAACCGTGGCTCATGACGGAGTGGCTCCGTCATGAGCACAGCGCCACCGCGCTGCCCCCAAACCCCCCCCCCCAGCGCTGCGGCGGAATTCCCGCCGCAGCCAAGGGGTTAAAATGCTTTGAACGGCAGGTATTTAGTCATTTTTTCATTGTATATTGAAATATAAAACAACTGTTGATGTGCTCATTTCAAAATTAGACAGACGGTACCACCATGTGGTGTACTGTCATAAGCGCCGGTGTTGACAATTAAGTGCCAAGTACCAGAAACCGCCGGCTCAACGTAAGCACCGGTTAGCATGCTTGCTGGAGTGTGCAGAGTATAGTAAAATGATGAATAAAAGGATGATCTATTTTATATTCTTTCTTTTGCATTTGAAAGCATATGTGTTTGCAGTTCAATTAAATATTAAGAAGATAATTGGAATTGGAAACTTCTATAATGCACTGTAATATCTAATGCAGTTGATGTTTGTTTGTTTGTTGGTCTTTTACATTTATATTGAAAGTGTTAATGTAACTCCCTGAATTGCACTAAGCACTTTATATGAGGATCTGGAAAAAGGTAGGCTGGCGCTCCCTAATCTTAGGGATTATTATTTTGCATATTTTGCACAGTATATGTCCAGGTTTAAAATAGAAGCTCACACGGGAATATTTCTGAACTATTTTTTGCAGCTGATAAGCAATCCGCAATGGCGAAATCACCCAAAAAAGTCTGACACAAGAGCATGCAGTAGTTTTTTCTAAAACGCAGCAATTTTTTGAGAAGATATGCTTTTCCTTTTTTTAACACAGCAACCCCTTAATGTGACCTCGTTATTGAATCAGGGACTAAAGTCACATCGGAAATAGTTGAAAAATGGGACAAAGTAGGGTTAAGGAAAATATCAGACTTTCTCCTGATGGGAAGATGGCTTGGCATTTCTGAAATTTCTTAGTTGATTCAAAATGATTTTCTTCTCCTTGGCTCTTATAGAATGTTTTATAAAGCTTTTAGCAATTTGGATCTGGGTCAGATAAATGGGAGTATAAATATTGTATTTGTGCTATTTGAAGCAGATTCAGATAAAAGTCCAGGGGAATGGAAAAAACTCTTGGCTTCTGTCAAATCCCTTGAGTTTATCCATAAAGCTATTGCAAAATTGGGAAAATATGAAGGGGTGGAATTAACAGCTAAAATGTGGACTGAAGTTAATAAACTTAATTTCAGTGTGTTACGTGGAGCTAACTGGCGTTGGAAGTTATTTTTTAGAAAATAGCTGCTGTATAGAACCCCACAATTTCTCTCACAGGTTAATCCTAACCAGTCGAGTCACTGCTTTTGGTGCTTAAATGGGCTGGCAGCAATTGGATGCAATTAATTAGTCAGTTAGTGCCTTGAGACACTCACGGGTGAGTAGCGCGCTTTACAAGCCCCCTGATTGATTGATTGAGTGCCCTTTGGTCCAGGGGTTCTGGAATGAATTATTTCTGTTTCTGGAGACCGAATGGCAAATCAAACTGGCATCCCATAGTTGGTTGAAAGTCTTGGCATATGATCCATCTCTTAGCCTAATGGAGAAATGGGTAAAACTAGTATATATTGCAATGGCGGTGGCCAAATACCTTATGCATCAAAAATGACGATCACAACAGGCTCCAAAAATGAATGATTGGCTTCGGAAATGAAGCAAGTCAGAAATAGTGAACGGCTATAAGCAATGCGAAATGGGGCAAATATGAAGTTTGAAAAGTTGTGGGAACGGTATTTTGAGTAGAAATACATTGTAGAATAGATGATTTAACTGTTATTCTGCCATTTTGCACATCCTAGCCCCGCTTTAGGATTTTAAGTGAGTCAAGGCTTAGTTTAGGGGGCAGTAGAATGATAGTATATATTTTGCACATCTTATTCTCACATGCACTTCAAGCATTTTGCATTGTCTATTTTTAGAATTATATATATATATATATATATATATATATATATATATATATATATATATATATATATATATATATATATATATACACAAAGTTTATGTATTTTTTTTTCCTGGTGATTCTTAAAGTAGCACCGTTCTTTCTCTTAAGTCTGCTGCTTTTTGTATCTATGAATATGAATATGTATGTTGTATTTATTGATTATTGGTGCATGACCAATATTTTGGTACTGTGTTATACAGATAGATATGAAATTAAGTTGCATCTAAAAAACAAATTTAAAAAAGTGTTAATGTGATGACTTCTAGTTTTTGTGCTAAAATGTGCAACAAAATATTTTTTAAAAGCACGCTACTGAGCTTTTCTTAAGTAATGTCATACCCAGTTGCCTACCGCTCAATTGCTCCTAAATTATCACTTGAGTGCCAATATTGCAAACCAAAGGACAAGCCTTTAAATGTAATGGATGTTTCTTATACTGCAAACAGATGAATAGTAAATTTGTTTTAATGATTCTTGCAGGTCCCTTATCGCTACTTTCAGCCATTTGGCTTTGGCCCGCGTGCCTGTGCAGGGAAATATATTGCCATGGTAATGATGAAAGCTATCTTGGTGACCCTACTGAAGAGATACAGCATGCAAACCATCATGGGGAGATGTTTAGAGAATATACAGAACAACAATGATCTCTCCGTACACCCAGATGAAACGAAGTCCTCGCTGGAGATGGTTTTCCTTCCCAGAAATGGGACCATTTGAAAATTAAAGAACAGTCGCTATTAATGTCTACATAAATCATTTATATCTGCAGTAATACTGATGTGTTGTCACCTTTCAATTACCTTACTGTAACTGAACTATAACTGCAAGGAAATGTATATTTGTATCACCTGTCAACAGCATAATTTTAACGATATGGAACATTTGTCTTGAAAATGTCATACATTGAAATCGTTTCCAAGACGTATAATATGGCATGGTGCATTTGTAGACATACTGGTCCCTATTAAAAGTTAGTCGGATACATGAGCAGAGATTCCATCTCACACACACCCACACACACATCCACACACGCAGACACACACACACACACACACACACACACACGCAAACGCTTACTATATGTAAAAACTTCATGGAATGAGGAACAAACTGCACCGTGTGGACCCTGATGGACAAGGTAAAATTAATTCCACATTGAATTCACTATTCAGTTTGTTTTACGACAAACATTTACCATCTTCTTCGAATCAGTGTAAAGCAAGGGGAATGAAGAGGGTAGGTAAGGATAGAAGAGAATGTTGCCTGGCCTCGATGAAGGGTTGGGCCGGGGGCAGTGGCCAGACTACATTGCTGGCCATTTCCCAGGAGATTTAAATGGCTGGGGTTTCCGGCCAGTACCATGGGGTCCAGTGTACACACCCCCGGGAAAGGAGGATACATGAAGCTGGCCCACTTTTCAGTAAACTGAGCAGAATCCCAGATGGGATTTGTGCTCCTCTCAGCTTGTAAGCATGGCTGTAATATGTATCATAATATGAAGCTCATTAACTAGGGAAACGTAAACAACTCATTTTCTGTACAATATTTTGCATTTCAAACAATATATTTTCTACAATTATCTGTAAAGATTACTATTTATGAGTTTGCTTCTTTTGATGTTTTCAGTTTTGAACCTTAAAGTGACAGGTTAAAATAGCCAACACAAATTGTTTTCTTACAATCGGAAACAAAATATTAAATTACATAGATACTGAATTTAGATTGAATAACAGATAAAACAGATGTAATTTGTATATGTTAGTGTATTTTAACTTCACTGTGGTATTTCTAGCAACAGATCATCGCCACACATGAATTAAACTATAACGTTTTACACCAAAATATTGTAATTCTCATGCGGAAAATTGTGTTTGGTGTCTTGTAAATTGCTGTAAATTAAAACCCATAAAGCGATAAAAATCACAAAGCAATGACGAGTCTTCTGTTTAGATGGTGTGTATAGTAGCCATTCATATCGTATTTACAGTGTTACAGTTTTAGCAATGTGGTCAAGAGCTCAATAAGTGTTGAATATGCGCTGCTCCTTAACACTTTATATATCAAATGGGAACGTGCCCTGCCTGGCAGTGGGTGGGTGGCACCTTTTTTCCATTAGTTGAAAATCAAAGTGTTTGCATTGGGCCCGCCAAGTAATGACGAACAAAGTAGGGAATAAGATACAATATCGTTTCATGTTTAACAGCGAAATGTATAGGTAGCTGTATAAAATCCTAGAGATTTTACAAAGCGCCACCTTTTGCTTTATACCCACCATAGGGCCTTAGCAATTTTGTTTGAAAGTCTTAAAATTACCAGCAAAGGAAAGCGTAGTTATCGACGCAAATATAAGGGAGGCAAACGTATGGAGAATTAGTGATTCTTTGACTTGGAGTTATGTGTGTTCAGTACAGCACCAACCCAAAGAATCCAGTTTAGGGGAGTTTTCTGAAGTGGGCTGGGATCTCTCCAGTTTGGATTCAAAGCCTTCCAGAGTGTTTCTCCCTGATCACCCATTATGTTTTCGGCATGTGCAAGCTGGCAGTCAAACGCTTTCAGTCTGGCATGTGCTCGGGGGCCAACTTGTACAGGTAGCCTAGGCCTGTGATCCAGTAAGCCTTGTAAATTTTGATTTGATCATGGACTTCCCTGGGAGCCAATGGAGCGCTTTCATGGTTGGATTGAATTGAACCTTTTTTATGAAGGCTTAGAAAAGACTTCGGCTACCTGGTCTCAGAGTGCTTGCAATCTTCCAGTGAGCTTTCTTGGAAGGCCTCTGTAGCTTTTATTACAGTAGTCTCATCGACCCATCACTATGGGTATGTCAGGTTAATATTGTCTCTGACTTTCACAAGGGAATGTTTTTCGGAGTAAAGACAATGAGAGGTATGATCTAGGAATTCATACAGGATCTTGCGGCTGTAGCCTGGTGATTGAAATCACTACTGAGATGAAGGAGCAGTTTGCATTTATTATACAACGCACCACCCCACACTTGCATGGATTGATTTTACAGGTCTGGTATTTCCTTGCAAGCAGTCTCCTTGGAATACAGTACCGCAAGTACTCACCCTTTCGATAACTTTATTTTTGTATGGCAATTTGAAAACCTGTAGCATATACTCCTCTAGGTCCTAGTTATGTGTGTCCTGGATTTGATAGTGTTACTTAAATATCCATGAAGTTATCGATAGCGGGGTACAAGTAATCTAGGGGGGTGGAATTAGAAAAGGTTACAGGTGAAACTATGAGGCTTTCTTGAGCAATTACTATTCTTTCTGAAGATTACAGCTGTTCACCAGCTGGATTCCTCAAGCGAAATTCATGAGTATCGTTATCGGACTATTCATTTCTATTCAATAAATCTTTATTTCGGCACTTGGCCATAAAATAATTTTAAAAAGCATGACAAAACGTAACAATTTAGAAGTTAATCCAGCCAATTTTTAACAAAGCAATATCTTTACAATATGCCATACTGCCACAATAAAATATACATGAAATACAAGTACAGATTAACATTATTAAATTTGTTTAAACCTTAAAATACAGAGCTCAAGAAAATTAAAAGCAAAAACACCCACTAGCTAGACAGATGTTTGTGCCTGATCGTCCACATATGCATCAGAAATTGAGAGACAGGAAACACAATGTTTGTGCGGGTTACTTCTTAAAATCCTAAATGCAATCCTGAAATTCCTCATCCACAGGCTACAAAAAAACGGTGTCAGAATTAAGGAGCAACTCACAATGTTTCGATGGGAACATTCCAGCATGATGTACAGTTGTGTTCCCCTGCTCTGATTGCCTAACTGCAAGTTCCAAGTTATCTTTGACCGACCAATGAATTAAGTGCTCCACAGATTACTCATAGAACTGCTGTGCACCTAGAGCTGGTCTCTGCGCCCAAGGTAACCTGTTGCTGCAGCAGAAGACTCTGGTGAAGCTGCCTTCATGCTACCATCACATTTAACTCCAGGCCGTACAAACACTGGGATGTATGATGGAACCACACAAGCTTTACAAGACGGTCATTACAGCAACTGTGACACTACCACACAAATCTTTACCACACATATGCCTTTACCATGCATACCTTTACAACAGAATTTGCATTGTTAAGGCATGTATAGTAAAGGCATATGTGTGGTAAAAACGTACCAGGTAAGTATAATGACAAATTATATAAATATATATATTTCAATTATTTACTTTTTTTGTTTTTAAAAGAAATATATATACATAAATATATATATTTTTTAATAATATATATATATTTTTTTAAATAGTTACATATATATGTATACATATAATCTTTTTAAATATATATTTATAACTAAATATAAATATATATACACACATGCAAAGACCCTTCCCACCCAAACACCACAACCCCATAACACCCAAAGACACATACCGGCCCTAAATCCTAAAAAACCCTTAGCACCCAAAAACCTATACTCACCCTAAACCCTAAAATCCCCTTACCACAAAAAACCCATACCAACCCTAAACACCCCTTACCACCCAAAAACCCATACACACCCTAAACCCTAAAATTTGGCGTACCATCCAGAAACTCATACCCACCCTAAACCCTAAAAATACCCTTACCACCTAAAACACATACCCATGCTAATGCCTAAAAATAACCTTACCACCCCAAAACCCATACCCACACTAAACCCTAAAAATTATCTCCTCACCCAAATACTCATACCCACCCTAAACCCTAAAACCGCCTTAGCACCCAAACCCACCCTAAACCCTAAAATTACCCTTGCCACACAAAAACCCATAGCCACCTTAAAAACCACTGAGCACCCAAAAGCCCATACCCACCCTAAAACCTAAAAATACCCTTACACCCAAAATCCCATACCCACTCTAATCACCAAAAACCCATACCAGCCCTAAAAATTACCTGTGCAACCCAAAATCCCAAATCCACCCTAAACCCTAAAATTTCACTTACCATCCAAAACCCCAACCCCACACTAAACCCTAAAAATTTCTACAACGCAAAACCCCCAAAATTCTTACCCACCCTAAACCCTAAAAAAACCTTTCCATTTTATATAAAATGCTCTTGCTTGCTGATAGTGGAGCAGAATTTCTTTTTGACAGAGGGAGCTGCATGTTCAGCAGTTCTTTCTGTCTAAAAGCAAGGCCGGCTCCCGCAGGACATGAGGCTCTGGCAGGGACTGCGGGAGCCTTGAGGTTCCCCCTGCGGTCCACATCAGTAACAAGTGGGTGCCCTGGGTGGGACCAGGGCAACCAAATAGAGGCCAGGCCCCGGGGTATGGGGTGCCCAAGGCCAAAATTGGCCTGGGAGGGGGGCCGCATGGCTCCTCTCAAATGGTTATTACTTTTGCTAAATAGAAAAAAGGCTTGGCCCACGCAGCCCGCAGCCATGAATAAATAAAAAAAAGAAGATTGGCAGGTCACCAAAGGCTCTGTACCATTCTCTATCACTCTGCAAATACGCCTCCTGGCGCACTGCTGGTTGAGGGATGAAGTCCCCTTGGCTCCAGAGGGTCCTTGGGGAGTAGCTTGCCTTCCTGTTACCTGCAGTAAGTCCCACAAAGCAGATTTGCACTTTTTTGAGGGGGATTAAGTCCCATTGGCTCTAGAGCGTCCTTGGGGGCAAGGAAGCCTTCCTGTTACCTTCGGTTACGTCCAGTAAGTCCCACAAAAAGGGATTGCTGATAGGACTTCAGAGGCCACGCTCCCTTTCTCCATCACTGTGCAAACTCACCTCCTGGTGCACTGCTGGTTGGGGGATGAAGTTCCCTTGATTCAAGAGTGTCCTTGGGAGCCAACTAGCCCTCCTGTTACCTGCAGTAAGTCCCACATAGTGGAATTGCTGAGAGGTGTTCGTAGGCCATGCTTCTTTCTCCCCCACTCTGTAAACGCGCCTCCTGGCACACTGCTGGTTGGGGGATGAAGTTCTTTTGGATATTGAGGGTTCTTGGGTGCTCAGAAGCCCTCCTGTTATCTCTAGTACGTCTGACACAGCAGGATTCCTGAGAGCTTGTGGAAGGCCCCGCCCCCTTCAGACCAATCTGCAAACATGACTACTAGTTAAAAAAACCACAGAAATTCACTTAAAAAACCAAAGGTTACAGGGACGTTATGGTTAGGAAATTGAATTTGAAAAACCTTAGAAATTCACTAAAACCAAAGGTTACAGGGGCGTTATACTTAGAAAATAGAACACCCACTCATACAACCGGTCACTCACTCATACAGCCACTCACATAGCCACACACTCACCCATACAGCTACTCACACACCTACTTTTTTACCTAAACAGTCAATCACACACCCACTCACTCACCCAAACAACCTCTCAACACGGCCACTCGCTCACCCATATACTTACTCACATACCCACACAACCACTTACATACCCATTCACACAGCTATACAAGTACTCACATATCTGTTCAGTCATCCATGCAGCTATTCACACAGACACTCTCAAATACAGCCACTCACACACCAACTCACTTAACCAAACACACACTCAAACAGCCACTCACCCATACAGCCACTTTCACACTGAGTCACTCACTCATACAATCATTCAGACACCCACTCACTCTCCCATACAAACACTACACACCTACTTACCCACTCATAAAGCCACTGACACCGCCACTCACTCATCAATACAGATCACTGACACACCCACTCACTCACCAATACAGCCACTCAGACAGCATCTCACTCACTCATGCTGCCACTTACACACTCATACACCCAAGGATACAATCACACACACACTATTTAAAAAAAAAACAAATTCTTGGACTCGGCTCAAACCGAGTCCTGAGCTGGCTGGTTCAGTGTGCTGGCAGACAATCAGATCTCAGCACGAGATCGGGAGCGGTCGCAGATCTTCTGCGTCCCTAAATATACAATTGGAAATTTCTTGAAATAACTTTGCAACTACTGAACGGATTTACACCAAATCACAAAAAGTACTTCCCTGGAGCAATACCTTTCTGCCATTTGTTGTCATTCCGTTCAGCATTTCTGGCTATAGCCATGTCTAAAGGGCCTATGGGAATTAACATTAGATCCATAGATGGATTTGGATGAGAGGGATAAAAGAGGGAAAAAAGGTTTGCATTTATATACCTCTTGTTACCCCTAATGGGTGTTGAAGCACTTTCTCGGTGAGAGGCATGCTACTCCGGAACCCGTAAGGATTAGTGTTAAATTAGTACAGTGAAATATGAAAGTACTTTGAGTGGTGGATATGTTAGTCGGTTAGTTGGATTGAGAAGGGTAGCGGAGGGATAGAAGAGGGGCAAAGGCTTGCATATATATATAGCGCTTGTTACCCCTGATGAGGTGTTGAAGCACTTTTTCGGCGAGTAGCACGCTATTCTGGAACTCAAAGGATTATTGGTAAATTAGTGTAGTGAAATATGAAAGTAATTTGAGTGGTGGATATTAGGCAGTTATTTGGATTGAGAAGGATAGCGGATGGATAGAGGAGGGAAAAAAAGGTTTGCATTTATATAGTGCTTGCTACCCCTAACGAGGTGTTGAAACGCTTATTTTGGCGAGTAGCACGCTGCTCTGGAACGCATAAAGGATTAGTGGTGAATTAGTATAGTGAAATATGACATTTGAGAAATGGCCATGTTAGTCTTTTATTTTGATTGAAAAGGATAGTGGAGGGATAGAAGAGTGAAGGATTAAGACTTTTTTTTGGAGGTCATAGTAGTAGTGGGAGGCTTGGGATGAGTTAAAAGGGATGTGGAGGGGAAGAGTCAGAGGGAAGAGTTTAGAAAGGCTTGTTTTGGGGGATCAGTATAGTAGAAGAGGTGTCAGATGGTGCAAGGCGGGGTAGAGTAAAGAAGAATCTAGAAAGGGCTATTTTGGGGATCATAGAAGTGGTATGGGGTTTGAGATTAATGAGAGAGTGGATGTAGAGGATATATTGATAGAGGTATAAGGGTGAGAAATAGGGTAGTGCATTGGAAAGAGTAGTAGAACGAGGTGTGAGATGAGGCAGAGAGTTGAGGTAGAAGATATATTGAGAGAGGTATAGGGTGAGAAATAGGGTAGTGCATTGGATATGCTGAATTAGAAGAAAGTAATAAATATATAGATCCATAAGTACATGGAATGTTTATAGATGCATAAAGGAAGTAAGGAAATGTAGATTAAAGATATTGATAGAGGTATAGGGTGAGAAATAGGGTAGTGCATTGAATATGCTTTTTTTTTTAGGAAAGTCATAAATATATAGATCCAAATACGTGGAAGGTATATAGATGCATAAAGGAAGTAAATAAAAGTAGATTAAATATGCATTGAATAAACTCGGGTTTTCAAGTATTGTACTTAATTATTATTTTTTTTAAAACATAATTATTCTACATGTTTATACAAAGCAAAACACATATACAGGTACATATTTATAGTACAAATAAATGCTTATATACAGAGGGATATGCTGTATATTTCTGTTTGTGTATGGTGTTTATGTGGGGAAGAGCCAATTCTGGAGTAGTTTTCTGAGGATAAGGTGGTTGTCAGTGGATCTTATGTTGGGGGGTAAAGAGTTCCATATTTTGGCTACTTGAACAGAGAAGGAGTGCCACATGTTTTTGTTTTATTGTATCTTATGATTTTGAGGTGAGGTGCCACTTTAGAGCAGAGGTTCCTATGATTTATGTGTTTGGTGATTTTATTCCTGATGGAGAACGGTCCTGTTCCATGTATGGCTTAGTATATGGTACAAAGCAGCTTGAATGTGTATCTTCTGACAACCGGTAAGCAATGCAGGGCTTTCAAGGAAGGGGAGATGTGGTCTCGCAGTTTGAAATGCAAGAGTAGTCTGGTAGCTGAGTTCTGAATGCGTTGTAGTCTTTTCGTAGTCGTTAAAGGTGATCTGTGGTAAAGGCTATTGGAGTAATCGAGTTCGGACATCAGAAGGGAGATGTTAGCTTGGACCTTGTCTGAAAACCCCAAATGGGTGAAGATTTGTCGCAGAGTTTTTATAGTAACAAAGCTTGATCTTACTTGTTTGTCCACTTGGGCATTCACCGATAGCTTGGAGTCCATGATCATTCAGAGGTTTCTTACGTCCTTCGATACTTTAGGCAGTGATCCCAGTTCATCAGGCCAGGTGGTAAGCGAGTCATAATGTTTCCTATCGCCACACGTGAGTATTTCCGTTTTGGAAGAATTCAATTTGAGATGGCTCCAAGTCATCCATTGATCCACAGCTCTGGCACAACTGAAAATTGGCGAGTTTCCAATGTCTTTGAGGAATTCAGTTGAAAGAGTATTTGTGTGTAATCTGCATAGTTATAGCACGTGAGGTGAAATTGATTGATCAGTACCGGTAATGAATTCATGTAGATGTTGAAAAGCATGGGCGAGATGATAGAGCCTTGAGGGACCCCAGCTTTTGTGGAGTACAGTTTGGATAAGAAAGGTGGGGTATGGATGACATTAGTTCTGTTTCAAAGGTAGGACGCGATCCAGTCTAAAGCAGTCCCCTCTATGCCGGCTTCGTAGAGTCTTTATATCAGAATGTCATGGTCAACCGTGTCAAAGGCAGCCGAGAGGTCCAAGAGGAGTAGCTCAGCAACCCCATTGCAGTCAACTGTGTTCTTCAAGTCATCCCAGATGGCAAGGAGGGCAGATTCTGTGCCTCTTCCCGGATGGAATCCTGTTTGGAAGTCTGAAAATATGGCACTGTTTTCAATGAATTGTGATATCTGGGTGAACGCTGCTCTTTCTATCAGTTTTCCCAGGAAAAGTTCATTTGTAAGGTGTCTGTAGTTGTCAGGGTTCAGCGGGTCCAGGTTTGTTTTCTTCAGTAAAGGAAGTATGTATGACTTTTTGAGTTCTTCCGGAAATATTCCGGTAGTTAAGGAATCGTTGATGATTCTTCTTACTGGAGGTGCAGCAGAGGTTGTTAGAAGAATTGTCTTGAAAGCTTGCGGTAGACACGGGTCAGAAGGGCAGCCGGCAAGCCTGCTTTGACCAGATCCATAACTTCATTGTGTGTTGGAAGGAACGGAAAGGCTGAGTTAGAGTATTCTTGGATTGTTGTTTTGTAAAAGGGTTAGTGCTGGTGCTTTGTCTCTGTTTTAAGTATGAGTCCAACGTGTCTGCTTTGTCCGTGTAATGATTTACCAGTTTGTCTGTGAAATCTTGAGTAACGGGATGAGTTCCTTCTAGACAATTTGGTTTACGAAATTCATTGAGTATTTTATAGAATTCTTTATTTGCACATTTAACATTTTGAATTCTGTCTAAATAGTACCTTTTCTTTGCTTTTTTGATAGCTGAGTTATTATATAATCTGTTAATTTTCCGTAGGTGAAGTTTGTCTTGTTTGTTTTTTGTTTTGAGGCAGGCACGTTGCAGCTTTCTCATTTGTAGTTTTATGTCTTTTAGCTCTGTATTTCTCCAAGGTGTTTTCTTTTGTTCTGTTGTGTGGTTTTGAGTGATATCAGGATATCAAAAGCTTCCTGTAGCCACTCATATAGTTTTTGAACAAAATGTATTGTTTCCAGATCTGTACTGGATGTTAGTAGTGTTTCTAAGTGTTCCAAATTGAGTTTGTTCCACGGTCGATAGGTGGTTGCATGTAAGGTGGTTTGATGTGATTCGTTTAGTGTTGTTTTATGTTGGAAAGCAAGCAAATGGTGTTTCTGACCATTTGACTGGTGTTATAGTTTGAGAGGTAACTAGTTTGGTATTAGCAAAAATGACATCTAGGATATGTCCAGCGATGTGTGTGGGTTTGTGGACAATCTGATGCAGGTTCAGTGTGTCTAGGCCAGTGATTATTGTTTTTGGATGGGTCATATTGGGTTTGTCAAACCAAATGTTGAGGTCACCCAGAATGCATAAGTTAGATGGTATTTTTATCAAGTTTGAAACTGTACCAGAAGTGCATCTGGGAATGTTGCCTTGCTAGGTGGAGGTCTGTAAAGGAGCAGGAAGTTGCAGGAGGAAGACGTGTAGGATTGCATCTGGTGAGAAGAGCCTCACAATTCTTTATGGAGATGTCCTCAAGTTTAGTGATATGTAATGTTTGCCTGAACACAACAGCTAGACCACCTCCTTTTTGCCTATATGATTTTGGCTAATCGTTTGATAGCCTAGAGCAGATGTCTTCAAACCCCAGGGGGGTCGTGGAGTCCTAGAAAGGGGGTCGCAAACTTCCCAGCTTCACTTGCTCCTGCAAAAAGACAGCCGTCCCGGGACAGCGAATTGAGATCGTTATCAGCTGCTTGCCTGAATGAAAGGCAAATGTGCCTTATCTGTTAATTTGCAAGTGTAAAGGATGCTTGGGAGCAATTCTGGCTCTTTGTGAAGGCAAAGATGTGTTTTTTTGAGTGGAAGTGCAAAGAGTTAACAACTGGGCTGGGAAGTTCTTGATTTTAATTTTAACAGCATATAAACAGCCCTTAGTGCCCCTAGAGAGGTGTTGAAGGGACAGTTATGTAAAAAAAGGAAAACTGCATTACATACCCTCTGGTATTACTAAAACCTACATTTTGTAAGCACCATTTTATTGTAAAACTATTTGCACATTTTGCAGCATTCCATCTTACCTTGTGTGTAATGCAAGTATAAAAAATTGACTTACATATTCACAGTGTTTTCCATCCCAGGCTGTGACTTCGTAGCACTAAAAATATACATCACTATTCTCCACTGCAGCAATCAAGATTTAATTTTGTGGTTCTCTGGTTACACATAGACCTCTGCAGTGCATTAACTAATAGAGGTTTCGTAATGTTCTACAGTGCATTTCCCACTGAGCAATAACTTTTTAAATTTATTTTTCATTTACGCTGCCCATTATTTTATGTGTGGATACCTGAAGGTGGAAGACCTAAAAAAACGTATAGAATATTTTGGGCTTATTTATAAAAGGCTTGCATCACCAGAGCATCACTTTTTTTGATGCTCCTGGCACAAGCATCTCAACCATACCTATGAGGTATTGCAAAGTCACCCTGCATGGCTTTGCATTGCCTCATAGATATGGAGTAAGACATAGCAGCGCAAGTCACTGCGTTGCCTTACTCTGATTCAAGGAGGTGTTCCCTGGGCGTTGCATGAGGTTCCCACGCAGTGGTGGCTCTCATAGGGCATGCTGCAGGGCGGTGAGGCGGGACTGGGGAGGGGCAGGGTGGGGGGTAGTAAACTTGGACATACGACAGAACGGAGGAACGGAATAATTACTTTCCTCCATTCTGTTTAACGTCCGAGTTTACTACCCCCACCCTGCCCCTTCCCGCCCCGCAGCATGCCCTATGCGAGCCGCCACTGATCCCACGCAAAACCCATGGATTTTCATGCTGCCTCATATTTACAAATTAACGTAAACCTGGGGAAGCTCCAAAAACTGACGCCTCTCCAGTGGAGGCGTAACGAGGAGAAACGTTTTCATTTCTACTCGTTTCTTCCTCTTTCCATGTGTGCTGCATTCTGCAGCTCATATAGAAATAGGAAAACGCCCCTCAGGATTGTTTTGGTGAAGGTGCCTCTTCCTGTACAAAAACAATCCTGCCTAATTTGTGAAGGGAAAAGGACTGAAATGCACTGTATTTCATATGTATGGTGCATTCCTGCGCTTTCACATTGGCATAGGGGAGTGCCATATGAAGACTTGCAGCGCTGCCCTATGCCAAGTCCTCATAAGTGAGGCCCTTTGTTTTTAGCTACACCTGTGGCTACACACCTACGCTAAACACTGTTTGATATCATTTCCCCACCGTAAAAATTATTTGCTGTGGTAGTTGGGGGCTGCTAGGAATGGGGATCTCTAGTTGGCAATGGTTTGCATCCTTGTCCTAGTAAGGACCCTTCCTTCTAGTCAGGGTAAGAGGGAAACACTATTGAAATAACCCCTGCTCACCTCCTTGGTAACTTGGCACGCATAGTTAGGCTTATTTCAGAGGCAGTGTGTAAAGGATTTGCACATAACCAACAGTAAAACAGTGAAAGCACTACAAAAGGACAACACACCAGTTTAGAAAAATATCCAATCATTTATAAATTCAAAACAAGACCAAAACAATAAAAATCCAACATACAGTACTTAAAATATGCACTTTGCGGGGAGCTGGCATTGGTCGGTCCGGACTGTGGTGTGGGATTGGGCAGTGCGTCGCAAGACTTAAGAGCAGTGCCCCCAAGCCATGGTACGGTTACGTTGTCGAAGTCAGTGACGGCGTCTGCGAGACCAGGGTGGCGAAGTGAAGCAAGATGGTGCAGAATGCCGTCCCCACAGGTCATGATGCAAGCAGCGGCCATCGTCAGTGAGACATGGGTTGTGGTGCGGGATGCAGCGGTGCCCTCTGCGGTGTCTTCAGGACACGGAGCCAATGGCAGAGTCAGTGACGGAGTTGGTTGCTTTCCCCTGCCTGCAGCAACTGAAACCACAGTTGCAGAGGCGGTACCCAGAGGTCAGTGAAGTCTTTGCGGTCCCTGAGACTTCAGAACAGGAGGCACGCTCTACTTCAAGCCCTTGGAGATACTCAGCAACAAGTAAAGAAAGTTGAGTCTAGTATTTTCACTGCCTAAGGCAGACGCAGCAACTGCAGGCCAAACCAACAGCAACAACACAGCAAAGTTGCAGTACTCCTTTTGGCAGTTCTTCCAGCTCTTCTTCTTGGCAGGTTCCTTGATTCCAGCGAGTTCTAAATATTTAAACTCAGTTTCTCTGTGTGCATTTGGGCAGAGAGTGCCTGTGCCCAGCCCAAACCAGTGCCATCCTCTCTGGCCCAGCTTCCTAGCAGGAGGTGGAGACAGCATTGGCCAAGGCAGACCAGGCCCATTCAGGTGCAAGGAAATCTCCTCCCACTACTATAAATACAGCCCAGGTCTATTCAGCCCAGCCCTGACTCATCCAGAAAAGACATACCTTGCCCCCCCCCAGTGGCTGTCTGATAAGAATGCACATCCCCAGTCCCTGTCACTCCAAAGCCAGACAGTCAATCCACAAACCCAGCAGAGGCACACAGGATGGCTAAGCAAGAAAATACCTACTTTCTAAAAGTGGTATTTTCAAACACAGAACATAAAAATCAACTTTACTAAAAGATGCATTTTTATATTCTGAGTTCAGGCATACTAAACCCCATTTCTCCATCTTGTCCCAAGAAAATATGCTTGAAATATGTTACAAGTAAACTGCCATTCTACCCTATGGGACAGATGGCCTTCCCATAGTGAAAAATGAAACACACTGTAATTCACTACCAGGACATGTCACACACACCAGAACATGTCCTTCCTTTAATATACATGGCACCCTGCCCACAGGGGTCCCTTGGGCCTACCTTAGGTGTGACTTACATGTAAGAAAAGTAAAGAATAGGGCTTGGCAAGTGGGTGCGCTGACAGGTCGACATGGCAGTTACAAAAAGCGCAGACACTGCAGTGGCAGGTCTGATAACCTTTTTCAGGGCTGCATGGGTGAGTGGCACAATCAGTACTGAAGACCCACCAGCAGCATTTGATTTACAGGCCCTGGCACCCTCAGTGCACTTTACTAGGGACTTACTAGTAAATCAAACATGCCAATCATAGAAAAACCAGTCCATATTACAATTTACAATAGGAGCACTTGCACTTGCACTTCAACACTGAGCAGCAGTGAGAAAGTGTGCAGAGACACTGAACCAGCAAAAACAGAGTCCAAAACTAAGAGGTCAGATTGGGAAAAAAACAGAGGAAACATGTCAAAAGATGCCAGATCTAACGGGAGCATTTATGGTTGTCGATAGATGTTGATAATGAGAACCAGTTTCTAGAAAATGTTGTCAGAAGGGGTCCTTATGCCTAAAAAGGTTTGAAAAGGGGGTCTCGACATCACAAAGTTTGAAGACCACTGGCCTAGAGTAATGGCTTAGTGCAGGACTGGAACCATATCATCTCCCAAACATGATTCAGTTGTGAATAGTATGTCTAGTTTTACATCGGTGAGAAGGTTGTAGATGTGATGTTTGTTTTTAGAGAGCGATTGAGCATTTATCAGTAGACAGATTAGAGAATGTGCTTTGGTGACAGTGAGACTTTGTTTTGTAGAAGAGTGATAATTATTGTGTGGGTTAGCAGCAGGTGTGTTTTTAGTGCTGGCATTATCTGTATTAGGATAGCAATCGTGTGGCTGTTCTGTAATGTGTTACTCGTTCAGCAGGCTAAGAAGGCATTTTGATGGGTCTGCGTGCATAGGTGGTGGAGACGGTGTTTGAGAGTGAGTTGGTGTGCTGTGTTGTTTTTTTGTTGTGTAACCTTGTTGTGCAGTAGACATGGAGAAGCAAAGCTGTGATGTGTGGCACGTTGCATATATTGTTTGAGTATGATTAGGGTGGAAGGTGTACGAGTCAGTGGTGGTGGTGCAGCATGTGCGTCATATAGTAAGCTTCTAAATTGACCAATAGATGAGAGGCGGTTAGAAGAGAGCTGCTGTGTTGCTGTAAGTGTGTTAAGTGTGGTGGAGGAGAGAAAGCTTTGCATTGTAGTTTATTCATTTGTGTAGTTTTAAAGGTGGGTGTTTGATTGTATTGTGGGACTGTAAGTATTATGAGGTGTTGTTAGCCCTTGTCCCAACCCTAGTCCCAGCAACCAATGACACAGGCAACTCTAATCCCTACTTCTAATAAAAAGCCTAACCCTAGTCCTAGTCCCACACCAAGTCCAGTAACCATTCACACAAGAAGCACTAATCGCTACTTTCAATAGTAAGCCTGACCCTAGTTCTAGTCCCAACCACCACATTAATTGAATCACAGACCCAGAAACCAATCGGAACCCTCAAATATCCAACCAATGAGAACACTAACCCTAATCCAATAGAAACACTAGATACAACCACCAATCAGTGCACACATGTACCAACCAATAGCAGACTATATAAGGTCCCAGCGACCTCAGACAAGGTTTGCTGGCCAGGGATTTGGAAGCTGGTACTCTATTCAGAATCTCCTAGGAGACAGACCGGCTCAATCTACACTTTGGACTGACACAGGTGAGGGCCTAACAAACTTTGTCCTCTAACAAGACTGTTTGTATAAAAACTTTACTCACTCTCGTAGACAACAAAACGAGTGCACGATCCCTATAAAACACAGCTTAAACAGCTCACAGCAGATTACTGCTGTCTCAGAGCATCCTCTGTTCACTCAAGGGAGAAATAAGGAGGGAAAACAGAGAGTCACAGGGAAGCGAGGGAAAAAATTACAGATTTTGGACTGCAAATCTCACAATTCAACAGGGTAAATGAAAAGTCACGAGCAAGTAAAACCACAAATTTAGACACAAAACAGCTTAGGAATTATGCAATCACTGGAAGGTTAAAACTACAAGTTTTTAACTGTAACAACCACAAGCAGAACAGTTATAAAAATGATGCAACCACAGGTAGGGAAACTCGCTTTTATTTTAAACTTAGAAAAGAGACAGTACTAGTCTGCCTCCTTAACATCTCCTGGTCTTTGGCTCACTGCAATCTGGTCTATAGTAACACTGGGGTAACCCTGTGTCCCTCAGAACCTAGGTATATATATATAGAAAGCTACAAATGGTTCTGTCGGGTGAGAACAATTGCTTTGGATTTCAAGAGCTTAGTCATGCAACATACATTTATAGTATCAACGCATTTATATTAAGTTGGAACTGGAGGACAGTAAACAGACACTTTTATGCTGCGTCATATGTATTTACTTAGAACATAGTTGTGCATTGTACGATAAAGCTGGCAACAATTCACTTGGGGCCTTATGTAGGTGGGCTTGCATTTACCACTTCATAAATACCGAATCATACCGATTCGGTATTTATGAAGTGGTAAATGCTATGTAGGTAATGAGTCGGTAAATATTACCGATTCGGTAAAATTCGGTAATTACCGAATCGGTATTTACCGATTCGGTAATGAGGCATACCTTCCCATTGATGGGAAGGTATGCCTCATTACCGAATCGGTAAATACCGATTCGGTAATGGGGGGAACACATGCAAGGGTGGAAGGGTGTCACATTGACACCCTGTTGCACCCCTGATTCGGCCATGTGTGCACATGTGGCACACATACATGCCCTAAGGGCATGTATGTCTGCCACATTGCACACTTCTAAGCGCTGTGAAATGCTTTTACACATCCATTCTTTATTTACCACCAACTATTAGTTGGTGGTAAATACCGACTCCAAACAACACCCACACACTCCCCCTACATCTCATTTCTGTATTCGGTAATTTACAGAATCGGTAAAATTACCGATTCGGTAATTTTACCGATTCGGTAAATTACCGAATACAGAAATGAGCCCCCTACATGTCACAAGCCTAAATACCGGTCGGTAACGGTATAATTACCGAAAATCGGCCGTTACCGACCGGTATTAGGCTACCTACATGAGGCCCTTAATGATTGGGGTGGCATTAAGTATAGTGACAAACGACAGTGCCCAGTGACATAAGTGAAATAAGTGTGGTTTGTACATAAGTGAGACAGATTTATATACAGATTGTACAAGGACAAATCTCAAAATGGCCAGTATGTAGCATCATGGCGGGTTTTCTTCAGGACAGGTGAAGGAAGGGGGGAGGACAGCCTAAAAAGAAAGGAATTCATATGTAACAGATCAGTTCCAACAGCCTACACCGAGGCACAATCTATATGATTCAAGACATAATTAATACAGGTAAGACTGGGCCCACGTTTGACCCCACATCACTTAGTTTTACCTGGACAACAAATGCTGTCTCCTTTTTAAACATAATAAGGATCTTTACTTTTAGATTCTGATTACGATGAACTCCTCCAATTCATTTGGAGAGCATACAGTTCGGAGTCTTCCTGAGAATTTCGGGTAAGACTTCCCCCTCCGTTTCCTGAGCGCCAATAAATTGCACACACTGACTCATTTGTGCCGGTTTTATTTTAACTTAATTTAATTTTCCATCAGTGGTACTATCCTTAATAATAGTTAAATTTTTGAGTTTTTCTAGTTGGAACTGATCTGATACATAGGAATTTGTCTCTTTTTAGGCTGCCCCCCCCCTTCCTTCGCCTGTCCTAAGAAGACCCACCATGATACTTTCCTAAATAAGTTTTACGTCAGGGTCGAAACGTCGACTTTGCTATTGGTACAGTTTCTCAAGGTCATCTGGTTCTAAATTAACAAATGGCCGTCCCATTTACCAGAGACATTGGTTCACCCTCCATACTGGCCATGTTTAGCTTTTTCCATGTGCAATCTGTAGACAAATTTGTGTCACTTATGGACAAAACACACGTATTTCACTTATGTCACTGAGCAGTGTCATTTGTCACTATACTTAATGTCACCCCAATCATTATGTAAATTGTTGACAGCTTTATCGTACAATGCATAACTATGTTTTAAGTAAATACATATATGATGCAGCATAAAATTGTCTGTTTTCTGTCCTCCAGTTCCAACTTAATATCAATGCGTTGTTACTATAAATGTATGTTGCATGACTAAGCTCTTGAAATCCAAAGCAATTGTTCTCACCCGAAAGAACCATTTGTAGATCACTGCAATCTGGAGCAAATGGAAACTCCAACTCACAAAATGAAGGCAAATGTTTTGGGGTTCTCTGAGCAAACACTTAAGGGGCCTGGGCAGGTGTGAGAGGAGGGCTCAGGGTTGCCTGGGAACTGTGGAGCAAATCAGCAGGCTTAGCCTTGCAGGGCCTGAGGGACTGGGAAGCTGCTCCTCTATTCTCCTAGGAGACAGACCGGCTCAATCCACACTTTTGACTTCTGCAGGTAAGGGCCTAGCAAACATTGTCCTCTAACAATACTGTTTGAATATGTTGTGGTGGTATTGGTGGTGGTGGTGGTATGGTGGTGGTGGTATTGGTGGTGGTATTGGTGGTGGTTCTATTGATTTTGGTGGTATTGGTGGTGGTATTGGTATGGTATTGGAATTGGTATTGGTAGAGGAGGTATTGGTGATGGTGGTATTGGTGGGGGTATTGGTAGTGGTTGGTGGTATTGATGGTGGTGGTATTGGTGGTGGTGGTCTTGGTGGTGGTATTGGTGGTGGTGGTATTGGTGCTGACATTGGTGGTGGTGGTATTGGTTTTGGTGGGGGTGCAATTGGTGGTGGTAATATAGGTGGTGGTATTGGTAGCGGTATTGGTATTGGTGAGGGTGGTGGTGGTATTGGTATAAGTGGTATTGGTGGTGGTATTGGTGGTAGTTATGGTGGTGGTGCATTGGTATTATTGGTGGTGGGGGTAGTGGTGGTGGTATTGGTGGTGGTGGTAGTGGTATTGGCGGTATTGGTATTGGTGGTGGTGGTATTGGTGGTGGTATTGGTGGTGGTGGGGGTATTGGTAGTGGTGGTTTTGGAGGTGGTGGTGGTACTGGTGGTGGTATTAGTATTGGCGGTATTGGTTGTGGTGGTGGTATTGGTGGGAGTGTTACTGGTATTGGCGAAGGTGGTATTGGTGGTGGTGGTATTGGTATTAGTGGTATTGGTGGTGGTGGTATAGTTATTGGTGGTGGTATGGTGGTGGTATTGGTGGTATTGGTGGTGGTGGTATTGGTGGTTGTGGTGGTATTGGTGGTGATTTGGGTAGTTGAATTGGCTTTGGTGGTATTGGTGGTGGTATTGTACTGGTGGTATTGGTATTGGTGGTGGTGTTATTGGTGTTAGTTATATTGGTGGTGGTATTGGTGGTTTTGGTGGTGATGGTATTGGTATTGGTGGTATTGGTGGTGGTGGTACTGGTATAGGTTGTGGTGGTATTGGTGGTGGTAGTATTGATATTAGTGGTATTGGTGGTGGTATTGTTGGTTGTATTGGTATTGGTGGTATGGAGGTGGTGATATTGGTGGTGTTGGTATTGGCGTTGGTATTGGTGGTGTTATTTGTGGTGCTATTGGTAGTGTATTGGTGGTGGTGGTATTGGTGGTTTTGGTGGTGGTAGTATTGGTTTTGCTGGAATTGGTGGTGGTGGTGGTATTGGTAGAGGTGTTATTGGATGTGGTGGTATTGTTGGTAGTAGTATTGGTGGTGGGGATGGATTAGTTACTTACCTGTAATCCTAGTTCTCTCCAGGGGTATCCTCATCAAAGTCATAAGCATTAGAATATTCCCGCCCATGCGCGGGATCCCGGAAACAGTATATTATATGTGCCCCACATATATATATCTCCATGCATATATACCTATATGTATAAACAAGCAACTCCAGCCAATAAACACTAGAGCTGAAACATGCTGTAAGGAATTTCCACTATACATACAAAATAGCATTATAAACATGAGAAACAACATTATAACTTGTTTAGAAACTGTTTTAATGCTCAGAAACCAGCAGAAATTCTTATAAATCACTGAAAGCATAGGAAGCTCCCAGGCTGCATTGCAAAAACCCAGTCTAAAAAGACTGAAAAGCTAACTAATAGCTGCATAGCAATAAACTGACACCGTGCCTTTAAGGCACACCTGACCCCCAACTTGCCATCATGCCTCAGGGGTGACAGTTAGGTCAGTTGTTCTTTGCGGAGACTGAAAAGTCATGGCACAAAGAAATAATAACCTCTGAAAAAGATAGCACACCTTTGCCCTGGGAGGCGGGAGGGTTGCTTATGACTTTGATGAGGATACCCCTGGAAGAGAACTAGGATTACAGGTAAGTAACTAATCCTTCTCTTCCAGGGGATCCTCATCAATAGTCATAAGCATTAGAATAGAATAGCGAGCCTCACCTCATCCCCCTGCGGGCAAAGGAAAGAAACAGAGAATGAACAGTATGCTTAGATAGACCAAGCTACCCAAAAAGGTTCCTCAAGGAGGCTTGGCCTACTTGAGCATCCGCCCTGGAATCGGATTCTAGGCAGTAGTGCCTGGTAAAGGTATGAACCGATTTCCAGGTGGCCGCCTTGCAAATCTCTGCCATTGGAACGTCATGCA
Organism: Triturus cristatus; assembly: GCF_964204655.1. Classification (NCBI taxonomy): domain Eukaryota; kingdom Metazoa; phylum Chordata; class Amphibia; order Caudata; family Salamandridae; genus Triturus; species Triturus cristatus. The sequence goes on along the minus strand of NC_140583.1, from coordinate 402,539,615 downwards.
AGAAAGCTACTGTGGCCGCTTTCCCCCTAGTAGAATGAGCCTTAGGGGTCAAAGGTAAGGGCCTTTTCACCAGCTGGTAAGCTAAGGTAATGCAGGAAACAATCCATCTGGAAATGGATCTCTTAGCTGCTGGGAAGCCTGTTCTCTTGGCGCCATAGTTGACAAATAGTTGATCCGTCTTCCTAATGCCTTTCGTACTTTCTAGGTAGAATTTAAGTACCCTTTTGAGGTCTAAGGAATGAAGCGACCGCTCAGCCGGGGTCGCTGGGTTCGGGAAGAAGGATGGAAGAGAAATGGACTGATTAATATGTAAATCAGACACTACCTTAGGGAGAAAAGATGGATGTGCCCTTAAGACCACTTTGTGCTGGTGAAAAACTGTGTAAGGTTCTTTGGTACACAGCGCTTGGATCTCGCTTACTCTGAGTGCCGATGTAATGGCTACCAGAAAAGCGGCCTTCCAAGACAGATGCTGCAAGGAAGCTCTGTGGATTGGCTCAAAAGGTGGACCCATCAGTTTGGACAATACTAAGTTCATCTCCCACGGAGGAGAAGGGTTTCGAACAGGGGGGTAAACTTTCTTCAACCCTTGTAAGAAGTCCTTGACCACCTGCATCTGGAAAAAAGAGGGTTGATTGGGAGACCTTCTGTACGCTGTAATGGCAGACAAATGGACCCTGATTGATGCATACTTTAAGCCTGATCTTGCTAAGTGCAGAAGGTAAGGGAGAATGTCATCCTCCTGCCCCTTCGTAGGATCAAGGTGATTCTCTCTACACCAAATGAAAAACCTCTTCCACTTAAAGGCATAAGACGCTCTTGTGGAGGGTTGCTTCGCTTCTTTCAGAATATGCATGCAATCAGGAGGCAGACCTAAATATCCGTATTGCAGGACCTCAGGAGCCATGCTGTTAAGTTCAGTGAGGGAAGGTTGGGATGAAGAATCCTCCCGCCCATCTTGGACAGCAGGTCCGGCCTGCAAGGCAGTCGCCTGTGAGGTCGCACCGACAGATGGAGAAGGTCCGGGTACCACCACTGGCGTGGCCAGTCCGGAGCTTTGAGGATCATCTTCATGTTGGATCTGAGCAGCTTGGATACCACCTTCGGAATCAGAGGCAGGGGCGGAAAGGCGTAGGCAAATGTCTCTGACCAGTCCATCAAAAGAGCATTCCCCCTGGTCCCTGGACGGTGGAATCTGGACGAGAAGGCGTGGCATTTTGAATTTTCGTCGTCTGCAAACAGATCTATTTCTGGACGACCCCAACAATGGAACAGGTCCGTCACCACCTCGTCGTGTAGCACCCAGTCTGGCTGACCTTCGAAGTGCCTGCTGAGTGCGTCTGCTTTGAGATTTAACTCCCCCGGAAGGTGCACTGCCACTACCGAGAGGTTCCGGGCGAGCAGCCAGTGCCAGATCGCCTGTGACTCCAGGGAAAGAGGACGTGACCGAGTCCCGCCCTGTTTGTTCAAGTAGAACATGGTTGTGGTGTTGTCCGTCTGCACCAGGACTGAATCGGCCTTGATTGCAGGGAGGAACGCCTTTAGAGCAAGGTGGACTGCCCGGAGTTCCAGCATATTTATGTGGTAGCCCTGCTCTCTTGTAGACCACCGACCCTGTATCTGGAGGCACCCCATGTGTGCCCCCCAACCTTGCAGAGACGCGTCTGTCACCACCAATTGCACCGGAAGTGGCTGGTGAAAAGGGACTCCCACCATCAGATTGTCCTGACGAGTCCACCATGCAAGGGAGGATTTCGCCACCTGGGAGAGAGAGATTTGATCTCCCCAACGGCCTGTGGACTGATCCCATTGGTCCTCTAGAGCTTGCTGCAAAGGTCGCATTCTCAGTCTGGTGTTGGGAATGAGAAAAATGCAGGACGCCATGGATCCCAGCAGTGATGCTACCTGCCGGGCTAACGGCCTCTGCATCTGCTGCATAAGCCTGCATTTCCGCTTCATTGAAGACAGTCTCTCCTCCGAAGGATACGCTTTTCCCACGCCTGTGTCCAGAACAGAGCCAAGGTAGTGGATGGTCTGAGTGGGCTGCTGCACGGACTTTGCCATGTTGACGTGAAGGCCGAGATCGTGCAACTGTCGCAGACAGGTCTGGAAGTCTTTCCTCACCTGTTGCTGGGATGGAGCCTTCAGCAACCAGTCGTCTAAGTAAGGGTAGACGAATAGACCCTGCCTGTGTAGGCAAGTCGCCACCACTGCCATACATTTGGTGAAGACTCGCGGAGCCGGCTTGAGCCCAAATGGAAGGACCTTGTACTGATAATGCTTGCTTCCGACCACAAACCGCAGGTATTTGCGGTGATGTCTTGCAATTGAAATGTGGAAGTACGCATCTTGGAGGTCCACCGAACATATCCAATCTCCTACTTGCAGATGTGGACATATTTGATGAAGCGCCAACATACGAAACTTCTCCGTGACGATGACTTTGTTTAGGAGACGAAGGTCCAGAATCGGCCGAAACTTGTGCTCTTGATCTTTTTTGGGCACAAGGAAGTACCGGGAGTACACTCCTCTTCCGATTAGCGAAGGAGGAACTTTTTCTATGGCCTGTTTTCGAAGAAGGGCCCTCACCTCCTTTTGGAGCAGCTTTAAGTGGTGAGGACGGGACTTTTTTGGCAATATGTCTTTTGGACGCGCTCGAAACGTAGCGCATATCCATTTCGCAGTATATTCAGCACCCAGCGATCTTTTGTGATGCTGTCCCACTCTGCCAGATGTTGTGAAGCACTTCCCCCCCACTGGAGTGGGCAACGGTCATAGAGGAAGCCACAGCTCATGACTTTCCTCCTCTTGTGGTAGTGGAGGACTGTTGCTGGTGTCCACCTCTCCCCATGGTGGACTTTCCGCCTCTAAACTGCCATTTTCTTTGGGTCTTATTCTGAGACCACTGAGGGGTTTGAACCCTCTGTTGAGGCCCCTTGGGTTGGGTGGGTCTATAACGGTGCTTGAATTCTTTTTTCTTCTCCAACCCAACAGCTTTGAGGGTGTCCAGCTCAGTTTTCATGCGCCCCATCTCCTCATCCGTGTGAGTGCCGAAGAGGGAGGAGCCAGAGAACGGGAGGTTTAAAATCCTTTGCTGCGCATCCGGCTTGAGCCCTGTCAGCCTCAACCAGGATGATCTTCTGGCGCATACGCCGTGTGCGTAAGAATGGGCTGAGAGCAGCGCACCATCCGCCGCAGTGCTAATCGACTGATTAGCCACCAGGGACCCTTCAGTGACTATTTCTTCGAAGTCCTTTTGGTCCTCCTTTGGGAGCTTGGACTTGAACCGCTCCATAGAGTCCCAGAGAGCCCTATCGTATCTGCCCAACAGCGCCGCCGCGCTGGAGACCTTGCGGGAAGCCGCTGCGGACGAGCAGGCCCTGCGCCCCCAGGAGTCCTGGGTTCTGCTCTCCTTATCCGGCGGGACGGAAGAGGACGCCGATACAGCATGACCCTTTCTTGCTGCCGCCACTATTACTGAGTCCGCAGGAGGGTCCATTTTGACAAAGACAGGATCAGAGGTAGCCGTCTTATATTTTTTGAGGATACAAGCCGGAACCGCTTTTACGGTCGCTGGGGTTAGGAAGGTTTCCATGACCGGTTCCATGATCCCTGGGACCAAAGGTAGCAGTGGACGAGACGCAGACTTCTGGTGAAGTGTTTCGAAAATCACCGACGTGGTGACTTGCGGGACTGACATCTCAATCCCCAGCTTCTGCGTACCCCTCTGCAGCACCTCATGGTAGGTGTTGATGTCGTCTATGGGCGAGACCCTGGATACTGGGCTGCCCGATAGCGTGGGTGAGTAGTCCCTTATTGAGGACCTGGTGGACGAAGAAGATGACGTTGATGGTGACCTCCTATCCTGGCGACGATCACGAGCCCGTGATCCGGCTGAACGCCCCTCCCGCCTGGGGGAGTGCGATCTACGTCAACGCCTCTCAGGTGACTTCTCACGTGCTGGCCTGGGAGGACTTGCTCTGTCCACTTCTTCCACCAACCTTTGCAGCGGAGAGTCATGCACTTGGCTGACATATTCCCGCATTCTCCTTGTAGCCCCTGAGTCCTGCCAATGATGTGCTGGCAGCAGCCATCTGGGCGACAATCGTACCGCAGAAATGGTCCCTTGAGTCTGAGGGGAAGACCTGCGGAGTTGGCTGGCAGACTCTCTTGGAATTGCTGGTCTTGGAGATGCCCCTGAGCGTGAGGAGGAATGGCGCGAAGCCGACTCCGTCACCAGGACCACCGACCTGTCGAGGCCTGTCTCGACGTCGAGCGTGGTCTTGACGTCGATCTGTGGCTTCGCCTTCTTTCTCAAATAATGAGGACCCCCTGAAGATTCCTAGGACAGGGTAATATATGTTTGAAAAATAACAACCTAGGCAATTCTTGTAAGTAGCAGTTATAAATCTTTTCTATCTAGTAGTCAGAACAGTTTAAGCAGTGAGACGAAAAATGAAAATTGTAGTTCTTTTTTAATTATAAGTTTTTAGTACATTCACAATTAAAAACAAATTTATTATATACATAGTAAAAAATCATGACAAATAATAAAATAGATTGTGGGTTACATAGGGATGAAGAATAAACAAATGTGGTGGCACAACTGTATGTTATTCGACGCGCGTTTCGGCGTAGTTAACGCCTTCGTCAGGAAAAATAAGGCCACAATTCCTGTAATGTAAAAACAAATATAAAAATTCTAAATCATATTTCGTCACTGCCAATACATTTGTTACAATTTCTCTTATTGTTGAGTTTAACATATCTCAAGTCTGACTAAATTATTTGATTTAATAAACATATGGTATGCCTTCGATCACAAGGTTATAGTTGTGACTTTGTTATAACAATACTGAGTTCAATCACAAAAAGAAGAGAACAATATCTGAGACATCACTAACTTCCAGGTACAATAGAACTATTAAAACAATATATTTCATTCTTTAACATTTCAGCATATTGCTAATTAGTAGTAATTTTTATAGGAAGAAAGAGTAGTGAGAGAATATAGAGCAGATAGTTGTGTTCTCCATTAATTTAAGACAGAGGATAATTCATTACATGTCTACCTGTGTTCCAAGATTCAAAGGTAGGGTTTCCAGGAATTTAGGTAGGTTATACTACTGCGCTAGTGGTGGTGAACCTTCAGTCATAATTAGCACCTGTTTTTACATTTTGTTTTAAAATGTAATTAATTGCAAGCCCAGCTGAGTAGCCAGGCTTGGTTTCTTATGAAGGAATTGGATATCCATTCAAGTAAGTGGATTGATCCACGTCGGTCCCCACCCAATCGATTATACTCACGGGGGGCCTCTTTCATCCTGCACTTTACTCTTGGAGGTTATTGTCCTTCGCTCTCACTACTTTGGAGCCCACACGCCCACCCCTCCGAATCAGCCACCAGTGAAGGGCTGTCTATGGTAATTCATAGGGCTCTTGCCCTTTTACATTTAGTCTAAGACCAGTATCGGTGTTCTTAGTATTAAGGTATCTCTTATGTTCTATACCTAGGTGCCCCCGTTCCCTCTCACTCCTGTGCTGAGGAAAACCCCGCCGTAATTGATAAAAAACCTACAGTGTTATAGGGGTCGAAACGTCGACATTTGTATCATTTGCCAGCTTGATCAACAGCGATTAATCATTGTGATATTGTTCTCAATCATGGCTATTTATCTTTTGGATATCATTTTGAATCTTGTGGCTTAAGATATGAGCCTTGTTTTTCTATGTGACTAACTGTGTGATTTGCACTATATCTTCTCTACTTACCCTGTTATCCTCACTCCAATCACAACACCTACCTCATTACCCATTTCTCCTCCTTTCTCCCTCCTAGGGGCACTACCTTTTGTTATTGTTTAAACAACGTTACAAATTGATGTACGTTCAGTGTGATTAAATAACACTGATTACTAAATACACTATGTATTTTCTCTAGTATCTCTTCTTTATTTATTGTATTTTGTGTTGTTGATTGAGAATTGAGAATTCCCTCTGCTTTCTCCCCACCAGCCCACACCATGAGGAATAGAATCTTAGCATATGAGAGCGTTGTCCTGAGAGATGTATCCAAAATACTCAAAGAGCACAAGCATACCAAATACAACATCACGAAGATGGAGAATGAAGCACTTCTGGCATTGAAAAACAACAAAGACATTGTGATTAAACCCGCGGATAAGGGTGGCGCCATTGTGGTACAAGATGTAACCAAGTACAAGACAGAGATCCTCAACAAACTACAGGATGGAGTAAGCTATATGAGAATAAGATCAGACCCGTCCAAGGATCTCACCCAAGAAATATTGACCCTCACCAAATATGGTCTTGAACACGGCTTTCTAACCAACCATGAATTCCAATATCTCAATCGGAAACAACCCCGGCTCCCCACCATATACGCCCAAGATCCACAAGGATACACAGAACCCACCAGGATGTCTCATTGTTTCAGGATGTGGTTCAATGCTTGAACCATTATGCAGATACATAGACTTTTTCCTGAAACCGATTGCAGAGGCAACGCAGACGTATTTGAGGGACACGATGCAAACCATTAACCTCGTTGATCAACGTCCCTTTGATCCGAGTAAACAACTTCTGGTGACCTGTGACATTGTGTCTTTATATACCAGCATACCCCAACAATCTGCTCTTGAAGTAATTGGTGAAGTACTGGATCAGCGACTGTCACCAATAGCGGTCCTGACAGAATTTATCATTGGATTACTATGCATAGCAATGATGAAAAATGTCTTCTTATTTCAAGGTCCCTTTTATCTACAAACGAAAGGAGTGGCGATGGGGGCTGCCTTCGCTCCGGACTTGGACGATATTTATACGGACAATTTTGAAAAGTCTTTCATCTTTAGCGAGTCAAACCCCTACAGAGACAAGGCAACTTTGTGGAGGAGGTATATTGATGATATACTTATGATCTGGACTGGTGACTCTACAGAACTGGGCATGTTCCACTCCTGGCTCAACAAAATGAGTCAAGATATACAATTTACCATACAATCAGACTCCAGACAAATTGACTTTCTAGATATCACTATCCGGAATGAGGAGAATAAACTGTATACCACACTGTATCGGAAACCAGCCGAAAGGAATTCTCTTCTTAGATACAACAGCTACCATCCGAGAGGACTCCGGGATAATCTACCCTTTGGACAGTTCCTGCGGATCCACAGGAATTGTACCAAGAAAACCGACTTTATGGCTCATTGTTTGTAGATTGTGACATGCACAGAGCATTTTTGCCTGGTTAAGGAATTCATCAGGTAATTCCACTTTGTAAGCATGCTTTGTGGCAAAATATAGCATATTTCCAGCGCTAGTGGTGGTGAACCTTCAGTCCTAATTAGAGCCTGTTTTTACATTTTGTTTTAGAATTTAATTAATTTCAAGGCCAACCTGAGTAGCCCGGCTTGGTTTCTTATGAAGGAATTCGATATCCATTCAAGTAAGTGGATTGATCCACCTCAGTCCCCACCCAATCGATTATACTCAAGGAGGCCTCTTTCATCCTGCACATTACTTTTGCAGGTGATTGTCCTTCGCTCTCACTGCTTTGGAGCCCACGTGCCCACACCTTCGAATCAGCCACCAGTGAAGGGCTGTCTATGGTAATTCATAGGGATCTGGCCCCTTTATATTTAATCTATGACCAAAATCGGTGTTCTTAGTGTTAAGGTATCTCTTATGTTCTATCCCTAGATGCCCCCATTTCCTTTCACTCCTGTCCTGAGGAAGACCCCGTCGTAAGGGATAAAACACTTAGTGTTATGGGGGTTGAAACGTCGACATTTGTATCATTTGCCAGCTTGATCAACAGCGATTAATCTCTGTGATATAGTTCTCAATCATGACTATTTATCTTTCGGATATCATTTTGAATCTTGTGGCTTAAGATATGAGCCTTGTTTTTCTATGTGACTCACTGTGTGATTTGCACTATATCTTCTCTACTTACCCTGTTATCCTCACTCCAATCACAACACCTACCTCATTACCCATTTCTCCTCCTTTCTCCCTCCTAGGGGCACTACCTTTTGTTATTGTTTAAACAACGTTACAAACTGATGTACGTTCAGTCTGATTACAAAACACTGATTACTTAATACACTACGTATTTCCTCTAGTATCTCTTCTTTATTTATTTATTGTGTTTTGTGTTGTTGATGAATTGTTCATTGGGACCACTTTTGCAATGTACAGTAGCATTCTTCAATGACGGCTTGAAAAAGAGCTGGCTGCAGGTTCAACATTATTGGCAAATGCAGCAAGAAGCTCTTGGAAAGGCCCCGTAAATGTCAGCTCTGAATGAGCAACAGCTGAGTTTTATAGGGTCTTTGCTTCCCACCAGTGCCGGGGGCATGACATCGTTGAGGCTATGAGTAAACACAAAAGATAGCCGCTAGAGCATGTGAAGTGAAGCTGCTATCGCGCTTGGTCCAGCAGCCCTTTTGTGTTTACTGAGAGCCTTGGGGTGCCTGCTGCAAACGGAGCAGCTCTGCTGGGGTTTCATGGTAATGGTCAGAGTGTGGTAAATAATTTAATTACCGGGACTTAATTTGATACAAAAACATAATAAAATAGCTCAGTAAATAAGAGGCAGAATCCGTGGTATTAGAGGTTCGGAATGGGCTTTATTCCAATGGTCGATTATAATCGGTTGCTCCAAGTTCCATCACCACGAAGGTTCAGGAAGTGAAGTACATACATTATTGACAATCAATTACTTTTATACAATAGACATTACAGTGAAGCAAATACAAGAGGCGTAACAATTGATAGTGGTGATAATATGTTCGTGTGTAGCAAAAATAGGCGTAACTGGGAGTGATTTAAAGAACGTCATCAGATGTGATGTCATAAGAGGGTGGTTCTATGAAAGAATTTCGCAATGTCAGCAAAAATACTTGACAGAAATGCGCGCGCAGCAGCATGACGTGTGATTGACGTGCAACTAGGGGGTGAAGGGGACTTGACATTTAGCTCTACATGTGGCGACAGAAGTCTGGAGGGTCAAGTCAACCTAATCCCAAATCATATCTAACATCCTATGTTTAAAGAACTAAGTTATCCAAAAGAGAGGTCTCTTCGAGTAGAATCTTATTCTATACTGACTATACTGACCATTAGTGCGTGTACAAGCGTCTAAGTGTCTACACTAAATGCGAGGGGGTAGGAATATTCCATGGTAACAGGGCTATGAATTACTTTCATAAAGACAGAGAAACCGGGCCTTTGCTCGGTAGTTGGAAGAATGTTTACTTAAACTGCTAGACAGGAATGCATGGGCAGGGAACGGAGCAGATAATTTCGAAGGTGAAATACAGTTTTTGGCAGGCAGCAGGCTTCGTGAGCCGCGCAGAGAATGAGACAAAGTTCATGGTCACAGATGCAGGCTCAGACTGGAGCTTTCAGAGGCAGAAGGCAAGAAGAGTTCGATGACAGAATCAGGGCCTACTTGCCTGGACTGTAAAAATGGCATAAGTGAACCATATAAAACCGGTGGCCTTTCATACTTAGGAATGGAATATCCGGCCTATTCATGGCGGATCTGACAGAGGACATGTTGACGGTGGACACACATGTGTTTGCGTCTTCATAACTGGAACTGGAGGGAACATACATGTATTTGTGATTCATACATGAAACCGTTGGGGTCCAAGATAGGGGACATAACTGATCAGAAAAATCCATATTTCCACATTCCCTCCTTGTCCCCTACTTGCCCGTTAAGAGATATCAATCTTCATCAATCCATTGATCTGTTCATATAACATCATTTGTTCTTCTTTCTTCTTCCGTGACGAATGAAATCTTGGTGGTGGAATACACGATGTGGCACACAGACCACAGATCGCTGGTCCACATTGTAGACATAGACAGCAACTGAATAGTATGAGAAGGCCAATACCTAGGAAAGATAGGACCTTCCATCCAAAGGTAGGTAATACACTCCAAAACCAACCGGACCAAGTCCAGGTGCCTGGGTTCTGGTGTATCTGGCTTACAATCTTATGAAGGCGAGTTATGGCTTTATATACAGATGGCGAATTTTCTGGTATGAAAATGCAACAGCTTGATCCGATGACCCTACAAGCTCCGCCCCTATCGGCCAAGATGACGTCAAGGACAAGACGATTTTGAAGCACAACAATCCGCATAGCAGACTGCTCTTCTGTTAAATTGCCTAAGGCGGAAATAGTTTCATTCACTACTGCTTCAAGGGTTCTGGTTAATCTACGTATCAGTTTACTATTAGTAACGGTACCTATATAGGGAAAAAGACCTTTATTGAAATCTGTGTATTTTTCCCATGCTGTTTCAGTGTAATCGACTATTGGGAGATCTCTCCTTACTCTATTATTTACTAAATGAGTGTTTCTGTGATAATCAGGAGGAGCTAGAAAAACAGGTGGCAAAAGGAATCCAATATAGCAAGTACCATCCCAATCTAGAGGCAAACGTACATATGCCGTCTGACCACATATGAAATAGGAATGGCAAGAAGCTCTAAATGTAGACTTGCCTTGATCCCTAAATTCTACTACAGTGGTGCATCTACTATGGCCCATATGTATGGAACCATTCTTTCTTATACATAATTCCCCTTTTACTGGGAATACGGACATGGCGGGCAAGATTGGAGTAGCTTCGGACTCGACATTTAGGATCATAAGATTAAGTGTAAAATTACCTAATCCATACACTTCATTTTCTAGATCCGTTCCTGTTCTCTGGGGAAGTCCCTCCTTGTTAGGGTAGCAGACCTTAAGCAAAACTAGGTTCAAATTTCCCCATACCCAGTTATCTTGGTAAACTGTAGAATTCGAATCTAGAGAATTAATTAAACTAAACCATGCTCCACAGGAGCCGTTGTGTGTGAACGGGTATGGAAAGAGAGGTAGAATTCCTTTATAATTCTGATAGGGAGGGAGTCGGCCACATATCCAACAATTTGTAGCATTGCTAACCTGATGGGAATGATGTAACATACTGATAAACGTGTTATTGCGCAGCGCAAATCTATAAGACAACTCAAGCGGAGGTAATTCACTAAAAGAATGTTCAGCAGTAACATTATAAACATGTCTAGAAATAGGATAATATATGTGCAGCAATATACTTGCAGTAATTATTAAAAGATTTAAGAAAAACAAGATTAATAATGTCACTATGCAATGACTACGCAGTGATTTACAGTACGCCTGTCGTTTCAACATTCTTCGGGTGTTTTCTCCACTCAGGTCCAAGGGATACATGTCAGAGACAATTCAACCGCTTCACCTTGGAGAGGACTTAAACAATCAAATTGCTAGACTGATCGGACCTAAGCTTTAATTTATAATGTTCGGAATTATTTTTTTCAACAAAAGGAAGTTTTGAGTCAATGGGTGAAGTCACACAAGGTGTGGTATTCACTTCTGATTGTGGTCCATGAAATTTCTTGATATGACTTGAATGAATCCAGCCTTTCCTGCCCTCGATCTTCACGGCTGTCCTTGTGGTGAGCAACACCAACTGGGGCGACTTCCACCTAGGTTCCAGCTGAGTCTTTCGATCAAAGTTCCTCACGAGGACCAAGTCTCCCGGAACTACGTCATGGGGTTTCACCTCAGTGTTGTCAGGAAAAGCTGCAGCTACCTGTGAACGACAAGATTGTAGTGCAGACATCAAGGAAGCCAAGTAATCTGTCAGCATATTACAGTCAACATCAGTTATTTTGCGTGGTATAGGCGTCCCCCACATATTTGGTGGTCTGCCGAAGATCACTTCATACGGGGATAGCCCTGTTCGAGAATGTGCTACCATTCTCATGTAAAAGAGTGCAACGGGTAACGCTACTACCCAGTCGACACCTTTCTCTCTGCATATTTTGGACAATCTGATTTTCAGTATCTGATTATGTCTTTCTACGAGACCTGCTGCCTCGGGGTGTCGGACACAGTGGAATTTCCACTGATAGCCTAACAAAAGTGAAACATGTTTCATTAATTCGGATGAGAACGGCTGGCCGTTATCTGAGTGAACAACACGTGGTAAACCGTATCGTGGGAAGAATTCTCGAACCAACTGTTTGGCAGTAGTCGGGGCAGTGTAATCTGAAACCGGGTATGCCTCCGTCCAACGGGAAAGAGCACAAACAACTACGAGAACATATTTGAATCCTCGACATCGTTCCATCTGGATATAATCCATCTGGAGGACTTCAAAAGGGTGATCAGGAGGATGAAATCCACCCTGTTCTACGGGAACGCTTTTTCCTGGGTTGAACTGGCAACAGATCATACAGGTACGAACTTTTTGTTTGGCTGCTGCTCGCAAATGTTTATTGAACCAAATGTGTTGAATGCTGTCTAGCATAGCTTTTTCTCCTAGATGTGCTGGACTATGTATAGTGTTAATTATAACTTGGACCATTGAATCAGGAAGGAACCACACAGACTTTTCCTTCATCATCCATCCTTGGTCCGTTTGGATCCCTCCTAATTCGGTCCATTTCTTTATTTCATCTGGTGTAGCATGTGTCTGTATGTCAATTACGTCAAGAGTAGGATCTTTAACTGTCATACAATGTGTCAGCGTCGGAACTATTGTCTTTGTCATGTCGGATGTTTGAGTTTGAGCGGTCTGTTTAGCTGTTCTGTCGGCTAGATCATTGCCTTGAGAAATGACATCAGTAACTTTCGTATGAGCCTTACATTTCATAATTGATATTGCAGTGGGTAGATGTATTGCATCTAATAAGGCATGGATAAGGGGTCCGTGCTGAATGTGGGCACCGTGGGAAGTTAAATAACCTCTCTCTCGCCACAGCACGCCGAAGTCATGTACCACTCCGAATGCATAACGTGAATCAGTGTATATGTTGACTTTTTTATTTGTGGCTTGAATACAGGCCTGTGTCAGAGCGATGAGCTCTGCGGCTTGAGCTGACAAGGTATTTATGCGATTAGTTTCAATGACTTCAGTATCTGTTGTGACTGCGTAAGCGGCCACTAACTCTCCTGTACTAGTTCTCATACATGAACCATCTACATACAACGTCAGGTCTGGGTCTGACAATGGGACATCGGTTAAGTCTTGTCTAGGTTTCGTCGTTATTGTAATAACTTCAATACAGTCATGGGCTAGTGGGTCTGTTCCAATCACAGGTAAAAGTGTGGCAGGATTCAATGTGTTACAACGTCTGATTTCTATATGTGGCTGAAACAATGTCAGTTCGTACCCAGTGAGTCGCGCAATAGTTAAGTGTTGTGTTTGTGTTCTATTCACAAGAACCTCTACTGCATGTGGTACTTGAACTGTCAATGGATGTCCTAACACTATGGCATCGCTTTGTCTGATTGCTAAAGCTGTCGCTGCCACTGATTTCAGACACGCAGGCAAAGCCTGAGCTACGGGATCTAATGTACTAGAAAAATAAGCACATGGTTTGTGTGCTCCTGCTTGTTCCTGTGTGAGTACTGACAAGGCAGTACCTTCGCGTTCTGTAACAAAGAGTGTAAACTGTTTATTGTAACATGGCGTTGCTAAAACAGGTGCTTGACATAAAGCTTTCTTTAAGCTTTCAAAAGCTTGTGTATGTTCCTGAGTCCAAGGGAGAACAGTCGATGTGGCTGCCTCCTGTGTTGTCAACTGAATTAGTGGTTTTGCTAGAAATGCATACTGAGGGATCCACTGCCTACAATATGAAGTGAGGCCTATGAAAGCCCGTACCTCCTTTTGTGTCTTGGGTATTGGCATGTTAGCTATTAACTGAATGCGGTCAGGTGTAAGCTGCCTTCCCTCCTTGGACAGCGAGTGTCCAAGATAAACAACTCGCTGGACACAGAATTGCAGCTTAGAAGGGGACACCTTGTGCCCCTTTTCGGCTAGAAATTGTAAAACTGTCAGTGATGCTTTCTCACATTCGGGTTCGCTTCTCGCGGTGATCAGTAGATCATCGACATATTGAAGCAGAGCAGTGTTAACTGGCATGTGGATACTGTCGAGTTCTCGTTTCAGTGCTTGGCTATAGATGCTGGGGCTTTCTGTAAATCCTTGAGGTGCGCGTGAGAATTTAAAGCTACGTCCATTTAAACTAAATCCGAACAAATATTGGCTTTCCGGATCTATTGGGACGCTGAAAAAGGCATTCTTGAGATCAATTACAGTAAAGAATGTTGCTTCGGAATCAATAGCTGTCAGTAATGACGAGATATCTGGGACCACAGGGAATTGTGGCACTATGCATTTGTTTAATTCGCGCAGATCAATAACCAGTCGATATACTGGCGGGGCCTTTGGATCTGTTCGTTTAAGAATCGGAATTATCGGTGAATTACATACATTGGAGTCTGTTTCCACAACCACTCCTTGGGCAATGAGCTCGTCAATGATTTGTAGTAAAGCCACTACAGCATCTGGTGGTAACTTGTATTGTCGCATTCGTGGTAGTACCACTCCTGCCGTTAGTGTGACTCGATATGGTGTAATATTCATGCAACCAACATCCGTAGGGCCTTGTGCCCATAGATGTGTAGGTAAAGTCTGCAGTCGGGGATCCATGTCTCTAGACACATAGTGACCTTTAAAATCACGTAAAAACAATCTTACTCCTTCCGGAGAGCAACATATTATAGCTCCTAGAGCTTTCAGTGTTTTTATTCCTAACAAGTTTTCTGGACATGATTTAGTAAGCAATAAATCTGTAGTTCGGGTCAAAGGTCCTATCGTAAGTGGAAGAGGCTGTGACACTTCATTAACAATAGGTTTTCCTGAAAAACCAAGGGAAATATTCTGGGAGCCTGAGAGGGGTGCCCCTGGAACTTCACTACGTTTTATGGTTGTTCGACTTGCCCCTGTATCGAGTAAAAATTTTCTGTCTTGGCCTAATAATTCACTATGTACATAAGGTCCTTCTTGATCTACAGGGATCTCGATAAGGGGTAAGTCAACTTCCCTCTCTAGGCTGGTTCATGCGTATCTCTGGTAATCAGGATAGTCGTACTGTGCGGTCTGGTACAGTTGTCGTGTCGTGGTTTGTGTGGCAGCAACGGGCAGCGCTGGTGCAGCTGGCACAAACTGTATAGACTGTGGTGGAGCTGGCATGGACTGTGCATGCTGCGGGGCTCCTTGTTCATTCTGATCCTGTCTAGGTGGCCGTGGTCTTTCTTTTGTATTACCTATGGCGATATTATGTTTCAAAACTGGACAATCGTGTACGTAATGACCTGGCTTTTTACAATAATTGCATGTCCCTTTTACAGGTCCTGTTGGATCACTGGAATGTGTCGTACCCTTTTTATGTCCTTCAGCTGGAACTGTCTGGGAAACTAGCATTTTCATTTTCGTGTCTTTCATACGTCTATGTTCATGTTCTTGTTCCTCTCTAATTCTATTGTGATGGTACTGTAACATTTGTAACATTTGTGATGGGGTGTTACCTTGCCAGGTACTCTCGAATTTTAATACTCTGTTCTTCACTTGAGGCAGGGCATTTTCTACTAATTTTGTTACAAACAGATGTGGGTATGATTCGCTACTTGCTTTTATGCCACTATTTATACCAAAACATTTTTCAAATCGGGCATAGTAATCGCTAGTGTCTTCATCTTGCTTCTGTTTACAGGCTGAAATTGTACCCCAGTCTTCCTTTTTCGTAGTTAATAAACGTGGCAGTACCTGTACTAATAAACCTGGTAGTGCTTTAGTTTTATCCCCAAGTCCTGCTCCTGCAGTTCGGGCCTTTTCTTCTGCTTCTAATACTGACCATTCTATCTTTTGGTCTCCTACCTCCCACTCTTTTTCCCTGAGTTTCTCATAAATGCCAGCAGGCATTAATACCTTTAATATTGTCATAATGTCGGGATAGGTATACTCTCCCATGAGTAACATGTCTTTAATTTCTCGGTGAAAACCCGCTGGGTCTTTGTCATGACTGGGTACCACTTTCTTCATTTCTAACAATTCTATTTTCGATATGGGCGTATATACAAATACGCGTTTAAACTCATTGTCCTCGCCTTTTATTGGGTGCACTTCTCGTAAGGGATTCTGTTTATCCATGTAATACGTGGTTCTTTCCTTGATGGGCAATGAGACATGTTCTGAACATACAAAAAGAATATACTGCTTTCTTGATTCTAGAATTTCTTTAATTAATTTAGTACCTGAACCTCTCCATCTATTCATGAGCAATTCAGTCAATATGTCAGGTAAGGGACCAGGGTCCGAATGCTGACTCTGATATAGTATAAGGAGTTGTTGAATCATATAAATCCCAGCTAAACGCTCTTCATCTGGGGTGAGATTCAAAAATGTGCGTGCTACTGTATCGTCACTATACTTTCCGGGACTGTCAACCCAATGGACAGCTGACCTGGCTAATTCTTGTTCATCCATAGAATCGAGAAAATGATAACCCCTTCGTTCTCGGAGTAATTTGTCAGCTGCTTGGAATGAATGCTCGTTAGACCTTATATTAATTATAGGTGTTTGGAAATTCCTGTTATTATCTGGACATATCGGACGTATCGGGTCAATAAGACATCTATTACTATTACAAGATCTTCCTCTACCCACATAGGCTATGGTGTCTGACTGTCCTGTGGACAGTCCTGATCCTTCTTCCTCGTTTTGTTCGGACTGGTCTACCGCTAATCTCTCTTCATGTGAACGTTCTATTTCTTTACGGATCTTTCGGCACATGGCTACTATACAATTTTGCTTATCATGTCTACCTTCTGATATATTCTAGCTCCATCTAGTAAGAATTTGCATTGCTTCCGGGTCTACCCCCGGTCGGTCTTGATTTCTGATCACACAATTTATGAGGAAACGTAACAGTTCCCCCTGTATCTCCACTTTCTGGTATTCCATAGCTCTGTTAATACATTCAGAATCTCGCCCTGTTTGGACAAAATGGTATATATTATCTAGATGCGCAGTCATTCCTGGTAACTTCCCTAAATACACTGCGGCTCGTCTGATACGTAATGATGCCATGATCATTTCGTCCTCTTTGCCGGGCACAGGGTCATATCTACAATCTACAAGAAGTTCCTTAAGCGTACGGGCATTTATGAGTTTGGGGGTACGTGAATGTGCTGACTCTTGAAAGGTAAGTTTATTTATTCTGGGTGGCGTAGAAAAAATGTTGCTAGTACCTCCCGTAGCCCCGTCTGGGGTATCGGGCGTGAAAGGATTCGTTGAACGCGACACAGCAACTATAGGTGTGGACACAGCTATAGAAGTAGCAGTAGGAACAGATGCAGAAACAGATGTGCTTGCCGGAATTTGTTGCTGTAGAGATACGGGTACTGGATCTTGGCGTTGAACCTCCCTGGCAGGCGGTCTATGTGGGGCGGAATTAGCATACTCGGGAGCTGCGTCATCTAAATATGAGGAAAGAAAAACATCTTCTGCGGTTCTAGGATGCCCCTTAGGATATACCTTTATTGGAAATAATGGGGTTGGCAAGTCTTTTGGTATCTCTGGAGTAGCCTTAGGTAATCCTTCGGCCAGAAGGGGATACATACCATTCATAAGGGTATTTCTTTGTCTGTCTACTTGTTCTGATTTCACTCGGATACCTTCTTCAATTAATAGATTTTCTCGAACTTTATTTGAATTCTCTCTATTTCTCTCTTCCTGTCGGAGGGCTTTTTCTGTACGTCTATGAGATTCTTTACGCCATAACTCAACGGCGTCTTTCTGTGACTGTCTGACTTTCCTTTTCCATAACTCTTCCTCTACTTTCATGATGCACTCTGCATCCCAGGTCCCCGCTGTGGGCCACCTCTGACTTTCTGGTAATTCCTTGGTGTAGTCTACCCATAAATCAAGAAATAATATAGCGTCTAAGCCATGTTTATGATACATGAAGTACCCTGGAGTGTCCCTAGGAGGAATAGGAACGGCTTCTTCGAGTACCCCTTTTCTTGTTGTGATCTGTCTTAATTTTGAAAAGAGCGGCATATTGAAAACTGATCTGATACTTGATTCTAAACAAACTTAATACAGTAAACACGATAATGAACAGTCATTCACACCACAATATGCAGAACGTACTTAAAACATTTAACATTTAACATTTACCTGAACAATCAATAATGATGACGATCTAAGGAAAACTTAATCACTAAACATAATACTCGACATTAACTGAATCATTCTGAATTATATACTTGATATACTAGATATACTGCTAAACAGTACAGATACACTGCTAAAACAGTGCAGACCGGATTTGTGTACCCAAACCCGTCTTGACCGGCACAACCTATGTGCACGTCAGAATGCCTCCCCAGTAATGGTACTCACCGGGTAGCTCGGAAACGGAAGGCCTCGGAAACTGAACTGAACTTGAACCGGACTGGACTCGACTCGAACACTGCGGAGACTGGACTCGACTTGGGACTTCGGAAACTGGTGGGCCTCTGTATACCTCGGATCTTGCTCTCTCAGCTAGGCTCTGGTCGGGATACTTCGCACTTCTCACCGCCTCGTCTGGGTGTTGATCGCAGCCTCAGTCGCCCCCGCTTGACCGGAGGGAGATACAGGAAATCCTGCTGGTACGCGTGATTGTCCGTCCAGCTGTGGCAGGAGACCGGGCCTGCAACTCACCGCCGGCGCGTGAGATGAGAAAGTGTCCCTGTTCGGGCGCCATTCATGTGGTAAATAATTTAATTACCGGGACTTAATTTGATACAAAAACATAATAAAATAGCTCAGTAAATAAGAGGCAGAATCCGTGGTATTAGAGGTTCGGAATGGGCTTTATTCCAATGGTCGATTATAATCGGTTGCTCCAAGTTCCATCACCACGAAGGTTCAGGAAGTGAAGTACATACATTATTGACAATCAATTACTTTTATACAATAGACATTACAGTGAAGCAAATACAAGAGGCGTAACAATTGATAGTGGTGATAATATGTTCGTGCGTAGCAAAAATAGGCGTAACTGGGAGTGATTTAAAGAACGTCATCAGATGTGATGTCATATAAGAGGGTGGTTCTATGAAAGAATTTCGCAATGTCAGCAAAAATACTTGACAGAAATGCGCGCGCAGCAGCATGACGTGTGATTGACGTGCAACTAGGGGGTGAAGGGGACTTGACATTTAGCTCTACATGTGGCGACAGAAGTCTGGAGGGTCAAGTCAACCTAATCCCAAATCATATCTAACATCCTATGTTTAAAGAACTAAGTTATCCAAAAGAGAGGTCTCTTCGAGTAGAATCTTATTCTATACTGACTATACTGACCATTAGTGCGTGTACAAGCGTCTAAGTGTCTACACTAAATGCGAGGGGGTAGGAATATTCCATGGTAACAGGGCTATGAATTACTTTCATAAAGACAGAGAAACCGGGCCTTTGCTCGGTAGTTGGAAGAATGTTTACTTAAACTGCTAGACAGGAATGCATGGGCAGGGAACGGAGAAGATAATTTCGAAGGTGAAATACAGTTTTTGGCAGGCAGCAGGCTTCGTGAGCCGCGCAGAGAATGAGACAAAGTTCATGGTCACAGATGCAGGCTCAGACTGGAGCTTTCAGAGGCAGAAGGCAAGAAGAGTTCGATGACAGAATCAGGGCCTACTTGCCTGGACTGTAAAAATGGCATAAGTGAACCATATAAAACCGGTGGCCTTTCATACTTAGGAATGGAATATCCGGCCTATTCATGGCGGATCTGACAGAGGACATGTTGACGGTGGACACACATGTGTTTGCGTCTTCATAACTGGAACTGGAGGGAACATACATGTATTTGTGATTCATACATGAAACCGTTGGGGTCCAAGATAGGGGACATAACTGATCAGAAAAATCCATATTTCCACAAGAGGTCCACGTGCCGCCATAGAATGTCTGGCAGGCCGTACTATGAGTACCATGGACATAGAACATAAGACCAATTGCAAAATAACATTTATACAAATAATTTAGAGACAATCTGTCGCTAATCACTCTTTCAATTTGTGTACTGCTTAAGAGTATCATTTGACATTTTGCAGTATCTGATATGTCATCTTCTCTCCTGGGCTACGCATGGTGGGCCACTATGGCTGGCCACTACGTGTCTTTTTCATGTTCAAATCCTATGAGACGAGTGATAGATTTTACCGACATAGGGGACACTCAGTATGACTACTTAATTCCTTATGTTTACTATGTAGAACGAAGCTTCATGTAAATGCTACTTTTAATAGTTTTTGCTCTTTATGTTTAAACACTAAAGTATTAGGTCGAGGTGCTATATGGATCACTTGTTCATCACTATTATTTTGTGCTTGTGCTCTATTTCAACTCTAAGGCTTAAATGAACTTTAATGTCTATTCACTCGAACGACTTCTCTACTAACATGCCTATCTCTTACTAATTCCTTCCACACTTACAATCTAGCTGCCGATTTTTGCACTTGGCCACTGCAGACACGGGACGTTGGCTGCTTATCACTATGTTGTGGACTTGTTCTGTCTTTTAGTACCTGTGTCTTGCCTTTTCATGAATGTAGGCTTTATATTTACATATTTTACTATTCTTGTTTACTTGCTAAGCTTACTGATGCTAATTGACTAGTTATGTCTTCTATCGTGTTGCTATGTGAATCAGCTTCTTAATTCACATATTTATTAACATTTTCTTTCAGCTTTTACTTAACATTTCGTTTTTACTAGCCATTTGATTTTCTTTGAATCCCTTACTGTCTCCATGAAGACGGCGAGACGCGCACCATGGTAACCTCCCTGGTTACCGGGTGCGCACCTCCGCCGCGTTGCTAGGAGGTCCAATAATGCTCCGAACGTGGCCGAGTCCTCGCTACTTCTCCTGTCCACAATGGTTTCACTTTGGGCTTGTTCAGCGCCGCTGCAAGTTTAAACGCAGTCGTGCTTTTCAATACCGGGGTCGACTCGCTTTTTACTGAGTCCTCTTCTGACGCTTGGGGCCACTTTGTACCGCAGTCCCTCTCCTCTACCAGAAATACAATCCCCGGTTTAGGAATTTTCACTGAAACAGAAAGAGGATTATCAGGGATGCCGGGTCTGTGTTTCCACTTAGTCTCGGCTGCCATTTTAAAGCATTGGGATGCCTTACATAGCTTTTAACTGTTCTCACGCCAAAATGTTCCTTTAAAAAGTGACAGTTATTGCCCTCACAGTATCAGCTGATTATCAACTGCTCTTCCCAGACGTGGCTGTACTTTCTGAAAAGCTTTTACCCTGCATTTCAATCTACTAGATTTTAAACCATTTAGCCTGCATTTTAAATCATTGGCTTTAACTTTTAATAACCTCCACCATGAATTCTCAAGAAAGAATTAATGAAACAAACCCTAGTATCCTTGAAGAGTTCCTTGAGGAAAAATTAAGGGGAATGTTAGAAACATTCTCTCAAGATATGGAGAAGAAAATGGATAAGAAGCTAGAAATATTTTCTTTGGACCAAAATAGACTCTCAGATCAAGAGAGATTTTGGTCAGCCAATGAGGACCCCCTATCTAAAAGAGGAGGTAAGGCTAGCAGAAAACGCAAAAATATTGAAACAACTGATTTGATATGACGGAAGAGGCATTTGTTGGTAAATCCATGTCGAAGAGATAAGGCAATGGTTCCAATGGGCAGTATGCCTACTAGGCAATGCCAATACAGCCATTTCTGTTGATAGAAGAAAGAGCATCCTTCCAAAAATCAACCCCGAATTGGTTGAGCTAGCCAAGAATGAAGGAGGGAAAGAAGCCAATGGGCTACTTTTCGGCGATGATTTTATCAAGGAGATGTCTAAGTATGTAGGCGCCTTTAGCTCCCTCCAAAAATCTCAAAGGGAGATTAAGAAGGTATTTGACAGGCATGTTTTTGGCAGGGCCGGGCAATCAAGTGGGCCATTCCCCGGCCAAGGCCAAGGTAATTCAAGGACCTCCTTTCAGAGAGGATTATTTTAGACCTAACCTCTATCAATCCCAAAACTCATATGTAGGTTTCTACCCTCCGAGACAAGGGTTTAGAGAAAGAGGACAACAAGGTGATCGTCGCACAAGAGGCTCAGGTAAGTCAAGACCCTTCTGTTACCCCTATAAAGATAGGTAGGAGGCTAGCTCAATTTGCAAAAAATTGGTTATCGATAACACAAGACCCTTGGGTGTTAGAGACTGTTATGGGATACCAGATAGACTTTGTGGGGGATCCTGTGCAAGACCATATCCCGGAAATAATAAGGTTCGACAAAGAGCTATCAGAACTAGTCAACAAAGAGGTTCAAGAACTATTAGACAAAGGTGCAATCAGAGAATCTCTAGATTCGTCAAAAGGTTTTGTAAACAATATTTTTCTAGTCCAGAAAAAAGAGAAAGGTATGAGACCTGTAATAAATCTAAAGAGTCTCAACGATTGGGTAGAATATCACCATTTCAAAATGGAGGGTCTACACTTAATAAGAGACATATTGCAACCGGGGGATTGCCTAACAAGATTAATCCTACAAGATGCCTACTTAACAATCCCTATTTGCAAAAATCACCAAAAATATCTCTGCTTCAGATGGGCAGGAAAGATGTAGGAGTTTGTATGCCTACCCTTCGATCTCTCTTCGGCCCATTGGTGTTTCACCAAGGTCCTCAGGCTGGTGGCAGCTTACCTAAGAGAACGAGGGGTACGTCTAATTAGCTATCTAGACGACATACTTATAATGTATCAAGTGAAAACTGAGAGTGATAGATCACACTAATTTGG
Source organism: Triturus cristatus (assembly GCF_964204655.1). NCBI lineage: Eukaryota > Metazoa > Chordata > Amphibia > Caudata > Salamandridae > Triturus > Triturus cristatus. The sequence continues at coordinate 402,516,875 of NC_140583.1, read as the reverse complement.
CAATAAACCTTTTGGAGGACCTGGGGTTCATGGTAAACAGACAGAAGTTGTGTCTAATTCCAAATCAGGTTACTCAATTCCTAGGTTTTATGATAGACACTGTGCAAGGCCAACTGAAACTCCCAAGAGAAAAATTAAAACACATGAAAAAGGAACTAAGGAATATCCTAATTGTGGGGAAAATATCTCTTCGAATGCTAGCAAGGGCAATAGGCTTGCTATCCTCTACGATCCAAGCCATTTTTCCTGGTCCTTTGAATTATCTGGCGCTCCAGCGTCTGAAGAGCAAACACCTAAGAGATGGCTTGAGTTATTCGGAGGAAATAACCCTCTCTAAAGAAGCGAGGGAAGAAATAGACTGGTGGTTAAAGAATATGGAAGCATGGAATGAGAGAGCAATTTTTGGGTCTCTACCGGATCTGGTGATAGAGTCAGATGCGAGTTTCTCAGGATGGGGAGCGAGCTGTGGCTCAGTTTCTACTGGTGGTCTTTGGAAGGAAAAAGAAAGGAGTTTACATATAAGCTGCTTGGAACTTCTGGTAGGTTCTTTTGCAATAAAAAGCTTTGCGAAGGACTCTGGAAGATGTTCAATTCTCTTGAGAATGGACAATGTTTCAGCAGTAAGATATGTGAACAAGCTAGGAGGTCCGAAATCAAAATATTTGGCAGACTTGCAAACGTATTTTGGGACTTTTGTCTGAAACAGAATATTGTGCTTCAAGCGGAACACATTTCTGGCTTGAAGAATATGGAGGCAAATTGGTTTTGAAGGAATCACAGGGACTCAAGCAATTGGTGTCTGAACAGGGAAGTCTTTCTAGGTCGATGGAAATTTGGGGTCCATGTCAGGTAGACCTGTTTGCGGACAGACTCAATACCCAACTAAAGATTTTCTACAGTTGGCATCCGGATCCGGAATCTGCAGGGGTGGATGCTTTCAGACAAGACTGGAGGATTCTGAAAGGATATGCTTTTCCTCCCTTTTCAACAATTACTCAAGTAATAGCAATTATTTGCTAATGGAAGGTTTCACTGGTTTTTGTGACTCCCCTTTGGAAGTCTCAAGTATGGTACCCTATGTTGTTAGCAATGCTAGTGGATTATATGGTCTTACAACCGGTATTCATGGAAATTCTTCTAGGTCCTTCAGGAGAGCTGCACGATCTAGTTCTAGGATGGGAATTAAAAATAATGGCTTGGAAAATGTCAGGAATCTATGGGAAGTGCAAGGACTTTCTGAAGAGGCAATAAACCTCACCAAGGAATCTTGAGCACCAGGAACACGTAAAATGTATAGATTGGCTTGGCAAAAATGGGTTTGCTGGTGTTGCGGAAGAAATTTTGATCCCATTTTGGTTGATGTAGTTGAAATAGCCAATCTATATCTATAAGAATTGTTTGCAAGAGGTCTAGCTTATAGAACTATCAATGTCATCGTTCTGCTATCGCTGCTTTTAGTTAATGGCTATTCTGTAGGTCAAAATGTACTCATTAAGAGATTATTAAGAAGTATCAGGATTTCAAAACCACAGAATTCTAGGTACAACTCCCTTTGGGATGTTTCTAATGTCTTGGGTTCAAATGATTCGCTATCTCTTAAATTACTTTCCTTCAAATTGACAAACCCTTCTCTGTTTAGTCTCTTTTTAGAGTCTCCGATGTCAAAGCGTTAGAAATCTCCAACAGAGTTTTTTCTCCCGAAGATAAATGTTTCTATTTAAACAGTAGAACCAAAACTAATTCTCAAACAATTTTCTATCCTTATTTTGATGATTAGGTGAATTTATATGCTGTTAGATGTGTTAAAGAGTATGAGCGGAAAACTTCCCTATTAAGATGTAATGTCAAACAGTTACTGATTTATTTCAGGAAACCTCACAAAGGCGTTTCATCTTCAACTCTGGCAAGATGGGTTAAAGAAGTGATGAGAATGTCTGATGTAGATGTTAGTATGGTTGGCGCACACTCTGTTCATGGTGCTTCTGCTTCTCAAGTTTTCTTGCAAGGAGGTTCTTTGAATGATATTCTTAAATGTGCTGATTGGTCAAATGATATGGTTTTTTGCAGGTTTTATTTTAGACCTGTTGAAAACGCTGCTTCATGTCTATTGGAAATGCTTAAAACCTGCAATAAGATTAGTCTTTGGTCTTGTCATAAAATGTAGATTTTCCCCAACCTTGATGGTCAGAAAATCTGGATTTTATTTAAAACACTGAGGCGTATATTATTCCCTCCCTAACCCAATCCTCTGTTAATTTTCTCTTTGCTTATTTGTAGGTCGAGCTCAACAATAAAAGAGAAGTTATTCACAGTTGGATTTCCTACTAATGGATTTTGATGAGGAAGTGGATCAAAGCCCTTTGAGACTCTGTTTTCATGTTTTTTGTTTATCTTACTTTAAGAATGTTTTGGAAAAAGAAGGAAGAGTTATGTATATTTTCTGACCTTTTATTGGGTTGGAATTGTTTGTTTTACAACATTCTAAGTTCTTTAAAGTGGCTGTGGTGAGCTAAATAAGGAAGATTGCAATAATATTAGCCTCCGTGTCTTTAATGAAATCCATATTTTCTGACCATCAAAATTGGGGAAAATCTACATTATACTTTATAAATATCTTACGTCACAATCTCGGGTTCGGTTTTTTAAAACATCTTCTACAGCGTCTCTTTGACCAACGTATACTGGTTTAGTTCTTATGACTCATGGCCAATTACTTTCAGAAGCTTGTCTCTAATTTATTTGTATAAATGTTATTTTATGGTTGGTTTTATGTTCTAAATCATTGATTTATCGTTTTATGCTGCCTTGAAAAAGTCACTGTTGGTGATGATACACCTGTTGGCTGTCTTCCATTTATTGAAAACTGGAGAAACTTGACCTATGGGACAAAATGAAGAAAACGTCTATCTTCAGGATGACTCCTTACTGTTTGGATCTATTATACATTTGGAACACTTTGATATGAGTGCTGTGGTATTCTGTTCTGTATGTTGACATATTGGGCCCTAGGTCAAACGTGTACTCACACCCCTGGTAGTAGGGTGTGGAACTACCTCCTTAGCACCATCTCCCTAATCAATTGATTACATGTACTCAATGTCCATTGATATGCCCACTAAATAGTGTATTGTTAATACGAGGTGTGATTTTCTTTCCACTACTACCTGTTTTTTGTTCTTATAAGCGTAGTATTATATACTTATGGTCATTCTAACCTAATAGTTTAACCATAAGATTTCAAATACTTACTTACCAGTGAACAGGAAACTAAATTCTCCATGCCAGTGCACTAGATTTAACATCTATAATAGAATAAAAAATTAAATTAAAAATTAAAATTATATATACATTATATGGTTTTCAACGTATCAAAAATAAACCTATATTATACAAAATGATCTATTTTCACTGAAATCACTTTCACTTAGTACCAGCATAAAAAGTTCAAACTAAAGAAAATGAGGACATTTGTCACTACTTTAGCACAGTGACATGATTTAATCACAGTGTGGCACCTTTTCACATTATTCATGACAAAAGAGGATTATGTTATGGTTTTCTTTACCCTTCTTTTTCTTTTCCATGTTGTTATTTCAGCCTTGATAAAGCCCTAGGCTTGCATGTCATTTTAAGGTGCGAAACATGTGTTGGCTGCAAAATGTACAATACTATATAAATATGTGATGCTTGTATCAAGAGATTAAGACTACAACGTAAGTTTTTTCAAGGCACTTTTGAGAAATAAAAAAATATTTTGAATCATACCCAAGAGACTCTCTTCTTTGTGTCATTAGACTAAGTCCAGTCTTTTTCTTGGACATTTGAATTACATTACCAGGGGTTTGGAACACTCATTTGAGCATAGCAACTGATGATTGAGAGGTGTTGTTGGCTAAACCCTTACAAGAGTGTCAAAACACATCTCAATACATTTTTGGATATAGAATAAGGGTAGTAATTAGCAGGTATTGAGTGTGTAGAGTCTCCAGAAACGTTTCTGCATACTCTGATAATTAGTAGCCTGTAGCAGGTTTCATTATCTCACCTCTCCTTTCCCTTTGGGTCACCCTATAACTAGTGTGTTACTCACTCAGACGATTGTGTGCCAGGTAGGAAGATGAGGGTTAAGCAATTATTTCTTTCACCAGATCCAAATTTCAAGGTTAAGGCATGTTACAGCAAATTACCATGGATTACTCACCACGGAGGAACGCTTAATAATTCAGGTAGACTTAAGCAAGACCTTATGGTGTTGTGAGTTATCCAAATTGGGGTTCTTATATTAGGTCCCTATGCCTAAGCATGTCATTGGGCCAAAGAGATGTTAGACAAGGAACACATGATTTTTCCTTAATTTAGTGTTGATTCTGCCCAATTGTGCCAGACTATTGATCCACCCATGGACAAGAATTAAATGGTCCATGGTATATGCTGTATAAATTCCGTCATAATGAAATGTCTACTCAATCCCATAGAGGAAAAGGATTCCAGCCTGCAGAAAAGAAATACAGTCAGTCGTGGAGAAGGATTTCAGTCAGTCTACCATGTACACTAAATACAGGCTATCATGATATAGGTCTATGTTGTTCCGCTGGTAACAAGAGGAGAGTGAGCAACACACATGGGATGTATAAAGCAAACTTTGGTTCCAGTCACAAACAGATGTCACCCTATGGGAGGTACAGGAGATATGCAGCCACAGTACAGACTTAGAGATTACTCACTGATGATAGTGGAGTGATAAAAACAGGAGCATACATGATGTCAGATAGCTGGAAAAAAAATTCTGTAGAGGTCCCTGTAGGAAGGTGGATATCTGACTATGGTTACCCCCAACTTTTTGCCTAGTGTCTAGCTGGTTTTTCGACTTAGTTGGCCTGAGATCCTGCCATTCAGGATCTCAGGCTGTCTGCTCTCTCCTTAAAATGGACTCCATGTACCCTAGGTACATACACAATTGGTAAGGATCACCTTATTGGACCCTGTACAGTGTACCCTAGGTACCCAGGGCATAGGTGTACCCTAGGCCTCCCAGGGGCTGCAGCATGTATTATGCCACCCCTGGTCTGGCCTTTCAATCAGACACAACTGGCTGATCACTCAGCTGGGGCAAGGTTGTGTAATCACCCCTTGCTTAGATATAGTATATCTATATCTACCTTATATATAGACACATGTGTACCTATCAGCCACTCCTATGGCAGGCCATAACAATCCTGGAGGCAGAGTGCTTGGTAACATGTGAGATGGTGCTCTAGCATGAGCTGAGCATGTCTGCAGCTTTCGGAACCATGTCCTTATAGCTGTTCTATGATATAGCCTACCATATACTCTTAAAGTGCCTTATAATCTTAAACGGTTATGGTATCTATGGTTTGGCTTTATCAAAACATGTCGTGTAAGGTGTCTAACACTTTGGAATAATACCCCCATACCATTTCTGGTGATGAGGATATTATTCCTCCCTTCTAGAGGGAGAGACATGTTAAAATCCTACTGTGCTGTTTAACTCTAACCAAAGCCTCAGCATCACAAAATGGATGCTGCTGCCACAGACACGAGTCTGGCCTCCTGCTGCTGGGAGTGATCCCGGCAAGGGAGGCTTGGACAATAGGTTTCCTGCTTGGGGAGGTGCTAGCACCTCCCCAGACAGACTTTAGTGTATTGGGGCAGGGAGGGCTGAAAGGAATGAGACATGCCTGGGGCACACAAGGTGTCCCATGCATAGTCCAGTTCAAACCGGTGCTGGGGCACTCCAGCCCCAGTCCTGGCGCGAAACTGGACAAAGGGAAGGGGGTGTAACCACCCCCCTCCCAGGTCCCACCCATAAGGCGTGACCTAGCAGGTAACCCAGCCCCCCAGATTAGTATAAGAGTGGTAGCTGGGCCCCAGGAGATTAGATTATCCTGAACCTGCAACTTGAACAGAGACTCTGGACCTTCGACATTCGACGAAAGAAGAAGACTGAAGAATCTCCCTTGTGGCCAAGGAGTGGCTACCCTGTGCAAACAGGCACCATCAAGAGACTACCCTTTGCTTTGCTGAAGTTCTACGAGGGACCGACTGCAGAGCCCGACCAGAGCCTTGACTTCCAGACTTCGCCGACCCTGATCAACATCCACAGCCAAGCTGAGATCCGTGGAGGCGACGAGAGACGTGGGACCAGCTACCTGGGAAAAGTGGCGAGTATCTTCCAGCGCAGCTTCTGAGGTACCCTCGAAGTTGTGCACCGGGGATTGAGAAGCCCCAACCCCAAGCACCATCTGCACCGAAGATCAGCCCCCCACACTCCACGAGTCCTGCGTGGGGCCCTTCTGCATTTTCCTGCTTGTCGCGCCTGTCCGGTTGCTTGCCCGTTGGCTAGTGGCCTTTGTGACGACGCATCCAGAAATCTTCACTGCTGGTTTGGCTCCTCCAGACTGGCTCCCGCTTCCTTGCAAAAGAGAAGCACCCCAGACCTTCCTGGTCTGCACCAGAGGCAAGTCCTCCGTTCTTCGTGGGTTCCGCTTGCCAAGGCTTGGTGAGTCCTAGTCCAACTTCGACGCCGCCGACAGCAAGAGCCTTCGTGGGACAGTTCGCCTCCTGGTCGTCCTCGACGTTCCCTGGTCCTCGTGGCTGCAGCGACAAGCTTCACCTTCACCTGCAATCTTCACAACATCGCCTGGTTCCTTCCTGGTTCCACGTGGTCACTGGCTAGTGACCTTGACTCTGTCCCTTCTGCTTGCAGGTATCCTCTCTTCTTGATCCCAACCTTGGGATCCACCGGACACTCTTCACTGACTGCCTGCCAGTCAGCAACTTTCCTTCAGGCATCCATAGAAGTCCACGACGAAACCCGACGCAAGTTCACACCTATGCACTCGCAGTCCGTGGGCTAGGTAACTTGGGTACTTCGGTGCTCACAAGGGTAGTGACTATCCTAGGGTCTAGTTTCCGAGTCTCGACTCTCTAGCTGCTTCAGAAGTGTCCTAAACTGTTAATTTCTAACAACTACTATTTCTATCGACTTTTACGCATTACGCGTGAGTGTTTCCACTCTGCACCTGAATCCCGTGGGCCTCCCACTTCCTAACTGTTGCTAGTGCAGTGTAGCCCCAGCGATTCCCTAGGCCTAGGCCTATCCTATTTCCGTGACAGTGGTCCTTATACCACTTACTTAGTATATGGTTTGCGTGGCCCCTAGGGCCTAACTGTATTACTTACCTGTGTGACTTGACTTAATGTATGCTTAAATAAGACTGTGTTGTACTTACCTCTAATCTCATAAAGAGTGCTGAGGGTTTGACTAGAATAAATACACTTTATTTTATATATATATCTGTTGTGGTGTCCTTTCATTTGGTATTCAAGGGATTATATATGGTATCACAGCTGGCTTCACATGCCATTCAGAGTTTAGCCTAAGACTGCTCTTGTCCATGCTACCACTAGGATAGCTGGTCTATAAGGTTGACTTTACAACCAAATCACCATAAGGGTTGTTTGGACTGATAAAAGGTGTACACTAGAACTAGTGACATCATACATCAGGCCAACTTCTCACATTGGTGAGCAGCGGTTGGGATCTGAGCTTGCTGTTGTAATACCATTGTAATCTTGAGATACTAAATTGAAAGATCGCACAGATATTATCTAGGTACATATAACATAGATTATAATACTTAAGTCCTACTGGACTTAGTGGTTGTAGGTTGAAGGGAGTAACACACCCTGACTACAACTACCAGAGAGGTTTAGTAGAAACAACTAGTGTAGGTAGGTGCACACACCACACCCTCACTAGAATCATGTCCCTGAATGGAGATCACACTGATACTCCCTCAGGAGAGGAGAATCCTAGACAGATTCCCTCTAGATATGATGCAGTCACTTTCCAGGAGATGAGACAACTGTGTACCTCCAGGAGATTAAAACAGGGTTCCAACCCTACCCTTAGACAGCTAGTGGAGCTTCTGGAGGCCTATGATGCTGAAAGAGCTGCCAAGTATGGTGCCATAGCTGTAGATAAGGGTCTACCCACCACAGATGAGTCAGATGGGACTTCAGATGAAGAGGTAGACAGCCAGGGCCAAGTTGGAAGACTTAGCCAGACTAACCTAAGCTTACATGGGAGTTTGCATGGGGTCCCCCCATACAGACCCCCAAGTGGGCTTACCCAGAGAAGAAGGAGAGACAGATCCCCTTCAAGGGAATCCATCCACTCCCATGTCTCTAGCATCTCTAATGCTTCCTCTCACAGGGGAATGACTTCCCCTGAGAGAAAGGAGCATGAAGCCAGAATGAGGGAAGCTAATCTGAGGATTCAGAGGGAGGAACTTGCCCTTGCCAAGGAGAAGCTTGCTCTGGCTAGAGAGCAAAAATTGTGTGGGTCAGAACCCACTGGTGGCAGCAACATTCCTAGAGATAGGGATAGGTGTTATGACCATAGAAACCTAAGCAAGATAGTCCCCCCATATCAGAATGGGGATGACATCCACAAATGGATGACTGCTTTGGAGAGGGCCTGCAAAGTACAGCAGGTACCACAGAGTCAGTGGGCAGCTATCTTGTGGCTCTCCTTTTCTGACAAAGGTAGAGACAAGCTCCTCACAGTCAGTGATGAGGATGCTAACAATTACAAAGTCCTGAAGAGTGCTCTGATAGATGGGTTTGGCTTAACCACTGAGCAATATAGGTTGTTGTTCAGAGACACCCAGAAGACACAGACACAGGACTGGTCTGATTTTGTGGATTGTGCCACTAAGGCTTTGGAAGGTTGGTTAACTGGCAGCAAGGTGCAGGACTATACAGGATTGTACAACTTGATTATGTAGGAGCAGATCCTTAGTAATTGTCAGAACCAGCTTCTCCATCAACACCTGGTAGACTCAGATTTGACCTCTCCCCAAGAATTGGGAAAGAGGGCAGATAAATGGGTCAGGATCAGGATTGGGCCTAAAAATCAGGGTGGTGACTAAAAGAAAGATACCACCAAGCCTCAAGAGAAGGGTGGGGATAAAACAAAAGAGAAATCTTCCTCAGGGCCCCAAAACTCCACACAGGGTGTTGGGTCCCAAGCTCCCTCCTCTACCACAGTTAAAAAGCCTTACTGCCATGAGTGTAAAACTCATGGGCATTGGAAAACTGACAGCAGTTGCCCAAAGGCTAAAAACAAAACTGTTCCTCCAACTACTCCTGTCACACCACCTATTACTGTCAGCAGTAATCCCCCAGGTGGTGGGAGTGCCCCCAAAAATTTGGTTGGGTTTTCTTGGGGAACACAGGGGGACCCTGGCTTAGCCAATTCCCCTACAGCAGCTACTCTTGTCTGTGATGGTGGCATGGGGTTTGCCAACTTCACTGCCTGTCCCAACACTTTGGGTAGGTACAGACAGGAGCCCTACATCAATGGTAGAAAAGCTGAGGCCTACAGAGACACAGGAGCTAGGATCATTATGGTGGCCCATAGGCTAGTTCCCTCTGAGCAGCTTTTGCCTGGTTTCTCATACCAGGTAACTAACATTGATGGCAAACAGAACAGTCATCCCATGGCAGAGGTATGTCTCAGCTGGGGAGGTGTCACTGGCCCTAAAAGGGTGGCAGTGTCTCCAACCTTGACTGTGGACTGCTTACTGGGGAATGTCTTAGAACTCTCAGCTTGGGCTGGAGTTGAACAAGACACCCATTCTAAAATGGTAGGCCTTTCAAAAAAGGGTAGTGGGGTTGTGCCAGTCACAACCCCTGTCCAAGTAGATTTCCTCCCTGAAAAGGTTGGAAGTGCAGTGGTAGCCACAGCCCAGGCAAAGACAGACTTCCCTGTAGAGATTGGCAGAGCTGTGACAGTCACAGCTCAAACCCAAACTGAGTGCCTCCCTGAAAAGGTTGGCAAGGCTGTAATGGTCTCAGCCCATACTCAGACTGACATAGGTGTAGTGAAGCCTAAAACTATGGATCATTCCACACAAACAGAGAGTAGTGGGGAGTAAGAAAAGTCTCCCTCTCCCCAGACATTAGGAAAAGGTCAGCCTCCTCAGGGATCTGACCTCACCCCTTGTGAAGGAACTGCCCCAGAGGTAGCCAGGCCTGGCCTGGCAGAGCCTCTGATGTCAGTGGCCCCTTCCAAGGTGGGACCCAGTCTGGTGCAGGTAGCATGCCTCTCTCTACCCTGCCTCAGTCAGCCCAGGGCTGCAGAGGTCAGGGAGGCCAGTGGACCCCAAGAGGGCCCCTGTCCACAAGAACCCCCCCCCCCATCAGAAGAATGAGGATTGCCTGGCTAGTAGCCCTAGCCAGGTGATGGGTAAAAACATTCCTGAGGGATCCCCTTTACAGGTAGTTAGGGACCTCCCCCAGAGGGATTCTGTTGGGCACAGGCAAACATGGGACCTTAGGGCCCCAAACCTGACCTGTCCCTCCAGTAAGCCCACAAAAGGGACCCAGCCTCCAGCTTTAGGTAGCCAGAGGCTGACCCTGAGAGCACAGTGCAACTCAGTGAAAGAAAGAAAGGCATCCATGGTGGAGGATGATTGGAGGAAGCTGAGGCCTCACTTTGAGGACACTCACTTCAGTACTCCATCTCAACACCAGCCTTTTACTTTGCAAAGACACACCAAAGGTAGAGATTCCCTATGGTGGAGACCCTATGATACCTTTAGGATGAGGGATTGCTTAGTGGACCATGAGACAGGGGGTAACCATGCCAGTGCTGGTTCTTCCTTATATGGCCACTTAGGCAATAGAGGCTTACCTTGTCAAGGCCAGCCTTATCTCCTTTCGTTTGGGGGGGGGGGTTGTGTAGGAAGGTGGATATCTGACTATGGTTACCCCCAACTTTTTGCCTAGTGTCTAGCTGGTTTTTCGACTTAGTTGGCCTGAGATCCTGCTATTCAGGGTCTCAGGCTGTCTGCTCTCTCCTTAAAATGGACTCCATGTACCCTAGGTACATACACAATTGGTAAGGATCACCTTATTGGACCCTGTACAGTGTACTCTAGGTACCCAGGGCATAGGTGTACCCTAGGCCTCCCGGGGGCTGCAGCATGTATTATGCCACCCCTGGTCTGGCCTTCCAATCAGACACAACTGGCTGATCACTCAGCTGGGGCAAGGTCGTGTAATCACCCCTTGCTTAGATATAGTATATCTATATCTACCTTATATATAGACACATGTGTACCTATCAGCCACTCCTATGGCAGGCCTTAACAATCCTGGAGGCAGAGTGCTTGGTAACATGTGAGATGGTGCTCTAGCATGAGCTGAGCCTGCCTGCAGCTTTCGGAACCATGTCCTTATAGCTGTTCTATGATATAGCCTACCATATACTCTTAAAGTGCCTTATAATCTTAAACGGTTATGGTAACTATGGTTTGGCTTTATCAAAACATGTCGTGTAAGGTGTCTAACACTTTGGAATAATACCACCATACCATTTCTGGTGATGAGGATATTATTCCTCCCTTCTAGAGGAGAGACATGTTAAAATCCTACTTTGCTGTTTAACTCTAACCAAAGCCTCAGCATCACAAAATGGATGCTGCTGCCACAGACACGAGTCTGACCTCCTGCTGCTGGGAGTGATCCCGGCAAGGGAGGCTTGGAAATTAGGTTTCCTGCTTGGGGAGGTGCTAGCACCTCCCCAGACAGACTTTAGTGTATTGGGGCAGGGAGGGCTGAAAGGAATGAGACATGCCTGGGGCAAACAAGGTGTCCCATGCATAGTCCAGTTCAAACCGGTGCTGGGGCACTCCAGCCCCAGTCCTGGCGCGAAACTGGACAAAGGGAAGGGGGTGTAACTACCCCCCTCCCAGGTCCCACCCATAAGGCGTGACCTAGCAGGTAACCCAGCCCCCCAGATTAGTATAAGAGTGGTAGCTGGGCCCCAGGAGATTAGATTATCCTGAACCTGCAACTTGAACAGAAACTCTGGACCTTCGACATTCGACGAAAGAAGAAGACTGAAGAATCTCCCTTGTGGCCAAGGAGTGGCTACCCTGTGCAAACAGGCACCATCAAGAGACTACCTTTTGCTTTGCTGAAGTTCTACGAGGGACCAACTGCAGAGCCCGACCAGAGCCTTGACTTCCAGACTTCTCCGACCCTGATCCACATCCACAGCCGAGCTGAGATCCGTGGAGGCGACGAGAGACGTGGGACCGGCTACCTGGGAAAAGTGGCGAGTATCTTCCAGCGCAGCTTCTGAGGTACCCTCGAAGTTGTGCACCGGGGATTGAGAAGCCCCAACCCCAAGCACCATCTGCACCGAAGATCAGCCCCCCACACTCCACGAGTCCTGCGTGGGGCCCTTCTGCATTTTCCTGCTTGCCGCACCTGTCTGGTTGCTTGCCCGTTGGCTAGTGGCCTTTGTGACGACGCATCCAGAAATCTTCACTGCTGGTTTGGCTCCTCCAGACTGGCTCCCACTTCCTTGCAAAAGAGAAGCACCCCAGACCTTCCTGGTCTGCACCAGAGGCAAGTCCTCCGTTCTTCGTGGGTTCGGCTTGCCAAGGCTTGGTGAGTCCTAGTCCAACTTCGACGCCGCCAACAGCAAGAGCCTTCGTGGGACAGCTCGCCTCCTGGTCCTGGTCGTCCTCGACGTTCCCTGGTCCTCGTGGCTGCAGCGACAAGCTTCACCTTCACCTGCAATCTTCACAACATCGCCTGGCTCCTTCCTGGTTCCACGTGGTCACTGGCTAGTGACCTTGACTCTGTCCCTTCTGCTTGCAGGTATCCTCTCTTCTTGATCCCAACCTTGGGATCCACCGGACACTCTTCACTGACTGCCTGTCAGCAACTTTCCTTCAGGCATCCATAGAAGTCCACGACGAAACCCGACGCAAGTTCACACCTATGCACCCGCAGTCCGTGGGCTAGGTAACTTGGGTACTTCGGTGCTCACAAGGGTAGTGACTATCCTAGGGTCTAGTTTCCGAGTCTCGACTCTCTAGCTGCTTCAGAAGTGTCCTTAAACTGTTAATTTCAAACAACTACTATTTCTATCGACTTTTACGCATTACGCGTGAGTGTTTCCACTCTGCACCTGAATCCCGTGGGCCTCCCACTTCCTAACTGTTGCTAGTGCAGTGTAGCCCCAGCGATTCCCTAGGCCTAGGCCTATCCTATTTCCGTGACAGTGGTCCTTATACCACTTACTTAGTATATGGTTTGCGTGGCCCCTAGGGCCTAACTGTATTACTTACCTGTGTGACTTAATGTATGCTTAAATAAGACTGTGTTGTACTTACCTCTAATCTCATAAAGAGTGCTGAGGGTTTGACTAGAATAAATACACTTTATTTTATATATATATCTGTTGTGGTGTCCTTTCATTTGGTATTCAAGGGATTATATATGGTATCACAGCTGGCTTCACATGCCATTCAGAGTTTAGCCTAAGACTGCTCTTGTCCATGCTACCACTAGGATAGCTGGTCTATAAGGTTGACTTTACAACCAAATCACCATAAGGGTTGTTTGGACTGATATAAGGTGTACACTAGAACTAGTGACATCATACATCAGGCCAACTTCTCACAGTCCCCTGGTACAAAAAGAGGTGGGTCAATGGACACGCACTTGTAATAGGAGGTCAAAATATATGAGCTGACAAATCAACATCCTCACATATTCTGATTAATGTTAGTGAGGATCAGTGGTTCATAAATTCATGCCCAGAGCATGCAGTGAGACAGCAAAGGAAATGTTTTGCTACTAGTCATCAGTATACATATTCCATGGTTACACCTGGTAGTGATGAAAGAGGAAGACGTGGTCTTCTAATGCATTATCAATGATCTGGATATGTACTCAATATGGTTCATTCAGGCAGGTTGGGATACCTGAGCCGCTCTATACATTTACAATGGACATTATAGAGTGTTCAGAAATATAAAATGTTAGGATATATAGAAGATTCGTTAATAAGGCCAAGAACCAACAAGTAATCAAAATAAGAGGTACTACAGGTGTGTTAATGTATAGTAAACATCGCCTCAAAGGTAAATGGAATCCCAGCATCTCTACTCTTGTTACAGAAGGCATGAACAATTGGATGGGGCCAACAATAAGCTTCTACTATAAATTTCAATGTAACCATGTATTTTCCCCCAAACTTGGAGGACCATCTCAGAAAGTACAGGGTAGATCAACAAAAGAAGAGAAGTCCGGGCTTCTTAATCTGTTGTTGTATGTAAGATATGCTGTCCGATTAGTGCACCAAATGCTGCTGTGTTTGTTTTGAGATTGCAATTTTTTTACACTGTATTATTGAATCTTTGTTATATGAAAACTGCACACACCTACGACTGCTTACAAAATGGAAACTTGGCATGGCTGATTTGCAATATTTAAGACTAACTATTTACTAACGCAGGCACTGCACATTAAGCAGGTAATATACAGTGCCGCTTGGATCCCACACCATTAGCATATTACCGCCTCATCTGCCCTCCGGATCCCCTTACCTTTACATTGTTTGACGCTCAAACTTCACATTATTCCTTTTTGCCAGCTAACTTTCTCATATGTTCAATAATAGAAACCACTCTATTTAATACAAAAAAAGAATCAACCCCTCCTTCCTGTTTTTTTGTGTCTATCTAGGCTTTTTTCTTCAATGGAGAACCAGTCATGGTTTGGTTTTTAATCAAATAAAAGGTTGCCTGGGCCAATTTCTTTGCTTAAATGATTGTGGTGCCCACTGTGTCTTGAGGTTCAATGTTAATGGCCCATATCATTAAACATTATTGAAGGATGTTTGTAAGTGTGTCCCTACTTCAGTACGGGAATACGCACTGTAAAGCATTTCAGATGCCTCGTAATTTTTTTATATGAGTGTGTGGGTCTGCACTGAAAGCATTTTTAGTAAAAGATAAACTGTTGCCATGTGGATACCCCTGCTGGGCAAGGTATTTTAGCAAGTACCATGGAGTTTAGGCCATATCGCTATTGGGCAGAAACTTTTTATTTACAAGTGCCATGGTGTGCAGGTCCACGTGTACAGCCAACAAGGTTGAAAACATAGTGCTCAAGAAATCTGACCTGTAGCATCTACCGATCTTTTTCAGAGATGCTCAATAAAATATGAATAAATATATATATATATATATATATATTGTTTCCATCTGTGGCCCTCTGTCCCGGTTTTCAGGCTCTCTTTGGCGGTGCACTAAGGCACGGCAGAGCCTCACCGTTACGTATTCTTTAAGCTTTTGATTCGTTATGCACTCGCAGTTATCCGACCATTAATTTACTCCACTCCGTCGTGCTTTTCCACAGATGTTTTATTTTAAGCAAGCCAGCAACCCCTACACGTTTCGGTCTCCACCGAGACCTTGCTCAGGTGAGTCATAGTTGTCCGGTGGTCCGACAAAGGCAGCAACGTGGTCCTATGGCCACTGGACAAATATAACATGGAGGCACAAAAACAGCTACAAGACAGAGAATGCTACAGCCGCATTAGCCCTACCAGTATCTTTAGAATCAAAGAAAATTTCCACAAGGCTCTTTGCGAATGGAGAGGTGTGGGACTAATTTCAAAACAAGAACTTGAATTCTTAGAAAACAATTATCCGGTGACACCCCAACTGTATTTAATACCAAAGATCCATAAAAATGCCACTGATCCCCCAGGAAGACCAATCATAGTGGCCATAGGGGGACTTTTTGAGAATACATCAAGATATATTGATCATTTTCTCCAGCCTTCTGTCTGTGAACTTCCATCACATATTAGAGACACTGGAGATTTCTTGACGAAAATCTACGACATATCATGGAAAAAAAGACTTTGTACTAATGACACTTGATATAAATACACTATACACTAGCATAAGACACAAGGATGGTCTAAACGCTTTGAGCTATTACCTGGGGAAAAGACTAATACATTTGCACCAGTACACAATGATATTGTTACAAATGGCAGAATGGTGCCTAGACAATAATATCTTTATTTTTGACAAACTCTTCTACAAACACTTGCAGGGCAAAGCCATGGGTACTTGCTTCGCCCCCAGTAATGCGAATCTGCATATGGGCTGGTGGGAGGAGCAAGTACTCATGAAGACGCAGAAAAAAATCTATGACAGAAAATGTCAGTCGGTATGTTAGATATATAGATGATATTTTTATTCTCTGGCAGGGATCCCAGGAAAATGTGAGGATATTTGCAGAAGAATTAAATGATAACAACTTGAATCTATCCTTTACATGCAACACCAGTCAAGAGTCCATATTTTTAGATCTTGAAATGTATGTAGAGAACAACAAAATACAGTCTAGGGCCTACAGAAAACCCACCTCCGGCAATGCGATCCTCCACACTAGTAGCTTCCACCCCACTAGTCTCAAGGAGAGCATCCCATATGCGGATTGCCTCCGCATGAAGCACCAAAGAAGGGATGAAACAATCTACGGACAACCTCTTTCAAAGATTAGAGCGTAGAGGGTATATCGTTGAAACCTTAGCTACTGCAAAAGCTAAAAGTGTTAACATCAAAAGAGAGGATCTGTTTTTTCCACTAAAAGGTAAAAACAAAAGTACCAATAGTCAAACAGATACACCTAGACTCATTACAGGCTTTAATGTATACCATACAAACCTCTGCAAGATACTACACAGGCAATGGTGATCAGTTCGCAGTGACCCAGTTATTGGCCCTACCTGTGCAAGAGCACCTCCTATAACAGTCAGAAGAGCTAAATCAATGCACCAAGAGCTTGTATGTAATGCGCCAGCAATTGAGAAGGGATCAGATTAGCTCAAACCACAGAGAGGGTTTCATAAATGCTTTAAATGCAAAGCATGCAAGCATGGTGTTAATATAAGAACAGTCCAAATGCCTTTGAGACAATCCCCCTTTGAAATTCGTGGCAGCTACACTTTGCTGTCTACGTCCTCCAGTGTACATGTGTCAAACAATACCTGAGTAGTACCATTCACCCCGCTCATGTCCGTATACTGCAGCACCTTAGTGCCATCGCCAATGATGACCCTACTTACCCAGTCGCCAGACAAATAGACTCATGTCACGGAGGAAATACTCAAGATCTCTCCTTCTTTGTGATTGACACAGTCCCCAAAAACCGTAGGGGAGGGAACAGGCAGTTGACACTTAGGAGACTAGAATCGAGGTACATCATCCTGCTCAATTCTAAAATCCCAAATGGGCTGAATGCAGATGAGGCACTAAATGTACATCTGTAGCATTTTGACCGCTTGTCCCGCTCCAGACCCTATTCCTAAGCGTTAGGTCCATCTTTCACGTCACAATATTTTTTCTTTTACACATTTTTCACTCCTTAGTTAGTTATAATCTCCCACAGTTCGTGACTAAGGGCTCTGTGCGACATATACAAGCAATAAGATCTGCTATGAGATAGACCGACCCACTAGCCCACTTGGGCAGTACCTCACTTCCTTTCTTCTCATTTCTATCCGTTATAAATTGTATCTTGATATAAGGACATTTTTCGCAACATCCCCACATATTTTGCATTACTTCTGGTATAAGTGACAGACTTGTGCCCGTACATGCACAGACTTGGGATTTCCCTAAAATGTATACAATACTATGTTTATCACTAGTATATATGTGTAGTTGGTTAATGCTGTACCCATGAGGACAGAATAGAGTGAGAAACAAATTGAGTCTTTTCTCATGTTTTGTTCTAACCGAGCTCAAGCGCGCAACAATGTAACTGTGAGTATTCGTTCACAGTGTTTTTAAATTGTTATAATTTAGTATTGGAAATCACTTTGTTTAAATTATTGTTGTGCTGATATGGTCTCTGCCTATAACAATGATAATAATTTATTGATTTAATGCACAGTCATGTCTGTTGTGGTATGTAGAAACTTCTATGCCCATTAACTAGAATGTTTGCTGTGACAACCAACTAAGAGTGTTCACCATATATTGTGAAAATCCAATGGTGCCTGATGTAGTGATCAAGGCGGTTCGCCATCGAAACGCATCTAGGTCATCTTATGGAATAAAACTTTCTGTGTCATATTCCCACAGAAATCAAATTACATCATGGCCACAATTGATGTGGTTTCCTTATACACCTCCATTATTCACACAGATGGCTTAAAGGCATGCAAATATTTTATGAGATCTAGATCATTGAGTCTATTGAGCCATACCAACATGCTCCTCGAAATGATGTCCTTCTGTTTCAATAATAATGTTTTTGTATTTGATGGAAAATTCAATAGGCAGAATCAAGGCACTGCCATGGGGACATCATTCGCGCCAATCTCACCATGGGCTTTTGGGAGGCAGAATGCTTGTGGTCAGAAAGCAATAGCATCAACTTGGAGAGGGTGGTGCTATGGGTCCGTTATGTAGATGACCTGTTTCTCATTTGCAAAAGTGAGGAGGATTTGAAATGTTTTTTGTCATCTTTAAACACTAATTCCCTCAACCTCCAATTCACCTACATGTATAGCAGAATCTTTGTGGACTATATAGATATAAGAGTCTACATCGAAAATTTGAAAATTTGCACCACCCTCTTCTGCAATACCACATCATGTAACAGCATTCTACAAGCAAACAGTGCACACCCAAAAGCCCTGAAGTGTAGCATTCCGTAAGGAGAGTTCCTGCGGGCTAGCAGGAACTGCTCTGAGGAAGTGAAGTTTGAAAAATAGGTGACCACAATGCTAGATCTTTTCCAGAGAGGATATCCAATGACAGTCCTAGAAAATGTACGTGAAAGAGCCACCAATGCCAAGAGAAAGGATTTATTGTTACCTAAGGACACTAGAATGTCATCTGAGTCAAATGGGGAACCAATGACATTTATTACGGATTTTAACAGCTCAAATCAGAAGGTGAAACAGGTAATCAACAAACATTGGAGTGTCCTTAAAAAAGATCAGGAATTGAAACCTTTTATAAAAGAACATGCTAACATCACTTACAGAAAAGTACCGTCTTTGGGTGACTTATTGACACAAAGTTACTTCTCCAGTAAGAGTGTACAGCAAAAAACAACTTGGTTATCACAGAAAGGCTTTGTGAAATTCATAAAATGCAAAGCCTGTAATTATGGCCACAATATGTCAGAAATAACTACGATTCAAGGTTCAAAAAAAGTAATCAAGGAGAGGATCACATGTGAATCCACACATGTGGTCTACCTGTTAGAGTGCAGATGCGGCCAAAGGTACATCGGCAGCATGGTAAACAAACTCAAATTGCGCATCCTCCAACACTTGCGGGCCATATCAAATAAAGACTTCACATATGTGATGGCTAAACATATCTGGAAATAGCATGAAGGGATTTTAGACAAGAACACACTCTGGTACTGTGGCATTGAATATATAATGGCTAATATCAGAGGAGGAGATAGAGAGTTAACTCTAAGGCATGCAGAATCTAGATGGATTGTCAATTTGCGTACAGAGATGCCCTGGGGCCTAAATACAGATCTAGATTATACACCTTTCTGTAAATCTTCTCCTCTAGAAGAATGTGATGAAGAAATATGAATCCATTATTAGGAGTAGTGGAGAGTTTTATAACCTTGCATGGGACTGTCTGTTGATGAATAATTTTCTCTAGCAAAGAATTTTCTTTGTCTAAGTCTTCTCTTTGTTCAAAGATAATTTTTCTTTTTGATCATTTTTCTCCCTGTGTTGGAAATAATAAGTCTCATTCTGTTGTGTATAGGAATGTTAAAATAATTGGGCCTAACTAGTGATTTTAAATACTCTTTTTGAATCATCTATTGAGAACATGAAAACAATGCATTGGACATTTTTTACAGAGAGTAAGTTGGGTATTAATGACTATTTTTAGCGACAATATTTAGGAAGTGAATTAAGTATGTAGTGTTTACATTGGCATAAATCATCGATGGTGGTGGATTTTATTTTATAAAGGTTAGAAAGTATGTATAAGAGTTGTAATGTAAAATGAATTTATAGTAATTGATGTTTACTATCGTATGGGTTGGAGCCAAGTTGACATTATACAATACGTAATGAGGCTTTCATAGACAGGCACAAAGCACTTTAAACACATGCCGCAAAGCATAAAGCACTTTGACATATATTGGAGAGCCTGAACTGTATAGTTAGGTTTGTCGGTCTATTAAGTATCTTTAGTTATTTTAGAATGGACCAAATATAAACAGTTTCCGTTCCTTTCATATAAAGAGTACAGATATACCAGCATTAATGAGGATTATACATCTATTGGGTATAATCCGTCCTGAAATTCCTCCCCTCTTTGTACTTTTGTCCCTTACCTGAGGGAGTAAGCACTTGACACTATGCACTTTTTGTAAATATAAGGTACCTTATGGTTAGTAACATTTAATATCCTTCATACATCTTACCCTGTAGTTTAGGGAATAAGCACAATGCACTTTTTGTGAGTACAACTCACTTTAATTAGTGAACTATGTATCGTAACAAAGAAAATATATAAATAACCGCAACAATAGTTATCATAGAAACACTAGACAGGCAGTTGTAGAGCTTGCCTTCTAGGGGTAGAGACACATATTAGACAACCAATTCAGAGACTTGCATAGCACAGTATGAGACTCTGTGGTTAGGGAGATTATAAACATTCAAAAGAATATCGTATGACAAAATTGATTAATTTTATGATTTTATTTGAATTCTCAGTAGTATATTAACAAAAGTTGGCTTTTGGATAAGCTGAAGAGGATTGTCTTCCATCTGTTTCCTTTTCTTTTGTGTACTTTACAAGTGTATATATATTTTTTGAAAAGTTCTGTCACTGTAAAAGAAGCTACCAATAATCATGTTCCTATTATTCAATCATATAAGAAACAAACATTGAAATGTATCTCCTTTAATTAACTGACATTGTTTTTAATTGGTGGCAGGGGGAAATGAAGCATGCGTCCCCTTTAAATAGACACTCTTACTAGCACATTTTGACCCAGTAGAAGGCGCAAGCTGAAACGCGTAGGCCATTCTCTTTGTATGCACCCCTGGACTTTGCTGTTGCAGGTTTCGTAACCATGAGGCTTTCTGTAATAACTAAATAAAGCCCTTTGTTACCAGGACCTGTTTGTGCTGTCCTTCTGTATCGCACTGAGATTGTGTGGCAGTTACGGGAAGCCTATGTTGATATATATATATATATATATATATAAATATATATATATATATTGCACACACCGTCACGCTCCAAATACTGGCGGTAATTCA
The DNA here is from genome assembly GCF_964204655.1 of Triturus cristatus. Taxonomy (NCBI): domain Eukaryota; kingdom Metazoa; phylum Chordata; class Amphibia; order Caudata; family Salamandridae; genus Triturus; species Triturus cristatus. Next base: position 402,495,697 of record NC_140583.1, on the reverse strand, counting down.
CGGACACGGACTACAGGAATCGCTTGTTGTTATTTTATTTAGCAGTCGCCATTACACGTTTCAACTCACACAGAGTCTTGATCACATGACAATGCTGCGATAGTTTTCTTGCTATTTAAAGTGACAGTGCTTACACAGTGAATGACGTGCATTGACGACAGTCATAGAAATAGAAGATATCTTGCTTGTTGTAATATTTTCTGAGTTTTGAGCCCTTGAAACAGTTGGTATTGACTCATGTTAAACCAAAATTCCAAAACAATATAAATATGGAAATATACACATAGCTATATGAATTTCAATACATAACAGACAATTGTTAAAATTTAGTAGCAATTGTGCCTGTATGATATAAAATACATTTTATAAATATTGATAGTATATCATCAAATACATAGTATTCCTTGGATGCAAGTAGGTACTTAAATGTAGAATTGCTAATCAAGTTGATGAATATTCTCTTTTTGGTTTATATTTAGTAATTTCCAGTATCTGTATCACAAAAATCTACCTGTAACTAAGTATTAATAAAAAGTTGTAAATTAGATTCTAAACAAAAATATATATATGGATCACAGGTACAAAGTATCTTAAACAAATGGCTAGATATAATATTATCCAAAAAACTGTCATAAAAGGAAACTTCTGTGCAAATGTGCTGTGTACAAAATTGTGCTAAAAAGGAAACAATGTTATTTTACATACAAAATTAATTAATTTTTTGTGTCTACCATACTGTTGTATGTCATCACCAATAGTCTGAACTAAAGAATATCCTTTGAGCTTTAGGCACTGGAGAATGTTAGGTGTCAGAAAACGTGATGGGGAAATAAATTTATGCTTGATCTAAAAAGACACAAGCATATCAGTTATGACTATTCAAATGGAAAGGCCGGCAGTCAGCCTGGATATTGATGTAGTGATATATCTATGGAATATAGGACGTGGGCATGTCACATTATGCCTCCAAAATTTAATTCAGAAAACTCGTTGGCAACATTTCTCATCGATATAGACAATATATAAATATCATCAAATGATAATTTAAATAGAATCAAGTAAAAACCAAGGAAAAACAGGCGTTCTTACACATTCTATAGATACAGATCATGTTCATCTAATAAATAAATAAATAGATAAATGCATATAAAATTTGGATATAAATATGTAAATATATAAATAGTTAAATATAAGTCTGAATGCTGCTAACAATGTGAGAAACTGTGTAAAAATGAGGAAAGATAGTTAGAGTCATCAAGCGTGGCAGATGATAACCAGGAAAATTTTCTTTTTTTTCCCCCAATCTTTTTTTTACATCTGATGGTAATATCAAAGATTTTCCTTGGAAAGAACAGTTGATAGCTGATAACTATCATATGCAAGTATAAAGATCTTCAGTTACATTTAGACCATTCGGCTGTTTGGAATTCATTAATAGAATATATTTGGTTTCTAATCTGCGTAATGCCTCTTCTCTGTTGCCACCTCTACGGTTGGCTGGCACAGAATCAATGAGATAGTATTTCAAAAAGGCATTGTTGGAATCGTGTGTATCCCTGAAATGTCTAGCTACAGGATAAGTGTTGTCCAAATTGCTAATTGCTTGCAGATGTTGTAATATGCGTTTATGTGCCTGTAGTTTGGTACTTCCAATATATTGGAGGCCACATGGACACACAAGGACATACACTACATATTCCATTTAGCAGGTAAGAAGTTTGTTGACTTTAAACTGCCTAGGGCTTAAGGGAGTCACAAATGTTAGAGTGTTTATTGCATGCTGGCAGGCTTTGCATGTCTTGCATCTGAAAAAACCCTTGTGTGTTGATAGCCAATTACAATTGTCAATCACATCTGAGTTAGTTTTAACTAGACTGTCTCACATCGACTTGTCCCAACTGTAAGTAATGGTTAAATTGTTGGGCAAATCTGCTCCTATGACTGGATCATCCAGTATCAAAGGCCAGTTACGTTGTAGAATCTTACGAATTTCATTATGTTGTTTATTAATCTCTAGAAGTACTCTAAAGTTGGATTGTTTGGGCCTTTGAACGGTTGATCTTTGGGTTTCATAGTCATAGATTGGCTTATTGCCACATAGCAGATCTGATCATTCTACTGTCATTGATTTGGCAATGGCGCTGTCAATAGTTTTCCAAGAATAGCCTCTTGCTAAAAATCTGACCTTACTTTCAGTTTGGGCTTGTTTGAGGGTCACAGCATCACTGTTGACTCTTTTGAGTCTAAGCATTTCCCCATAGGGAATGCTATTGATGAGATGCCGGGGATGTGCACTAGTAGCGTGCAAAGTAGCATTGCCTGCCGTTTCTTTGCGATACAATTTTGTTTTGATCTTGTTATTTTTAATGTAGACTTGCATATCTAAGAAATTGACCGACTCAGCACTGATAGTTGCTGTCAATTGTATATTTAGAGAATTGTCATTCTAGGCTTTGACAAAATAGAGTGCAGACTGCTCTGACCCTGACCATATGACAAAAAGATCATCGATATATCGCAGCCAAACAATAATGTTATTTTGACATACCAACTGAAATTTTGTGTGGACACCATGTCATGAGTGATGTAATATGTGACGTCATCAGCAGTGCATTGCGGGCGCGCGAGTTATAGTTAGCTGAACTAACTATAACGGGGGAATTTCAATGGTTTTGTACGAGTGAAAAGTCCAGCTAACTATAACGCTCCTGAAACCTATGGTTTTTTCAGTGAATTTCTAAGGTTTTTTAAATGCTAATTCCTAACTATAACGTGCCTGAAATCTATGGTTTTTTCAGTGAATTTCAAAGGTTTTTTAAATGCTAATTTCTAACTATGCCTACAGAGATAGGACATGTGAAGAAAGAAGAAAAAACGCACAGAAAGAAAAAAAAGAAATGCAGAAAGAAGCAACAGAAGTCCTCAAAGACGAAGAAAAGTGCAGGAAGAAGGATAACGTGCAGAAAGAACAAACAGAAGAGCAGAAAGAAGCCTTGTTGCAAAATCATCCTGTACCCTCAACTTTTTCAGACGGATACTGGTGGTAACTGAGTCTGACTGACAAGTCCTAGAGCCAGTGCTATGTTAAAAGACACTCAGAATACAGTGAAAACGCCTACATATACTAGGGAACACTATGCGTTGGGGTCCCCCTGTGATCAGCATGACCTCCTCTGTAAGCCCCTAGTATATAATAGGGCAGGGGATTAAAACAACCTCTTAAAACGTGCCACAGGGCGTGTTTGCACACGTCACCTCAGGCCCCGTCCCCTCACTTCCCCACTGTGTAAACACGCCCTGTGGCAGTTTTAAGTTGGGAGATTAAGTCCCCTTGAATCCTGAGGGTCCCTAGAGTCCAACTAGACCACTAGGTAACTCCAGTAAGCGTCACAGAGCTGCGTTGCAGAGAGATGTAAAAAGGGGCACGGCCTAGACCACCTCTCTGCAACGCAGCGGAGTGGTGCTTACTGGAAGCACCTAGTGGGCTAGTTGGCCCCCAGGGACCTTCAGGATTGAAGGGGAATTATTTCCCCAACATAAAACGTGCCACAGGGCTTGTTTGCACACGTTAACTCAGGCCCCGTCCCCTCCCTTCACCACTGTGTAAACACACCCTGTGGCCATTTTTAGTTGGGAGATTAAGTTCATTTGAATCCTGAGGGTCCCTAGGGTCCAACTAGCCCACTAGGTACCTCCAGTATGCGCCACAGAGCTGCGTTGCAGAGAGGTGTAAAAAGTGGCCCGGCCTGGACCACCTCTCTGCAACGCAGCTCAGTGGCGCTTACTGGAAGCACCCGGTGGGCTAGTTAGCCCCCAGGGGCCCTCAGGATTGAAGGGGAATTATTTCCCCAACTTAAAACGCGCCACAGGGCTTGTTTGCACACGTCACCTCAGGCCCCGTCCCCTTCCTTCCCCACTGTGTAAACATGCCCTGTGGCCGTTTTTCAAGTTGGGAGATTAAGTCCCCTTGAATCCTGAGGATCCCTAGGGGCAAAATAGCCCACTAGGTACGTCCAGTAAGCGCCATTGCAGAGAGGTGTAAAAAGGGGCACGGCCTGCACCACCTCTCTGCAATGCAGAGCAGTGGCACTTACTGGAAGCACCTGGTGGGCTAGTTGGCCCCCAGGGTCCCTCAGGATTGAAAGGGAATTATTTCCCCAACTTAAAACGCGCCACAGGGCTTGTTTGCACACGTCACCTCAGGCCCCGTCCCCTCCCTTCACCACTGTGTAAACGCGCCCTGTGGCCGTTCTAAGTTGAGAGATTAAGTCCCCTTGAATCCTAAGGGTCCCTAGGGTCAAACTAGCCCACTAGGTACCTCCAGTAAGCGCCACAGAGCTGCGTTGCATAGAGGTGTAAAAAGGGGCGTGGCCTCAGAATACCTGTCTGCAAGGCAGCTCTCTGGCGCACACTGGAGATACCTGTTGGGCTAGTTGGCCCTCAGGGACCCTCAGTATTGAAGGGGAATTTCAATAATTATGTTTTTGTATTTGATGGAAAATTCAATAGGCAGAATCAAGGCACTGCCATGGGGACATCATTCGCGCCAATCTCACCATGGGCTTTTGGGAGGCAGAATGCTTGTGGTCAGAAAGCAATAGCATCAACTTGGAGAGGGTGGTGCTATGGGTCCGTTATGTAGATGACCTGTTTCTCATTTGCAAAAGTGAGGAGGATTTGAAATGTTTTTTGTCATCTTTAAACACTAATTCCCTCAACCTCCAATTCACCTACATGTATAGCAGAATCTTTGTGGACTATATAGATATAAGAGTCTACATCGAAAATTTGAAAATTTGCACCACCCTCTTCTGCAATACCACATCATGTAACAGCATTCTACAAGCAAACAGTGCACACCCAAAAGCCCTGAAGTGTAGCATTCCGTAAGGAGAGTTCCTGCGGGCTCGCAGGAACTGCTCTGAGGAAGTGAAGTTTGAAAAATAGGTGACCACAATGCTAGATCTTTTCCGGAGAGGATATCCAATGACAGTCCTAGAAAATGTACGTGAAAGAGCCACCAATGCCAAGAGAAAGGATTTATTGTTACCTAAGGACACTAGAATGTCATCTGAGTCAAATGGGGAACCAATGACATTTATTACGGATTTTAACAGCTCAAATCAGAAGGTGAAACAGGTAATCAACAAACATTGGAGTGTCCTTAAAAAAGATCAGGAATTGAAACCTTTTATAAAAGAACATGCTAACATCACTTACAGAAAAGTACCGTTTGTGGGTGACTTATTGACACAAAGTTACTTCTCCAGTAAGAGTGTACAGCAAAAAACAACTTGGTTATCACAGAAAGGCTTTGTGAAATTCATAAAATACAAAGCCTGTAATTATGGCCACAATATGTCAGAAATAACTACGATTCAAGGTTCAAAAAAAGTAATCAAGGAGAGGATCACATGTGAATCCACACATGTGGTCTACCTGTTAGAGTGCAGATGCGGCCAAAGGTACATCGGCAGCATGGTAAACAAACTCAAATTGCGCATCCTCCAACACTTGCGGGCCATATCAAATAAAGACTTCACATATGTGATGGCTAAACATATCTGGAAATAGCATGAAGGGATTTTAGACAAGAACACACTCTGGTACTGTGGCATTGAATATATAATGGCTAATATCAGAGGAGGAGATAGAGAGTTAACTCTAAGGCATGCAGAATCTAGATGGATTGTCAATTTGCGTACAGAGATGCCCTGGGGCCTAAATACAGATCTAGATTATACACCTTTCTGTAAATCTTCTCTTCTAGAAGAATGTGATGAAGAAATATGAATCCATTATTAGGAGTAGTGGAGAGTTTTATAACCATGCATGGGACTGTCTGTTGATGAATAATTTTCTCTAGCAAAGAATTTTCTTTGTCTAAGTCCTCTCTTTGTTCAAAGATAATTTTTCTTTTTGATCATTTTTCTCCCTGTGTTGGAAATAATAAGTCTCATTCTGTTGTGTATAGGAATGTTAAAATAATTGGGCCTAACTAGTGATTTTAAATACTCTTTTTGAATCATCTATTGAGAACATGAAAACAATGCATTGGACATTTTTTACAGAGAGTAAGTTGGGTATTAATGACTATTTTTAGCGACAATATTTAGGAAGTGAATTAAGTATGTAGTGTTTACATTGGCATAAATCATCGATGGTGGTGGATTTTATTTTATAAAGGTTAGAAAGTATGTATAAGAGTTGTAATGTAAAATGAATTTATAGTAATTGATGTTTACTATCGTATGGGTTGGAGTCAAGTTGACATTATACAATACGTAATGAGGCTTTCATAGACAGGCACAAAGCACTTTAAACACATGCCGCAAAGCATAAAGCACTTTGACATATATTGGAGAGCCTGAACTGTATAGTTAGGTTTGTCGGTCTATTAAGTATCTTTAGTTATTTTAGAATGGACCAAATATAAACAGTTTCCGTTCCTTTCATATAAAGAGTACAGATATACCAGCATTAATGAGGATTATACATCTATTGGGTATAATCCGTCCTGAAATTCCTCCCCTCTTTGTACTTTTGGCCCTTACCTGAGGGAGTAAGCACTTGACACTATGCACTTTTTGTAAATATAAGGTACCTTATGGTTAGTAACATTTAATATCCTTCATACATCTTACCCTGTAGTTTAGGGAATAAGCACAATGCACTTTTTGTGAGTACATCTCACTTTAATTAGTGAACTATGTATCGTAACAAAGAAAATATATAAATAACCGCAACAATAGTTATCATAGAAACACTAGACAGGCAGTTGTAGAGTTTGCCTTATAGGGGTAGAGACACATATTAGACAACCAATTCAGAGACTTGCATAGCACAGTATGAGACTCTGTGGTTAGGGAGATTATAAACATTCAAAAGAATATCGTATGACAAAATGATTAATTTTATGATTTTATTTGAATTCTCAGTAGTATATTAACAAAAGTTGGCTTTTGGATAAGCTGAAGAGGATTGTCTTCCATCTGTTTCCTTTTCTTTTGTGTACTTTACAAGTGTATATATATTTTTTGAAAAGTTCTGTCACTGTAAAAGAAGCTACCAATAATCATGTTCCTATTATTCAATCATATAAGAAACAAACATTGAAATGTATCTCCTTTAATTAACTGACATTGTTTTTAATTGGTGGCAGGGGGAAATGAAGCATGCTTCCCCTTTAAATAGACACTCTTACTAGCACATTTTGACCCAGTAGAAGGCGCAAGCTGAAACGCGTAGGCCATTCTCTTTGTATGCACCCCTGGACTTTGCTGTTGCTGGTTTCGTAACCATGAGGCTTTCTGTAATAACTAAATAAAGCCCTTTGTTACCAGGACCTGTTTGTGCTGTCCTTCTGTATCGCACTGAGATTGTGTGGCAGTTACGGGAAGCCTATGTTGATATATATATATATATATAAATATATATATATATATTGCACACACCGTCACGCTCCAAATACTGGCGGTAATTCACGGACACGGACTACAGGAATCGCTTGTTGTTATTTTATTTAGCAGTCGCCATTACACGTTTCAACTCACACAGAGTCTTGATCACATGACAATGCTGCGATAGTTTTCTTGCTATTTAAAGTGACAGTGCTTACACAGTGAATGACGTGCATTGACGACAGTCATAGAAATAGAAGATATCTTGCTTGTTGTAATATTTTCTGAGTTTTGAGCCCTTGAAACAGTTGGTATTGACTCATGTTAAACCAAAATTCCAAAACAATATAAATATGGAAATATACACATAGCTATATGAATTTCAATACATAACAGACAATTGTTAAAATTTAGTAGCAATTGTGCCTGTATGATATAAAATACATTTTATAAATATTGATAGTATATCATCAAATACATAGTATTCCTTGGATGCAAGTAGGTACTTAAATGTAGAATTGCTAATCAAGTTGATGAATATTCTCTTTTTGGTTTATATTTAGTAATTTCCAGTATCTGTATCACAAAAATACTTATCTACCTGTAACTAAGTATTAATAAAAAGTTGTAAATTAGATTCTAAACAAAAATATATATATGGATCACCGGTACAAAGTATCTTAAACAAATGGCTAGATATAATATTATCCAAAAAACTGTCATAAAAGGAAACTTCTGTGCAAATGTGCTGTGTACAAAATTGTGCTAAAAAGGAAACAATGTTATTTTACATACAAAATTAATTAATTTTTTGTGTCTACCATACTGTTGTATGTCATCACCAATAGTCTGAACTAAAGAATATCCTTTGAGCTTTAGGCACTGGAGAATGTTAGGTGTCAGAAAACGTGATGGGGAAATAAATTTATGCTTGATCTAAAAAGACACAAGCATATCAGTTATGACTATTCAAATGGAAAGGCCGGCAGTCAGCCTGGATATTGATGTAGTGATATATCTATGGAATATAGGACGTGGGCATGTCACATTATGCCTCCAAAATTTAATTCAGAAAACTCGTTGGCAACATTTCTCATCGATATAGACAATATATAAATATCATCAAATGATAATTTAAATAGAATCAAGTAAAAACCAAGGAAAAACAGGCGTTCTTACACATTCTATAGATACAGATCATGTTCATCTAATAAATAAATAAATAGATAAATGCATATAAAATTTGGATATAAATATGTAAATATATAAATAGTTAAATATAAGTCTGAATGCTGCTAACAATGTGAGAAACTGTGTAAAAATGAGGAAAGATAGTTAGAGTCATCAAGCGTGGCAGATGATAACCAGGAAAATGTTCTTTTTTTTCCCCCAATCTTTTTTTTACATCTGATGGTAATATCAAAGATTTTCCTTGGAAAGAACAGTTGATAGCTGATAACTATCATATGCAAGTATAAAGATCTTCAGTTACATTTAGACCATTCGGCGGTTTGGAATTCATTAATAGAATATATTTGGTTTCTAATCTGCGTAATGCCTCTTCTCTGTTGCCAGCTCTACGGTTGGCTGGCACAGAATCAATGAGATAGTATTTCAAAAAGGCATTGTTGGAATCGTGTGTATCCCTGAAATGTCTAGCTACAGGATAAGTGTTGTCCAAATTGCTAATTGCTTGCAGATGTTGTAATATGCGTTTATGTGCCTGTAGTTTGGTACTTCCAATATATTGGAGGCCACATGGACACACAAGGCATACACTACATATTCCATTTAGCAGGTAAGAAGTTTGTTGACTTTAAACTGCCTAGGGCTTAAGGGAGTCACAAATGTTAGAGTGTTTATTGCATGCTGGCAGGCTTTGCATGTCTTGCATCTGAAAAAACCCTTGTGTGTTGATAGCCAATTACAATTGTCAATCACATCTGAGTTAGTTTTAACTAGACTGTCTCACATCGACTTGTCCTAACTGTAAGTAATGGTTAAATTGTTGGGCAAATCTGCTCCTATGACTGGATCATCCAGTATCAAAGGCCAGTTACGTTGTAGAATCTTACGAATTTCATTATGTTGTTTATTAATCTCTAGAATTACTCTAAAGTTGGATTGTTTGGGCCTTTGAACGGTTGATCTTTGGGTTTCATAGTCATAGATTGGCTTATTGCCACATAGCAGATCTGATCATTCTACTGTCATTGATTTGGCAATGGCGCTGTCAATAGTTTTCCAAGAATAGCCTCTTGCTAAAAATCTGACCTTACTTTCAGTTTGGGCTTGTTTGAGGGTCACAGCATCACTGTTGACTCTTTTGAGTCTAAGCATTTCCCCATAGGGAATGCTATTGATGAGATGCCGGGGATGTGCACTAGTAGCGTGCAAAGTAGCATTGCCTGCCGTTTCTTTGCGATACAATTTTGTTTTGATCTTGTTATTTTTTTTTTTATTTATTTTTTTTTTTTTCGAAACCGTTTATTACATTTTGAAAAAGTTACAGGTATGGGCCTACAACCACCCGGCCGGCCGCTAGAGTGACAAAAGCATATGACATACATACAGTAAGAGTCTCTTGGCGGTGTAGATTGGTAAAGCAGGAGACATCAATAGCGCAGGCCGCATAACTCCAAGCCCACAATACGGTTTCCTTTTATCAAAACAGAACAACACAAAAAACCGCACCCGCAAGGCAACCCGCAATCCAAAGTGACGACACGTGCTCCGTAAGTGGGGGATCCCAACCAGCAGCAAGACTCTGAAGAGGGGAATGGGAGTAGATCAGGGACTGGGGAACCACGTGCCCACGGCTGAGGGAGGGGGGTCGGCTAGGGGGACGGAGCTGGCGAGGCAGCCGGTAGCAGTGGCGGCTCACAAATACCCCCGCGGTAGGCGTTCCAGGGGCCCCAGATTTTCACCCACGCCCCGGGCCTACCCCTCGCCACATACACCACCTTTTCACGAAACATACACCAATCCATATGTTCTTTCCAGGCCAACACCGCCGGGGGCCTCTGGGATCCCCACAATTGAGCAATGTCACGCTTAGCTATCATGTATCCCAGAGTCACCCACCGCGTCTGCGGGACCGAATAGTCATTTGGTTCCCACACATTCAGCAAGCATCTCCTCGCTTCAGGCAACAGCGCGACACGCGTAACCACACGCAGAACCTCATGCACACCACGCCAGAATCGCTCCACCTTTGGGCACTCCCACAATATATGCATGAAAGTTGCCAAAGCACCACAGCCACGCTTACACAATCCGTCACCAGCAAAGCCCATACGTAGAAGCCTTGGCCCCGTCACGTAAACCCGGTGAAGGATCTTAAGCTGGACGAAGCGAAGGCGAGCCGGGATGGCCACCTCCTTTGGAGAGGCCACCGCGGAAATCCAATCCTCGTCGTCCAGTTCCAGCCCGTCGGCAACCCAGGCCTCGCGGAGACTAGTCAGCAGGCACGATCTGTCGTTGATCAGTTTTTTATATATAAGGGAGATTGTGCTGTCTGGAACATGGCCATCCAGCACTCTGTCCTCCAGGGGGGAAGACTCCGGGATGGACGCGACATCCGGAAAGACGGAGCCCAGCGCGTGGCGGACTTGTAGGTACCGAAAGTACTCACTGCCTTGCAGCTGAAACTCCGTCTGCAGCGTCTCAAAGGTTTTGAATCCCCCCCTCGTCCAGAGATCTCCCACCGTGCTGATTCCGATCGTGTCCCACTTCTCGAAGCCCTTCGATGTCCACAGGGAGCCCAGCCTCTCAGACGCATATAGCGGTGACGCCCGGGTCAAACGGTCCTTCCATCCCATAGCTGCATTAGCCGCGTGCCAGACACGCACCATGACACGCGTCGGTCCCGTCAGACGGGAGTCGGGCGCGCCAGAGTAGAGCGCTCGATTGTAATCGCCACCGGGCAGGAGCATCTTGTCCATTTCAAATGCCGGGTTCAAGGCGGGCCCGTAAAGGCCATGATTAATTGCAGCTAGTTGGGAGGCCCAGTAATACCGTTTAATGTCCGGGAGGGCGACCCCCCCATCGTACCACGGGAGCGTCAATTTGGCCAGAGCAATGCGTGGCCTCCCGTCCCAGAACAGGCGCCGCTGGAGGCTCTCCACCTCACGGAAGTAGCGCGCCGGAACCAAGTCCATAGTGTTCTGGAGGGCGTACAGAAAGCGCGGCAAGGACATCATCTTAAACAAGGCCGCTCGGCCAAGCGGCGAAAGCGGAAGACGCCGCCAACGCGCAACGTCCTCCTTCAAGCGCTGGAGGGGGGGTAGCAAGTTCCGCTCATAACGGGCCTCCGGGTCTAGAGTAATATATATACCCAGGTACCGGAACCCCTGGGAGGCAATCTGGATCGGACAGTCCCGTGGTAGGGCCGGAGCCTCCCCGGAAAGCACATATATGCAGGATTTCGCCCAGTTGATGACGAGGCCTGAGTTACGACCGAAGGAGCGCAAAACATCAACCAGGACAATCAGAGATTTACGCGGGGAGGCGAGATACAAAAGGATATCATCGGCGTAGAGGGACACGCGGTCCTCATGCTCGGGGGTCCAGCGGAGACCACGGATAGAAGGGTGCCACTGTAGCCACTCCGCCAAGGGCTCCAAGGCCAGTGCAAACAGGAGCGGCGACAAGGGGCAACCCTGACGCGTGCCCCGCCCCAGCGCGAATGGGGCCGAGACTCGCCCATTTACCACCACCTGCGCCAACGGGCCCGAATACAACAATTTGACCCAGCTAATGAATCCCGGTCCAAATCCAAATTTCGCCAGCATCGCCCAGATGTATGGCCATTCAAGCGTGTCAAACGCCATGGTGGCGTCCAAGGACGCCAAGATGGCCGGCTCCCGCACAAACGGGACACGCGCGAGCACCCCGTGCAAGCGTCGCAGATTAAGAGCCGTGTTGCGGTGGGGTATAAAGCCAGATTGGTCTTGGTGGACCAAATCGCCCACCACGCCGACCAACCGGTTGGCCAACACCTTGGCGAGGATTTTGGGCTCCGCGTTCAAGAGCGAGATCGGCCTATAGGATGTGACCCGCTCACGGGGTCTCCCCTCCTTGTGGATCACCACGATTGTGGCCAGACGCTGGTCCGGCGGGAGGGAACCCTGCGAGTGGGCCGCCAGGAACATCGCGCGCAGGTGGGGCGCTAGTACATCCGGGCGTAGCTTGTAAAGCTCGATGGGGATACCATTGGGGCCCATGGCCTTGCCGGATGCGACCGAGCGAATAGCCAGGGCAATTTCGTCCGAGGTGGGAGGAGCGTCCAGCAAATCCCTGTCCTCCACCGCAAGGGAGGGCAGCGCGATGTCCCGAAGCAGGGCATGGGAATCTTCCTCCGAGCAGGGGGAAACCGGGGAGTACACCTCGCGGAAGTAATCCGCGAAGCAGGAGACAATGGCTTCCGGCTCGGTGACACACGCACCATCCATCCTCTCAATCAAAGGAACCACACGACTCGCTCTCTCCCTCTTATCCAACCACGCAATCAATTTGCCAGCCTTATCACCCACATCATACAATCGCCCCTGCTGCTCTCTACTGAGGCCCCTGGCCGCCTCCGTGACGAGGGCCCTATAGGCCGCCTGCTTGAGGTGTAAAACATGCAGCTTGGCCTCCGTTACCCCGCTCCCCAGGTCACCCTCCAGTTCCGCAATCTCGGCCTCCACCCGGGTCACTTCCTCCCGCTCGCGCCTCCGGGCATGGGAGATAAAGGAGAGGGCCTCCCCTCTGAGAACTACCTTAAAAGCCTCCCACAGGGAGATGGCCGAAGGGACAGACCCCACATTCTCGTCAAAATATCGCTGTAAGGAGTTGATCAAGTCGGCACGAATGGTGGGGTCGCGCAAATACCATGCATTAATTGGGGCCACCCTGCCCTCCCCCCTCGGGAAGACATCGAAATGCAACAGCAATGGGGAGTGATCTGAAATACCCCGCGCCAGATGGCACACCTCCCCCACCCTCCCAGCATAGGCCGCCGGGACAAGGATGTAATCAAGCCGCGAGAGGCTACCATGGGCACCCGAGTGGAAGGTGTATTGCAGCTGTGCGGGATGCTTTAGTCGCCAGCAATCCACCAGGCCCAGTGTGTCTAAAAGGCCGGACAGCCACGCCTGTGCCCGGGGGAGGTCCCTAGGGGGATGACGATCCATAGACCCAGAAGCTACCACATTAAAGTCCCCCCCAACCACCAGCAGGCCACCCGGAAGGTCCAAGAGGAGGCGCCCCAGATCCGCAAATGTAGTAGCTTGTAACCCAGGCGGGACGTACACTGATATAAAAATAAACACTCTACCCTCCATTCTACCCACCAGGACAGTGTAGCGTCCCCTCTCATCATGGCGCACCTCATCAATCTCCAACGGGAGCGAGTTCTTGATCATGATACCCACCCCCCGCGAGCCCGAAGTAAAGCCCGAATGGGCCACCAAACGATAGCCCCGCCGATTCATAGCATGAAAGGAGTTACCTATAAGGTGTGTCTCCTGCAGGAAGACAACATCTGGTGAAATACGTTTCAGGTACTGCAGGACCACACCACGCTTAATCCTATCCCCCAGGCCGTTAACATTCCATGACAACACGGTCAAATCCCTACCCCCCATCGTACGTAGAAACAATCAGTCGTCCCCCACAGAGCATCTTGAGAGCAACAATACCGTAGCGGGTTTGCCTTGCGGTGCAAACAAACAACACACCCCCCCCACCCCCCCATCCCAACAGAACTCCCCCCTCCCTGCACCCCTGCATGAGCCCAGACAGCCCCCCCAAAGTGCAGTGTGCCTGTCGCCCCATAAATGAAAACTAACTAGTCCCCCAGAGGAGGAGGGAAGCCCCCAACAGACCCCGAACGACCTCCATAGGAGGGGAACATATACGATCAATAAATGGTAAAGGAATGTTGTCCAGAGCAAGGCCTATTATTCACCCCTCAATTCTGATCCGGCGGGCCCTCCCCGCTGACCGCACCCCCCCCACCCCCTCGGCCCCGATCTCCAGGCAGAGTGTCCAACCAGTCCCCAGCCGCCTCGGGTCGGTCAAAGAAGTGCGTGCGACCATCCACCTCCACCCTCAGCTTAGCTGGAAAAAGCATTGAGTACTTAAGGTTCAGGTCCCGTAAGCGACGTTTAACACCGAGAAAACTCAGTCTCTGCTTTTGGACCGCCGGAGTAAAGTCTGGGTAGAAATGCACATCCATGTTATCAAGCTTGACCGGTCCCTGTTGCCTGGAGGTCTGCAGGATAGCGTCTCTGTCCCGAAAGTTAAAAATCCGGGCAATGAGAGGCCGTGGCGGGGCACCGGCCTTAGGTCTGCCCCCAGGGACCCGGTGAGCACGTTCCACCGCAAAAAGCTTACTCAGCCCCCGGGGCTGGAGATGGGTAAGGATCAATTCTTCCACAAAAAGATCTGCCGCCTCCGCCTCTCGTCCCTCCGGCACCCCCACAATACGAACATTATTCCTCCGGGCCCGACCCTCGGAATCCTCCAGTCGCCGGTCCATCAGGGCGCTCGCCTGGCCAAGCCGGCGCACCTCCTTCTGGAGGGCCACCACATCCGTCGTGAGGCTCGTTGTAGTGTGGGCCAGGGAATCGACCCGGTCATTCGTTTTGGACAAGTCAGCCCTCACGAGGCTCACATCCACAAGGACCGAGTCTATTTTTTGCGCTAGGGTGTCGAAGCGCTGGTCCACCGAGGCCTTCATCTCTGCGATGGCGCCCATGACGTCCCGGAGGGTCAGATCCACCGGCTGAGCAGATGCCTCCGTCGGGCCCGCCGGGGATGTGCGCGATGTCTCCGGAGATCCCTTCTGGAGAGTGTAGCGGTCCATACTGTTGGATTGGTGCGCCGGGCCACGGCGGGTCGTCTTCACCTTCGCCCGGTCGCCATCTTGTTTGGTGGACATGCTTGCTCTCCCAACGTCGTGCCAATCTCCTCGAACGGGCCGATAAACCAGTTCACGGGTTCCGGGGGGGGGGGAGGGCGACCACTGGACCTCAGGACGACCCACAGTCGGCGGGCCAGCCGGGCACCTGGACAAGGCCACACCACCGCACCCCGCTCCGCAGCCCTACCTCGCTTGAGGGCAAGGAGGGCGCAAAAGCGAAAGTGAAAGCGCGGGGTACGCGAGTCGCCCAGCCTTGCCCGCCGCTGTTGTTCACTTTGTCCCCGTATCGCCCCACTACTCCAATCCGGGGGGCCGGCGCGGAGAAGGCCGCAACCTTCGATCGGTGCTCCCACCGGTGTCCGGGGTCCGATTCGAACCCGAAAAGCGGGTGGCGCCTCAGCTCGGGTTCACCGACACAGTCCCCTCAACAAGGACAGGATATCGCCAGGATTAATTCAGGAGGTCGCGGAGGTCCTCGGGAGCCTCGCACCTACGCGGCCATCTTGGTTGCGCGCTAGGCTCCTCCTCCCGATCTTGTTATTTTTAATGTAGACTTGCATATCTAAGAAATTGACCGACTCAGCACTGATAGTTGCTGTCAATTGTATATTTAGAGAATTGTCATTCTAGGCTTTGACAAAATAGAGTGCAGACTGCTCTGACCCTGACCATATGACAAAAAGATCATCGATATATCGCAGCCAAACAATAATGTTATTTTGACATACCAACTGAAATTTTGTGTGGACACCATGTCATGAGTGATGTAATATGTGACGTCATCAGCAGTGCATTGCGGGCGCGCGAGTTATAGTTAGCTGAACTAACTATAACGGGGGAATTTCAATGGTTTTGTACGAGTGAAAAGTCCAGCTAACTATAACGCTCCTGAAACCTATGTTTTTTTCAGTGAATTTCTAAGGTTTTTTAAATGCTAATTCCTAACTATAACGTGCCTGAAACCTATGGTTTTTTCAGTGAATTTCAAAGGTTTTTTAAATGCTAATTTCTAACTATGCCTACAGAGATAGGACATGTGAAGAAAGAAGAAAAAACGCACAGAAAGAAAAAAAAGAAATGCAGAAAGAAGCAACAGAAGTCCTCAAAGACGAAGAAAAGTGCAGGAAGAAGGATAACGTGCAGAAAGAACAAACAGAAGAGCAGAAAGAAGCCTTGTTGCAAAATCATCCTGTACCCTCAACTTTTTCAGACGGATACTGGTGGTAACTGAGTCTGACTGACAAGTCCTAGAGCCAGTGCTATGTTAAAAGACACTCAGAATACAGTGAAAACACCTACATATACTAGGGAACACTATGCGTTGGGGTCCCCCTGTGATCAGCATGACCTCCTCTGTAAGCCCCTAGTATATAATAGGGCAGGGGATTAAAACAACCTCTTAAAACGTGCCACAGGGCGTGTTTGCACACGTCACCTCAGGCCCCGTCCCCTCACTTCCCCACTGTGTAAACACGCCCTGTGGCAGTTTTAAGTTGGGAGATTACGTCCCCTTGAATCCTGAGGGTCCCTAGAGTCCAACTAGACCACTAGGTAACTCCAGTAAGCGTCACAGAGCTGCGTTGCAGAGAGATGTAAAAAGGGGCACGGCCTAGACCACCTCTCTGCAACGCAGCGGAGTGGTGCTTACTGGAAGCACCTAGTGGGCTAGTTGGCCCCCAGGGACCTTCAGGATTGAAGGGGAATTATTTCCCCAACATAAAACGTGCCACAGGGCTTGTTTGCACACGTTAACTCAGGCCCCGTCCCCTCCCTTCACCACTGTGTAAACACGCCCTGTGGCCATTTTTAGTTGGGAGATTAAGTTCATTTGAATCCTGAGGGTCCCTAGGGTCCAACTAGCCCACTAGGTACCTCCAGTATGCGCCACAGAGCTGCGTTGCAGAGAGGTGTAAAAAGTGGCACGGCCTGGACCACCTCTCTGCAACGCAGCTCAGTGGCGCTTACTGGAAGCACCCGGTGGGCTAGTTAGCCCCCAGGGGCCCTCAGGATTGAAGGGGAATTATTTCCCCAACTTAAAACGCGCCACAGGGCTTGTTTGCACACGTCACCTCAGGCCCCGTCCCCTTCCTTCCCCACTGTGTAAACATGCCCTGTGGACGTTTTTCAAGTTGGGAGATTAAGTCCCCATGAATCCTGAGGATCCCTAGGGGCAAAATAGCCCACTAGGTACGTCCAGTAAGCGCCATTGCAGAGAGGTGTAAAAAGGGGCACGGCCTGCACCACCTCTCTGCAATGCAGAGCAGTGGCACTTACTGGAAGCACCTGGTAGGCTAGTTGGCCCCCAGGGTCCCTCAGGATTGAAAGGGAATTATTTCCCCAACTTAAAACGCGCCACAGGGCGTGTTTGCACACGTCACCTCAGGCCCCGTCCCCTCCCTTCACCACTGTGTAAACGCGCCCTGTGGCCGTTCTAAGTTGAGAGATTAAGTCCCCTTGAATCCTAAGGGTCCCTAGGGTCAAACTAGCCCACTAGGTACCTCCAGTAAGCACCACAGAGCTGCGTTGCATAGAGGTGTAAAAAGGGGCGTGGCCTCAGAATACCTGTCTGCAAGGCAGCTCTCTGGCGCACACTGGAGATACCTGTTGGGCTAGTTGGCCCTCAGGGACCCTCAGTATTGAAGGGGAATTAATTCCCCAACTTACAACTGGCCAAGGGGCGCGTTTGCAGAGTGCTGCAAGGAGAGGGCGTGGCCTCCAGCGCGATGCCGGTCTTTTATTTATTTTATTTTTTTAAGAAGGAGGGCTGTTTGGCCCCCCTTCTTTTTCTAATTTACTGGTCCTGGGGACCCCATCCCCCGGGTCTGCACCCTAAGTTTTTTTTGTTGAAAAAAATAAATTTGGCCCTCCCAAGGCCTTAATCGGCCCGGGGACCCCAACCCCCGGATCATGGCCTTTTTTTAATTTAAATTCTTTAGGAGGGGGCTGCGTTGCCCCCCTCCTCAGACCACTTATGGCTCCGGGGACCCCATCCCCCGGGGCCGGCCTTTGTTTTTTATTATTTTAAAAATATATATATTTAGAGAAACACCTAGGACATGCTGGACAAACCGTATGTACCTATCACCATGACGATTTGCGTGATATTCATTAAAAGGCGACTATGCATAGAATGAATCCACATGGAATGTATTTACACCGCTAGTGGAGCTCTGACGTGTCTGACGACCTACTGTACCTAATCCCGGTGCCCCCGCCAGTGGGTACTCTCCAAGTAGACACCCTTGTCGTTTATTTATACAAACATGGGTAGCTATTGACGGGCACATTTAATATACACGCACACCAAGCCATTCAAAGGGGATTCGACAAAAATTCGACCAAACTATGCAAAAAACCCCCCTCACGGTTAATAAAAAACACATCCACTGCCGGATGTGTAATACTTTTTATTTTACTCTCTGGAAAGGAGACGAACCTCACTTGAGAGTCACAGCGTGCTCCTGGCTGAGCCCAATGCTGTGTTATACCCACCAGTGCCCGCCGATTGCCTCACACCACTGTGTTGTATTCCTCCTGCTAGTGCGTACGCTATGACACTCTCTAGCCCATGCGCACTGTATCACCACCCCATGAATATGTCATGCCACACTTGCCTTCGCACGGGTTATATTGCCCCATCTAACGTGCCTTCCTCGATGTGTATGTTATAACGCACAGCGCTATGCCATACATATTACAATCTGGGATCCATATCTTTGTCACAGTGCATATGCAACGTTACACTCCCCAGCACATATTTTATATTACAACTTTAGAGACTAGTTATGTTACACAACACTGCCCTGTGCATATTACACTCCAAGGCGCATATCCCATAGCACGCGCTAGTGCCTGTGCTATCTCGCGCTCTCCAATGAATCTGTGATTGCGCACAATGTATTGCATATTATATTTCACGCCCAGGTTCATCTTATATCACACTTTTTGGTGCATAGTTTATACCATGTACTACATCTAGTTTTCATTTGGAATCGTGCTCTCAGGACTATGTTCTATATAACACTGCATCCACCTACCCTTTTCACGGGCATTACATTTTGCGATGGGGTGGAGGGTCAGGGGGTGTTTCTGCCAAGTGAGCCCAGAGTCACAGTCACAAACGTCCTCTTCTTCCTGAATAAAAGTGAGATTATGCTGCATACTTGTTCATATTTTAAGTAGTTCGCACATTCACACATTTTAAAAACAATAAAGTTCCTAATACCCACCTTCTCTGAACAGTTAGCTTGCTGCCCCATCCACCTCCTCCCTATCCTCTGTTGTCTGAATCTATGGACTAGCCTTCTCCCTCCTGCCATGCATGGTCTGATGTGCTGCCACTGCCCTCCATTTAGCATGATGTAACAGTCCACTCCTCCTGCCCTCCATTGCCCAATTCTATGGCCCATCATTGACCTCCTGCTTAGCCTCTGTGCTTAGCTTGCTGCCCCTATTCTCCTTCCCCCTGCCCTCCGATGTCTTTGTGCATGCCCCTGCTCCATCCTTTATGCCACTCCTATCTACTCTGAGTGTTCTGTTGAGCTGCCACTCCCCTCCCACCTGCCTAGCATTGTCAGATGACTGTAACCTGTCCCTGCCACCTCCACCCTGCCTGTCCACATGCCATGCCCCTATCCCCTTCCTCCTGTCCTCCATGGTCCATTTTACTGCCACACCCTTCTGCCCTCCCTGATCTGTTGTGCTGCAACTGCTCCTCCTGCCTGCCCCGCGCGGTCTGTTGAGGCCCCTTCCCCTGAACTCTCTTGTCTGTGCCCAGGTCCTGACCCTCCCTTCTATCCTCCATGGTCCTATGTGCATGCCCCTGCACCCTCCTTCTTGCCCATCATAGCCATTGTGCTGCCACTAACCCTCCCGCTTGCCGTGCATGGTCTTCTGTGCTGCCATGGCCCCTCCCACCTTCCCTGTGTGGTCAGCTAGCTGCCCCTGACCCCCCTCCCACCTTCCCTCCATGGTCTGTGTGTATGCCACCATAGTCTCATTGTTGCTCTCCATGGTGTGTCTTGTTTCTAGTGCACATCCTGCCTGACCTCCATGGTCATCTTGCTGCTCCTGCCCTGCCACCTTGCCCCCAGCCCTGTTTCCATGTGCAGACCCCCCATTCCCTCCCTCCTGGGTTGTCTGTTCCATTGTAATGCCCCTGATCCGTCCCTCCTGCCCTTTATGGTCTGTTATGCTGCAGCTTTCTCTCCTGTCTGTCCATTATGGTCATCTAGCTACCATTGCCTCTTTCCCATCTGTTCTCTGTTGTCCATGTGCATGGTCCTGTCCCCTCCCTATTGCTTTCTATGGATTATTGTGCTGCACTCCCGTCCCGCATGCGCTGTGTGGTGTATTGTGCTGCTGCAAACCCTGATGCCTGCCCTGTAGGGTCAGTTTGGTGCACCTCTCCATGTTCCTCCCCCAATTCCTCCTGCCTACCATGGTTCAATGTACCATACTTGCGAACATTTTGAACTTGGTAAGAGGGAGATTTTGAAAAAAAACTGGGGTATTGATTTTCCCCTTTGAGTTACATTGAAAAAGAGGAGGTTGTAGACAGGAGACAGATCAAATAAAGCCCATTTGAGCTTAAAAACATTGGACGTTTCCTGGCTGAAACGGGTCTGTTGGCATGTATGGTTGTACTACCACTGCCTCTTCCTTCTGCCCACAATGGTCTATTATATTGCCACAGCCTCTCTTGCCAGTCCTGTATTGTTGGTTTGTTGCCCCTGCCCCCCTTTCCACTGCCCTCCATAGTCTGTCGTGCTGCCACTGCCCTTCCTGCCTGCCCAGTGTGGTCAAATTGTTGCCTCTGCACTCTCCTACCTGCCTTCAATTTTCAGAGTCCGTGCCCCTGGCCTCTGCCTCTCAACAGTATCCCAATGAACAACTAGATTGCTAACATTCTATATTTATTACAAAAGTGTGGAACGACTGACGTCATCTTGATGTAATCAAAACTGTAATACCTAGAGTATTTCCTTTAGAAATTACATATATGAGAGGGTCTTATTTGCACCAAAATTATGGTTAGTGCTCTAAAAAACTAAAATGAGGACATATTTTCTGAGTTTTCAAATAGCGACAAAGAACTTTTAAATTATTTGTAATCTTTATGTTTTTTATCCAGTTGACCACTTGATTAAATGTTGCACCTTGGCGAGAGGATGTGGTGTTACTTCCAGAGCTGCAGACTTTGCAACTGGGGAACCAGGTTGGAGTTTCTGCTTCAGCTCAACATTCTGTGATTGTGGTCAAATCACTTAATCTCCCCATGTCTACAACCAAAATGAATTTGATCTTGTGTGATGTAACCAATGCTCATGTAAAGCATTCCAATACCTGACAAGTATGCACTATATAAAACTGCAAATACACAAAAAATAAGTGTTTTGCACACTTCAGTCATTAGGCTACATGTGGGCTACATCTGGGTGATATTTGTGCTGCATTTAGGCTCTTTTGTCTCTGGTGGCCATCTTGGGAGATTTATTTGTTATGAAGTTTCCTAATTTCCTCATTTACTGCAGTCTCCTCAGTAGGAAATGCTTTCAGTTTTTTACTTTGATTCCATCAAGAAGGTATTCAGATATGTCACACATTTGCCATAAATTCTGAATGTTAGCACTCTAGTTGCTCATGAGATCACTGTAGTAAAGCTACTGCTCACCACGGAAGTCTGCTGCTGGTATTAAAAGTGCATGTTTCAGTCTGCATGTTAGAATTTGTTTATGAAATAGAAGAGGATTTGAGAAGTCAGTCAGTCAAAAGTCTTTATTCGGTTTAAGTGCAAACCATAAAAGCATACTACAATAAAAAAACACTTAAAAACATACAAATTTCATTTAAAATGATCACTAATGGTAAAAAAAACCAAAAAAAAACATTAATACAAATTAATAAAACAGAGCAACGAATCAGTTAAAATTACGTTTAAAAAAGATGCAATTCATTTCCTCAGAAATCTAATTACAGCAGTTAAAAAATTTGCAATGTTAAAAGTTTCCCATACATCATTTAACATCTGAAGATACAGAAAAGCAGGTCTCACCTGCACAAAGCCTTTGTTTTTTAGTATAGGGACTAGAAAACGTTTCCTGATATCAATAAAGTGCTCACAGAAGAAAAGAAAATGTATTATATCTTGTTGTGAGAAATTGTCACAGGAACAAGGGCCGAGATCCTCAACCCTTTTCCAGCCTTTCCTTCCTCCAAGCAATAAATGTAATTGGTTGAGTCTGAACCTAGTCAATAAAAAACGGTGATTTACATTTGTAACATATCCTAAGTATGGTTCCATGGACAATGTTGTTTTGCATAGCTGATGAGCCCTAACGGTACCTTTTACCAGCTCATTACCTTCCCTTTCCATGGTAGATATGTGCATAAATGAATCTTTACACCATTCTATGTCACCCTTAACTAGGGTTTCTGGGGACTGATATAATTCAGGTCTACCTAGCTTTATGGCCAGGTTCTGAATATATTTCACCCAGGGTATACGTGACCCATAATCCAATGAAGTGCAATCTCTGATGATCGTATGATTGAGCTGTAGGTCCGGATTAAGCCAAGTGCTAATCCATTTTGATAAAGGGGCCAGGGCAATGCTGTCTTCTACATAACTAATTCCGAGCTCCTGATGGACATTATAATTGGCAGTTGAGGTCGGGACTGAGAGGAGGTTTTTTAAAAACCTATCCTCAACAATCTGGATGCTTTTAGCATTTTTAATGCCCCATACCTCTGCTCCATACATTGCCAAAGAGAAGCACTTGGCTCTATAAACTTGAATAAGGGCCTTCATTGGCCTAGCACCTAGCCTTCTAGCGAAGGCTAAGACAGCCACAGTCGCTCTAGATAAAACAATCTTTTTTGCAGTTAATTGGGTTACCCAGGAACCCTGATCATCAAAAAGAACACACAGATAAGGGAATGAAGATACCCTGGATAAAGGGTGGCCCCCACATGTGAAGGTTTTAGTCTTTGAGGATTTCGGACCAATAACCATAACATGTGATTTGGCAAAATTAACAGTTAAATCCAGCTCCTTCATGAAGGCCGCAAAGGAATCTAACAGTAACTGGAGGCCCACTCCCGTTCTTGCGAGTAAGGCGGCATCATCGGCGTATAAAAGTGCTGGCATTAAGCATTTCCCTGCACGCGGGATGTCATTACATGAGGTGATTAAGGCGCTATCTAAGTCATTTATATAAAGAGTAAAAAGCAGGGGTGCCAAAATGCACCCCTGTCTGACTCCGTTAGATATGGGTATGTCTTTTGTACATTTACCCAATTGATCATAACGTACCATAGCTGATAGATCCCTATGTAGATCAGCTAGGAAGTAGACAATGTTTTTATCTACTCCAAGGGATAGGAGCAAGGACCAAAGTTTTGACCTATTTACACGGTCAAAGGCCGATGACAGATCCATAAAGGCTATCAATAAAGTTCCCTTTTTGGCCACCGTGTATTTGCCTATTAATAGTTGTAAATTTAGGCATTGATCTATGGTGCCCATCCCCTTTCTAAATCCGTACTGGGCCTTAGAGAGTGTTCCTGTCTCCTCCAACCATCCAGTCAATTGAGCGAGGACCACCCTCCCCAGCACTTTCACAGAGGAGTCTATCAGAGATATAGGGCGATAACAACTCGGATCACCTCTATCGCCTTTTTTGTATATAGGTATGATGACTGATTTCGCCCAAGTCGGAGGCAATCCCAGTTGGCATGCATTGACAAAAACATTAAATAAAATTTTGGACCAAATAATTCAATCTGATTTAAAAAGGTCAGCCGGCACTCCATCAGGTCCCGGCGCCTTGTTACTTGTCATTTGCATGATAGCCTGCGTTACCTCTAATTCTGTAAAAGACAGGGTGTAGTTCTCCAGATTCAATGTAGGCGCCGTCCCAGAACCTTCTCCATCGTATACCTGTGAGAAGTGGGTAAACCATTTTTCTTCTTGAATACCGCAGTCAAGCTCATTATTACTTTTATCGCTAAAAAACGGCTTATTGACCACGGACCAAAATTTGGCGCTATTTTTAATAACATCTATAGATAAAAGTTCATTCCAAGCCTCTTCCCTGATATCATTTTTACGTTTAATCTGGGCCTTTTTATAGGCTTTCCTAAGTACAGTGATTTCTGCTTTATCGGGTGGAATTGCTTTCAGAGCTCTCATTAAATTTCGTTGGGCCAATGAACAACTATGATCAAACCATTTCTCACTATTTGTGGGTTTGGCCTTACAGACTTTTTTAAGGTCACTGTTAACCTGTGAACAGATTTTCCCATAGGCTGTCAGGACCTCTTTACCAATAATTCCATCTTGTAAACACATATTCATTTCTTCCCCAACCTTTTCCATCAGGTTTTCATTAAAGTCCTTTGGTACCACTCGGCACCATTTCAAGCGACGTATTTGATCGGTTGGCCTAATATCTAGTGTTCCGACAGTGAGATTGTCAGGAACTCTTTTCCTTAAGTCATCAGACAGGGTCATCTGGACAGAATTATGGTCACCATAGATAGACCAGTTGACATTGTACAGACTTACATTTCCTATTAAAGTAGTGCTTACAAAAATATAATCAATGGTGGAGCACAAACCACAACCTTTATATGTTGGGGTATCATTTAAATGGTTATCAGGATAAACCAAGTCATTTCCTACTAAGAGCTCATCTAGAAACATACCCTGCGATGTGTGCTCAAAATGTATGGTTCCTTGGTTAAAAGGACCTAAGCTGTCCCATATAGAACAATTACTTAAACAAGGATGAACATTAAAATCGCCAAGCACTATGACCGAATAAGGATTCTTATTTATATCATCATACAATTCTAAAAAATCATATAGACTGACTAAATGTTCATTTGGCGTGGTCTTTGTAAAAGAATTATAAAAATTAACAATGAGCCATTTCCCGTTAGAATTGGTTTGCTACTGCTCACCAGGGAAGTCTGCTGATGGTATTCAACGTGCATGTTTCAGTCTGCATGTCAGATTTTTTTTATGAAATAGAAGAGGATTTGAGAAGTCAAAATGTGCCCTAATTTTTCTTTCTGCAGAACTAATCATAATTTCTATGGCAAAATGAAGCCCCTCATTTTGTTCCTTTGTAAATTAAATGTTTTAAGTGTTACCACTTTATTCCAATGAAGATGGCTACAGGTGTGCCATACTTTTGTCATAAGTAAGACTGTTAGCGCTCTAGTTGTTCGTTAGAACACTCTGGGACATTCTGTCATTGGGCTATACTTGGGCTACATCTGGGTGATATTTGTGCTACATTTGGGCTCTTTTGTCTTTGGTGGCCATCTTGGGAGATTTATTTGTTATGAAGTTTCCTAATTTCCTCATTTACTGCAGATTCCTCAGTAGGAAATATTTTCAGTTTTTTACTTTGATTCCATCAAGAAGGCATTCAGATGTGTCACAAATTTGCCATAAATTCTGAATGTTGGTACTCTAGTTGCTCATTAGATCACTGTAGTAAAGCTACTGCTCACCAGGGAAGTCTGCTGCTGGTATTGAAAGTGCATGTTTCAGTCTGCATGTCAGAATTTTTTTAAGAAATAGAAGAGGATTTGAGAAGTCAATCAAAATGTGCCCTAATTTTTCTTTCTGCAGCACTAATCATACTTTCTATGGCACAATGAACCCCCTCATTTTGTTGCTTTTTAAATTAAATGTTTTAAGAGTTACCACTTTATTCCAACCAAGATGGCTTCAGGTGTGCCATTCGTTTGTCATAAGTAGGACTGTTAGCGCTCTAGTTGTTCTTTAGAACACTCTGGGAAGCTGCAGTAGAACACAAAGGAATCAACTGACAGTCTCTGCCCTTGTTGGATGTACATGTTTTACTGAGAATGTCAGACTTCATTCTCACATGACTGAGAAAGATAATGTGAATTTACAGAAAATATGCTCTCAGTTAGCTTATAGATCACCTTCCAAACCTCTGTGGGAAAAGCATGAGAAAATAGTTTTCTCTCAAACATGATTCATGATATCACAGCAGAAGGCTTTTTCACATGGTAAAATCACCTTAGAACACACCACAATTCCTAAAATGAGTATGGTACCATCAACAAATGATTTATAATGTAACTAAAGTCTTAAAACCTTCTATTAACTGCAATGCTTTTTAATGAGGTGCTATCATGTATATCGGTCCCAAGATGGCTACCAACACTTCTTGGATGAAGTGCTGACAGCCAATCAGATCTCAGGATGAGATGTGTGGTTAGGCTCCGCCCAGATATATATGTGATTTTACTTTTGATTTTCTCAGGAACTACTGAACGGATTTACACCATTTAAGCAAAAGGCACATGCCTGACCTGAGGACTACCTCTTTGCCAAATTTCAAGTAATTCTGTTCAGCCCTTCGACTAAAGGTCCTATGGGAAAATGCATGGGGAAAACGCATTTTGGGACCCCTCTTTTTTCTCAGCCCCCGCTTGACTAATCACCCCGAGACTTTCAGGGTAGGAGCTGAGCGGAGCGCCCCATTAGTTTTGAAAATTTCACGAAGATAAGTCAACCGGCGCCGAAGTTATTCAAAATAGAAATTTCAGATTTCCTATGGGAACTCGGTCCTAACTATAACTATCTACTGGCGACCGCCAGTAGATCATATATATATATATATATATATGATCTACTGGCGGTCGCCAGTAGATAGTTATAGTTAGGACCGTGTTTCCATAGGAAATCTGAAAATTCTATTTTGAATAACTTCGGCGCCGGTTGACGAATCCTCGCAAATGTTTCAAAATAGGTGGGGCGCTCCGCTCCGCTCCTACCCTGAAAGTCTCGGGGGGATTAGTCAAGCTGGGGCTGAGAAAAAAGGGGGGTCCCAAAACGCGTTTTCCCCATGCATTTTTCCATAGGGACCTTTAGTCCAAGGTACAGCCCGAACGGCTGAACAGAATTACTTGAAATTTGGCAGAGAGGTAGTCCTCAGGCCAGGGATGTGCCTTTTGAATATCTGGAGTCAATCTGTTCAGTAGTTCCTGAGAAAATTTCAGTTAAAAGTACATATATATCTATAAGCGCGCACCGTGCGGGAATGGTGAAAAAAAAAAATTAATAAATACATAACTTAGCATTTAAAAAACCGTACAAATTCACTTTAAAAACCATAGGTTTCACACATGTTGTAGTTAGGAATAAGCATTTAAAAAACCTTGCAAATTCACTTAAAAAACCATAGGTTTCACACGTTATAGTTAGCTGGACATTTCCCTCGTAAAAAACCAATGAAATTCCCCTGTTATAGATAGTGCAGGCAACTATAACTCACGCGACCGCAATCCTCTGCTGATGACGTCAGATATTACATCACTGATTACATATGTGTCTTTCTGAAAAATAAATATTTGTAATATATGTATAGCTAAAGATTAATGGAAGAAGACATGGGTAAATAGGTGTCTAAATACAGTGATGTAATATCTGACGTCATCAGCAGAGGATTGCGGTCGCGTGAGTTATAGTTGCCTGCACTAACTATAACGGGGGAATTTCATTGGTTTTTTACGAGGGAAATGTCCAGCTACCTATAACATGTGTGAAACCTATGGTTTTTTAAGTGAATTTTATATATATAAATAAATATATATTGCTCCACAGCTACAATCGCTGATTCTCCCGTCTCTGATGACGGCGATCCCGCAGCAGTGTAGTGAACCCCTTCAATGCACCAATAGTCTCCTCATTCAAAACGTAAGAAGAGATGGGCCGAAGCTCAATTTCTTCAGTGTGTATTGATTATGCAAGCAGCAAAAAACGCCTGATGCGTTTTGGAGCTCACCGCTCCTTGGTCACGGGTCAGTTGCGTTTGCTTCAATATTACATACTTACTTGTGATTTCACCACCATAAAAGTAGGACTACAGGTACTGCATTTTAAATAGTATTTGTGGCAGCCATCTTATAACAATGAACGTCATGTTTACCAGCCGCATAGAATTCATCACTTTCCTTCTTTTTAAGCTTTAAAACTAAACCAGACACTTTTTCATTTATTTAAGCATTTTCTATGGTTTCAGGATATTGAAAAAAAGAAAGAAAACAAGAGTGTTGTAAAAAAGAATATAGCTAATGATCTTGGGACACTCTTGGGGTCCTTAGATGAGCTATTTAAGCATAGTGGCACATAGGTTCCTCGGTATGTTGGAGAACAACCATGGCAAACACACACAGGTTGTCCTCTCCCCCTAATAATAAGGTATATGGGTTAAAAAACAAAAGAAAAGACGCAGATGCCTCAGCCAAAATGTCGGAAAAACAGTTGCAGAAACTGGTCAATCCATTTCTGAGGCTTTTAGAAAGCAGCAACATCTGATTCAGGACCAGGATGCCCGCTGGGTGACAGTGCGCTTTATAAGTGATGAAAATAAATAAGATTCCTCTCAGGCTTCCCATTCATCGTCTTCATCAGTTACTTCATCCTGGTCTTCTCTAAATTATGACAAGGAAAAGAACGGAGCTGCTCCTAGAGGGAAATATATTGAAAAGGAGGAGCTTCAACAGCTTTTATCATATCGTCATCTAACTTACATTTGCCCCAGGATAGTAACCAGCCATCTTGCAGTAGTAAATGCTTCAGGCAGCTTAATAGCTCAGCTATGCTATTAATGAATTTGGCAATTTTTAGGTTGAGCCTAGGCAGGGCATGCACTCTCTGCAAGACCTGCTGTATTCACTATAGGAGTGTAATCCCGCCTGCTGCTTGCCATTGGTTCACTCCTGCGTTGCTCTTATTTGCTGACTCCTCATTGGTTGGTGCTCCCGATACAACACTTCCATTTCTCCCTCGGCAGTACCGACCAACAACAGTGTCCTTACCCTGTTAGTGTTTATGTGTTCCTTTGGGGACTTCTTGTTTTGTTTGCCTTGGCTCATGTTTATTGTGAACATCTTTTCATAAACGTGAATGTGTGGCTACGTGTGTGCCTTTATATAAGCTGTAATACTCGAAGCTGGTTCCCTGAGTGCGGTCATTTATGAGTTTGTTGCTTTTTTACTTCCTTTTAACTGCTCCTTGTTTTACAAAGTTGCTTTCCGCCATTTTGCTTCGCACTTCTACTTCACATTATAATTCCTTCCCCGCACCCTCCCAGTGCAATAGAAGGCAGCCTACATCTGCAACTATGTTTCCGATTCAAAGAGCCCTCCCCCCACCCTCTGAGTGCAATGTATCCCGTTCAAAAATGCGCATCAACTGTATTTAAAACACTGCATGCATCTGTAACCCATGCATTGATTTTGGTCCAAAACTGAGTGTGGCATTACGGCTAGAGCTGCCAGGTTCGAGTCTCAGCTTCCTGGGATTCTGGGCAAATCACATATTCCCCATTCATCTAAAATATGCTATGACTTTATGCAATATAGCTCATTAGTCCAAGATGGCGGCCGCATGAAATATTCTTGTTTTACTCCTTCGCCTCTGTGTATGGCAGAAGCCGTTGCTCTTATCTTGCAGCAAGCTACACTTCCCTTCCTTCTTTTTCCCTTTCTTTTGGAGACCGGTTACGGTAAAGTGTGAGCATTGGTGTTTAATTATTTTGTTTATGTGGGTGCGGGTTGAACATCTCGAGTGTTGTGATTTTGTGGCTTCCCCAGGAATCTGGAAATTCTGCAGCCAGTTTCGGCTAGGGCAGGGGCTAGGGGAGACGTAGCGCCTGAATCGGGGACACCTGCGGAGGCATTTTCAAGGCTACTACGAGTCCCAGAAGGCCGAGGGACTGGGCCAGCAGCTGTGATTCCGCCCCATGTGACCGGGGACTCCTTCAAAACACCTCGCGCCTTCCGCTTCGCGGGAGACGCAGTGCCTGAATCGGGGACACCAGCGGAGGCATTTCCAAGGCTACTACGAGTCCCAGAAGGCCGAGGGACTGGGCCAGCGGCTGTGATTCCGCCCCATGTGACCGGGGACTCCTTCAAAACACCTCGTGCCTCCCGCTTCGCGGGAGACGCAGCGCCTGAATCGGGGACACCAGCGGAGGCATTTCCAAGGCTACTACGAGTCCCAGAAGGCCGAGGGACTGGGCCTGAGCTGTTATTCCGCCCCATGTGACCAGGGACTCCTTCAAAACACCTCGCGCCTTCCGCGTCGCGGGACGCGCTCGGGCAGGCGCCGGGCTAAGCCCGGGCAAAGGGCGGGCCGTCTGTGGCCGTCAGGGGCCAGAGGAGGCCAGGCCGGGCCATTCCCCATGGCTCCCGAGACCAAGGATTAATGATGGGTAAGCGGAAACTTCATATCACACAGGACCAGGGGGGGCCAAAGCGAAAGTTCCGAGAAAGTCGGCAACAATCATATCGTACCTTACGTCAGCAGTGGGGGTTCTAACTTCTGAAATTGCTCAGGCTGAGAGAGAACTTGGTCTTAAGGATAATGAAATACCACAACCTGGCTCTCTGCAGACCTTGGGGAGCCATCCCGTTTCACTAGAGCCGGTCGTTATTGTTGGTCCCCCAGCCTTGGTGGCTGAACAACAAAGTACAGCTGACGATGATTTGGGCCATGTCCCCTCTACATTCACGCCTAAACCTACGCCCCACAAGGCTCCTGTACCTAAAAGGCAATTGAAGCCCCAGTCAAAAGGCTCAAGGAAAACGAGTAAAAAAATCAAACAAGCGGGACCCCACATCTAATTGCACCTCTTCGGTCCCCAGCCCACAGTCTATGGACTCCCTTCACTCATCGGTTCGGGACATGGTGGAAAACATTTTCTCTAGCCGGCTTGAGAAGATTTTAACTAGTATTGCTAAAGATATTGTCGATACTTTGAATATGTGTGTCGCTAGCCTATTAGAGAAATGTGCCAAGATTGACTCCACACTTTTTTAAGTCAGGCTCGAAACACTACACAAACTAACATGCCTCTCAGTTCGGCGCATCTAACTTCAGCCGATCTTAGTAACAGGAGAGTGGGGGATTCTGCTAGGACTTTGGGTTTAAACAAGTCAAACTCTACTATGACAGCCCTAGAGGTAAGAGACACGGAGGTGCACCTGAGTAGGAACATTAATTCTACTGTCCAAAATAGACCTCAGGATAATCTTGTTAGTGGGCACTCTTCATGTAACATCTTAACCCAACCCTGCATTAATCTCCCTCCTGAGGCCGTCCCGTTGGTGGCCATCTTGGTCAGAGTCCCGCCCTTAGAGCATGGTAAGACTGAATCAACTGAAGCATTACTGGCAGTCACCAGGAAATGGTGTGACTTGAACTGTTCGGGCAACGCAAACATCTCACGTCACATCCTGACAGCTAGGCGGGTTGGCTGGATAGGTGGTACTAGGAAAAAACTTGAGGGGGATTGTGTGGTGGTCAATTTTAATAATCCCTTTGTAGCAACACGTTTGCTATGGGATGCCTCAGATTTGGCTGGGGAGGCTGGCAACATAAGGGCTGTCCCTCTAAGCTTTTTTTACCCATTGCCCCCCAGATCACTCAATATACGAGGGAGATATTGTCCTCCATCACGTCCTGTGCTCCTTTGGCTCCGGTGTCATGTGCTGCACATGGTGACGATCTTGCGTCTTGGAGTTCCCCTATAGTTCCTGTTCAGGTTGACCCCAAAAACAATAATACAGATAGGAGTGCTGATTCTATTTCCACATCTAATAGGTTTCAACCCCTGTCTCAGCTTGATGCCAATGACTGACTAGATTCTTCAGTCTCCACATTATGTAGTACTGGTAATGTAACAGCTAATTCAGGGGCCCCTGGAGACTTTGTGAAGATTATGAGCTGGAACGTAGCAGGGTTACGCTCCAAACAAGATGATGCAAACTGGCTAAAGTTTGTCGCAGGTTTTGACATTATAGCTCTACAGGAAACCTGGGCCAGAGAAAACAACCTGTGGATTGATGGTTTAAAATCCTATTTCCATCCTGCGCAACCATCGGCAGCAGGCAGAGCAAAGGGAGGGTTGTTGTTCCTTTTTTCCATAAAACTTAAGGTCAATATCTCCCAGTTAGACATAGCCTCCCATAACTGCCAATTGGTGGAACTTATCACTGATACACAATCTAAAACTTTGTTTATAAATTTTTATAACGCTGGGGACTGCATATCTGAGAATGAGAACCTTAGCTTTTTATCTAATTTTCTAGAATATAATGCACGTCAGACCACTATTGTTCAAATTATTTTTATGGGTGATTTTAACACTCATCTTTGTGATTTTAACTGTAAGATTGTTGATCCCCATGGCCCCCCGCATTCTGCCCCACCACATTTTGAACATTCTACTAAGGGAGAGGCTCTGGAAGATTTTCTTCAAATGGCGGATCTTTTTGAGCCATGCTTTTTAACTAAGAGTGAACGGGTAGCGACATTTGAAGCAAGGGATAGCGAATCAATTATTGATTATATTTTCCTATCCCCTGCTCTTTTAAGGTGGGTCTATAGCTACAAGGTGTTTCGTTCGCCATTTAGTGATCACAATCCGGTAATTTTATTACTGGAAAAGGGTTTCTGTCCGAAGGAGTCACCATCGGTCCCAGTCCCCCCTGTTAGCCTGGCCTCTTGTGAGCATGGTAGGAAAATAAAGTGGTCTAAAGTTGTCCTGAAGGATTTTATGGAGAACTTAATGGCGAAAAACAGAGATGGGTTTAGTAAATGTATGGATCCTTCAACCCCTGGTGGAGAGATCATTTCTGCCTTTGATCTTATTTGTAACCAGGTTGCTACAGACCTAACCTTTTCTAGCAAATCACGTCCCCCGCAGGGGAAAAAGTGGTTTGACACCAGCTGCTCCAGGGCCCACCATAATTTTATAACTGCTCTAAAAAAGCTGCCCCGGGACAAGGCCCAAATATCAGCCCTGAGGAAAGACTATAAATTAACTATCCAGAGACGGAAAAACAAACTCAAAAAGGAGGCCTGGGATGCTTTGACCACAGTAGAGGTCCTTAAGGACAGTGCAAAGTTTTGGAACATAGTTAATAGCCCACTCTTATCGGGTAAGGAAAGTGCCCCACTTGATATTAATATCCCAGAGGGGGAGTGGTTGGACCATTTCGAACGAATCTATGCAAGCAACTTGAGTTTTGATACTTTTAAGGCTCCTGCAACATCCTCCCCCCTTAACCTTCTGGTATTTAATAAACATGACGTGGGGAAGGCCATTAAAGACTCTGCTTCCAACAAGGCCCCGGGACCTGATGGTGTCCCGTTGGATCTCTATAAAGGAGATATTGAGCTCTGGAGCAATATTTTAACTCATGTTTTTAATGCTAGTGTAGTAAGTGGGTTTCCAGAGTCCTGGTCTAAATCAATTATCATACCGGTTTTTAAAAAGGGAGAGAGAGGTGATCCGAGATGTTACCGACCCATCTCATTAATTGATTCAGCGGTCAAAATTTTAGGCAAAGTGATCCTGAACAAAATATCAGACCGGGTGTTGGCGAGAGGGATTTTAGCAGAGGCCCAATATGGTTTTAGATCTGGTAGAGGTACAATGGAACAGTGCCTTAATTTGTACTTGTTAACTAACAAGTACACAAAAGCCACTAAAGGCCCTATACATTTGGCATTTATGGATTTATCCTCAGATTTCGATCTGGTGAACAGATCGAAAGCTGTGGATGATCCTGCTGGACTTGGGGATTGACCCCTGTTTGGTTCATTTCTTAGCGGAATTGCCCCAAGATTGAAATGCTGCAGTAAGGGTATCCCATGAGGGCAAATGCACACGCCACTTTAAATCGGCCAGAGGGGATCGACAGGGCTGTATTCTGGCCCCTCTGCTTTTTACGTTATATATCAACAGGCTAGATTTAACCTTAGGCAAGGCCAGTTTGGACATCCCGCGTATATGGAACAGTACATTACCTGTTCTGCTGTACGCGGATGACGCTGTCCTACTGGCTCGTACCCCTTTGGGACTACAGAGACTACTGAACTCCTTTGCGGAGTTCATGAGTTCTCTAGATTTAGTGGTGAACAGTTCAAAATCGCATGTCATGTCCCTGGGCTCTCGGAAAAATAAAGTTAAACATTTTTATTGTAATGGAGCGGAGGTTACAAAAGTATAGGTTTTTACCTACCTGGGGGTCCTGTTTGATGACAGATGTTCATGGACCCCGCAGCTTAGAGCAAAGAAGAACACTGTTGGTAGAGCCTCCTCTGCCATATTAAGCTTTGCCCGACGTTTGGGTGGTAAACCTTGTGAGGCAGTCCTTGCGATCTACAGGGCGAAATGTTTGGCCACAGCGATTTATGGTACTGCCATTTGGGGGTATAGAAAAGCGGAGGGAGTCCAGACGGTAGAAAATAACATTTTTTCGATCACTGCTCTCCATCCCCCAAACATCCCCTACTTTCTCAATACATCGAAAACTGGGGATGGATTACGTGTCAGACCATATAAGCCTGGCCCCTTTAATATTCTGGCTGAAAATATGGCTGAACCCTGAACTCTCCCTAAATCGATTAATTTTAAAAGATTGTATTGGTTTAGACAGAGCGTCCGACATCCCTTGGCTCTCGTACATTAAGAAGATGTTTTATAATCTAGGGTGTCCAGAGATTTACGAGAACCCGGATGTGATCACCAAGGGCGATATTGCTTGGGTTAAGGTTCAGTTCCTGAACCTAAGGTCTCAAGAGCGGGAGGGAGTGGAACTAAACAAAGTGTCGGTAAGGGCCCATTTTTTATTATTAACTTCTCCCCAGATTGAGCCTTATCTCAAGTTGGTTACGAATCATTATCACCAGTGGCTGTTGACTAGATTTCGTTTTAATCTGATACCTTTTAATTTAGGGAGTTTTCAGGGTTGGAGTAAACCTGAGGATGCTGCTCTTTGTAAATGCGATGATAGTTCAATTCAAGACACTGCGCACTTTATTCTATTTTGCAATTACTATGTAGAAAGTAGAAAGAAGTACATTTTACCACTGTTTTATGGGAAAGGTTTTTATCAGGTTAAACCTGCTCTGATGTACTTGCAACTACTTCATTGCCCATGGATTATTTTTAATACTGCTAGTTTTTTGATTGCTGCGGTGCGGACAAGGAAAAAACTTGGTGCCCAGCCTGGTCCATGATCTCAATGTTTTATTCATTATTCTGGATGATCGGTATAGGGACTGTTTATTATACTGTATTTTATAATGTATTTAATTATGTGTATGAACTATTGTGTTGTACTTTTATGATTTTAATTAATCGACTAAAGTGGTTTTGACTGACTGACTGGCTAGGGCATGTTTGTGGGATACTGGGTGTGACCCTGCCAAGGATCTGCAAAGCCTTCTGTATTATGTTCACAGAGGTTCGCGCAGCATTACATTGCCATGCGAAGGGCTTCCTGCAAGTCAATGTGATAACAGCCGTGGGTGCTGGTAGCGTCTATTATAGAGTTTTTTGTGCTGGCAGTGTGTTATAACCAGTCTCAACGACTTTCAGAACCACACCTGTGTGTGAGCGCAAGATAAAAAAAAATTGTTCTGCAGATGCATCCTTTTTTGTGTGTAACGCAGTGTCTGACATAGCCACTAAATATTCAAACACGCATCTTAAAAATCGTTCACTACATTCTTTACATTTTGAATTTCAGAAAATCGGAGATGGAAATTATGCAGCCTGATTCCTAAACACAGACAGTGAAACAGGGACCTACATGAGAGACTTCCTCTATTAAATAATCTTTTAGTGACCGTGTGTAATATGTGATAAACATCGAATCAAAGTCGTCAATCATACAAGTAATGCATCACAACCATTTACTTAGAGCGTTTGGATAAAAAAAACTCACTGTAAATATTAGTGGGGTTTAGGATAAGCCTTCTTTGTTAACAATGCTATCAGAACAATGCCAAACACACACAGTCAATACAAACTGGGATGTGCTTGGCTAAGGCAGAGAGTGGGTTATTATTATTTACAAAGCCTATAGCTTTTACTCCGATGCATGAAAGACCTATTGCCTTTCCAATGCTTGTACTTTTCTGAGAAGGGAATGGAAGGACCCAGAAAAGACTTCGGTTTTGTGCAAAGACTATGGGCCAAATTTAGAGTTTAGCATACAGTATAGTACTGTCGCCATAGCGGATTATTTTACTTCCGCCATGGCGAAGGTACTCTGCCCGCCAAATTTAGAGATATCTGCGGACATCTCTTGCATTTCCAGGAACCGCTGTCATAGCAGTTCATGTAAATGCATTGAAAGTGTGCTATGCTGCTCCATCAACATGACGGCGCCGGACAGCACTTTCATTTTATTTTATTTTCAAAAAAAAACCTTGCCCTAGGAGTTTTCTCCCATGCCAAGGGGGTCATTGAAAATAAATGTAGAAACTAGCTGTGTGCCTGCCCACTGTAAATTGGACAAGCAGACATATGGCAAAACCTCCGATGGCCCTAACTCTGTTGGGCCGTCTGTATGTAGGCTGCGGAGACAGAGCAATCTATGCTGTCTACATACTAAAGTTTTCCGTGCATGTAAATCAAGCTGTTAAACCTTCAGTTTGGAGGAGAGGGTAGTCTGTCGCATTTACAATGTATTACCCTCTCTGACAAACTCGAAATTAGCCAATATATTTCGTAGATAAAGGCGAAATGGACTTTCTTCAGAAACTCACTGTTGATTTACTGCTTGTGAATATTTCAATGCAAACTTATTTTTGGGGTGAGAATATTGTTTTGTTCGATGCAGTGGATAACAAAACAGCACTGAAGAGAACCTATTAAGGACTGAACTTGGGTATGAGAGTAGGAATTTATGTTGTGAATTTTTCGCAGCCATTGGTGGCTTTCACTCCCTCTCTACAGCCATACAAAATGGGGAGAACATTTCTATGTTTGCTCATAGTACTGGAGACTCAGGCAAAATATCTCGAGATATAATCTTTGATAACTTGAAACCTCCTATGTCTGCAAATGGGATAGTTGGAGCTAGGAGGCATATACATTTAAGGAAGTTGAAAGTTGATGCTTCCTAAAAAACCTTGCTGTTTAAAATGGGGGTTTTTTTGGAAGTAGACTTTTTGGAGAGGATTTAGAGTTGGTTGTCCATAAGTCATTTAAGAACAGAAAACACACTCAGCCTTTCAGAAATAAAAGTGAAGATAGTTTGAGAAAATTAAAAAACCTTATGAGAGATCTAAACAACAAACATATGTGCCTACCTCAAAGAGATTTTGGTTTCAGCCTAAACTACAAAGGAATACATCCAAAAGAAATGGCCAGGATGCCAATTTGCATGGATTAAACCTTCCTGTCCGAGGGAGTTTAGCACTATATCAGGAATATGGAAGAAGACGGTCAAAGACACCTGGTTGGTGAGCACTGTGACCCAGGGTTATGTACAAGAATTTCAGTCAATTGCTCCAGTCCTCCAGGTTCAAGATTCATTCAGACTCCCTTGCCAGAGGATTTGCAGAAGAGAAGAACCCTGCAAGACAGCATTTGGTTGTTACTAAAATAACATTTAAATTGGTTTTAAAAAAGAGCATTTACCTCAGTCCCAGAGAACGAGGAACTGAGGTTTAAAATATCATCTGACCAATAAAGATGGTTATAGACTTATAAGACTTCAATTTGTTCATGAGATGATCCATTGCCAAATTAGCACATTACAGATGGATATTCAGTTTGTGCCAAAACAGGCATGTCTCGAATCTAAAGATTAACAGGATAATTAATGGCATGTTCCCATAATGGAATTCTTCCAGAGACATCTCAGATTTGCAGTGGAGACAATGCATTGACAGTTTTGGATGCTGCCATTGGGGTTAGATGCATCTCCCAGAGTATTCACAAAAGTACTTGCTTCTCTGATAACCAAGCTGTGGTGTAATGTAAGTGGCAGTGTTAGAAATTGGATTTTTGGTCGGCTAGGCCATGTGCCAAAGTCGGGCAGAAACCACCACTCTAGTCAGGATAAGGGAGTTATACTCTTAAAATAACCGCTGCTCACCCCCATTGGTAGCTTGGCACAAGCAGTCAGGCTTATCTTAAAGGCAGTGTGTAAAGCATTTGCACATAACCAACAGTAATACAATGTAAGCACTACAAAAGGACACCACACCAGTTTAGAAAAATTTCTCATATATTTATATATGTTTAAGACAAGACCAAAAACGATAAAAATCCACAATACAGTACTTAAAAATCTTCAATTATCAAAATATGCTTGAAACATAGTTCCTTGATGTCAATAGCTCCTTCCGGGGCCATCACGGCGTCATAAGCAAGCAAATCCAAACAGTTCTGGCTGACCGCGGCGTTGCAAGCCAGCTATGCTATCGGGAAGACCCGCAAACAGTACCTTTTAGAAATGCAGGGCTTCGGCGACCTCTTGTTGAGCTTCCAAAAGCACGGCATCCGCAGGCGTCGGTTCCGGAGGTCGGTGCAGGAGTTGTCGGGCCCTTGAAGTCACACACGTTGCAGGTCGAATTCCCCTCTGTTGAAGTCAGGAGCGCTGGCGTCAGCAGGCGTCGGGTGCTGCGGTGCGAAGTGTAGCCATCTGGTGTCCTCAGGTTGCGGTGCGAGCAGCGGCTCGGTGGCGGCGTTAGATGGCGTCATCGGTGAGACCAGGGTCGCGGTGCGAGGTGAAGGCGGTGCTTGTCACGGTGTAAGCAGCGTCGTGGCTGAAGAGCGGTCGTCGGCTGACGAACTGGAGTCAATGGTGCCGGCGTCTATAGGCCATGGCTGCGGTGCGGGAGGAGTGCGGTGCTTCGTATAACTTTACGTGCAGTGCCCACGAACCACGGTGCAAGCAGCAAAGTAGATTTCAGCATGGAGCGGCGTCTTTGGGGATACCAAGGCGTCGTCGTGAAGCGAGGCGGTGCGGAGTGCGGTGCCCACAGGTCACGGTGCGAGCAGTGGCTCGGTGGCAGCGTCGGTGAGACCAGGGTCGCGGTGCGGCGTTGCCCTCTGTGGTGCCTTCAGGGCATGGAGGCAGCAGCGGTCACGTAGACGGCATAGGGTTGCTTTTCCTCTGTTGCAGCACAAACCACACAGTCCCCAGTGCTGAGGGCAGAAGAGCTTGAAGTCTTTGCTGTTCCTCAGACTTCTTGAACAGGGGGCAAGCTCTACCTCAAGCCCTTGGAGAAACTCACAAATCTAGATAGCAGAAAGTTTAGTCCAGTCCTTTTACTGCCCAAGACAGAAGCAGCCACTGCAGGCCAACACAGCAAAGTGGTAGTTCCTCCTCACAGCTTCTCCAGCTCTTCTTCTTGGCAGTCTTCTTGATCCAAAAGAGTTCTAAAGTTCAGGGGTCTGGGCCCCAATATTTATATCTCAAAATCCTTTGATCTCTTAGGCAGAGAGTGTCTGTGCCCAGCCAGAACCAGTTCTGCCTTCTCTGGTGTGATTTCCTGGCAGGAGGTGGAGATGGCATGACCAGGCCCTTTGAGGTGCAAGGAAATCTCCCCCCTTCCCCAAATGCAGCCCAGGTCTATTCAGCCCTTTCCTGACCCACCTAGACTATCTGGAGCCACTCATGCTCCCCAGCCTTCTGTCATCCAAAACCCAGACAGGCAATCCACATTCTAGCAGAGGCACACGGGATGACTGAGCAAGAAAATACCTACTTTCTAAAAGTGGTATTTATAAACACAGAATATAAATATCACCTTCACTAAAAGATGCAGCTTTAGATTCTGAGTTCAGGCATACTTAACTTTATTTTCTTACCTAATTTCCCGGGCCAGTTATGTTTATAAGATGTTATAAACAAACTCCCCATTTTGTCCTATGGGGAACAGGTAGCCTTGCAATAGTGAAAAACGAAATTGGCTGTAATTCGCTACCAGGACATGCCACACACACCAGGGCATATCCTACCTTTCACATACACTGAACCCGGCCCACAGGGGTACCTTGGGCCTACCTTAGGGGTGGTGGATATGTACGAAAAGGGAAGGTGAGGGCAGTTACAAACCGCGCGCACACTCCACAATGGCGGGTCTGAATTACCTTTTCAGGGCTACTCACGTGGGTGGCACAATCAGTGCTGCAGGCCCACTAGTAGCATTTGATTCACAGGCCCTGGCACACTCAGTGCACTTTGCTAGGGACTAACAAGTAAATCAAATATCCAATCATTGAAACACCAATCCGTAACACAAGTTACCACAGGAGCACTTGCACTTTACCACTGATCAGCAGGGCGAAAAGTGCGCACAAACACTATGCCAGCAAAAACAGAGTCAATATCGGGAGGTCAGAAAGCAAAAACCCAGGGGAAACATGCCAAAAGATGCCAAGTCTAACAGGCAGTGTGACTCGTGGTTTGCCTCGTGCACTGGCTCGTGCCGGCTCAAGTCACACTGCGTGTTTTCTATGTTGTTTAGGTTTAAAAATGTATTGCTTGTTCTCGTGCGGGATCAAGCAGTCGGCGTTGATCCTAACTGACTGTGTCAATTACTGCTTGGATCACTGTCGTCCAGTCGCTGATGCCGTGGGTGACCAACTTGTAAGAAATAAAGCACTTTTACTTTACCTATCATTACATTTAGCGACGATCTCCGATCATCCATCAACACATCTCACCACCTTCATCTGCATTTTGTGAAGTTTCTGACTTTTCTTCACCTTGCTGCCCGCCTCCCCAAGCTTCCTCACAACGATCTCTGGACACGCTGTTGTCACTGATTAGCTATCTACTCCTGCTTGGCTCCTTCCACACCCCAACATATCCGCAGCCCCTCTGAGGTGAGGTTTTGGGTTGCCTAGCAACATGACCCCGGCTGACAGCTCCTGTGACGTCACATGCGGCGGCCATCTTGGATTCAGCAAATATCACTGATTCAGCCAGCTTTACACTGGTGTTATGCCCTAACCCATGCTTATTTACATTCATATTTAAAGGTTTGTACCTGCTTCATGTGGCATTGATATTTTCTACTCTCTGTTAGAGTTCATGGATATCCATACTTTTCTTCAGGTTTGGGCATTTGAGGTGAGTGGTACTTTCATTTTGTTTACAAGGAGCTTTTACCATTCTACCATTTTAAGATGCTTGCACATATTTATTTGAATTGCTATGGCCACACCACAACTTACAAAGCCTCCACCCTTTTTGGCTCAACCAGGTAAACCTACAATAAAGTGAGCACATTAGTTTCATTAATTTGAAAATTACCTGGTGGCCATTGATGTTAACAGTTATCGCCCTGAAAGAAAATTTGCATAATTCTACAGCAATTTGTATTTGATAGCGCAGCACATTTTTGATGATTTGCCACCAATAGCAAGACCCCGTGGCCATTCTGGTGATGATACTTGGAACATACATTTAGAGACTGTTGAAAGACTACGCAAACAGTTTACTAAGGAGCCCAGCATTATTTTGGAAAGCCACAAATTTGTCAAACGCAAGCAATCATCAGAAGAAGGAATTGAGGAACATGTAGGTGCATTGAGAATATTAGCAGCCACATGTGAATTTGGCTCCAACATGGATACATACATTTTTGACCAATTCATTTTCAATGGTGCTTCAAAAAAGTCCAAGAAAGGCTTCTCAGTTGTTAGAATCTCACTGTTGGTGAAGTTCTAGATCTGGACAAAAGCATTGAAAGATCACTGATCTCTTCAGAGGTCCTGAATCCTACTACTACAGTGAATTCAGTTTCAAGTGCTATTCCTGAGTATAATTATGATACCTTGTGTGCAGTAGCTGGCAGAGGAAGGTTCTTTCTGCAGAGAGGCAATGCCAGGAAAGGTTCATCATACTGCTATTACTGTGGTTCCAAAATCATATTGGTAATTTTCCAGGTTGTCCTGTCTTGGGAAAACGTAGTGTGCTAGCAAGAAAATTGGCCATTTTCACATGATGTGCAAGAGCATCAAGACACCTATGTGCATAGCGGCACGCCAGGGGCACTCCAAGTGCTCACTCTGGGTTGCTCTTCCCCCTCCCCCTATGTCAGCCCATGTCCCTCTCCCCCATAACTACAGCAATGATAACAATACACATAGTAGTACACGGATATAGGGGCCCGATTGACATCTTATACAGGCTAGATGTGACGTGCCAAGAAGAAAGGACACTAACTTACCCACCCTTGCTATTAACCCTGGCAGATTTACGGGCTCCCGCATGCAACGTTTGAGGCTGTTCTTTTCAGATTTTTTGTAATTTGTTAATTAGTGAATCTTTTGGCATACTTCTTGCATGAAGTTACCGGTGACTTCCACAGCACTCCCTATCAGTTAGTGTGCCCCAGGGAATTATGAAAACGGCGTGAGCATGCGCAGCTATACTTTGAGAAATAGGTAGGCTGTGAGAAAAATAGTGCTGAGCAGACGATTATCAGAAAATCTCTTAACTACATGCATTACTTGCCAATTATTGCCTACCACCAAGTGGCACCAGATGAAGCTTCCCAAGATCTGATGGCTTTGGTCACTCCCTTTGGGGCCTACAAATATTTGAGACTTCCATTTGGATTGGCATCAGCCGCCAGCGTCTTTCAAAGTCTAATGGATGTGTTGTTTTTGGACATAAAAGGTGTACAAGCGTACCAAGATGACATACTAATCTATGCTAATTCGTGTGAGGACCACAACAAGATTCTTGACGAAATCCTGTCCATCCTATTACATAGAGGCATGACTATTAGAAAAGTTTTTTTAAATTTGTCACTATAGAGCTAGAATATTTGGGAATTACTATAACTGAGTTAGAAATTAAACCTAAAATCTCTTTGGTGAGAACTATTACGGAGGCAAGTACACCTGCTGATCATGATGCACTGCGCTCCTTTTTAGGGCTCGCTGAATACTACCCACTCTTTGTCTCAGACTATGCTCAAGCAGTAGAACCCCTCAGGTTTCTGTTAAGAAAAGGTCAGAAGTTCATCTGGTTTGAGGAGGTTCAGGTTGCTTTTGAGAAAGTGAAGGATTTGATAGTGGACGCTTCAGCGTTGGCTGCATTCAGAGAAGGGTGGACTTCAATCATTAAAGTTGATGCGAGTCTGAGAGGGTTGTGTGCTGTACTGAGCAAAAGAGTTGGGGGGTAAAGAAGAAACTATGGCATTTACCAGCAGATCTCTCAGAACATTCGAAAAACAGTACAGGTCCATTTAGCGCGAAGCGCTTGCTTGCACAAAAATTCTAAATGTATCGATGGGGTAAGTGTTTTGAACTACATACAGATCACAAGCCTTTGGTTTCTAGTTTTTCGGGAGGGGTTCACAATAGTTTGTTGGCCAGGTTAACAAGACTAGTTTTCAAATTACATGAATACACCTTTAACATCAGTCATGTGTCAGGTGGTAGTAACTTTAGGGCTGATTGCTTATCTTGTATGCCAGTGGCAGACTTTGATGATGAGTATGGAGATGATGAAATTTAATGTGTTGCTGTTGTTGGTGCCACCCATGCTTGGCACGATGATTATGTCTCGTTCACCGCTGATGAATGGATTAAAGCGTCTCAAGAAGAAGTGTTACTGAGTCAAGTTGGAGATTATATAGTGAAAGGATGGCCTGCAATAAGATGTCAGCAGGGTGATTTAAGAACATTTGCATGAGTTGCAAGTGTACTCTCTGTGGTTAATGGATTGATCTTGAGAGGTGACCTTCATGTTCCTCCCAGCACGATGCATCCCTTCATCATTGCCAGAGCGCATAAAGGGCATTTTGGCTGCCGTGGGAGGGGGAGCAGAAATGCTTATGGCAGCAGTAAATGGTCGACAGTTAACGTCTATAATCCGGTGCACTGGCAGCTACAAACCCTCAGCACGTACATTGCTTTTAGCTGAGTTAGGAAGTCAACTAAAGTAGATAACACAAGCAGAGTGAAAAGACGAGCAGCAGAAGACGGGAGAATTACGAAGGAAACAAAATGGACACCCCAGCCAAAATGGCTGTTGCTTATGCTAAGTAAAATATTACACATTTCCACAGACGACCCTTTTAGCATAAGCTAAGACATTTTCTTATGCTTCAAAAAGGGGTACAATAAACATCATGAATATCAATAACATTATATTGCTGACTTCTCGGTCTATTGCTAAATGGGCATTTACATTTTGGACATTCGTTTTAGATGGTAGACAAGTAGTACAAGTGGAAAGACAGAGGGAACAGTGCATTGGCCCGCATTGGATACATAAACAAGAGAAGAGAATTGCAATAATTATGAACAAGGCCGATAATATTTTTAAACCCCATACAAAAAATACGCTCCAGAACCATCCAGCCCAAGTCCATGTTCCTGAGTCTGGATGTATCTCAGTAGCTATTTTGTGTAGTTTGGTGATGACCACATATACAGAAAGTGAATTGTCTGGTGTGAAGACACAACAGCTGGATCTGATGATACAGCATGCTCCACTTCGATTGGTCAGAATAACATCTAGAACAATCCTATTCTGCAAAGCAACCATGTGGATCGATGCTTGTTCTTCTGTCAAGTTCCCTAAGGCCGCAGTTGTCTGATTGATCACTGCTTCCATTGTACGGGTGAGGCGACGGCCCAGCTTACTGTTCTGTACAGGGCCAACATAGAAGAAGAATCCTCTGTTAAAGTCTATATTGTTCCCATGTGGTCTCTTCTGGTCGACTACAGAGACATCAATTGCACTTTTTCCCCTACTACCAGCATGGTGATCGAACAATTG
Organism: Triturus cristatus; assembly: GCF_964204655.1. Lineage (NCBI taxonomy): Eukaryota > Metazoa > Chordata > Amphibia > Caudata > Salamandridae > Triturus > Triturus cristatus. The sequence goes on along the minus strand of NC_140583.1, from coordinate 402,450,775 downwards.
CAAATCTTGATGGTAGGTTGGAGGAGCTAAAAACACAGGTGGTAGAAGGAAGGCTATGTAACAGGTACCAGACCAGCCTGAGATGGGAAGTAGTATGCCTTAGTTCCACAAACAAAATAAGTGTGATGTGATGCAAGGAAGCTGCTTCGGCCTCTTGTTGACATCTGCAACACTGTAGTACAGTTACTGTGGCCCACTGGCACATCGCCTGTACTTCGAACACAAAGGGTCAGTGGTCATGGCAACAGAGATAACAGGGGTCCATTTCCTTTAGCTGACCTAGAATTTGGATACACATAGTTTGTTGCTGCACTTCCTTTACTATATTCTTCGATTTCTTAAGCAGTCCCTTTTGTTTGTGGGTCCCCAGCTTCGTTGGGGTGACAGACTTAGTTCATTAGAGGCATATAGAAGTTTGAACCAAGCTGGGCATGGTCCATTGTGAGAGAATGGCAGTGGTGACAACTGGATTCCTTTCATGTTCTAATGAGGAGGAATCTTGCCACAAACCCAAAAGTTAGTAGCATTGCTTAGCAACATTTGAGGAAATTAATTATTTCTCCGATTTTGCTGGTATCCCTGTTCATGTGGCGGCAAATCAAAATGATGGTGCCCTTTTGCAGCACGTGATGTAACAGTAATGTTGGGTAAGGAGGCTCCAGGCATTACTTCCTCCACTACTGATATTACAGTAGCGATGATGGCAGCAGTCAAAGTCAGACCAAGGATGCAGTTTGTACAGCCGTTGCACGTTGTCGTAGCGATCTCCTTTTTCTTAGGCAAGCTCATTTTCACCGGCAAACAACAGAATAGATGATGCCCTAAGGTCCTGGGCAGACGTTGGTTTCTTCACTAACGCTGAGATGAGTAGTCACTAAAAGGCTACCCCCCTTTGTAGTCAGTCTTCAACCACCCAGGACAGTGGCTCAAACAGTCTCTTTCTGTGATGAAGTGTCTTTCTTCCTGGATCGAAGTAGGTATCTAGATGCATCAGGGATCGTGTGGTACAGGAAGACTTCCTCAGGTCCTTCAGGTGACACAGCTCGTCCTCTCTCGGTGCCCAAATTGTCGCGATGATCTGTGAGCACAGCAAAGCTCACGAAGGAAGAGCTTCCCACACCTGATGATAAATAAAAGACAAGCTGTCAGTTAACTGGGACAAATAGTCACTCATCAACATGTCTGGGGTACCTAATACTGGTGCAGAACAAAGGACTTGGCGTAACTGTTGGAAGGCGCTCTGGCACTCAGCAGTCCATGGAAGGGGCATCGGAGTGTCTTTAGGGCCAACAAAGGTTTAATATTGTGCGAAAATCTGCCTACAAAAAGAAGTGAGGCCAATCAGTGCACAAACATCCTTTTGAGTGCGGGGTACAGGAGTGTCTAGGATGGTCTGAATGCGGTCTGGTGTAAGCGCACGTCCCTCCTTAGACAGGAGGTGACCTGAATAGGTAAGCTGCTGTCTACAATATTGCAATTTCTTTCACAAGACTTTGTGATGATGGGAGGCAAGAACTGATAACAATAACAGTGTTCCTTCTTCACACTAGTTAAGGATGCCAAAGCGGCATCCTCATTGATAAGACAGGATCTCTCAACCATTGGATAATTGTTATTTAAAATAACACGCATACCTTCCGGAGAACAACGTTTTGTAGCATGAAAATATTTAAGCATATCGATACCCACACTGTTGTCCAATGTGGGTGGGGAAACAAAAATGGACATGCTGCAGTGAATTTATCAAGTCTGAATTCAAGTGGCAGTTAAAGTGGGCTAGGTGTAGGTGTCCCATCGAATTCTATCGATGTTATCGTTGTGCCGTACAGGGGAGCCCTAAGGTCAATTTTTTAGACAGAGCATTACGGGTAGCCCCTGTATCAACCAGAAACTGATCAGTAGATCCCAAGACGTTTGCGTCAATATAAGGACCTATTTGATCTACTGGCACCTCATCTGATTCCTTACCCCATCCTAGACATCCCTATGCATTATCGGAATCTGAAAGGGCATCAGCAGAATAATCAGACTTTTGATATTGATTCTGTCATTCAAAAGTATTAGAGTAATTTGGTCCTTGTTCAACTGCTTCACATCTAGGACAAGCTACTTTACCTCCCCTGTTTCCTGATTCCCTGGGTGTCCTCTCTCACTACCCCCTTCCCCGTTGGTACTGCTGACCTCACAAAAGAGGGCACTCAGAACGCCAATTCCCAGTCTCTTTACAATAAGCACACTGATCAGGGGACAAATTTGCTCAAGGGAGAGGGAGCATCCCAGGTGTAAACATTGCACGTCCGCCTCTTCCACCTACCCTAAATGGTGGACCATATACTTGAGCCAACTTAAGTTTAGTCTTTAATTCTTTAACCTTCTTATCCTCCCTGCTTGTCGCTTCCTGTTGTTCATAATATTGGGCCATAGTCAATAGGAAAACTGGGGAAGACGTGGTCCAAGAACTATCGCTGGCCTTTAAGTGACTAGCTAGTTCTGGTAACATATTGGCGACAAATTTGTCAACAAACAAATGCTTACCCGTATCATCGGCCAAAGACTGACCACTAAAATCATGGAATGTCTCTTCAAATCTTGAAAAGAAATCAGAAACTAACTCATCCTTTTTCTGTTTACAAGATGCTAACGTAGTCCAATCTAATTTCGTTGGGGGTATGAGAGTCTTTAACTTAGTCACAATAGCTTTAGGAAGATCTAATATCTCCTTCTGGGGTTTCTGTGCAAGCTCCCTTTCTGCATCTATTTGTTCTAAATGTTCCCAAGTATCACCATATGCTACATTATCTATTTTAAGTGTAGTTCTCCACACATCAGGGGGCAAAATAAGTCCAAAGAACATATCAATATCTGGCAAGGTCATAGTGCAAGAGCTAATGGCTCCTTCCACCTCCTCATAGAAGGCAGCAGGATTTTTCGGTGGGTCGGTCAAAGCAGCCTTAAGAGCCATCACATCACAAGGAGTATAAACCCAATTATATATAAAATATCCCTTTCATCATCCGAAGTTTTATCATCATAGGTTCCCGCAGCCTTTGGAGGAACATACAGGGGTGCAGCTTCACACATAGGTTTTATAGCAACTGTACTACTAACAGGTGCATCCTCATCCACCGGAGCATCTACTTTCTGTGCTGGGGACTGAACTGTTTCTACAGCTTTCTGATTTCTAGATAATTTTTGCACCTTTTGTAAACGCAATGTTGCGCCTCGTATTTTAACCACTCGTCTAATCATATCAGAGAAGGCTGGAAAAGGGAAAGTCCCATCTGTTAGAAATGGGATCTCTGGTTGGCTAAGGCTTGCGCCAAAGCTCTTTTTTGATATTTTCGTTGTTCTTTTTCTGCTATATCTTCTGCTCTCTTCACTCTCTCTCGTACTTCTTTCTCCCACATACGCCCACAAACATATCCCGTCTACTTTTTCTTTTAAATAAACATTGCTCTACATATTGAACCTTTTTAAAATCAAATGACCATTGCAGATCAGAATCTTTCTTTGTGTATTTGTTCCATAGTGTACCAAACATTATGGAAGAAATACCATATTTGACATACATGTCTCTATTAGGTGTCCCCTCTGGGGGAGCCAGCTGACTTTTTTCAAGCGTACTTTGGTACCACCAGAGCAGCAACACCACCTACGGAGTGTGCTGAGAACAGGCATGCTTTACCAAGATTTGTAAAATATTACTACTCCATACAAATATTTCAAAAGGAGAAAAATCTCCACATGACCAGGTGCACTGGCAGCTACAAACCCTCAGCACGTAAATTGCTTTTAGCTGAGTCAGGAAGTCAACTAAAATAGATAACACAAGCAGAGTGAAAAGAGGAGCAGCAGAGGACGGGACAATTACGAAGGAAACGAAATGGACACCAAAGCCAAAATGGCTGTTGCTTATGCAAAGTAAAATATTACACATTTCCACAGTTTATGACGCTCAAAAAGAAGCAGACTAGCCAAAAGGGGACGGACCCGGAGGAGGACGAGCTTGCTGGGCCAGCACAACTAAGGGTCACAAGAAGAACAGCCCTCCTCCGAAACCAGGAACAGTCCAAAGCAAATGCTCCTCACCAAGGGTTCATAACTCAATTCTTCCAAGCATCAGGTAGCCAAATAATAACCCTGGATAGGTCCACGGACGGAGAGGAGGAGATGAAGCACAAATCACAAGGGCTGGGACCCAGCCAAGGGAGGGGGACACTCCCTCCCCTCGGATATTTCACCCCCAAGTGAAAAACTCTTTCACTGCCCGGAGACTGGGCCGGGAACAGGAAGGACAGGATCAGTCCCCTCTTAAAGGGTCGCAAGGGGCCAACAAGGGCCATTGCGGGTGCCTCCCCAGTGTGGGGGCCCAAGCGACTGACCTCTCACAGAACACAGGAAACATGGAGAATCCCAGTAAGCTAACAGCTAAGGTAAACAGCCCCCAGCTGATCGAAGCTGTAGTACATCGGTGGAGGGACAAGGACAATGAGGCCAAAGTGGCAAATGTTTCAACGCCATACACCCCGAGTCCAGATATTACACCTTCACCTGTAAAAAGCTGTCATGCCAACTCCCCAGAGACAGATGAATTCACCGCCTCCTTACAAAAACTAGAACTGACAATAGAAAGAACAATGGATCTTACCCCAACACTTTTTGGGAAGAATGCAGAAGCAAAGGACCCTTGTGCGGAGGGACGGAGCCTAATGGGCCAAGAGGATCCACAAGAAGACCCACACTTGAAAGCTATAAGAGAAGCACAAAATACAATAGCTAGGCCACTGACTTGCCAGTCAACAAAATTGGAAGTCCAAATTGATCTACTGCAATCAAACGCCCAGTGCCCACATAAAAGAAAGCTTGGCCTGCTCATCAAATGGGGCAGTAGGCAGACAACAACAAAAAGCCTTCAACAATGGCTTTCCAACTCGGGGCCCTAATAACCTCACCCAGGGAGAGGACAGATGTCGACCGAACACGTCTAAGCCCAAAAAATAGACTGCAGTCCATGAGGTGGTGCTTACCCCCAAGTACACCGTTAAAGGCTCCTGCGACATCCTGAATAGGTCCAACTTCCTACGGCTATTCGGACACACCACCACTTTGGCACAGATTACTTTGGAAAACCTTGAGTGGGTAAAGTTCAGAAGGTTAGACAGTGATACCCATGGAGATTCCACCTTAATGAGATTCAGTCAATCGCAAATTCAACAGACGGTTCTAGGCTAAGCCCAACAACTAGCAAGCTGGGGCATTGACGTCCAAGCACCCAGCCCGTCAAAATATCCACATGTTCTTATCCCCCACAATGACGGGAGGGGGACTCCATCAATTCTGAAAGGAACGAACATCTATAGTATTGGAGGGCGAAACATCTTCGAACAACCAAACACCCCGATAAATATCAGCATTACCAACTGAGAGACCCAGTGCAGAGTGCAAACGAGCTAGCTTGAGCAGGCTCCAACGAAGGAACTCTGGCAACAGCATCCCTAACCAAAGACGAAATCTTGTCAGCACAGAAAGAAGAAGGGAGAAACCAGCTGACCACCAACAACAACCAACCACTGAACATCAACTGAAACTAACCCTAATTTCATGAAACATCGCAGAGGTAAGCAAACTTTTTAGGTACAAGGTAACACAGGATTACCTTAGAAAGGGAGACATATTGTGCTTTCAGGAAACCTGTACAATGCCAACAACTCCACTTGTCGGCTTTTATGAACATCATATACCTGCAACGAAAAAGAATATCTTTGGACGTCCATCAGGAGGCCTGTCTGTCTTCTTAAGTCATGCCTGCAAACTCAAAACCACAATACTAAGAGTAAAACCTCCTGATCCGCAAGTCATGACAATCGAGTGTCTTGGTGCAAGCCACCAACCCTACTGCCTGTTGCTAATAAACTGTTATATTAATCCAATAATGAGCCAAACGCAATCTACCATGGAAATTTTCATCAGCACTCTGGAAGAACTACTAATCAAAATTGAACATCACAATGTAATCATCGCCGGAGATATTTAACACAAGAGGACTGGATCACACTTTAGACTTGCTCAGTACTGGTAATAAGTCAGGCCCTTGCTCTCTCTTCTTAAAACCTTCAAGTTACAACTACTCACGGCATAAAAAAAAATAGCCTCCCATCCTGGTGCTCCAAGCCGACTTTTAGGAATACATTCTACAATGAGAGTCAGGCCAATAAGGTGAGTGACTTTGCAGTGGACGGCAGAAGGAAAAGTGACCACAGACCCCTGCGCGCCAGCTTCCACCTGGCAATGCAACCAGCTGAGGTTCAGAAAATAATTGGCGGACCAATGGGAGAAGAGCGACATAGAGCCCTCAAAAGAAAAAAATGGACCATCAATCTCGGAGACAGACAGACGGGAGTATGTAGCATCGAGGAAAGAAGACCCTCAGACAGGATCCACAAGGAATATAATAGGCTACTGGGAAATCCTGATGGTGGAATTACAAAAGGACCTGGGCAATGGACATCACAAAAAAAAAACAGTACAGAACTATTGCCCCCTGAGCCACGAGCACTAAAGTGCCTGACACAATGCAAACGCATTCTTTGAGGGCACCCAAGGCAAAAAAGAAAGGTGGAACACTGTCGGAGGCGAACCCCATAGAGACTCTGAGGACAGCATACAGGAAAGAAGCATGGGAGCACAAGAGAAAGCTCACCGAAGAGAAATGGCTTAAAGTGTTCTCCCTGATAAAGGAAAAGAATAACTCCAAATCATGGCGATATATTAACCGGTTGAGCTTCCAAAGTCCGTCAAGAGAGAATTGCATCGCAGGTAATGAGTTGGAATCGTACGTCAAAGGATTGCACCTGAGAGACCTGCCAGTTGCTGGACCCATTACCACCAGGGTTGCAGCCCAAGACACGGAACCCCATTTTTAGAGCGCTCTGGAAGTAGTTTCAGAGACTACTCAATGTGCCCGCTTCACGGAAGGGGAGACCGCAAGGATTATCAGGGCAATGAGAAACCACGGCACTCCGGGGCCCAACGGCATTCCTGCCCCGGTATTCGAATCAGCTCAGGCATTTTTTGCACCAGTTCTGACCCCACTCTACAATTAACCTAAGTTACAGCAATAACACCACAGTCTTGGAAAGGTTCAATCTTATTTCCCATCCATAAGAAAGACGATCAATAAAACCCTGCTAACAACAGGCTAATTGCCCTGCTCAACATAGACGCCAAGGCCTATGCACGATTACTATCAAAGGACTTGGAAGAATGAGCAGATAACAACGGGATTCTCCTGTTCTATCAGACAGGTTTCAGGGCAAAAAGTTCCACAATGGACAACATCATGCCGCTGGCCTATCTTTCCAAACAGGCGGTTAAGGACAAGAACTTGCCTCTGTTTTGCTGTTTTAAAGATTATACCATGGCCTTTGACAGAGTCAACCAAAGAAGACTAAGGGGTAAGCTGTCAGCCTAGGGGATCACTGCAACACTCCTAAAAGCTATCACAACTCTCTATGAGGAGACATGGGTCCAGGTCACATTAAGCCACACATTTATAAAATCAAGAATTGAAACCAAAAACAGACTCAAACAGGGCTGTGTCCTGGCCCCACTATTATTTAATCTCTACACTGCGGACTTGGGGAATGCCCTGAAAGATGCCAGTTTAGTGTCCCCGACACTGGGTAAGGCGAGCCTCGCAATTCTCAAGTATGCTGATGACACAGTGGTAATGGACCACACCAGAGTGGATCTCCAGAGAGCCTTAAAGGAACTAGAAGTGTACAACAAGGAAAACAGCTTGTTAGTTAATGGGAATAAGACAAAGATAATAGTACTTTGCAAATTCCCTCACAAAAAGCATGCATCTTGGGAACTGGGCGACCATCCAATCAGAACAACAGCCTATAATTACCTTGGGGTTTGGCTAACAGAGATGGCCACCGCGGCCACACATATAAAACATCGAAACGCTAAAGCCAACAGCGTAATTCTTTCACTGAGGCGCTGTGAGGGATGGGCGGAAAATAAATCTGGGAGGCCGTATGTCTCTCTCAATTTTGACATTTTTATTGCGGGAAGACAATGTTCCAACAGACGGTGCACTAAAACAACAACAAAAATATAATTTTGTTCTTAATTCTGGGTCATTGGTTTTGGATTCTGGTCTGTCAAGTCTTTTCTGGGTATTGATAATCTACTCTTTTCTCTTCGGTTCCAGGTCTGGACTCCAGTGATGTGTCGCCCCCGGGTTGTTAGGAGAGAAGACAAGGAAAGCAAGGTAAGTAAAATGGTCTATCTAGTAGTTCGTGACAGAGACCATCACCACACCCGGTTGTGTAGGAGATTGAAGCTTTTTGTTCTTGAGCTTTCAATATTTAATCTCTTGAAGAAGAAGAGGGGGAATTAAAATAAAAAACATGCAGTTTATCTCACTGGTGGGGTTATACTACTTATGTGCCATTGATCTTCTTATGGGCCCTTTTTGTGCATTTCCCTCGAGTCACCTTTTAGACTCCTCCCTTGGAATTACACTGTCTTGGGTTTGCATTAAAATAACCCTTCACTTTCCTTCTTTATTTCTATTACCGGCGTTCACATTTAAAACTCTCTTTGGTCTTTATGAATTTTCTGACTTCTCTTGTGCTAGTCCTCCTCCCCACATCGATTTATCAACTTCGGCTTTTTTTATGTGCTACTTCTCCACCCCATACTGCCCCGTCCACATACCATGAATGGCCACAACTCTCCTGATTTGCGGTGGGGAAATCGTGCTTCCCGGGGCGACCACCACTCTTCGCTCCACTTCTCAGGAGCTTAGTCGTCCTCATACGTTACCCTCTGCTTCCCGGCTGCTGGAATTGAATGTTCGTCTCCTTTCTCAGGTTCGGTGTCTTCACCCTCCTCTCTTCCTCGCTGAATCGCTGCTCCACCCTCTCTTTTGGAGTCTTCCTGGTTCCGCCTTTTTACCCTCGCCTCCAACTCAAGCGTCGTTCCTTCCCAGACCGTGCTCCCTGGGAATTGGTCCTGCTCGACCACGGGTTCGCCTATCTTTGTTGTCTGTGTTTCTCTTCCGTCTAAGTTGACTCTTTCCTCTTCGTCCTTGCAGGAGATGGGCCATCGGAGCGGTTCTTCGGGCTGGAAAGGAAGAGGTAAGTGAGAGTATGTTACGGATGTTGAGTTGGGATTCGGAAGGAGGATTGGGTGGGTTGCAAGGGGTAGGGTTAGCCCTTGCTCACAGGCGCTTAAGTCAACGTTTGTCAAGCCCAACAGCAGAACCAATGCTGACAGTCCTTAAAGGAAAATTTATTCCGGCCATCAATTATGGCCACCTGGCATTCCCAGGAGCTTTAGACAAACTCATAACAGCAGCCCAAACAAAAGCATACAAGAGTGCTGCAGGCGCCCAGACAAGCAAGAAACACCAGGCTACAGCTGGAACTAGGGCTCTGCAGACCAGAATTGGCGTTACAGGGGGACTTAATTAAGTACTACATCAGGGTCCTTGAGGCCCCCGATAACACTCTTAAATATCACTTGAAAATGATCTTCATGGTAGCAGACTCCCCCTGGCACACTAAGCTGGGTCAAGCAATAGGGACCCTGAAAATTGAAGCAAAGAGTATGCCCCTACACAAGATCCCACATTCAGCCTGGTCAAACACTGTGAAGAGGCAGGTCCGGTCCATCTCGTATGAAAAAGACCAGGCCATAACACCAACACGAAGACACTGGACATGTCTTGCATATCGGGGAAAGCCCAACAATACCTGCGAGAAGCACTTTCAGTCCAAGAGCGCTGGAAAATCCTGTTTATGCGGCTCATTGCCCAGAGGATCTTGGATTTTAAATTAACATGGCCACAAAAGGATGGGGCAGTCTTTTGCCGGTTATACAATTACCACAAGGAATCCTGGTTTCATCTAATATGCTGCTGCCCTAAACTGGCCAGTGAATGCCATTGGCTGCTTCACCCGATTTTTAGGACCAAGGGCACAAGGTCCTGCAAGGAGGCTTGGGACTGGTGTTTCTCTTAAACAAATACTGGTCTACTCGCAATAGTGGCAAAATTTACACATCTAATCAGAAATGCACTTGGAGGTCCAACCACAGCTCTCAGAATCTAGGGCAGGCAATAATCTTGAACAAAAGAATTTGCCAGTGCCTGCCGCAGCCCGAGCATGAAACCAAATTGATGGACTCCCATAACAAAAGTCCTGCAACAAGGACAGCAGCTGAGCTTAGCAGTGGGAACACTCAGAACATTAAAGCTGTGCCTATAGGGCCACCAAAAGAGGCAGCAGTGCAACCACAAAGGCACCATGGCAAGAGAAAGTATCATACTATCTCCGACTTCTATGAATGAGCACTTCATGGCCTGCCAGAAGACTATGAACCGGGACCGAGTGCCCACATACTAGAAAGTAGGCCGGCAACTCCAGCTCAGGTTTCCCGCGCCCAACCAGGGACTCAAACTCATTGAACTTTTAACAGGGTTTAGGGAAATGTTGGTGCAATATGAAATAATCTACCGTTCGACTGAAAAGTTCTCAGACTTTTAATGGACTTTAAGGAAATGTTGGTGAAATATAAAATACAACCCTGCTTGCAGGCAAAGAAGTGATTCACCAACAAAAGGGGCAAAAGCATGATTGGCGTGTCTTAACTAAACAAGGGACTGGTGGTTATGAGGGAGGGGGTGTTGGGTGGAGGGGTGCAGATTTACTGTAAATATTTAAAATAATTAAACGGTTAATAAATTTACTTACCTCGGGAAGCATTAACCAAGATGGAAGGCTGTGTCACTAAATTATATTATTGAAGTGGTTTGAAACAATATGGCCAAAGGGTAAGCATGTATTCCTGCTCGTGGTTTGCATTTAGTCTTAGTACCTACTAAAAATGTCCTTTCTGAACTACAAGCTGTTTAAATAAAGTTGTATCAATGAAATAATTAATCTTGGTTTCCATTTTACTGCTAGGCGTTTGAAAGCGATACATGCTCTAATTCAGCCTTTTTATCAGTAAGGCCTACTTCTGTTCAATGAAAATGATCCTGTGCTACTAATATTATTACTGTTTTATTGTGACCACATCAGACAAGATTATACAAATGTCCATCAAATGCAATGTTACTAATAGTGATCACCTCAGTGCATAAGTATTGTAAATAATGCTATGGCAATGTGCAATGCCTCCATGCAGGTTATACATAGCAGCCAAAGATGCTATGTATAACCTGCACCAAGCACCAAGGGAATAATATTACTAATAGGTATCTCCAATGTCTCATGATTTGTAACTCAAATATCACCTTTATATATATATCTTGAAAAATTCAATCATTTTTCTCCAAACATTGACTTGTGAGCTCTGAAAAAGCTCAAATTTTCCTCTTAAATATACACTTTTCAATTTTGTTATACATTTATTATTAATTCAACTATGAAAAAGCTTCTAATTTAGTAGGCTCTGCTGTACAAAGGAGAGCTACTTACAGGTAGACGGAGAGCTACCAGTAGCTCACAAGCTACTTGTTGGAGAAACCTGCTTTAATGCATGGGGATTAGGATTATGTTGCAAATGAATCCACAGTCCATTCTAAGGTAAATAGAGCATGTCATAGGATCCAGGAGATTCAGTATTGAATTCTGATTCAAACAATGATGTATTGTGTACGTTGGATGTTGTCAAGAGCTGTCAAAATCTAATTTACGAGATTTAATTGTAGAAAAGGACTCTTAGTGTGAATTTTGGAGTGCCTAAAATAAATTAAAACTCCTCCTTATCAACTCTTGCAAATGGCATAAGGATGTGATCATTGTGGCTTATTCTTTGTCAGGTAAACATTGCCTATTGGCATTCAGGCTCACTAGATTAACAGCGTGGCTGCGTCTTTCGCAGATTAGTGTCACGCCTCAATATTGGACTAGTGGTAGAAGTGGGATCGGCAGGACACGGCGTGCCCCTACTTCTTTAATTTAATAGATTCTGTTCCCCTGCTTTTTATATTTTACACATGCGTCCCAGGGCGGCAGAAATAGCCGAGGCCTGGAGATAAGGCCGTTCATGGCCGTTCAGGGACGGGCGGGCAGAGAAGGAAAAGGACTGTGTCTTTTCTTTCTTCCCAGAGAAGACAATGACAAGTGTCTACCTCTGCTCTGCCACTGGCAGCTGCCCCCCTTCCTCTCTTTCTTCCTCTTATTCCCTGTCTTTCTGTCTAGATCCTCCTCACTTACAGAAAACCGTGACTTCGACAAAGGGTTCTCACTCTCTCTTTCCTCCTTTCGTTTAATTGTTGCCCTGTGAAATGGACTCAAAAAAGAAAGACACTTTTGCTGGAAATGTTGTCTTTTTCAGATATTTTTCTATTCCAAAGTGCAAAGATGGAGAGAAATAAAAGGTTCACAAGCAACATAGAGCGGTTGCAGAGCGGCCAGATTGATTTTATTCCCACCCAAACACAATAGCGCCACTTAACAAAGTTTGCCAGTGAAGGGCTACCTTTGTTTTCTCGTCTTTCTTTCAACAACATTGTTTTCCCTGGGTGGAGAAGGGCAATATTCCTGCACATACTGTGCAATACAAGCTTGATGGGTGGATTGGAAGACAAATTGTGCACTGTGGCTCTGTCTTCATAGATGTGGTCTTTTTACACCATACTGCTTATGTTTTTGAAGAATATAAGCAATGGATATTGAAACAAGTCACTTCTGGGCCCTGTAGTCATGTCCTTCACTTTTCATGCAAAAGCACTCACTGATTTCTGAATGAGTGTAAAAGCGTTACGGTAACCATGTTGTTCTGCTTAGATTTCACGTGCTTTTTTTAATCTTGCATTCTCTTGAGTGTTTACTTTTCCCAGGATGTTGTTACTTTTTTTTTTAGAAAGCATGTTACTCTGTCTAGTGCATTATTTGAATAGTCGCATCCAGGTGTTTATAGCGGGCACAATTGGGTTGTAGCTGAAGGCAGTGCGAGTTTCTCTCAGTGGAGCAGAATGGTGCTCAGTGGGGGAAAGGATGTGGCACTATGGTTAGAGCTGCAGAATTTGGAACTGGGGAACCAGGTTCAGCCTTCATGACCAGTACACCAGACCACTCCGCCTGATGGCGCACATTCCCGTGCAAGACCTTAGAAGCCCTGGTCTCTTAGCACCAGCAGTTGGACCCTAGCCGTGGCAAGTATGGGTTAACCTTGAAGGCCTGTCTATGCTGAAGTTCACCTCCAGTCTTGCGGGCAGGCCTATGAAACAGCACACCCTAGAGCGACAGTGACTTTGTTACTAAGGTCACAGGACCCTTGAACAGGGAGGCTATAGGGAGGTGCGACCGGTGTGATCGCATTGGGTGCTGACTTTGGGTGGGGGCGTCATGTTTGCAAGTATATTATGTTTCTAAAAGCACTTGCTGCCTCCTTCCTGGCCTCCAGAAATTTTCAGCAACAAAAAGGTCATGATAACTCCGGTGAATAATATTCTTACTAGAGAGAGATGAGGTTTTGTCAAGTGGAAGTTTTAACTGGTGGAAAGGTAGTGCGGAGGGTTAATGTGCCTGCTGCAAAGAACATGTACCATGCAGATCACAAAGTGCACATAATGTAAATAGGTCAGTGGTTTACTACGTTTGTCAGTGAGATCCTTTTGTTACTTGCAGTTAATATCCTAACATAGAACAGTGAGAAATTAACTGTCATCTAAGAGCTGCATACAAACTGAAAGGTATAAATTAGAGCGTTATTATCCTACTGCTGAAAAAAAGGTTTATTTGGATAGAAATCAATTTTGGTTATTAAAGAGAACCCCTAATCATGGTATTATGTACTAAATTCAAAGTTTTTGTTTCTCCAGACGAATCACTATTAAACTATACTGCCTACTAGTATGGTTGTCATGTGACTCTACACCTTGTAGTACTTGGTCCTACGTAACATTTTCTATACAGTGATTTGCACACCTATGACTGATTGTCTCTGTAATGTGTGTGATGTAAAAAGCTCTGACACCCTACACTGGTATCAGTGGCGCTCTAAATCATCGGTGGTAGTGAGGGAATCCGTGGCAGAGGAAGTTGTTGGGGGTACCAATAAACATTGTTTCATGGTCTCCACCAGCACTAAAGCCGGCCCTGCCCTGGAGGCCAGTACACTTCACCCATCAGTACCGCCATTTACCTTGTTTCAACAATAGTAGCTGCAACTCATCAGGGGTCGGCAATGCAAGATTTGCACGCACACCAAACTTAGTTCACAAACTTCACGGTCTCTCTGCTTTAAGCGCAAACACTTTTAACATGTGCTGCCTGCTTTTGGGGCACTGGACTCATGCCACAGTGTTGAGTAAATTATGAAGCAAAAAAAGGCTGAAGGGGAATGCGGTATATTGCCTGATACTTTATTATTTTGACTTTTTACACATGCTAACAGTTTGCAAAGATTTTGCATTATTATTACCAGTGTAACATACAAATGCAGCAGTGAGAAAGGCATCAGTCAATCTTTGCAAAGGGCTCTCCTCTTCACAGAAACACGTCACTTTATAAAAAACTTTTGATCCGTTTGAGCTACAATGTATTAGTCAAATTCGTCAAATTATGCAGTAGATGACGCATGGCTTGTGCTTCCACTTTTAAGTGTATTTGGGACATTCTGTGATTGGAAACGTATCCCACTTTGTGGATGTATTTTAATGTTAATAACTCATATTAAACCTGTATCCATTGGTTGAATTAAATAACATGATAAGCTGTAACTGGGTAGTGAAATGCCAAGCAAATACTAAAAATCAGAATGATTTGTTCTTTCTGGCCACACCTCTGACTCCGCCCGGCAGATTTCAGGAAATTAACCTTATTGTTGGGAACATTGTATGCTGACACGAGCAGACACGAGCGTGACATTTTGTCCTAGCTCGTGATTGACTCGTGTCACCTGAAGAATGTTGTGTTTCAAACATGTTTGGAAGGTTGGAGGATTGTGCTGGATGGCGAGTTGGTCATTCGAGACTTGTACTTCTTTATGAACAGACGTGCCATTATACCACGTCACTTTAACCTCCGTTTCTGCATTCATTGGAATATAACCGTTTTTCCTACACTGGCGACGAGCGTGATTAACTTCTACTTATTAGATTCTTTTTTGTTTTTATGAAACAACTTTTTTTTTTTAACTTTAACATTGTACCTTGGATTATACTTTATTAAGTTTTTCTTCGTGAGCTCAGTCTCCTGGAAATTGTGCCTAAGGATTATTAATTTACCTCGAATTTGGATTTACTTGGACCTTCTTCGACTGCATTATTCAAGTAGCTCAGGAGTTCCAACCTTCGTGATTACAGCCACGGATCGGAATTCCGGAAAAGTTCTCTTTATGCCTCATCAGTTTTCTCAGACGGACAGGATTAACGCTAACGTGAATGTTGTGTCATCACGCATTTCACGCAACGTAAAGCAACGTGGGCGCCATCTTTGTTATTTTTTCACCGTATCCTGGCAACGGTCTCTGCTCACCGAAACCTACCAGGAAGTTGCCACATATCACATACTGCAATCGGAACTTTAACGCATAAATTATCAGGATCTATTGCGGTAACACATTATACTTCGGTGACACGCACAACGCGTGTCATTAGAAAAAAAAAAGTAACTGTATTTCTTTTCATTATTTCTTTACAATCTATACATTTACACGTATATTTTATTCATTCATTTATTAGTTTATCATTATTTTTACTTTTCTCTTCATCTGTTTTAACACTCTAATAACTGTTTTCAGAGCTTAAATTGTTGTTTCATGGTTATTACTGCTTTTACCTGTTTAATCAACCATGTCAGGCATTGTACCTCCTCCATCACTTCTATCCTCCCCTGGTGATCCTCCCATGTCTTGGGAAATATGGGAACCTGTATTTTTAGCGTATGTGGAGGTATTGGAGGGGGTAGAATGTGAACCCGTGAGAAAACTTTCTTTGTTGAAACATTGTTTAGGAGGAAATGCGTTAAAATAATTTAAAACTTTACCTGCACTAATTAATCCTGGTAATATTAATGTATATGAGTATGCTTCCTCACAACTTAATCTACGGTAAGGTAAAAAGAAAAATATTGCGATGGAAAGATTTATCTTTTATTCACGAAAACAACGACCCAATGAACCTATTGAAGACTTCATATCAGCTCTTAGATCACTAGCCGTTACATGCGACTTCAAGCACATATCATATGAACAAGTTCTCAGAGACCAAATATTAATGAGGACAAACAACAAGGAAGTTCAAGAACGTCGTTGGACCACATCTGACATGTCATTGAATAACGCCATTGACATAGCCAAGTCCATTGAACACTCCGAAAAATTTGTAAAAAAGAGATTAGAAGAAATGATAAAAATGATGTTTTCAACATTTCTAAGGAGTCTGCTAAACAAAGGAAATGTTTTCCACAGAGAAACGACAACTCATCAAAATCTGATAATAAATTTAGAGGCACAAAGTATGAAAAAAGGAATTCTCAATTACTCTGCTACAGATGTGGAAGCGACGAACATCTACCGGACTTTAAAAACTGTCCCGCTATGCAATAAGAAGGGTCATTTTGGAAATGTTTGTAAATCAATTCCTAAAAAAGTGAATTATATTCAAGACATGTGTGATCATGATAGCACACATGATGACAATGAATACAAAGTCAATACTGTCATCAACATTTGTGAGGGTGGAGATTGTACTAAATTTCCTTCATGTATCATTACTGTTCATAATACTGATTTGGAATTTCTCGTAGATTCATGTGCATGGTACACTATTATTTCTTTAAGCATTTTTCATGACAAGTGTCCTGGGAAATTACTTTCTCCACCGGATGTATCCCCTGGAGGTTATACTGGACACAAAATTGACCTTGTTGTTTTTTTTGTGCCAATTTAGTGTTCTCAGGTCGTTATATTTTTGGGAAAATATATGTAGTAAGATCAGGGGAGTCATTATTAGGGTGGCCAAACCAACATCAATTAGGAATTAAGCTGACCCCCCGGTTTATGCCGTTGAGTCCCATAATATTGCCCACAAGGACAATTTTCAACTTGTTAACAAATGAAAGAAATTATTTCCCAATGTTTTTAGTGGGAAATTAGGGAGATACCAAGGTTTTGAACAGGTGATCAAATTACACAACAATGTTGTTCCGGTTCGTCACAAAGTGAGGAACGTTCCCCTTACTTACAGGAACAAATTGAAGGACATGCTTAAAGACCTGTGTCAAAAAGACATCATAGAACCTATTGAGTCATCGCCTTGGGTTCTCCCATCGTGATTTCCATTAAATCTTAAGGTGAACTTAAGCTTTGTGTGGACTTTCGCAGTGTGATGCTATTTGGGTAGATGCTCACCCTTTACCCAATCTTCACGAGATGGTTTCTACTTTAGCTGGTGCACACGTGTTTTCATGCATTGATTTGGATAGTGCATACCACCAGTTTGTCCTTGCCGACAAGTCTAAAAACATCACTGCTTTCATTACTCCTGAAGGGCTTTTCAGGTATTGTCGCATGCCGTTTGGTCTTGCCAGTGCTGCCTCAGTGTTTCAAAGGCTTATGAAAGACACTTTGGAAGAGCATGATTTGAATCTTGAGAATGTAATTGCTGCTTTGTCGAAAAAGGGTCTCACTCTCCGTCTTGATAAATGCAAAATCAAGGACAAGGAAGTAGAATATCTTGGGCATACCATTAGTGGATTGGGGATCAAACCCAAACGCAACCTCATTGAAAGTATTGTAAATGCACCTCTCCCTACATCCAAAGAACAACGTGTAGCTTTTCTAGGTCTTATTGAATTTTACGCAAAATTCATACCGAATTTCTCTTCTAAGGTAGATCCTTTTAGATGTCTTCTAAAGAAAAATGCTACATTTATTTGGACTAATGATATGTCTAAGGTTTTTGATAATCTGAAGGAGTTCATTGTGAATGCTCCATGCCTTAAGCCTTTTGTTTGTGGAAAAAAAGTGCCTTGTTATGGTGGATGCTAGCAGCACTGGTTTGGGTGGTGTTCTTTTACAGAGAGACAATGAAAAAGAGTGGATAGTAGCATATGCTTCAAGAGCACTGAGAGATGCAGAAAAACCACTATTCTGTTATAGAGAGAGAGTTATTGGCATGTGTTTGGGGAGCAGCACATTTTAGGACCTTCTTGTGGGGTACCAAATTTATCATAAAAACTGATCATAAGCCTCTTGTTTTTTTGATGGCCCCAGGTGGAGGTCGGACCATGTCTGCACGCCTTGCAAGACTTACTTCCATATTACAGTCTTTCCAGTTCCAGACAGAATATGTTCAAGGAAGGGCTAATGTACACGCTGACTGCATGTCTAGATTAACTTCTTCTATCGAATATCCAGATAATATTCAAGATGAAGATTGTGAAGTTGCTTTCACCATGCGTGATGTTAATTTAGTGTATGGTGAACAATCTAATTTACAAGAAGATGTTTCGTTTCTGGAGATGGAGAAAGATTTAGAACTATGCAATGTCAAGAAGTGTTTAGTACAAGGTTGGCCTGAACAGAGGAAATTGTCAGGTGACAGGATGAGTTTTTTCAGAGTTCAAGAAGAACTTGCGGTTGAAAATGGTTTGGTTTTGAGAGGCGATTAAATTATTCCTCCCTATTCTCTTAGAAACACAATGCTCGGAATTGCTCATGAAGGGCACTTAGGGATTTCTTTCACCAGGAGATGTGTCAAAGAGTTTTTTGGTGGCCAAGCATTGATACTTGTGTTGACCATTTTGTACGTTCATGCATTCATTATTCAAATAGTGACAAATCTGCTGTTGCTTTACGTCCCAAACCTCATCGTATAGATTTTCCCCTTGGTTCTTGGAGTAAACTTGGTTTGGATATCATTGGCCCTTTCAGTACTTTACCCAAGCATGAAGCATTCGGCATTGTCCTTATTGATTATTACTCTAAATGGCCCGAGGTCAAAATGGTTAAGGAAATCACCTCACATAATGTTATTGAGTTCTTAGACAAGATTTTTTGCAGGGAAGGGATTCCCCAAGAAATTGTCACAGATAACGGGCCACAATTTGTTAGTAAGGAAATGGAGGATTTCATGATGAAAGGTGGAATTACTCACAGGAGAATTGATGTTTTCTATCCCGAGGCAAATGGTCAGGTCGAGCGATTCAACCGTGTTATGAAAGAGGCTATTCAACTGTCAATATAGGGTGGTTTGAATTGGCGAAACGCTTTACAATCCATGTTATTAGCGTACAGGACCTCTCCCAATTCTGTCACTTTGGTCAGTCCTTTTGAACTTTTAAGAGGGAGCAAACCTAGCACCAAATTGGCTCATTGGTGGTTGAAGAAAAATATAAATGAGACCAATAATTTTTTCAAGGTGGATTATGAGGCAGTCCAACGCAGAGTTTAGTTGTACAAAAAAAAAAATGAAACGTACTATGAAAAGAAAAATGGGTTCTGCAACTAAACATGTGATAATGGTGGGTGATTTAATTCGCATTAAAAAAAAGAAGGTGTTACTAAGGGTTTTCCTGTATGGTCAAGTCCAAGAAAAGTAATTGAAGTTTTCAGGAATGCGGTTAACCCCTTCGATGCTCATGACGGAGCGGTTCCGTCATGAGCATCGGTTGGGCTGTGCTTATGACGGAACCGCTCCGTCATGAGCACAGCCCCTGGGGAAGCATCGATCCTGCCCCCACAGAGGGGGATGGCAGCGGAAGAGTTTCAGCTGCCACCCCCGAGCCCCCCCCACGCTCCCCCATGACGTCAGCGCGCACCGACGTCATCAGGAAGCGTTGGACGCGCTGGAATTAATTTCTTCCAGCGCGTCCAACGGAGAAGGTAAGTTTTTCGCTCTGGTGTGGCGGGGGGGGGGGGGGGGGGTTGGAATTGGGATGCCTTGAGGAAAGAGTATTTCCTCTCCCCTGATGTCTCAATGCTGGGCATTCCTGCTTCACGATCGCGCACAGCGTCGCGATCGTGGAGCAGGGATGCCCCGCTAGACAACAGGGATCTATTTTTGTTGTGTTAGGAAGAGAACCCTTGGGCAAGGGTCGCTTCCTGGGGGCAAAACAAATTATTTTGACTTTTCTGTCCCCCCCCCCCCCCCCATGGGGGCAGATCGTTTTTTTTTTAGCCGTTTCTGCTCCGGGGGGGGGGGGGGGGGGTGGGGGGGGGGGGGAGCTTAAAAGCCCACTAGACACCAGATCGGTCGCATAAGTCGCCGTTTCTGCTCCCAGGGGGGGCAGAAAAGCCCACTAGACACCAGGGATGTCTTTTCTAGTTTTAGGAAGCGACCCCTTGGGCAAGGGTTGCTTCAAGCGGGCAATTTTTTATAATATGTATTTGGACCCCCCCCCGCCCCTGGACAGATTAGCCTGTTTTTTTTTTCCTGCTGTTTTCTGCCCCACCTGGCACACAACCCGATTGACCATTTGGGTAGTTACATAGCATATTATAATGTTTATGGTTATATTTTTTGTGATTTGCAATTGTAATGTTTTTTTTTTTACTTTTTTGTTCTAGGTGAAGGCTTTTGCTCTTTCCAGTTAGCGGTTTCGTTACTGGTGGTTCTGCTGTTTGTGTAGTTTGGTAAGAGACTTTTTTTTTTTTACAATGTAAATGTGTTTGATTTCTCTGCATGAATTGTTTTTTGCAAATGGTGTAATAATAGCAGTATGTTTGGTTTTTGAGTGTCAAAAACTGTTTGCATTGGTGCTCGATGTGTATTTTGTTGCCTTGTGAGTAATTTGTTTTTTTTTCTTCTTTCTAGTTGGATGTCGTTGGTTTTTGCTGTGTCACTGCAGAGTAGGTTCTGGTGAGTGCAGTTGTCTCTTGTAATTGAATTGTATAGTTTGAGTACATTGATCTTTGTGATAAAGGTACACATTTCTTTACTTACTTGGTTTGCACATTGTTGGTTGTTGTTGACTTGTTTGTGCAGTCTTCTATCTTAGTAAGTAGAATGGCTAGCCGCAGGATTACTGCTCAGCAGGTTGTTGGTTTGCTGTTTGAGTCTTCCTCTGACCATGGTTCAGAGACTGACTTTGCATCTGAGGGAGAGGAGGCAGGGGACGATTCTGGCAGTGAGTTTTCTCTCCATATGGAGTCATCGGATGATGAAGATACTCTTAGTGAGGATGAAGTGCCTGTGTTAGAGGCGGAGACGGATGTGCCGATAGTGCGGCAAGAGGCATCTGGGCTGCAGCCTGGGACTGCAAGGCTTCCCGTTGGTGTAGTGCGGCAAGAGGCATCTGGGCTGCAGGCTGGGGCTGCAAGGCTTCCCTTTGAAAGTGATGACCTCTGGGTTGCCACTGGCATGGTGCAGCCGGCATTGCCAGACTTTACTGGTGTTCCAGGGTGTAGAGTGAATACTGAAAACTTTTTGCCGATAAATTTTTTTCAGTTGTTTATGGACGATGTGTTTTTGGCAGAGATTGTTAAGCAGACTAATTTGTATGCCGAACAGTTTTTGAGGGACAACAGTGCCAGTCTTAAGCCACACTCTAGAGCTACCCGGTGGACTCCCACAAATCTTGAAGAGATGAAAAAGTTCTTGGGTTTAACTTTTTTGATGGGCTTGCTAAGGAAGCCATCAATGTCTTCATATTGGTCTACTAGTCCCTTGATGGCAACTGCTATTTTTCCGGCAGTCATGAGTCGTGACAGGTATTTGCTTCTGCTTTGGATGATGCATTTTGTTGATAATGGTTTAGCGTTGCCACGAGATCACCCTGAGTGTGACCGTCTTTTTAAGATTAGGCCTGTCCTTGATCACTTTGTTGATCGATTTTCTGAGATTTATGCTCCTGGGAAAGAAATTGCAGTGGATGAGTCTTTGGTGTTGTTCAAGGGCCGCTTGGTTTTTAGGCAATACATTCCTAGTAAGAGGGCACGCTATGGAATAAAGCTGTATATTCTGTGTGACAGTAGGACTGGATATGTCTCTAATTTCAGGGTGTACACCGGTAAGGAATCCAGGATTAACCTCCCTGGTTGTCCGTCCACTTTTGGAGTGACTGAGAAAATTGTTTGGGAACTTGGTAGAGGATTTTTTAACAAAGGCCACCATTTATATGTAGATAACTTCTACACTGGTGTGCGGTTGTTCAGGGAATTGGCCAAAGTGGGCACTCTTGCTTGTGGCACAATCCACTCTAACCGTAAAGGTTTCCCAAAAGAACTTGTTTGTCAAAAGCTTGTGCGGGGACAGTGCAGTGCGTTGCGAGGAGCTTCTTGCTGTGAAGTTTTCAGACAGGAGAGATGTCTACATGCTGACTACCATCCATGACGAAAGCACTGCACCTGTGACTGTTTGGGGTCAGGTCGCTGAAGCGCACAAACCTGTTTGCATTTTAGACTAGAATAGGCACATGGGTGGTGTTGACAGAGTAGATCAGAGGTTGGAACCTTACGCTGCTCTTCGTAAGGCTTACATTTGGTACAAGAAGTTGGCTATCCATCTTTTCCACTTGGCAATGTTTAATGCTTTTGTTGTGTTCCAGGATTCTTACCCTGAGTCAAAGATGACTTTTGCTAAGTTTCAGGAGTCTGTAATAGGCAGCCTTGTTGTAGTGTAACAGGCAAGGGTTCCTAGAGTAGGAGTGGTGGAGGATGTTGCTAGATTGAGAGATCGCCACTTTCCTGATCACATTCCTCCCACACCCTCAAAAGATTTTCCCAGTAGGAGATGTAGAGTCTGTTGGCGAATAGGTACGCGTAAGGAGATTCGTATGTACTGCCCCGACTGTCCTTCCAAACCTGGGCTGTGTGTCCCTGCTTGTTTTAGAGCGTACCACATGCAAAAGAATTTTTGGGAGCATTCATGAGTGGTAAAGTGAACTGCCTGGTCTGTATTCTTTGGAAAATTTGATTCTGTTTCAAGGTTGGCGTTAGTAATGTATTTAGTTGCTGATTTTGTGTTTGTAGATTTGTATCTATTTGCGATTTGTTTGTTTTTATTTTTTTCTAAATGTGATGGCGGTGTGTGTAGGCTGGCGCTTGGCTGTTGGTGTGTGTGGACTGGCACTTGGTTGGTGGTGTGCGTGGAATGGTGCTTGGCTGGCGGTGTGCGTGGACTGGTACTTGGCTGACGGTGTACGTGGACTGGCGGTGTGCGTGGACTGGTGCTTGGCTGGTGGTGTGCGTGGACTGGAGCTTGGCTGGGGGCGTGCGTGGAATGGTGCTTGGCTGGCGGTGTGCGTGGACTGGTACTTGGCTGGCGGTGTGCGTGGACTGGTGGTGTGTGTGGACTTGTGGTGTGCGCGGACTGTTGCTTGGCTGGTGGTGTCCGTGGACTGGAGCTTGGCTGGCGGTGTGCCTGGACTGGCACTTGGCTAGCGGTGTGCCTGGACTGGTGTTTGGCTAGCGGTGTGCGTGGACTGGCGCTTTGCTAGCGGTGTGTGTGGACTGGCGCTTGGCTGGCTGTGTGTGAGTAGTGACTTTCTGCTGGTCACTACACACACTGCTAGCTGAGTGCCACTCCACGCAATCCATCAGCCTGTGTAGTTGCTGTGTCAGGATTGTGGGCATGTGAAAGTGATGGGCCCTTGAATGGCGCTGTGTGCTGGTGTGAGTTTTGTTATGTGATGGGCCCGCGGCTGGCGGTGTGAATGGTTTTGTATGTCTCACACGTATGAAAGGTGTATGAATGGCCTATAAAGAGGTTGGTGCCTTGTCGTGGCTTTACAGCTCACGAGCTGTGAGTCAATGGTTCAGTTTCTCGCCCTTTCAATTATTAACAGTGCATTTAATTTTTGTGAAATCACTTGCTAACACAATTGTATCTACTGAACCATCACTCACCCTCGTGCCAAATCCAACCAGTATGTGTGTGTGCTTGAGGATTAGATGGCTGTACAGTAATATTTGTTTTTCTGAAGCAGGGTGTACCTTGTCCCTTTTTGTGAATTTTGTAATGTGTTGCTTTTGTGCCTGGTGGTGTGAATGGTCTTGCTTGTATCACGTATGAAAGGTGTGTGAATGGCCTGTAAAGTGGTTGGTGCCTTGACGTGGCTTTACAGCTCACGAGCTGCGAGTCATTGGTTTGGTTTTTTGTGCATTTAATTATTGACAGTGCATTTCATTTTTGTGAAATCTCTTACACTGAACCATGACTTGCCCTTGTGCCAAATACAACCAGTATGTGTGTGTGTTTGAGGAATAGATGGTTGTGAAGGAATCTTTGTCTTTAGTTTCTCTGCCACGGTGTACTTTCCATGTAAGAATAACCCACCAACTGTAGATATTGTCGAAAACCCATGGGAGTTCATGGTGATGTCTCTCTTGTGAATTCAAAGTTTTTTTATCCCCAATGTCCTGCAAACCTCAAAATGTCTGCCACATTTTCATTGCAATATTGTTCCAAAATTCTCACGCTGTAGGAACAAAGCAATAGTTATGTCTAAACAATCTGGTTTTGCAAGGGGGGTCACTTGGGTTTTTGGCCCGGTGCTCGGCGGCCATCTAGGGAAACCTACCAAACCCATACATTTCTGAAAACTAGACACCCGGCGGCTTCCAGAGAGGTATGGCTTGCGTGGATCCCCCAACATTTCCTTATCCAGAATCCCCTGCAAACCTCAATTTTAGCTGAAAAAAATCCCTTTTTTCACACATTTTGGGGTAGGAAAGTTGTGGCATCACCGGGCTCACATAAATTTTCCACCACCCAGCGTTCCCCCAGGTCTCCCGGTAAAAATGGTGCCTCACTTGTGTGGGAGGCCCAAGTACCCGCGGCAGGCAAGGGCTCAAAACGTTGTGAGGCGAAATCAACATTGCCTATCCAAAAACTTTTGGGCCCTTGCCTTCCGCGGTTACTTGGGCCTCCCACACAAGTGAGGCACCATTTTTACCGGGAGACCTGGGGGAACGCTGGGTGGTGGTAGATTTGTGTGAGCCCGGTGATGCCACAACTTTCCCACACCAAAATGTGTGAAAAAAGTGATTTTTTCAGCTAAAATTGAGGTTTGCAGGGGATTCTGGGTAAGGAAACGTTGGGGGATCCACGCAAGCCATACCTCCCTGGAAGCCGCCGGGTGTCTAGTTTTCAGACATGTATGGGTTTTGTAGGTTTCCCTATGTGCCGGCAGAGTTAGGGTTAAAAAACTACAGCTATGCACTTTGCCAAAAAAGGGTCATTTTTCACTACAAAATTGAGGTGTGACCATGTTGGGTTTTGTGCCGTTTCCTGTCGCGGGCACTAGGCCGACCCGCACAAGTGTTGTACCATTTTTCTCGTAGGACTTTGGGGAACACGGGGTGGGTGGAAATTTGTGGATCCACGCAGATTCCAGAACTTTCCATCACAGAAATGTGGGGAAAAAGTGGGTTTTTTGTCAATTTTTTAGGTTTGCAAGGGATTCTGGGTAACAGACCCTGGTGGGAGGCACTCAAGTCACCCCATTCTGGATTCCCCTGGGTGTCTAGTTTTCAAAAATATATAGGTTTGCTAGGTTTACCTAGGTGCTGGTGCAGGATTTTCTAATGAAAATCTATAGGGTTTTGAAGCTCTGGTTTGTCTATTTGTCATGATTAAAATTAATAATCATTAATTACTAATTATTTGTTTTGTGTAAGTGTTTGTTTAAACTTACCAACATACTAATGAGAAGAAAACCGACACGAGGGAATGCTTTCGTATTGCTATTTAATAAATGTGCATGTTTTATTAAATAAACGTTGCTGAGTGCTGTTTATTTTAAGCACGAAACGCTTTTGAATTAATACTTTTCTGTGTTGCTAAAGCTAGATAATTACATACACATAAGGGTATTAGTGGGGTTAACACTGTTTAATCACTATGCTGTGGTAACATTGTTTTTGTCTCTTTTAATTAAGATGGTCCATTTTGGCCTAACCAAACATGTCCGCCATTTGCAGCCTGGCCTCGAGTGAGAATTTGTGATGAGAAGGCCTTGCTGAACACATTTGATCACAGTCCTTGCCTGGTTAAAACTTTCCGTGAGGACAGCACAGCCGCGGTGCGTCCATTGGGGCGTAGCCCCACCAGCCCTGCTGCGTGGAATAATTAAAATAGAATGTTTTAAACTTTTACAATACCATTTGCCAAATTACCATTTACTTACTGCGCACATTATTCCGGCGGCGCCGGGCAGCACCCGACTTTATCGGGAGTGTGCAGGGGGGCGGGCTGGCTGGTGTGGTGATTGGATGATTGACAGGTCTAAAAAACGGTTTTTTTCCCCGCATGTATGCTTCGGGCAGCAACTTGCCCGGCGCATGCGCACCCAGGCCGGCCCCATTAGCTAGTAGGGGGGGGGGTGCAGGACCTGCTGGCGGCAGCGCTGGCAGCAAAAGGGCGACAGGGCGAGCAGTCACTCTGCCCCCCAAGCCAATCCTGGCGCTGCATGCAGCGCCACTGCGCCAGGATTGGCCGGTCACCGCGCAGCATGAGCAGGGGCAATCATGATTGGATGCCGAGCTTGACCTGGACGTAAGGTAAGCGTGCTGCTTGGATCCGGTAACGGTCGGGTAACGGGTTCACTTTGTGCGCGTCGCCTGAGCCTCGTGGTCGTGACTCCACTCGTGGACTGGACGGTGGCTGAGGACACACAGGTAGGATCGGTTGGGGAAACATGGGGAAATGCTTAACCAGGTCTCTCACCGCGCTAACGTGTTGCTGCTTTCTTAGGGACACATTTGTTTGATAGTTGGTTTAAAATAATGCCAGCGGTGTGACTCCCACGCACATTTGTCAATTTTATCTGTGATATTTGCATTTCTCTCCTCTTAATTGTGTTGTGTACTTTCTGTGCTGCTGTATGCAGACGTTTGGCTGGGCGAACAGCACACAAGTCGTGTCTGCGTTGTCCTTTTGCATCTTGTGTGGCACGCGATGCTACCCTTGGGTGAAATACTTTGAATGAGAGAGCATCACTGACACTTCCCGTTTCCTACTGTGAAGTATGGTAGAGGATCTAGAGTTGTGACCAGAGCTGTCGACTTTGGAACGGGGCCAGGATCATCCTGGCCCCGTTCCAAAGTCGACAGCTCTGGTCACAACTCTAGATCCTCTACCATACTGCAGGATCTAATTCGGGGAAAAAGTGACCTTGTGTAATGTAACTGATGATCAGGTAAAGTGCTCCGATACCTGCGGGTCGAGCTCGCGCCATCTGAACCTGCAAAAACATGTGAATGGGTGCACCTCTGTTTGTTTATTTTCGTGTCGGGTTACGACCATGGGAGCCAGGTTCACAAATGTATTGCTACGGGACAAAACACATTTCCCTATTTTGATTTATAACTTGGTAAAAACTATAGGGAGTACTGGAATACACCAAGCGGTATCCACTTCTGAAATGTGTTAATTGTGATACATTTTAAGATCATTTCATGGCATTATTTTCATTACCATATCTCTGCCTTGTCCTTCGCTCACACACTCGCTCCACCCTACTCTCTTTCCTCTTCTGATTGCACTGTGCCTCATCTGCTGCATACCATCGCTAAACACTCATTGCCCACTCTGCCATTTCTGTTCACAAAGTGCCCACGTTCATACACTACTACCTCTCTTCCCTGCCCCATCTGTAGACTCAATGCTGTCTCCACTCGCAGCCACTTCTGTTCACACACTGCCCTCACAGCTCCCTGACCCTTTTCCTCACATACTACCCTTTCTCCTGTGCTCCCTTTCGTCTCTGATCAATCACTGCCCTCGCTGGTTCTTGACCGTTTAGTTCACACACTGCCCTGCCCCTCGCTTCATTAGCTCCAGGCTATATTTCAAAATCATTACAACCCGCATGGCGTTTAGATGTGGGAAAAGTATTTTCCATTCATAAATATCACACCATAATTCATAGAACCCGGATTTGTGGGATTTTCCGATAGCAAAGTACACTTAAATGGAAATTCATTAAGGGTGACAGTGGTTATAGCCTGGGTTTGGATAATTTTAGCATGATCTACCTACCCCCTACAAATAGATGAATACTCACAAACATGTAGGCTTGTATATATTTAGATTTCTTCAGCCGGTGGGCTTGCAACAAGGAAATGAATTCAATTTTGCTCTAGTTAGAGATACAAGTGACTTTCCTGGGTGGATGGGAATGGGAGACGCTGATCTCTAACGGAGGTGAAAGGTGAAGCGCTTTTCCCTGGGGAGCCATATTCTCCCTATGGAAAAAGAACAATTGTTAAATCTTGAGAAGCGGTCGTATTTCAGGTGTTTTGTGTAGCTCGTGTATTTTTTTGTGTTTCTTCCTGGCAGGAAGCTCATAGAGACTCATACAAACAGCACATACTTTACAAACTGCCCACAGAATAGGCACTTTGTTTGCAGTCTGTGTCTTCAATTTGTACCTATGGCATGCAGAAAGTAATATAATCATGACGGTGGTGCTTTGACATGGGTAAATGCTGGTTTCACTGACGTAACAGTAGAGTGCTTCAAAACAGGGTTATGGTGATTTAACACTACAGAGCTACGTATCATAGTGAGGTAACTAAGGGGGATGCTGCAGGTCAGATACTAGGTGCAGTGACGTACCTGTGGCTGTGTGTGTTACTCTCTAGACAGAAAGAGAACTACGGTGGTCAGGATTTCGTGGACTGGCAGAGCTGCAAGTTTGTCTCGTTACAAAATATTAGCTGTAGCTTGTAAAGCTGGTCAAACCCGACTTTTTTGAGGCGTTTCAGATGAGAGCGAAATGAATTGCGCTTGTTTAATGAGCAGGTCAGAATTTAATCGCTGTATCCAGTTGCTGCATAGCAGTTTTTGATACTGAAAGCTCACCTTCTTCAGCTTCTGCTGTTGGACCACGCGAGCTTTTTTCGGAGCAATGACACGACCTGAGAAAGTAGAACAATTCAATAATCCCTGATCCTGCTTTGCATAAAACTTCTACTCCTCACTCACCAACTGTAACATAAATAAATGGAAATAAGCACATCGTTCTACTTCATTGTTTGTTCTGGCCTCGTCTCCCGGTACTCCGTAAGGGCATCATATAGCACCTTATCGCCACTCCCCACCTTCTCTACCACAACTAATCGCTTCAGGCTTCCAGCACAATCCTCTATACCTCCACCCGATCTCTCTTTTGATTCATCGCCTTTTCCGTCACTCTGGTTCCTTGTATACTGCCAACACTTCCCCACGTCACAGGTAAAAACATTCGTTACTCTAGAGTCTAATAGAGTCGGAAGGCCGTAGGGGAAGACTGTGGACTTTTCTTCAAGTTCCTGACGCTCCTGCGGAACGAGCCTGGCAACCATTACACTGCTGTGCAACTTCTTCTACTCTTAGAGCTGAGATTTCCATGAGTCTTATAGTCTGAATTCAGCACCTGAGCATAATAGGACAGAATGTATGAAGCTCTGTGGTAATACTGAATAAGCTGCTACCTATGTTATGCCATCTATTAATGTAATAACTGCACTTTCACAATTGCTTTATTAACCTTCCTGCTTTCTCAAATTTGCTTGAAAATGCACGATTTTTCTTCTTTTTTTTCAAAATTTTCTTGGGGGGGGTAATCCCCCCAAACCCCCCTTTTGGGGTTCGGGCTCGCTCGCTGCGCTCGCTACGGTGCTGTATGCTAATTCGTTTGCGCCCCACCACTTTAAAATCTCACCCACCGCCTCTGGGACAGCAGCAGTTCTGAGCAGGTTTCCAGCTGTATTGGACAGCCTTGGAGGACAAAGGAACTGTTAAGAAAGAACTCTGAGCATTGTGTCAGCGCTGAGGAAATGTGGACTGTAAAGAGATACTTTTTTATTTTTGGTTCCTGTTCTGTCTTTTTATTTTTGTGATTTTCCTGAGCGGAGATTTTCCAAATGTAGCGATGCTACATCCTTTCCTTCTCGCTTTGCTTAGAGGTTCAGCGGACGCGATGAATACTTTTTGTTGCTTTCTTTTGTTTAAAATACTATAAAAATTGTTAGCCTAGAGAGGGTTTTTGCCACTTTGCCATTTTCTTCCCAAACCTGCGTTGGTGAGGATCGATGCTGTGAAGACGGTGACTTGGGAGATTTCTACTGAAAGACTTGTCCCGATGACCCATTCTGACATTTAGCTAGAATAGGTAATTATGAGAAAATGATTTATTCTGATTAATTTTTTTTGACTAATTTTAGATAAAGAATCATAATTGTAAATACGATGTTGGTGATTATTTCTTGTCAATTATTGAGTACTCTATGTGATTATTGATGTATAGATTTGTTTAGATTATGACAATTGCAATAGCTAGGTCTTATCGACCTCGGTGTAGTTGTGGGGTTTAGGAGTTTTCTTTCCACAGGTTCAATGCTGGTAGAGTATTTGAGTGTATGTTAGTGAAATGGGCCCTAGTGTATGGTGAGTGTATGTGCGTGTAACTGTGAAATTACTCTATCCGTGGAAGTAGGGAGATTTTGTACACCCCAATCTGCATCACTGGCAGAGCTAGGGTTCAAAAACTACAGCTAGTCACTTTGCCAAAAAAGGGTCATTTTTCACTGCAAAATTGAGGTGTGACCACGTTGCATTTTGCGCCGTTTCCTGTCGCGGGCAGTAGGCCGACCCTCACAAGTGATGCACCATTTTTCTTGTAGGACTTTGGGGAACGCGGGGTGGGTGGAAATTTGTGGCTCCACGCAGATTCCAGAACTTTCCATCACAGAAATGTGGGGAAAATGTGTTTTTTTTGTCAATTTTTTACGTTTGCAAGGGATTCTGGGTAACGGACCATGGTGGGAGGCAGTCAAGTCACCCAATACTGGATTCCCCTGGGTGTCTAGTTTTCACAAATATATAGGTTTGCTAGGTTTCCCTAGGTGCCGGCAGGGCTAGCGTTCAAAAACTACAGCTAGGCACCTTGCCAAAAAAGGGTCAATTTTCACTGCAAAATTGAGGTGTGACCACGTTGCATTTTGCGCCGTTTCCTGTCGCGGGCACTAGGCCGACCCCCACAATTGAGGTTCCATTTTTCTCGTAGGACTTTGGGGAACGTGGGGTGGGTGGAAATGTATGGATCCACGCAGATTCCAGAACTTTCCACCACAGAAATGTAGGGAAAAAGTGTTTTTTTTGTCAATTTTTAGGTTTGCAAGGGATTCTGGGTAACAGTTCATGGTGGGAGGCAGTCAAGTCACCCCATCCTGGATTCTCCTGGGTGTCTAGTTTTCAAAAATGTATAGGTTTGCTAGGTTTCCCTAGGTGCCGGCAGAGCTAGGGTTAAAAAACTACAGCTAGACTCTTCGCTAAAAATGTGTAAATTTTCAGTGTGAAAATGTGGTGTGTTCACCTTAGGTTTTGAGCCACTTCCTGTCGTGGGCACTATGCCTACCCACACAAGTGAGGTACCATTTTTATCGGGAGACTTAGGTAGTTCAGATTTGTAAAGCAACTGTTATTACCTATTGATTTTTGATGCATTTCTCCCTTCCAAATGAAAGACAATGTGTAAAAAAAAAGTCATTTTGAAAAATGACCAATAATTGTCATGCAAGTATGAGTATTCCCAATTTCGAAAATGTGCAAATATACACTGTTTCTAAACTCTGTAATTTGTTCCCATTTCAGAAATACATAGGTGTCTTTCATACCAATGTTTCCATGTTTAAATGTTCACACAATAATTGCTATATACCCGGAAAAAAAAAAACCATTACAAAATGCTGCTCAGTTGTTTACTCTGGGTTCGTTGGGCTCTTGGTAAACCTACAAGTCCTATATATCCCCACAACCAGGAAGGTCCAGCGGATGTAACGGTACATTGCTTTCAAAGAGATGTCATAATTAGAAGAAGTTACAGGTGAAAACGTTGACACAAAAGGCTGCTTTTTTCAACACATTTTTAATTTTTCCTATATTTAACTGTTAGTTTCTATAAAGAAACCTTGATGGATCTACACAAATGACCCCTTGCTGAATTCAGAATGTTGTCTACTTTTCAAAAATGTATAGCTTTCCAGGATCCATTATTGCTTTTCTACCCATTTCTACCATTATCTGGAAGGAGGTTGAAAGCACAAAAAATAGCAAAAATAAGGTATGTCCCAGAAAAATGTCAAAACTGTGTAAAAAATGTTGGATTTCTGACAAAAATCTGTCATTCCCTAAAAGCTGGAGAAATGGTGATTTCAGCCCCGCAAACCCTTTTTTGATATCATTTGCAGAGAAAAACCCAGACGCTTTCATTTGCAACCACTTTTCCCCATTTTTCACAAAAAAAACAAAATTTTTGACTAATTTCTGGGAACCCTCTAGGAGAATCCACAAACCCTGGGTACCTTTAGAATCCGCATGATGTTGGAAGAAAAGGACGCAAATTTGGCGTGGATACCTAATGTGGTCAAAAAGTTACAGGGGCCTAAGCGCGCACTACCCCAAATAGCCCAAAAAAGGCTTAGTACAGGAGGGGAAAAGGCCTAGCAGCGAAGGGGTTAAAATTGAAGGTGGTTCTGTTTGGAATCTGAACAGAATTGCTTTGTTTAAAGGTGTTACTAATTGTCAGGAAGACCATAACAGTAATGTATTTTTAGATGTAGGGCAGCACAATGACAGAGGGAATCGTCCCTCTCCTTGTTGCAGTTCTGAAAATTCCAGGGTTGTGCGCACTCATCGTCTTCCTGCAAAGTACAAAGATTTCGTCATTAATTCATTTTTTATTCATTTTTGCTTGTTTATATATTTATTTTCCTAATTATTTTTTCGTTTTCTTTCAGGGGGGGGGGGAGGGAAGGTGTGTTGGGAACATTGTATGCTGACACGAGCGTGACATTTTGTCCTAGCTCGTGTCACCTGAAGAATGTTATGTTTCAAACATGTTTGGAAGGTTGGGGGATTGTGCTGGATGGAGGGTTGGTCATTCGAGACTTGTACTTCTTTATGAACAGACGTGCCATTAAACCACGTCCCTTTAACCTCCGTTTCTGCTTCTTCAGTCATTGAAATATAACTACTTTTCCTACACTTATGTCCCGGTTCTAAGAGAGGGTAGGCTAAAAACGGTGGGAGGTATCTTTTTATGATTTGCAAAGCAGGGATAGTTAGCAGCTGTGTTATATGTAGTAACTATATTTGTTACCTAATGTACTTGTATCTTTAAATATTAGAATGTAGTAGAGTTTAGGACTCTAGAGTTTAGAATGTAAGAAATCATTCTGACTTGTATCTTGTGTATGGAAAGTCGTGGGTTATTTACCTCTTGAATAAAACGTCATGCTTTTACAAGACAACCCTTCTTGGAATATATTTGCCTCTACGATATCTCAAGAAACCATATTACAAGCTGTTATAAGAAAGCAATTTAATTTAACAGACATGCTACTGGCTTTAAAAATTTATTTTTATGATTGTTCTTACTGCCTCTTCTGTAATTCTCTGCAAAGAAGCTCAGTCATTCTGTGCGCTGGTTTGAAGTAAAATTGTAGTCCTTCTATTTTTGGGAAATGGTCCGGTTTTTTCTTTAAAATTCAGGTGCCCCTAGTGAAGGCCCAAGGTAATACATTATTATTTTTAAAAAAAGGTACTTACAGGTAACCGATGATCTCTGTAGTTATGTGCTTATTATTCTGAATCTACACTATCCCTCCCTCCCACTCAATTATCCTTCACTGGATGGGACCTATGAATTTACAGCAAGATATGCGGGTATGGTTCCTTTTTCGCACTGAAGAGGGCGCTTCCTATTAATGAACATTGAATAAACCTGGCTTGACAAAAGACGGATTATGAGTCCTCAGCCTCATATGCAACAAAACGTAATGGGGCTAGGAGTACGTATCAGAGTAAAGCGTCCGAACGATGCCTGAACTCGGACTAATCCTGGCACTACTCCCCTCTGTCCCACCTACAATGGAGAGCCTCCGCTCACACGCAGAGACCGACTCAGTTTGTTTCTGACACAACCCTCCTCTCCCACACCCCATCCCCCACTCAGTGAGTAGCAACTCTGCTGCCAGGTAACAGTCGACACAATACAAGCAGCAGATCAATTAACAGTGGGCGGTGTGCGTCCTCCACCTGTACGGTGTGAATACCTCTTATTGCTATGGCTAGACCATACTCCTCGACCACTTCATCCGACCTCATTGGTTGAAGAGATTACCCGCCCTTCGCCGATATTCCTCTATCAATGGACTAGGGTTTCCAATCAAAGACACAGCTAGCAGGTTATGAGACTATCCCTCATTCTTACCATCCGGTGGGGGTGTGGTCAGACCTGCTCGGAATTGCCACTGCCACACGAACAACGCACACTCTTCGGCGACTACCCTGTGTTTACTTCACGCACCACAGAAGACATGCACCGACGCTATAGCCAATTAGCACTTCGAATTCTATGCAGCGCATTGGGATTGGCTCACACGCACAGAATGTTCCAATCCTAAGTCACTTTACACATTACAAATTCCTACCGCCCCGAGGCAACTCCCCTAATATGTCCAGTCACTGGATTGGCTGTTGTATGCCCCGGAAGTACTGAATTCATCGACAAATGTGATCTTTTAAAAGCTAAATAACGGACACTGTGCGTATGCTGAAATCACGGACGAGTTAAATAAGTAGCGTACAGGTGGCAGGTCGACTTACCAAAAAGAGAGGTGGGCATTAAAATTGAGCCCAGGACACCAACGGTGAGTTATATATGTAGAAACTGGGCAAGCGACGTAGACTCGAGAGAACCTCAGCCAGACACCCAAAGACCACAATTTCGGCCACTGGATTAGAACTGGTCCAGTAATACCAGATCTGCGCCCAAAACTCACTCCAGGCGAATGGAATTGTGCCAGCGATATATAAACTACACACATGAAGCAGTGATCGAGATTGGATTTTGCTCAACTGACACCTGTAGGTAGCTTCATGCTGTCTCTTACCCACGGTGTGCACGTGATGATCATCACATTTGAAAAAGAGAAGACAGTGATGTGATCTGCTCTGAGAGATGTAGTCCTCGTGTGCAGAGGAACACTGTAGGACCCAAACATGGAGTTGGTGTTCCTGCTCATACATAGCATAGGACTGGCTGTGGACATTCTGACCTTTGTGTTGGACGTGAACTTCTGGTTGGTATCCACCTTACTCAGAGTCATCTTTTGGTCCATCTCGTTTGTATTGAATTTCCCCAATGCGTTGGTCACTGGCTTGTTGCAGTGCTGGAATACTGCCTCCTGCTACGCTTTGTATGTGACGGAGATGTTCTGCTGCACTATCGTCGGCTCTGTTCATATTGTGGCCAACATGGTTCGGAGCTTTGTCGCCAGTCTAGAGAGTCTCAAAGTGATTGGGCATCTTTCCTCTCACCTTGTCCTCCGAAGTAAAGAAGTTGTGCACAAGGGCGTTATGAATCTCATTCTATCTGGACAATCTGTGCTCAGACAGACGTGTGACGTGTGCACCATCATTATGAGCCTTGTTGCATATTTTATAAACAGCCTTGTCAATATGTGCCTGATCGGAACTCAAAATCTATTCTCCATTTCTTTGGCTTTGTGGGACGCCATCATGGGCCCTTTCCTGAGATTCACGGAACTTCTTGCAGCATTTCTGTCTCACATTTCAAGCAGTGCCATTGCAATGGCCATCCTTTGTTGGACCCCATGCCAGCTGGCATTTGAATTCCTAATATCCACAATCAAAATCTTCATAAATATATTTTTGTTGAATCTTTATGGCCTAATACTGCTGCTTCTGATTATCACAGTAAGTGTCCTTGTGGTGAATCCAGCATTGTCCTGGCGCATTGTAGATTTAGTATCCAGGTACTTCACCACCTTGCCATCTCTGCAGCGGGTCTGGAGGAATGTTCAGCGCCTGCATCGAATGGTTCTCTTAAGCTTTCAAGTGATCATCCGCTCAGATATCTGGCACAGGATAGCAGCAACAGCTCTCAGAATGGGCAACTGGAATGCTGAAGCTAATGCAGGCCTTCAAGCTGCACGTGGTACAGTCAACCCAGAAAGGCAAACTGGTCCGGCTGTCAATCTGGGAATTCCTGCTGTTAATCAGGTGGTCCCATCAGCCCAAAACAGACACCAGACCCCGATTGCAGCGAATCCAGGCCAGCAGGTGGGTCCAAGAGGCAGGGGCAATGTGCCATCATCTTTCAGTAGAGATGCTGCTGCTCCCGTCTGTCAAAATATCCAGGAACCCGGAGAGAGACCTGGAACATCCCAAGAAAAGTCTCCAACAAATTGCCCCAGTGTCAAAGAGAACCTAGACCCTGCACACAACCCATGGAAGCTATTGAAAGAACAAGAAGAACGGAAGATGTGTGTCATCTGTCAGGACCACACTAAGACAGTTCTGTTGCTTCCATGCCGACATCTCTGTCTGTGCTGTGACTGCACCAAAATCCTATTGCAGCAACCAATCTACCAGCGCAACTGCCCTTTGTGCCGGCAAATGATTCTACAAACATTAAACGTGTATCTATAGAGCCTTCGCTTTGGGACTTATTGTGGATTATTGCACACCGGCCTCAAAGGCCGCCATATGAGCCAGGGAATACATGTGTGAGCTGTTGGTATTTGACACAAGCTTGTACTATTCACTGCACCTAACAATCGTGTAAAGGCAGCGGTGGAGGAATGTTAAGTTTCTGGAAGGCATTTTCTACTCATGCCATCCAATGCAGGGAAAATTATTCTTCGCGCCATAACATGTATGTTGTAAACTGTGATGCAGAAACTGCTGCGCTTTAATTATGCATTTTACATTCCCAGAGTTGGATACCCGCTTCAGCAAGGAATTCAGCAACAGCGTTTTTTATTTAAATGACTCTTGTGCCCTGATCAGCTTTTCCAAATATTGTTAATGATTTTACATGTCGTAAGTGTAAGTACAATAAGTAGCCATACAAGAGAGGAGTGTGAGCCTCAAGTTTATAGTAGCTGCACCAAATTATTGCTAACGAATGCGCTCATTCTTTCTCTTCTCTTCCCAGTAATTTTTATTTTTCTAATCAAGGTTTTTTTTCTCAGTATGTTAGTTGAAATGTTACCACTTACACCATTTTCCCTTAGTTCAACCCTACTCTCTCAGGTTTATTGCGTGCACTGACCACATTCCCCAGCCTAAGAGCTGTATGGAAGGTTTAGTGGGCCTAAAGGTAGTAGTCTTTATGTAGTCAAATGCTATGATTGATAGTCTACTTTTGAACAGAGGGGTGCCTACTTAGCCTCGAGCTTTTGAAGGTAGCCCTTCCTTTTTAAACATCGTGTTGCCGCACCTTAGTGTTCACTCCAACAGTGGGGACTTTCCCAAGTAAAGTAGGCATTATGCCTGTGAAAATGAGCAAAAGGTTTTATCGTAGTTTATTTTGTAGTTCAATTTATAATCCGTCAATTTGTTGAAATTTTTTTGATTTTGACAGTGGGTATCCATGTTGACCATTTTTGTAAAAGAATTATGGCTTGGATAAAGCACGACATATGCTCTAAGTGTTAAACAAGTCTTGAATTTCCACTGCAGGTTTGCATGAGGACACTAGCATTTTAACATGTTTTCTATGCAAACCCAGCACATTCCATTATTGTGAGTGTTAATTACAGAAAACTGTCGAGGGGAAGTTATGTGAGGGTGGCCTTTGTGTTAATGTTGGGAGGAATTTTTGTATGATTGGGGTTCAACAAACATGCACTCTAAAAGAAAGTTGTTTTTCAATTGTGCTCATTATTCCCCGTGCCGCTTTAACGATAGTTTGATACTTCCTGGCAGGCTTGCTAAACTAAACCAATTTTAGCTGCAGATTGTTCTTCTACTATGGGCAACGACCATGACCTGGTTACAAGTGGTCACCATGTTCAGGATTGTCTCTTTCTTTGTGGTAGTAGCATGTTAAGCAGTGCCCAGAATAGAATTGGTCTGTAAGGGCCGAAGTAATTCCAAGTATTTTCAGGATGCCTTAATGAGATAATGTTTAATATAACAGGTCTGAATGGGAATCATAAGCAGCATCAGCCATAGTGAACCAACAATGGACACCTCTGGTTTAAGGATAGAGTTATTTATGTTGTAAGGGGCAGAAGGGAATGTAGGGGAATGGTTGTGGATCTCTTCCTGACCAGGGTGGCTCTAGGGCATTGACTATGCAGAGTGAGGGGGGGGGGGGGGGGATCCTAGGCTACCAAATCTCAAAGTGCTAATGTGAGAACAACTCAAAGAGCCCAATTGCTAATAAAACATAGCTGCTTTCTTCAAGGAAATATTGGTTCCAAATTGTAATGCGCAACAGTTGCCTCCACTTCATAAACCATACTGCTATAGATTACGACATTTCTTATTAACCTCTTGACCCTTGCGACTAAATACCGATGTTCACTATAATAGTTTACCTGTAACTTATTTAGGGTAGAGGAATAGTCTTCACTTTTTTTTGGTAGTAAGCTAATCTAATGAAGTTAGATTTTAACGTGGAACATGGAATTGCTGCCCCATGATGTATGTATCCTTTCCTTTTGTTTGTAGCTCTCATTCAAGCGTAATTTGAGTGTTCTATCTATATACATGTGTCGGAGCCAATCTGTTCTCGATATTTGCTTGAAGCAACATTACTGCTTTCCAAGTTATCTGTATATGTAAGGATGAATATGGCCCTGGGACCTTTTCTAAAAACAGCCCCCTTGCACATTTTGCTACAAATTGTGAGTTGCACAGTGTTTGCCAATGTCCAGCTTTGCATAGTCTTGCCTGTCATGCTCAAGATTAAGATGCATTTGAGTGTTCTCTGGCACAACACTGATGACTTGTGGGACATCACTGATTGGGTCAGGTTACTGGGGGATCCATGTTTCCAGTCTCGGCCATTTATTTCACACATTCGTTCTGGAACCTAAATGGTTTACAAAAGATGATTAAAGAATAGTGTCCCCTGGATTTGTTGCTGCTTAACTCCCATGGATCAACATGTTTACATAGACATCACACTGTGTTCCTTCCTACACCGCAGAACTAAAAAGACATTCATGTGCAAATGGAGGCTTAATTCATGACTTTGTCTTGTTCCCGATTGCACTGTAGGAGATGGGGGACTATACCCGATTTCACTGTTTATGGTGAGGGGCTGTTTTTTGATTACAGTTGACAAAGCGAGGGGACTGGCCCTTGTTACACCATAAGAGGTGTGAAATCTGTCTCTGATTACACTGCAGGGGTAGGGAAACTAGTGCTTATTACTTTAGGGAAGGCGATGGTTGTATCCCTAGCTATGCTGTGCAAGGTGAAGGGACTGTCCCTCATTACACTGTAGTGAAGGTCTATTTTTGATTATGCGGTGAAAGGTCTGGTTGCAATGTGGACGAAGAGAGGTATGTTCTTGGTTACACTGCCAAGGGAACTGTCTCTCTTGGAGGTGAGGACCCTGTCCCTGATTATTCTGCGATGGAGTTGAGGGGTCAGTCCCTTATTAAACTGTGGGGGGTGAGTGGGTGTGTCCTGTTTACACTGTCTTGGAGTTTGTTCTATATTACTCAGTGTGAGGTGAAAGTAAGTGTTCTTGAGCGCACTGAGAGGAGGTCAGTAACTGATTACAATGGGATGTGATATTCTGATTTTTCCAATGGGTGGTGAGTCTGTACCTCAGTACAAGGCATTTGGGAGCCTCTTGCTAGTAGCACTTGGAGTTAAGGGGTCTGTTCATGGTTACACTGTGGAAGGCTAGGAAGTGGTCCCTGATTACACTGAAGGTGTTGCGCTTTGGGAAATTAGGTGGCTCCTCCCCCGATTGCACTGTGTGAACAGCAGGATCTGCC
This sequence comes from Triturus cristatus, assembly GCF_964204655.1. Lineage (NCBI taxonomy): Eukaryota > Metazoa > Chordata > Amphibia > Caudata > Salamandridae > Triturus > Triturus cristatus. The sequence continues at coordinate 402,411,049 of NC_140583.1, read as the reverse complement.
CCTGATTGTAGAAGAGGGGAGTCAGTCCCCAGATACATTGGACATGTTGAGGGTTATGCAACCCTTTACACTGGGAATTGATTGACCTTTCCATGATTAGTGTGGAAGGCTAGAAACCGATTACTGGTTACTCTGTGGAGGTTGAGCAGTCTCTGCATAGTTACAGTTTGAGAATGAGGGGTCTTTCTCTGGTTACGTTTTGTGAGGTGTATAGCTATCCCCCTTTGCTCTATAAGGATGGATTGCCTGTCCCTCTCTACAAGTAGGAAATGTGTGGTTTGTCTGTCTATTCTTTGGGAAGTGAGAACTCTGTTCCTTGTGACAAGGTGAAGGGGCTGACTCTGATTAAACTGTGAGGTAAAGTATTCCTCTGATTGCTAAGAAGGAGTTGAAGTGTCTGTCACTAATTACACAGCAAGGGTGATGGGCATGACTTTGAATGCACTGTGGAAGGTGAGGTTCGTCCCTAGATGCACCTGGTAGGTGAGGGACTGGTACCTGATTAGACTGTGGAAGGTGAAGGATCTGGTCAGTGACACAAGGCGAGGAGTCTATCCTCGGTTACCCCACGAGGTGGGGGGGGGGGGGGGGTCTGTCCCTAGTTACACTGTTGACGGTGAGGGATTAATGCTTAGTTACAGTGTGGGAGTAAGAGCGGTATATCCCTGGTTACCTTGTGGGATGTGAATATCTGTCCTTGATTAAACTATAAGGGTGAAACATATGTCCCTGGTTAAAATGGTATGTATGGGATCTGACACTAGTTGCACTGTGGGGGGTAAGGGAGCTGACAATGATTGTGCTCTGCAAGTTGAAGAATCTGTCTGATTACGGTCAGGATGATTAAGACGTTGTCCCTGGTTACAATGCAAGGGTGAGAGGCATGTGGATCCTTACACTGTTAAAGGCGAGGGATCTGCTCTCAAGAATGTATTCGGAGGTGAAAATTCCATCCCTGATTTACACTGTAAAGCTAGAGGGAACTGCCACTGGTGTTACTAGGATGTGACTGATCCATTTCTAGTTTCAGTAAAAAGTGAGGCATGTGTCCCTGGTTACACTACATGGAGAGTCTCTACTTGGTTACAGTGAGAGACGAGGCATCTGCCCTGAATTAATCTGGGAGGTAAAGGATCTCTTTGGTTACAGTTGAAGATGAGGAGTCTTTGAATGATTAAACTGTGAGAGGTAATTATGCTGACTCGGATTACGCAGTGAAGTGAAGGTTTGTCCATGCTTGCACTGTAGAAGATGATTGGGTCTGTGCTTATTTACTATGTGCAAGGTGAAAGTCTGTCCCTGTTCCAACTGAGAAAGGGATAGGGCTTCACTCTCTTGTTACACTGTTGGTGATGAGGGGTCTGTGCCTCGCTGCTAACGATAGATGAGGATTCTGTCCTAGATTATGGTGTGCTGATGTGGGTTCTGTCCCTTGTTAAACTGTTGAAAGTGAAGTTCTGTCTTTGAATACACTGCTGGATGTGGGACATCTTTCCTCTATTTCACTCTTTGAGGTGAGTGGTCTAAAACTGTTCATACTTGGAGGCGAGGGGTGCTACACTGATTGTACTGTGGCGGCTCAGGGGGATTCTGTGTAATTACACTCAGTTTGGGTGATCTCCCCTGTTGCGTTGAGAAAAGCGATATCTCTGTAGAGACTTGGTAGAACTTGAAAACCAACATTGTCTGCAATTATAGTGTACTGGACTCGTTGTTGCACCCTAGTTGCATTTTGAGGTAATGGTCAGCAGCCGGTCACCAGTGTCATGTAATGGCTATGTCTCTGTTTAAACTCTAAGGGCTGAAGTCTACACTCCCAACAACTTAGTGAAAGGTGATATCTGTTGGAGAGACCAGTCCTCACCAAAATGTGGGTGTGATGGGTTAGTTTATCGTATTTCAGAAGCTTTGCTGTATGTATCTGATTAAAATGTGGAAGGTAAGTCTTAACACTGAATATAGTGGGGACTATGTCCCTGTTTACACTGGGGGATAAGTAGTCCATTCTTAAACTGTGGGTTGAGGATTCTCTCTCTCTCCGATTGCATAGTAAATGGAGAAGGATTGGTGTGATTTCACTGTCGGAGTAGAGAAGTTTCCCCCCAATTAGAAGTGTAGTCATGCCTATTTACCTTCTAGATGGTAAAGGATTTGTCCCTTTTCAGATTACAATTAGGTGGTGAGGAATTAGTCTATACTTTATCTGAGGGTTCAAGGAACTTAAGCTGTGAAGAAGCGAGTCCCCGTGTTTTTTAAATAACGGATGGGATTATTGCAGGTGAAGATTGTGTGCAGGTGAAGATTGTGTGCATTCTTTTGACTGTTTAGGGATACTGGGAGGTAAGGAATTCGTCCAAGACTTCTTTATTATAGTTTAGGGCTTTGTTCCATGTGTCTTCTGCCCCTGAATGTAGTTCTTATAACACAAGGGTGGGTGTTACTTCTGGACTAGCGGATCGTCTGTGGGGAGAAATGCAGTCTTTGGAATAGAGGGACCTGATTATGATTCTAAATTTTTAGTTTATCAACATTGTGGTATGCTGGACGTTGGGTGCTTTATTTGCTGTTGCAGCCAAAATGTGTAACGCTTAGTAGCAAAACACTGGTGTAATATATCTACTCTGCTCCTGAAACAAGAATGCATACCCTCAAGCAAAGGTCATTCATTGCCCCATGAGTCTGCTGGCACCTCAAGCAGCAGAGCCAAACTACATGGAGCATGTTGTAAGCACAGGAGTGCACTATGAGAATGGATTTCTAGAGTACAGCTTGAGGGTTTTCATGCTGGGCACTGGATATTGAGATCTGGATAGAGAAATCACTTTGTCTGTGTTTCTGAGAACAGAATTGACTTTCAAGTAAAAAAAGAAATAAAAAAGATAAACGAGCAACCCTTTAACTACAGTGTCTGGCAGGGCTGGAGATTATCTTCACAGAAGACCGCATAGCCATTCATGCATGTTTGGCATGTTTTTTCCAAAGGGAGCCGAGTGGATTGATACTTGATAGAAGGAAAGCCAGTACTGTAGCTTGCCATTGGGCTGAGATGTGCCATTGTTTCTAAGACTGCTGTCTTGGTCTGTAAGGGCCGAAGTAATTCCAAGTATTTTCAGGATGCCTTAATGAGATAATGTTTAATATAACAGGTCTGAATGGGAATCATAAGCAGCATCAGCCATAGTGAACCAACAATGGACACCTCTGGTTTAAGGATAGAGTTATTTATGTTGTAAGGGGCAGAAGGGAATGTAGGGGAATGGTTGTGGATCTCTTCCTGACCAGAGTGGCTCTAGGGCATTGGCTATGCAGAGTGAGGGGGGGAGGGGGGATCCTAGGCTACCAAATCTCAAAGTGCTAATGTGAGAACAACTCAAAGAGCCCAATTGCTAATAAAACATAGCTGCTTTCTTCAAGGAAATATTGGTTCCAAATTGTAATGCGCAACAGTTGCCTCCACTTCATAAACCATACTGCTATAGATTACGACATTTCTTATTAACCTCTTGACCCTTGCGACTAAATACCGATGTTCACTATAATAGTTTACCTGTAACTTATTTAGGGTAGAGGAATAGTCTTCACTTTTTTTTGGTAGTAAGCTAATCTAATGAAGTCAGATTTTAACGTGGAACATGGAATTGCTGCCCCATGATGTATGTATCCTTTCCTTTTGTTTGTAGCTCTCATTCAAGCGTAATTTGAGTGTTCTATCTATATACATGTGTCGGAGCCAATCTGTTCTCGATATTTGCTTGAAGCAACATTACTGCTTTCCAAGTTATCTGTATATGTAAGGATGAATATGGCCCTGGGACCTTTTCTAAAAACAGCCCCCTTGCACATTTTGCTACAAATTGTGAGTTGCACAGTGTTTGCCAATGTCCAGCTTTGCATAGTCTTGCCTGTCATGCTCAAGATTAAGATGCATTTGAGTGTTCTCTGGCACAACACTGATGACTTGTGGGACATCACTGATTGGGTCAGGTTACTGGGGGATCCATGTTTCCAGTCTCGGCCATTTATTTCACACATTCGTTCTGGAACCTAAATGGTTTACAAAAGATGATTAAAGAATAGTGTCCCCTGGATTTGTTGCTGCTTAACTCCCAAGGATCAACATGTTTACATAGACATCACACTGTGTTCCTTCCTACACCGCAGAACTAAAAAGACATTCATGTGCAAATGGAGGCTTAATTCATGACTTTGTCTTGTTCCCGATTGCACTGTAGGAGATGGGGGACTATACCCGATTTCACTGTTTATGGTGAGGGGCTGTTTTTTGATTACAGTTGACAAAGCGAGGGGACTGGCCCTTGTTACACCATAAGAGGTGTGAAATCTGTCTCTGATTACACTGCAGGGGTAGGGAAACTAGTGCTTATTACTTTAGGGAAGGCGATGGTTGTATCCCTAGCTATGCTGTGCAAGGTGAAGGGACTGTCCCTCATTACACTGTAGTGAAGGTCTATTTTTGATTATGCGGTGAAAGGTCTGGTTGCAATGTGGACGAAGAGAGGTATGTTCTTGGTTACACTGCCAAGGGAACTGTCTCTCTTGGAGGTGAGGACCCTGTCCCTGATTATTCTGCGATGGAGTTGAGGGGTCAGTCCCTTATTAAACTGTGGGGGGTGAGTGGGTGTGTCCTGTTTACACTGTCTTGGAGTTTGTTCTATATTACTCAGTGTGAGGTGAAAGTAAGTGTTCTTGAGCGCACTGAGAGGAGAGCAGTCCTTGGTTACTCCATTGGTGGTGAGGAGTCAGTAACTGATTACAATGGGATGTGATATTCTGATTTTTCCAATGGGTGGTGAGTCTGTACCTCAGTACAAGGCATTTGGGAGCCTCTTGTCCCTAGTTACACTGTTGACGGTGAGGGATTAATGCTTAGTTACAGTGTGGGAGTAAGAGCGGTATATCCCTGGTTACCTTGTGGGATGTGAATATCTGTCCTTGATTAAACTATAAGGGTGAAACATATGTCCCTGGTTAAAATGGTATGTATGGGATCTGACACTAGTTGCACTGTGGGGGGTAAGGGAGCTGACAATGATTGTGCTCTGCAAGTTGAAGAATCTGTCTGATTACGGTCAGGATGATTAAGACGTTGTCCCTGGTTACAATGTAAGGGTGAGAGGCATGTGGATCCTTACACTGTTAAAGGCGAGGGATCTGCTCTCAAGAATGTATTCGGAGGTGAGAATTCCATCCCTGATTTACACTGTAAAGCTAGAGGGAACTGCCACTGGTGTTACTAGGATGTGACTGATCCATTTCTAGTTTCAGTAAAAAGTGAGGCATGTGTCCCTGGTTACACTACATGGAGAGTCTCTACTTGGTTACAGTGAGAGACGAGGCATCTGCCCTGACTTAATCTGGGAGGTAAAGGATCTCTTTGGTTACAGTTGAAGATGAGGAGTCTTTGAATGATTAAACTGTGAGAGGTAATTATGCTGACTCGGATTACGCAGTGAAGTGAAGGTTTGTCCATGCTTGCACTGTAGAAGATGATTGGGTCTGTGCTTATTTACTATGTGCAAGGTGAAAGTCTGTCCCTGTTCCAACTGAGAAAGGGATAGGGCTTCACTCTCTTGTTACACTGTTGGTGATGAGGGGTCTGTGCCTCGCTGCTAACGATAGATGAGGATTCTGTCCTAGATTATGGTGTGCTGATGTGGGTTCTGTCCCTTGTTAAACTGTTGAAAGTGAAGTTCTGTCTTTGAATACACTGCTGGATGTGGGACATCTTTCCTCTATTTCACTCTTTGAGGTGAGTGGTCTAAAACTGTTAATACTTGGAGGCGAGGGGTGCTACACTGATTGTACTGTGGCGGCTCAGGGGGATTCTGTGTAATTACACTCAGTTTGGGTGATCTCCCCTGTTGCGTTGAGAAAAGCGATATCTCTGTAGAGACTTGGTAGAACTTGAAAACCAACATTGTCTGCAATTATAGTGTACTGGACTCGTTGTTGCACCCTAGTTGCATTTTGAGGTAATGGTCAGCAGCCGGTCACCAGTGTCATGTAATGGATATGTCTCTGTTTAAACTCTAAGGGCTGAAGTCTACACTCCCAACAACTTAGTGAAAGGTGATATCTGTTGGAGAGACCAGTCCTCACCAAAATGTGGGTGTGATGGGTTAGTTTATCGTATTTCAGAAGCTTTGCTGTATGTATCTGATTAAAATGTGGAAGGTAAGTCTTAACACTGAATATAGTGGGGACTATGTCCCTGTTTACACTGGGGGATAAGTAGTCCATTCTTAAACTGTGGGTTGAGGATTCTCTCTCTCTCCGATTGCATAGTAAATGGAGAAGGATTGGTGTGATTTCACTGTCGGAGTAGAGAAGTTTCCCCCCAATTAGAAGTGTAGTCATGCCTATTTACCTTCTAGATGGTAAAGGATTTGTCCCTTTTCAGATTACAATTAGGTGGTGAGGAATTAGTCTATACTTTATCTGAGGGTTCAAGGAACTTAAGCTGTGAAGAAGCGAGTCCCCGTGTCTTTTAAATAACGGATGGGATTATTGCAGATGAAGATTGTGTGCAGGTGAAGATTGTGTGCATTCTTTTGACTGTTTAGGGATACTGGGAGGTAAGGAATTCGTCCAAGACTTCTTTATTAGAGTTTAGGGCTTTGTTCCATGTGTCTTCTGCCCCTGAATGTAGTTATTATAACACAAGGGTTTTCATGCTGGGCACTGGATATTGAGATCTGGATAGAGAAATCACTTTGTCTGTGTTTCTGAGAACAGAATTGACTTTCAAGTAAAAAAGAAATAAAAAAGATAAATGAGCAACCCTTTAACTACAGTGTCTGGCAGGGCTGGAGATTATCTTCACAGAAGACCGCATAGCCATTCATGCATGTTTGGCATCTCTCTCTCCGATTGCATAGTAAATGGAGAAGGATTGGTGTGATTTCACTGTCGGAGTAGAGAAGTTTCCCCCCAATTAGAAGTGTAGTCATGCCTATTTACCTTCTAGATGGTAAAGGATTTGTCCCTTTTCAGATTACAATTAGGTGGTGAGGAATTAGTCTATACTTTATCTGAGGGTTCAAGGAACTTAAGCTGTGAAGAAGCGAGTCCCCGTGTTTTTTAAATAACGGATGGGATTATTGCAGGTGAAGATTGTGTGCCGGTGAAGATTGTGTGCATTCTTTTGACTGTTTAGGGATACTGGGAGGTAAGGAATTCGTCCAAGACTTCTTTATTAGAGTTTAGGGCTTTGTTCCATGTGTCTTCTGCCCCTGAATGTAGTTCTTATAACACAAGGGTGGGTGTTACTTCTGGACTAGCGGATCGTCTGTGGGGAGATATGCAGTCTTTGGAATAGAGGGACCTGATTATGATTCTAAATTTTTAGTTTATCAACATTGTGGTATGCTGGACGTTGGGTGCTTTATTTGCTGTTGCAGCCAAAATGTGTAACGCTTAGTAGCAAAACACTGGTGTAATATATCTACTCTGCTCCTGAAACAAGAATGCATACCCTCAAGCAAAGGTCATTCATTGCCCCATGAGTCTGCTGGCACCTCAAGCAGCAGAGCCAAACTACATGGAGCATGTTGTAAGCACAGGAGTGAACTATGAGAATGGATTTCTAGAGTACAGCTTGAGGGTTTTCATGCTGGGCACTGGATATTGAGATCTGGATAGAGAAATCACTTTGTCTGTGTTTCTGAGAACAGAATTGACTTTCAAGTAAAAAAAGAAATAAAAAAGATAAACGAGCAACCCTTTAACTACAGTGTCTGGCAGGGCTGGAGATTATCTTCACAGAAAACCGCATAGCCATTCATGCATGTTTGGCATGTTTTTTCCAAAGGGAGCCGAGTGGATTGATACTTGATAGAAGGAAAGCCAGTACTGTAGCTTGCCATTGGGCTGAGATGTGCCATTGTTTCTAAGACTGCTCCTTTAGCTGGCCTCCAAATTGTGTTACCCTTTTATCTCTGAGTTCTATAATCCTGTCCTCATTCTCATGCAGGGACAATACCTAATTGTGAGGGGGTATTTGGAGGGCTGAGGCTGGATTGTAATCACATTGAGGCTGTATGGCATCAGTCTGTGGGCCTGCCTAGACTATGTTAGACTGTGTTATACAAGTTGAGAGAGGCAACACAATAACAGAGTTGGTCCTCAGTATAAGTTTGAGATTTTAACAACAGATGCTCCTGAAAGTCATGCCTGTAGAAATTTCAGACTATAATCTTGGAAATATACAGATGCACAAGTCAATACGTTTCATTCTTAAAAACAGAAAAAAGAGCTTCTCCAGGACTGTAGATTGAAAATGACACAATTAAAATGTATTTAAAACATTGAAACTTATATTTACATAAAAAAAATATTCAGACAATTTAGTAAACGAAATTCATAAAAAAACAAAGTGACTTATTTCTGTATATGTATATATATATACACATTACCCATATTCAACTTCATGCACGCAAGAAGAGGGCACGCACACAAAGCAGGTAAAATATGCAGCACATCTTTATTGCCAGGGGCCTTCAATGACTCTGCACACGAGACACGTTTCGGCAGAGAGTCTGCCTTTGTCAATCTAAAAAACGCCATGCTGTAAAAATATTTAAATACCTAGCGATGCTAAACATAGACGACATACTGCAAATTTGAGTTCGGGGTGAGTCTGTCTCCATAAGGTTCAAAAACATGCCTATTAGAAAAATCAAGAATATCACTGATTCTTAAATATCTGCAGTCCAGCTGATGATACAAGCATGCATTGTCAGAAATAAAAGCCTGCAACATTCAATATTAAAAGGACAAACATGGCGAATATCTACAGCACGTACATTTTATCTCTGGTATCATGGGTGACTTATTTATGTTCATTCCCTTGTGACTCAAATCTGATCACCATTGACCAGCGCCGATAATCTGCAGTTCAAAAGACACGGGTAATCACCACCGATAGTTATATAAATATCAACCTTAGACATGTGTAATGGAACAAAGAATACTATGCACCATATAATATTTTCAGACATTCGAAACATCAATTTTTATTCTCCATGTAGTCCATAGAGGAAGGAAATAAACATCACTTATTCTTTCTGACTCTGAACATTAATTGATTAGTAAATCCTATTACTCCTCTCACTCAGCTTTCACTTCCTAGAGTTAGCCTAGTATTAAGAGTAAATTAGGTCAACAACTCTACATTGGTAAACCATAAGGACCAAGCCTTTAGTCACTCATAGCTTCCTAATGCATCTTTTGAGTAAGAATCATGTTTTCAAATGGTGCTAACGCTGAAGAATTGGAATTAGTTATAACGTGATTGTGCATACCATTTTTTTAAATAACTTTTTTTTGCGTAGGCTATGTTTTTATTGACTTCTGTAACTGTTCATTTTTAAAAAATAAATTCCAATTGTTTCATTTTCAGGCAACAGCCCTGGAGTAGCTCTTTTTTTCTGTTTTTAAGAGCGAAAGACTTTGGCCGTGCATCTGTAAATTTCCATGATTCTAGCCTGAAATAAAGAATTAATTTCCATGGCCATGTGTTTCAGGAGAATATTTTGTAGAAACTCCTACTGATATTGTTGAATAACAGTTATTGTGTTGCACCTCTCCACTTTTATTTATATTGCTTAATATGTGGGCATCCAGCCAAGGAAGGTGGAAAATACCTGTGCCAAACTAAGGGAAGAACTTGGATTGTATGGTTGGGTCTCTGCACCCGCTGTTTATGTCCTGGCAGTTTGGCTGCAAACTGGTGCTGCAGCAGTGAAAAAGAGCGAACGTTCCTCTTTTAGACTATCCAGTTTTTTTTAGATGATTGCTATGTTTTCTGACCGGGGAACCAAGCCTATGAAATGCCCCAGGAAGTTTTGTAGATATTGGTTTATCTGTTACTGATAAACTAACAAAAACACCCTTCCTTGTAAATTTACATCCCTGTTGAAGTCTTTCATATATTTTCCACTGTGCAAAAACTGTTGGGCCTCACATATATCGGTTAACGAAGAGCAACATCTTGTTAGAAATATTTCTATCTTTTAGTGGCTAGACCTTTGTTGCTGCAACCCTTATTAACTACTTAGGGTTTCACGTTATTTGAAATCTTCTCACTTGTGGAAATTTAGTAATTCTTCTGCACAACATCTAAGTGCTAGTTTTGGTCCAGGCTGCATCAGTAAACGGCAGCCATGTGTAGACAGCCATCATTCTGTGATTTGCGGGGGGAAAAAAAACACGGATTTTGGGCTTTAGTACAAAAGCCCACACAAAACCATAATATCTTTTCCTTAACCCTCCGTTTTTTTGACCATGCGCTGTTGAGCTGGGCCAATAAAAGGAGGATTGTCAAGAGAGAGGTGTTTTAATACTCTCTCCCTGCTGTATGGTGTGTTGAATAGGCAGCTCTTGTCTCCATAGCCATGAGCAAACGGAAAGACCGCAGGAGAACTAAACGGGTATGTCAATGTCCTGCCCACTGTTGACAGTCTTTGACCCCTACAGCAACCCCCTCACAACTTATCTTTTCCTAACCCACTCCCGGACAGTCTTCCAAGAGAAAAAAAAAAACTCCCTCCTCAGCCTCCTGCTTCTCCCCCTTCCACTACCCTCCTCACCTTCCCCATGGCACCCATCCGGCACAATCAGTAGCTTGAAAGACATTGTGCTGAATAGGAGCTGTTAATTTAGCCCCCTTCTTCCACCTTAGTTAAAGGAGGAGTGCACTAAAGTAACAGCTCCCCTCCAGCACCTTCTATTTGATGCTTGGAGGTGGGACGGCAAGGTGGTGACAAAGCACAGCTTTAACATTTAAATCTACACGCTCTCGGCCACCAAACAATTGTGTTCCTAGCTCTGTAATGCTGCGCAGTGGTGGTTTGCTGTCCCCACATCTTGGCCCGAGTGTTTTTTTTGACAGCCATATTTAATGTCGAATGCAAATATAGCCTTTCTAGGCTGCATTTGTTTAGGTCTCGCCTGAGCCAGCACTTTAGAGCTGCTCTGGCGAGAGCTATAGAAAACGGGGATTTGGAAGTGCAAACGAGTGCTTTTCAGGCCCCCAACTACAGTGCATGTGTGCCGGGCGCGCCCACCATTTGGCAGCCTGCTTGTACATTTCGCGGGCGCTTTGATGTTCTCAGTGAGCTGCGCGGCCACTGCGAACATCAAAGCGCCCGCGAAATGATTACTTTCACGAAATGATTACTTTCACTTTAGCGGCCGCACAAGTGAAACATACCCTCTAATTCTTCTTTGGGCCACACCTAACCAACCCTTTCATCCTTACAATCTAACGTTCGCACCTACTTGGCAGACTGGTTCTCTGCTGCTCTTTCCTCCTCTGCTCTCTCTCCTCGGACTCCGTCCCTCCCCCTGTTGCAGCAGCTGGCATTACACGGGGAGGGTGGCTCTTCGTGCCTACCAAAAAATGAATGTGTACGTGTATAACGTAACTGGTGCTCATGTAAAGCGCTCCAATACAGAGTTTGCGCTATATAAATTTGCAATAAATAAATATAATGTGGTCCATGGATCTTTTCGCTTTCAACGTGCCTGCCTGTTCGTCTGATTTGACCTGCCAGAGTGATTGACCACGTCTGAGATCGCTCCCACACTCTGCTAAAAAAACTCTGATTTTTTCCAGCTTGCATCACCCCTCACTCACACACACTTATCCCTCGGAGGTGCACGAGATTATCTCTGTGCCCCCTTTTCTCTAACCCCTCTGTGGATGTGCAGTCAAGAGAAAGAACCCCCCCTACGAAGAATCCCAGGCCCCATGACCTTTAACCTCCCCCCCCCCCCCCCTCCCCCCAGCACCAGCCTGGCTATCATTTACCCACCTCGCAAAGGGATGTCATTACTCACTACAGAGCATCAATTACAGAGGTGAGCCCTCATCACCCATCATCCCATTCGGCGCAGGAGCGCTGAATGGAAAAACAGCCCACCTCATGTCCAACCTGCTGTGCCGATATGGAAACTGCCGGGGGGCTGCCGTAGTGCAACCCCCCCCCCAATCCACATCTGGGACAAGCAGGGGAGGGGATCACGCTGGGCTGGAAGCTGCAGCTTCATTGACTCACCTAGACTTTGGGCTTTACACTTACCCAAGGCAAGCAGATGAATTCCTGAAGACGAACTCCGCAGCAACCGCGCTAACCGCCCGAGCATCCTAACTGCGGATCATACAAATACAGAGCAGGTGGGTTAGCACGGGAATCTGCAACTGGCACATCAGCCCAAGATCTCCGACACCCATTCAGCTATCTAACTGGGAATGTAACCTCTGTGCCCCGCAGTTCATGTAGACTGCATGATGCCAAGGGTGTCATTGATCCTGCCCCCGAATTTTCTTCTAAAGGGGTGATCTATTTATCGAATTGTATTCACCAGAATGCATTTGGTTATACAATTTAAGCCCAAGACCCCAATTGGAGAGGATATGGCCTAACGGCCAGAGCTGCGGACATCGGAGCTGGGGAACCAGGTTCAAGCCCCGACGTCGGCTCAAAATCCTGGTATTCTGGACAAATCGATTAATCTCCCCGTGCCTCCCAAAATTAATGTGTCCGTGTGTAACGTAAGTGGCGCTCAAGTAAAAGCGCGTCAATACCTTCAGGGCGAGTGCACGCTATGTAAAACCGCAAAACAGAAAAAAAACTAGAACATGGACTAGTCGGTAAACTGCAGCCATCCGGTAAACCTTAGGTATGCTTGACATATGGTCATTATTCCTGCCACCACCCCCGGAGTGTCTTCTCACGCTGCTTCTAATTGGATCCATATCATGTGAGACACCTCTTGCCAGTCCTGGATTTGAAATCAACAGCATGTGCATGCTTTTAGATCGAGTTACCTTATGCTTTACAGTTACGGTGACTTGTGACCAGGTGGTATAACGCTGTGTGACACCACTTTTCCATTGCTGGACTTTGCCTTACATAATATTGTCATCAGCTGTGTTGGTCCAATTGAAATGAACCCAGACTACAACTCCCAGAATACAATGACCTGTAAAATGCCCAGGAATGCAAACGTGGTGTTCTCTGACATGGAGCTATCTGATCACCCTGGTAATGGTAACAAGCATTGGCATAGCCAATAGGTCTCGCTTTTGGGACCTTATAAGTGTTTAACTATGCAACAGTTGCATAACTATATACTTATAAGGTCCCAAAAGCGAGACCTATTGGCTATGCCAATGCTTGTTTTTTAGGTCTCGCCTGATCCAGCGCATACGCTGGTCTGGCGAGACTTATTGAGAGGGCTCCAAAAAGTGCTACCAGGCCAGCCTAGAGCTACAGTGCATGTGCGCGAGCGCGCGCGCCGCGTTTTACCGCGATTACTTTCATTTTCGGCCCCACGGCCACTTTGATGTTTGATTGTGATCGCAATCATTTTCACTTGCACGGCCGCTTTGCATAGCTAATAGGTCTCGCTTTTGGGACCTTATAAGTATTTAGTTACGAAACTGTTGCATGGCTAAACACTTATAAGGTCCCAAAGGCGAGACCTATTGGCTATGCCAATGCTTGTTTTATTTTGAGGCCGCAAAAGTTGTCAAAACAGAATGCAGTGTGGGGGAATCGTCTGCAGAGGTGTGGCTCACTGGTTAAAGGCGGCAGACCCGTAAGCAGAGAATCGGCCAGAGACCAGGGTTCAATTCCCGACGCGGCAGGGTCGTGGACCAGGGTCAAAACGGACTCGATAATTCTCGCCTCGGTACCTACTCTAACCAGGAACACACTCGGCAACTCTGGGCATTAAGCTTGCCTCATCTCTACAACGGCCCCCTACAGACGCCGGGGATGCCTGGTTTCACCTTGGAGATACCCAGAAAGGGACCATCTCACAGGGATAGCCAGGACGGGTTCCCCAGTGGTCTACAGCGCCGGGACGCCCCGTTGCTGGGGCAGCTGTGCGCTTTACAAGTCTACAACATTTACATTTACATTTACATGTGGACTGTTTCCTTTCCACCCATCATTTGTGAGAGGTGGTTAGAATTTCCTGGTGTCTGTTTCTTAACACCAAGCACAGTGCAATATAGCTTTTCAAGCTTCCACATTTGGGCATTTGAAGGGATCAGACTCACCTCCGTACCTCAATCTTCAGTAATCCCCATGTAAGCACCATGCTTTCCCGTTCACTATCATCATGCTCTGCAGTTTTTGTTTGCTGTTTTGGGTCTTCAATGAAAACTAGATTTACTCCTAGCTTCCTGCATCCAGTGACTATTCGCTGTCTGCTGGCGCTTGCATTCGTATACAAAATGCAAATGTTTGAATTTCAGTCTTTGCCCTTTTGCACGACAACAAGTTGCCTTGATCTGAAAATAAATGTTCACCTGAAATGATGCTCGTCAATTAATTTGTCTTTCTCTCAGAGAAAATTGTCTGCTGACATAATATAGGAGGAAAGATTAAGCTGGTCACTGTCTGGCCTCAAACAAACAAATCCTCAGTGCATGGATTCCAGTTATGAAAAGAATCCCTCAAGGTCTTACAGCATTGTTGGCAGAATCTGAAAGGTCGGCATCTTTGATTAATATAAACAAAGCATACAGTAGATTTTGTTGTTGTTCTTAAATGTTAGATTGCCAAATGCAGCATTACTAGTTTTGATTTTACCTCAGTTGGATAACGGGCTGTTTTCAACTCACTGAGCTCTCTTACCACATACATAGCGTGGCACATTGAGTCTGGTATACGCCCATTGGTTGAATGTTGTCATAATCCCTCAATTGTGAACAGGATGCTGGTCTCCACCACTGACTGTATGAGTAACAAAATACCTAACTGGGGAGACCGCATTTGTGAGCCGGGAAGGGGACTCCGACCCCCAGCACAGCCAGAGTGACGCCGGTGCCAGCACCACGTGATTTCTGGGCTAGGGGGCGCTCAAAAGGGGCTGGGGTCTCCCGCAGCGTGGAAGGCGTGCCCGGGCCAAGGGCGAGCCTGTCTGCGCTTGTCCGCAGCAGATTGTGGCCGGGCCCCTTTTCTTGGTTTGCTAGTCCTGTGGGAACTGGATGAGCTAAAAGCCATTTATTGGAACTGCTCGGGCCATACGTTGACAAGGAGCACGGAATTTGGAGATCAAACAATCGGTATGTTGCTGACCATTGGACAGTGGCTATAGAACTCGCTTACGTGAGTACTCTGCCCGCCTTTTCTGCCCCTGCTGTGACCTCTTTTTCACCCAGTCTTTTGAGTGGGAGGTTGGTTCACTAGAAAAGGTTATTTTGGGAAAAACGTACCCACGCGCTCCCCACATGATTCAAACAGTGGTACTATTAACTCCTTCCTGATAAAGGTTGTGGGGGCAATTACCAAAGAAATAGAGAAGGCAGAGAGGTGCCTCTCTTTAGACAAGGAAGGAGCGGCTCTCCTGATGTTGGGGTAAACTATGGGCCCAGTGGCAGAAAGTGCTCTAGACAGTGCACTGGTGTGTGGTCAGCAGGGTCCGGTGGTCTCTAGTCACAGCCCTAGCCAAACTACCACAGCTTTTGGGCAGATCCCAGTGATTGGGACCTTGGCAGATCCTACACATAGTACCAATCCGAGTGGTCCCCCTCTGCTGAAGAAACTACGGAAAGTGAATAGGAAAACATCTCCAGCAAAGAAAGAGGACACCGCTCTTAGTGAGGACACTGAAGTCTTTAAAGAACTATGGGCTCGTTTTGAAGCAAAAAAAGTCCAAGCACTAACTGGTTTATTGAATCATTTTTGTATTGAATTCTCCAGAGTTCTAAATGATCCAAGAGCCACACTTGGGAATGTTGAAAACCCTCTGGTTCCCCTTACTCAAGCCTAGCAGACGCTAGTTTCTCAACATCAGGCTGCTCAACCACTAATCTCTCCTCCAGGGGCTCAAATCCCTACCCAGACCCTTTTGATAGACCTAGCACTTTAGGGCCCGCAACACAGGTCTCGGATTTTAGGGACAGCATACCCCGGACCCTCTACCCCCCCACCCCCTCCAACTACCACCACCACCACCCCTCTTGAGTTATAACATTGGCGTGACCCTGACTGGGCTCCAGTCATGGCAACGGGTAACTAATGTAGATACTTTATCTGCCCCCATTAGCCCTGATCAACCAATAATAGATCTCCCTTCAGCTAGTTGATCCATATACTCTAGTCCTGGTAGGGGTACCAGGCCTGATTATCCCAAAGTATGGGCCCACTGATCAATTGATTAATAAAGCAACTCACTGGTCATGTAAACGTGAGATTTAACATGTTTGATCATATGAATATTTTGATGGCTAGGCGGGTGGCCTGGATCGGTAAGACCAAGAAAACATTTAAAGGAGATAGCTTGATTGTCACACTCAGATACCCAGAACTGGCCCAGAAGATCTTGTATTTCGCCACACAATCCTTCGCAGCGGATTCTGGGATCAAACCCCTACACTTGTTTTTTTATTTTTTTATAGGCCCCCTTTTAGCACTACACAACCACAACGCCTCGCAGCTCAGGAAGGTGGTCCTCTCCTGTGTGGGGCATTTCCGACCTCACTCAACCCGGTAATCCCCTTGAGGGATTTAAACGACAGACTGACAGCGAGTGGGGGTGGTGGGGTATGGGCATAGAGAATGACATTTGTGTGGAATCCCCTGCTGTACCGCATGTGTCGGAGGATACCAATCCAGGGTCAATGAGAGGTCCCGGTTACATACATGGGGAACACAGTTATATGAGGCTGGTGGTCCAGGGAAGACCCCCACCCACTCTTTTAGTCCGGGGCGGGGGGGGTTACTTAAACTTAGTTTCCTGTAATGTGACATGCTTAGCTAGTAAATTACAGGATGAGCAGTGGCTCCAACACATCAGACATTTTAATATAATATGTATACAAGAAATGTGGGAGCCAGTTAAGTGTCTTTCTAGAGGGTTTTAAAAAATGTTTTGCCCAGCAGATAGGTCTAGTTCAGGGAGAGCAATGAGGGGTTTAATTATGTTTGTAGACCTTAGGGTCAACTGCACTATGAAGATCCTGACGTGGGACTCTAATGTTGTACAAGGGCTCACTTTAACTAGCAAAGCATATCGTTTTACCCTTATTAATGTTTATAATTCGAGTCAACAACCGTAAGGATTGACCAGCCTTAACGAGATAAGGCGACGCCTGGAGCATCTCCAGCAGGAAGAACGGTTGCAGAATCAGCTAATTGTAATTGGAGATTTTAATTGCCATCTGTCCCCCAACCTTGTAGTGGCTCGTACAGATTGGGCCGCCTGCACATTAAGTGAAGGATTACATTCGGAACATACTCGGGAAGGGCGGGATCTGAAAGCCCTCCTAAATACTTGTGGTTTGTCACACACTTTGGATTGCTAGTCATTTCCCTTGACTCCCTGGTGCCACCGACTTACAAATGTAGCGGTTGCTCGACTTTGATTTTATTTTTGTGTCCCAAACATTGAGTAGGTGAATATCTTCCTTTAACATGCATCATAGCACATTTCGTGACCACAATCCCATAATTGTGTCTCTGATAGCCCCTTGGAACCAGCCCTTAGTGCGAAGAATAACGGGGGTGCGATCTCTGCTACTGATCAAGGGAGGCGCTTAAGATGTTCTCAGGTTGATATTAGCGCTTTTAATAAATCTATTTTAAGTGTAAGCAAGCAGGAGATTTTGAAATGTTTAGATCTACAAGTTCAGGGCGAATAAATCATCCAAACATGTATTGCTATAGCTCAATTAGCGGATGGATTGTTAACAGCTCCAGTACCCTCCTCCAGCATGGATGGCCCAAGTTGGTTTGACAGGAAGTGTTCTACCCTTCGAGATCTCAAGAGGGCCTTAAAATAGACCCCAAGAGATAGATGCTGGGTGGCGGCCTGCTGAAGTAATTATAAGCAACCAGTTGAGGGGCGGAAGCTTTTATTGCATACAAAAAAGCTTGGGAGGACCTAATAGAGGCATGTGAGGAGAAGGATTGCACCCGCTTTTGGAGGATCATTAACAGCCCATGTTTTAGAGACCCACATAGACCAGGGTTGTCACAATATTTTACCAGACTATGGTTGGTCCATTTTGAGGGGGGTCTATAATCAGTGCTACAGGGAGGAACCTTCACAGGAACGAAATTCTCACACTTGCCCTGAACCCATTAACTACACTTTGGACGAGGTTAGAAAGGGAATTGAGGGACTAGCTTGAAATAAGGCCCCAGGTCCGGACGGGAGCCCGCCTGACCTTTTCTGCTCCAATACAGAGATTATGGGCCCCACTCCCAGGGTTTTAAATGTGGCAGTAGGAACAGTAATGCTGGCATCATGGTCAAAGGCCACTATTGTTCCGATCAATAAGAAAGGAGATCAGGACAGCCCACATTGTTACCGCCCCATATCTCTCATTGATGTTACAGTGAAGGTCTTGGGCTGAGTTTTACTGAACAGGTTGTCTGAATGGGCAGAGATTAATCCAAAAATTTCGGAAGTACAATATGGGTTCTGTGCTGGCAAATCCGCCTCTGATCATTGCTTTAATTTATATCTTGTTATTTCGAAATATACAGTAGCCAAACCCGGGGCGATGTTTCTGGGGTTTTATGGACCTCACCGCGGCTTTCCACTGAGTGAGCCGATGTAAACTCTGGAAATTGGTTGGAGAACTTGGGGTTGATCCGGCAATAACCAACCTCCCAATGACCTTACATTTTAACACTACTGCAGTAATCAGATATACACGGGGGGAAACTACTTATCATTTTAACTGCTCAAGCGGGGTCAGACAGGGTTGTATATTAGTGTTTTTCCTGTTTACACTTTATATCAATGGTCTTGATTCTGCCTTGACGGCCCTTAAAGCTGATACCCCATGGATAGGAATAAGACCGGTTTCAGTCTTGCTATATGCGGATGACGAAGAACTTTGATGGGTTTGTGTCCTTTATGGAGACGATGGATTTGTCACCTAACCTAGCTAAATTTTACGTCATGGAAATTGGCAAGCACAACAGGAGGTCCAATACCTACAAAATAGGCACACAGAGTTTAGCGAAAGTTCTGGCCTTCTCCTAACTGGGTATTTCATTTGATGAGAAAATTAGTTTTTAATATTTTGTGGAGGAAAAAGGGCTAGAAATGTCAATGTCATTGGGCGCCATCGCGAATTATGCGCATTGATTGGGTAATTGGTCACTGGGGATCATTTTAAAGCTTTTTAATTCTTTTTGTGCATCCTAAGTTTTATATAGTAGTGAGGTTTGGGGGTTCAGGGTGGCTAAGAACTTACAAACTAGAAAATTAATTCCTTAGACGTATCCTAAAAGACCCTTGAAGTACCCCTGTGTACTCTGTGAATGAGGAATTGGGGTCTAAGTACATTACCGATATGGTGGTTGTTAAACACCTCCTATGTTGGGTGAAGATCTGGACCAACAAGGAGGCAGGTTTTAACAGAAGGGTAATTCAGGACTACCTTTCTCTTGAGCATGCGGCAGAAATACCTTGGCTAAAATATGTTAAAGATACTTTGACTACATTAGGAAGAGCAGATCTGTTTACCAGTCATGATAAGGTCAGGCGCCTTGATAACGCAATCATCAAAAACCTGTTTTTTAAATACACTTCAACTTATCGGGAGGATAAACAGCTTGGGAATCCCAGGGTTCCAGAACACATCTTAGTTAAATCAACTGTGCATGACACCGTATTAATCTCTTTTAACTAGTGCACATTATAGCTTTGTAATTACCCGTTTTAGAATGAATGTATTTCACCACTTACTGGCTCCCCCCGCCCCCCTGGGTTTTGTGGCGCATGCAGAACATAGAGGTCCCTGTGGCTGCAACAATAGGTCTCCACAGGACACTCTCCATTTTGTCCTTCTCAGCCCATATTATTTATACCCTAGACGAGTGTTCCTCAAAGAGCTTTTAAAAAAAGCTTAGATTCAGGCAGGCCCGTGTTGCCTTACTGTTTTTACAGCTCTTGTCTGATGTTCATACATACTTCTGTGTCTCTAACATTTTTAAATCTTCTTTAAGAGAACCTCTTGAGGCGACTGATAGTCTCGAGTTTTTGCGAATTTTGCACATTAGGCTGTAAGGTATGTTCTGTACCACCTGTTATTTTGCTTTTTGTATCTGTGTAGTCGCAAGTGTGTAAATGAACGTTAATCAGGATCTTATTGATCATGTTTATTTTTAAACTTGAAAATGGCTGGTATGAGTGTGAGGAATTTGGGAGTTTAGTGGGGACAAATAGACATAACGGACTGTGTTTTTTCTATAATTGTATACCCGGCACTTTTACAGTTGATATATATAATTGTGTGTGATTCCTTTTAAATTGTCTTTTTATGGCTATAACTTCTTTTTATGCAGAATAAAGATTAGTATTACCTAACTGAAAAGAAGGAAGATTATACATTTTCCAACTTTGGTTAGCTCCTCAACATCAGTTGATTAAGTTAGCCAGCTATATGTAAGATTATTCCTTCAACATTATGCACTTTCTTACTGCTTTTCTCACAATCCCCCAAAATGCGATTTATTTTATATAGAATAAAGCAGAAGTGTTTCTCTATGATTTCCTCCCTGGTGATCCTGAGCTTGAGTAGGCTTCTTTGTACACCCTAGTGTATTTAATTGATGTAACCATTGGAGCATTAGGTAAGGAAGTGCTACTTCGTAACGACGGTTCTGATTATAGTCAAACTATGCTTATATGTTTACTTCGTGTACCCCTAAACAGAGATGCTTCTAAGTGACTAAACCACAACGAGTGGAGCTAATCTAGTGAATTAGGGCTGGGGAAAGTCAAGCTATGTTTCCATTGTTCCCCCTTTTCTTCTCGCCCATTTCTCCCTGAGGAGACTATTGATTTTGGTGTTTATTTGCGACACCCAGTCTGTGGTCTTCTCCAGCATAAGTATTATCATTATAGCTCCTGTCACCACGTTTCCCAGAGATACGAACTGTGATTTGTTTCACATTGATGAACGTCATTGGCATCAGGATTTACTCTCGTGTGTAACCAGGCTCCAAAAATATTGTTACTACGTCTGACCCAATTCATTGTGGTTTAACTCATAGTGATAGTCAAAGTTTTCTCCATGGCAGTGGCATAAGAGGGAGGAATGTTTAAGCCACTTTCAGTTCCACTTGTTAGTACAAAAATGTCACACAAATGTGCATATATGTAACACGCAGAGAGTATTAATGATTTCCTTTCAGATAGATTCAAACTTGTACACATTTTTGTAAAGCGATTGGTGTTGCATACACATTTTAAGTTGTGTTATTAGACATTGTAGAACTGGCCTAATGGAAACGAAAGGAAGCTTCAAAATGACTCCGCTTAATGCCTCTAAAGGTCCTTTTTCGATTATATGATTACGTATTGGGTACCAGTTTCTAGTTTGCTCGATCTATGATAGTGAACATGAACTACTTGTATACAGCTACTCTAAGGAATTAAAATAGATCGGCTTCACCTTCCAAGAAGTCAAGTTGTGGTGTTTGAGTTTAATGCTGTTCAAGAGTGAATTTTTAACATATGTGTTCACAATGATGAATGCCGAACACATACGCCACCTTGAGGGGTTCTGCTGTCATAGGTGTCTTACTGACCAACACCACTATGGGGAATACAAACCCACAGTAACATTGCAATAATTATAAAACCAGTTATGTATAAGAAGAAATAAACTATAAAAACACAGTCATTCTAGTAATCAGTGGAATAGCCTAGCCTCTATTTTGTATTCCTCAGAAAAACCATGGGTTTGCATAACAAATCGATTAAGGAGTAGAGGAAACAGTGAAATTATTCCTCCAGGAAGATAGTAGAGCATCTGCTGACTGAATATTTTTATACCAAGCAGGCGGGGCAGAATATGACTGTGGAATAGGAATGACCGTCGGGATATACAAAACGGGTCTTTGGGACTAGTGGGTGGGAGAGGGCAGACATGATAGCATGAACAATGCAATGAGCATTATGCATTGTAAAATGTATGTAAATGATAATGCCTGCTAGTAAACGATTGAGCAGAGGACCTGCCCTATGCCCAATTCAACCATGCAGGATGATGTAAAAATCAAATCTAAAAAGCTTTAAAAATAAAAGTTAAAAGCTATAACATAAAAGCCACTAGCTGCACTGATCATTCTTCTCCTGTTTAACTGAGTTCATTTCAACCTGATTCTGATGGTAGATGGCTAAACCTCGATATCTGAAACGTTGAAGACAGATTTTAAGTTCAGGGGTAATTAGGAATAACCGGTAATGCTGACGTTAAAAGGAATCAGAGATCTAAAAGGCACTGGTTGCTCTGAAGCGGACACTAAAAACAATGAAGATACAATCAGACCACTGAAGAGCAAAGCCTTAGATGATGCAGGTGAAAGGGCATTCTTTTTGGCGTTAGTGGTGCACAAGGCAAAATAGCTAGACACATTTGAATAATGTGATAGTAGCATAACTCTACCATTTAATGGTTGCTGCACATGAGAAGCAGATTTGATGACGGGCAACGGTATTGCAATGGAGTGTGTATGATGTTTCATGATTGGTTGAATCCACGATCAACATGACGCACAGTCCGTTGTTCCAGAGGAATATTCGAGAAGACAGTCTGATAACCAAGGTTTTGATAGAGAGGTCTCGATCTAGGTGAAGAGATTTACGAAAGCTTAAAGGTGACTGTTTAACCAGGCAGGAAAGTAAACCTTCTCCCAAACAAAAAGCAGTGGCTTGGCAACATTGTTTCTTACATATATACAACCTAGACTTACACTGTACTTTAGGACGCGTAAACAAGGTGATGGATGGAATGCTTGAGTTAATCACAGCCACTGGTAATCGCTTGAGGCTGCTTCTCAATCATTTTTCGCCCACCATGCCGCCTCCGTTTGGAGCAAGTCATATGCAAATCAGCCAAGACACAATCCTCATGGGAACAGTCTGGTTTAACTGCCAGGCCTTCCCTGAATC
The DNA here is from genome assembly GCF_964204655.1 of Triturus cristatus. Lineage (NCBI taxonomy): Eukaryota > Metazoa > Chordata > Amphibia > Caudata > Salamandridae > Triturus > Triturus cristatus. The sequence goes on along the minus strand of NC_140583.1, from coordinate 402,388,093 downwards.
GGAACAAAAGCAACCCAAGAAAGTTTCCTCCTAATTCGGGCTCTTCAACTCGGTACAGCCTGGTTCCAGTGGCGCTTTTAGTGCGGCAGATGCAAAAAAACAAGGTGATGGATGGAATGCTTGAATTAATCTCAGCCACAGGCAATCACTTAGGGCCTTCAAGCATTCCCTCCATCATATTGTTTTTTTAATGCCCTAAGTATGAGGGGTAATTATGCTTCCAAGTATGAGGGGGAGTTATGTTTCTCTTGGAGCCCATTCAGTCATTTCTGCTTCGGTGGCACCAGAAGAAATTCCACTCGCCAACGGATCTAAACTTCAATTTGTTTTCCAGACCATGTTCAATGGACATCGGCCTCCATCCTCAACGTCTCACTTTTGGGGTCTCTGGCCCTCCCCAGAGCACTCTGCCCTCTTGCCTGTAAAATGTTGTCACCAAGAAAGTGTGCCCCCTCCAAACAGTGTCTTCCTTTACCTGTCCCCACTGACACAAAACCTGCCTGGAGAAAGCTTCAGGATTTCCTCTCCGAATGTGGCAGGAAATCACATGAGACAAGTGGGTATAAGCAGTGAGAAGACATGCCTATTGCTTGGAATTTCTCACATCCGCCACCCAACATTTCTTCCCACAAGCAGTTTCTCAGCAGGGCTTCTCTCTGTTAGAGGTAGAGGTCCAAGTGCTCCTTCAGAGGGCCCCTTAGAGTCCCTCCCCATCCACTAACCGGGCAAAGTAACTTTACTTTTTAAACACAAAAAATATCTCCCTCAGACTCTTTCTGGACCTCAGGCCCCTCAACAGATGTGTTCTCTCAGAACATTTCCATATTCAATCAATCAAACAACATTTGTAGAGCGCACTACATACCCGTGAGGGTCTCAAGACTCTGGGGAAGGAAAGGTGCAACTGATCGAACAGCCAGGTATTGAGTAGCCTCCTGAAGGTCAGCAGGTCTTGGGTCTGTCGTAGGTTCAGTGGGAGGGTGTTCTAGGTCTTGGCGGCGAGGTGGGAGAAGGACCTCCCGCCGGTGGTTGTTCTTCGGATGCGCGGGACGGTGGCGAGTGCGAGGTCCGCAGAGCTGAGCTGGCGGTTGGGGGTGTAGAAGGAAAGTTGTTTGTTGAGGTAGGCTGGGCCGGTCTTGTGGAGTGCCTTGTGTGCGTGGGTGAGGATCGTGAAGGTGATGTCGCAGGATGTGATACCTATGCTTCAGCAAGGTGACTACATGGCTGAATGCAACCTCAAGGCTGCCTGCTTCTTCATCCCCATCCACCCCAGCACGGATGCTACTTGGAGTTTGTGGTAAGTGGCCAGTAGTAACAGTTCAAACTACTTTCTTTCGCCATCACCACTGCTCCGAGGGTCTTCACCGAGTGCCTGGCAGTAGTTGTTGCCTACTTAAGGAGAGCAGGAATCCATGTACTATAGCTCAACGATTGGCTGATCAAGAGTGAATGCAGCCGAAGCGAACATCTTCTCCATAGCCTCGCGTTCATTATAGATGTTGCCAGATCCTATCTACAGCCCTTCCAGACCCAACCCTTTCTACGGGTGATGCTAAACTCAGTCAATGGTAAAGCCTACCCAAGCCTTTAAAGGATTGCAGCCTTTAGTCAGCCTGTGCCTCTTTATCAGCCACATCGTCATCTCATAGTCAGAATGTTATGTGCCTGCTAGGTATAATGGCCATCTTAATTCGCTATTGTCGGCCAAGCCTGACTACATATGCACCCCTTGTAACCATTCCTTTCAGCACAGTGGTCACAGGCGGATAGTCAGTGTCCATCACTCTGCAGTGGCGGAACAACAACAACCTGCTGTGTGACCGGCTTTTCTAGACACCATTCTACAACTCACAATTCCCACACATGCTTCTAAAGTTGGTTGGGGAGTCCATCAATCTGAACACATTGCAGGGTGTGAGGACTCCCCAACAGCATAGCCATCACATCCATTAATTTGAGCTTTTCCACTGCTCATTCAAGTAAAAGTTGTCCTGATCAGGACAGAACATGACCGCTGTGTACTACTTCCAAAAGCAGGGGGCACTCTCTTGTTCTCCCTTTAAAGCTCAGACAAGCTGACTGGAAGCTTCACCACTGCATCTACTTGATGGAGGCGTACCTCCTGGGGTGGACAATGGCCTGGCGAACCTGCTAAACAGGACCTATCAACAAAACCATGCCTGGGAACTCAAACACCAGGTCCTGCACCAGTTTTTCCAAGACTGGGGCACTCCCGACGTAGACCAACTTGCCACTCCTGCTTCTAGGTATCCACATCCTTAGTCCCTAGGCAATGCGCTATGGATCAACAGGCTTATACTTTTCCTCCTCCGCATGTCCTTCTGATGGTGTTGGGGAAGGTGCAGTAGACGCATCAAAGCCTTATCTTGGTGGCTCTTACCTAGCCCAGGCAGCCCTGGTATTCAGTGCTACTACCAGAGATGTCAGCCCACACAAGAAGCTCCCCAACAGGTTGGACCTTCTCACCAGAAATCAAGAGCAGGTCAGGCACCTGGATCTCAAGCAATTCAATCTAGCAGTCTTGCACCTGAGGTCTTAGAATTTTGGTACCTGGGCCTCCCCGAGGAGTAATGGACAACCTGCAGGAGTAACACAGGCCTACTACACATGCAAGCTACACAGCAAAGTAAAAAATATTTGTTCACTACTGAATCATTTTGAAGGTAGACCCTTTAAAACCACAGTCAAATATATCATGGGCTATCTGCTCCAGCATCAGAAGTCAGGCCTAGCCTACATCCTAGCAGAGCGTCATCTACTGGCTATGGCTGCATACATGCGAAACGTCGAAAATTCCTTTCTATTCTGAATATCTGTGATCAAGGCATTCATGGAAGGCCTTTAGACATTCCTTCCAGTGTTCCACCTGCACTGGTATGTAACCTCAGTGTTGTCTTTACCAGGCTCATGGGACCCTCGTTTGAGCCCATACATTCTTGCCCACACCTGTACCTCCCCTAGAAGGTAGGCTTGCTAATGGTGATAATTTCTTTGCACAGCATTATTGAACATCAGGCCTTTAAACTAAAAAAACCCCTGACCTAAGGTTGTGCCTTGGACAAACACAAAGTTCTTTCTTATGGGCGTTTCCCGTTTCCATCTCAATTCGACCATATTTCTCTTAGTTTTATTTCCCCTAATGAGACTCAGTGACAGAGAGGCGCTTCATACCCTAGATGTCAAGTGCCCTCTCCTGGACTACATAGAACTAAGACCTTTTGCAGGGCAGACCAACTGTTTGTGCTCTTTGCATAACCTCACAAAGAGCAACACATATATCTAAAGCAGGAATTCCTAAATGAATATCTAAGTTTATACAAACTTGCTCCCATGAGGTTAAGAGAAACCCTCCCCGTTAACCCTAGGGCTCCCTCTTCTTGCAAGAAAGCTGCAACTGTGGCCTTCTTAGGAAACATTACCCTAGCCAACATATAAGGCAGCTACATGGTCAGCCACACGTGTACTACACACTATTGTGGTGTTCTAGTCTGGCAACATGCGGAGGTCGACAAGACTTTCATGAGGACCTTATTTCAGACATCTGCATCATCCACATGCTTGCCACCGCTTACAGGAGGGTACAGCTTTGCAATCTGTGCAAAGCATGTGTATCTACAGCAACGCATGTTATACATGGAAAACCTGCAAGCATCTGTCTGTAGTGTTGTAGATTCACGTGCCCACCCTCCTCCCTGGAAGTGTGTAGGTCTGATCACAGGTCTCTTCTTAGTTTTTTCAGTTATCACTTTCGTGCAATACACGTGCATGTTATTCTCTTACTGCAACACTCCATTCTACTGTCACCTGCTGGGCAGAAAACAATCTAACATTGAGTCTATGCACATACTCATTGCCAGCAAAGTTAGTATTTGCCACACTGAGACTTGAAAGAGTTCTTCAAAGAAAAATAACACTTGCAAACATCGAAGCTGCAAAGCATGTGAATTTGTAGAACTAAACACTACAGATTCTTACAGGATAAGTAATCTTTTCCTTTATAACCATAGCTACTGTTTTGTCCATTCTATTGCAGTGTTCATTCAAGTCTTTGTTAGTAAATGATATGTTAGTGATATAGGACAACACTTGAGCATCTTTTGAAAAAGGTATTATTTTTTCTACAAATAGCTATTGGGTATTCGTATACCTCTGTCGCAGACTTTCATAAGCATATTGAGTACCAGGAAATGTTGAGGCAATTCAGTATTGTTATTCAGGCATTATATGCTAAAAAGATCCATTATCAATGTTATTTTATACTGTTTCCTAACCAAGTCTCCAGCACTGTGAGCATTTTACACTGCATGTATGTAAATTAAAATCTCTTATTCAATTCTGTAGGCATTGTTTGGCTTAATCACCAGAAAACGAGAAGTGTTTTGATTGAATGACAAGGCACTATATGTCCCTAATATTGCAATTGTGTAATTACTTTTATGTATATTGAGTCTGTACCTGTGAAAGAGGAATCATGTGATACAGAATCCATATCCCACCCAGTTTGATTCCTATATAAAGGATGGAGTTTGTTTGAAAGACCACTCATGTGCAGGCCTGTCTCTAAGGTTCTCAGGTACCAAGGCGGAAAACAATTCAAGTATTGCATCCTCTATGAGGTGTATTGCTAGAATGCTGTCATTGGCAGTTGATTACTGTGAGCAGAACACAGCTTTTTTGGTCTATAATATATTACCATCAATTTCTACGTCTATATTACAAAGTCTTTCTGGCAAGTTTACTTGTACATTTTGGTTTTCTATATTGGCTGGGTGCTGCGTGAGCCATCAAGTTATAGTTACTTCTGCTGAGCTGTCAAGAATCACTGTTGTTCTGCCTTGTTCTTTAGAATCACTCACATTTTTTTAGATAACTTTTTTTCCAAACTAGCAACTTTATTTATAATGAGCTTTTGAATCAGAACTTTCCTCTTCCATCTTTCATCGAGATTCAACACCACATGATCATCCTTTCTCAGCCTTCTGCCTTGTGTACTTGTCTTTCCTACGCTGCTCAGTTTGTCTGCTCCTTTCATCTTTCCCTGAAGGTCTTGTCAGAGTCCTGCAAAAAAACAGGAAGAAGGGGTAGCAATAGATGGATACTGATCTGGCTTTCTTATGTTTTTTAAACTATCCCTCAAATTCTGACCACCACCCCAGCATTCGTACTGTCGAGGAGACTGTCTCTTTTTTCAGCCTACATTTCTCTTGGTTTCGGGAGCTTTCTCATGAAACTTGTATTACCAGTACAAGCAATATAACTAGGGCTCACAGTTTTCCATTTTTACAGGTAAATACAGACAGAAAATATCTATTTTCCTGTCTGTATTAATATCTAAATGCAGACAAATACAGAAAATAGGGTTTCTTTGGATGATTCTCACTACTGTAAGTCATGAGTATCAGGTCAGCAGGTGTGCGGATTGACAGATAGAGGAGTTAATAAAAAAGAATCCCAAATAAAGCTTAAATAAGTGCAGATATTCAGCTGTTTAGGATATTCTACAACGCAAATATTCGTAGATGACTATATTGTAGTGTATATAGCTTAAACCTGTTGGGCATTCAAATCGGTATACGTTTAGCAGTGAAATAAATGTGGAAATATACCCATTGCAGCTTTATTTATACAGTAAACACAAAATCCAAATGGATAAAGACAGAAAAAATTGGCAATTAATAAATATGGACAAATACAGACAGAAATATCAAATAAATAAATACCATAAAACCGGGAGCCCTAAATATAACTAATATCCACATTAGTTATATTTGATACATATTTGTGTGTGGCTCCTCCTGGTAATCCATTATCAAGCCAGAAGTTGGGTGCCATAATTTGGTTTTCAAAGTCTAAGGCAAGCACAAGTTTGAACAATTTACCAGTTTGTGCAGGAGAAACTTACAGAATGTATGACCCACACATCTTCCACAATGTACCTGGTAAAAATTCAATTTCAAAGAACTATTCAATTATATATGAATAATCATAAAGGTAGAAACAGAGTTGCACACGTAATTAAAAAGCATGAAATTGTGACCATACAATACTTTAAAAAAAGATCCAACAGCAAAGCAGATCTCAAGATAAGTTAGCATCCGAAGAAAGCCTAATGCGAGTCAACATTTTTTAAAAGTTATACCGTTTGACTAAAGCAATTACAACGCTTTTTGTATAGACTGTAAACTTCACAAAAAAAGAGTGCAAGAGTGACTGACTTGAAAGACCCTCCCAAGGTCACATACAAATACTACTACATTTTACTAGAGCAAAGTAAATGGCAGATGAAAGCTATTCCAAATCTGGATAGTAAATCCCCTTCCCATTGTCCAGACGTTCACAGTAGATAGGGTTCGATATTCGATGTAGACTGCAAAACTACATATTGCTTAACAGTAGGTTTGTTGAGTACTTCACATTCTCTATTAAGACATATGTTGTTTAGCAAGGTGTGCTTCAGCCAAAGTCTATCCTGTTTTCCAATTAAAAGAGGAAAGAGGATTTTTTTAAATGAGAAAGTCTACCTAATCCCTCAAGTGTATGTTTAACATAAGACAGCCCCAAATCTTTAGTCCACTGGTATTGTTTAGGCAATCTAATGACTAACAGAGTGTAGCATGTGGGTTGGTCCAAAAAGAGGACCTTCGATGTAAAGGAACAAGCTTAATTTAATCGACTTAAAAAGTGAGCCTCAATTCCTCATGCAGATATAATATGAACAGGAAACAGCCATCACAACGCGGGCATAACAACGCACTACCAATACAACGCAACTTTTACAACGTGAGATCTATTTCAACGCATGCTATTACAACGCAGATGCTTTGTCAATATGAACTGGACGGTGAGAGAGAAAGGTGGTGGCAAAAATAATTCTATTCAATCTGCAGATGATGGGAATTGGCATAGTCCCATATTTCAGCACCATATGTGGAAATAGGAACCAATTGAGTTGTATACATTTTGTATTAAAGGAGGAATTGGTTTGCCACCAAGACAGGAAGTCAAATTAAATAGTGCACCCAGTGATTAGGTAAATCTTTGGTACCTAACTACACGATAACTGCTCCAAGAGTTGGTAGAGTTCAAGACTACTCCGAGATAAGGGAAGTAAAACACCTTCTTGAGCTTGTTTTCATTAATAGGAAAGGTATGCATAGTTGTAATGTTTGGGCTGCAGGCCATAATTTGAAACTTTGTAAAACGTTAAATGGCTCCCACTATAGGTTTTTGGCTGTTAGGATTATGCACCAACAAAATGGCATCATCTGCGTACAATAGGACAGAAATGGTGTTTGAGTTAATTTCGGTGCACGTCCTGACCAGTTAACTAAATACAAATTCAATTTGATATAAAGTATAAACAAAATTGGGGCAAGGACACATCCCTGGCGGACATCATGCTCTAGTTTGAAAGGGTGTGAATAGTCTCCATAGGGCCCAAATCAAACCTATATTCCTTGGCCCATTTTATAATTCTGTTAAAAATTACTCTTCTAATTACTTTGACCATGGAATCAATGAGAGAGATGGGCCTACAGCAGAGTGGTTCGAGCCGTTCGCCATTTTTTTAAAATGGGAACTATTATAGAAGTAGACTCGGAGCAAGGCAGTTGGGAATTGCAGATGCAATTAAAAACATTGGTACCAATAATGCCTGTAGGTCAATGTTGCGTTTGAAGTACACTATAGACACTCCATCCGACTCGAACCTTGCTGGATGGACTCTCTTGTAAGGCTAAAACTACCTCTTAGTAGTATAAACTAGCAATCCCTTGAATCCATATACATTAATGTTTTCCTCGGTGACCCAATGTTAGAATTACATTCAAACACTCTATTAAAAAACAATTGACATTTATTGTGTACAAAACGTAAATCACATCAATGTTAAAAACAAAACCTGAAATGGTCCCTTCTTGCCCTCATCTAAACAATAGATTTTTCCTTTGGTATGCAAGAGAGGGAACAAATTGGGGATATACAGGGAAGCCCCTAACACACAATTAATTTTTTTTTTTTTTCAAACAATCAATACTGCCCCGTTATGAACCCGCATAACAGAGAAAACACAACAAAACAAGACAATTCACTTTGTCATATATTGCACATCCTATTGAACACAATTAAGTTAATACCCCTTGTGAGATATCAGTATATTTGTCTCTACAGTAAGGTACCAGTTCCTTAGATTGTGCTATTTCTATACGTCGACGCGTTTCCATGGGATTGTTTTTATGCCATTATCTTTGTCAAGACCATGGATGATGGTTTTCTCAAGTTCACTGCTCAATGTTTCAATCCTGTATTGAAATAAATATTTAAATCAGTTATCCCAATTTAACTATCCTTCCTCCAAATCCTATATCGCCGTGGTTTTTATATAAACCTTCCCCCATTTCATTTTTTCAATGTAATGCAAGGACCGTCTTTCTCTTATGTTAACCTCCCCGTCTATATTTCAAACTGGGTGGCTTATTTAATCTTTCCACAGGGATTCTCACCTTCATATGTTCTTCCTTTTCCTTTTTTGTAATAAAGCCTGCTTTTGATATCCTTCTTTTGGTTGTAATTAGTTGTCCACGTTTGCAACGTATTTATCCGTTATCTATAAAACATATGTATTTGGTCATACCCCTTATCTGTTCGTAATGCCCTGCTCTACCCCTTTTCCCCTTTGCACACGCTTCTCAGTGGTATCCTACCTTTCAGTTGGTACTATTATTCATCCCGCATTCTTTACTTTTGGTTGTTATATGTTTTTTTGCACCTGATGCAGGGGAAGGAATTGGGGTCTGGAGCGATCCTCCCTGTTTCATGGACAACCTTACCCTAGAACGAGAAATTCAAAATGCCACTTAAATAAAAACTCGCTCTCACTCACCGTCTAATAAACATACTGTCGGTGAGTTTCAAGCGCTGGGCAAGATTCCCGACCCGCTCTCATGCCTACTGCTAGTCTTACCCGTAGTCAGCAAGCGGTTCCGTTGATGCGGTTATGTTGTCTCATTGTTTGTTCCGCTGTTCTCTGTTGCGGACTACTATTTGTTCTCCCTAAGCTGTTCCCCTATTGGTTACTGATTTACACGTGACCCACTCCGGGCTTATTCTTTCACGTTTCTTTTAATATCCTTTCGTAGTACTTTGATTCTCAATATATTTGGCCTTACAAAATTAGGAGATATAGCTTTGAGGCTTGCTTCTATCAAGACAGTTCGTTGCATTAAACTTCATGCTTTTTACTTCCTCTTAATTTGTCCCATATTTTTTGTTCTTATCGCTTTCGTGTGTTTTTTTCCCATTTTGACAATTGCGGTTTAAAACTTTATTGCGCACTCCTAGAACCAACTCTGTTTACATGTATTGTCTAGTTGGCAAAATACCCCAGAATTTCTTTTTGTATTTTGGCTGCTGTATTTTAAGCTTTATTACGCACTCGTCGAACTAGCTCTATTTATAGTTTATGTCTAGTTGGAAAAATACCCCAAACATTTTTTTATGTATATTCATTCTCTACGGTCATTGTTCGGCTTGCTCTATACAAGTCCTAAAAGTCTATAATGTCCTCCACTTCTTGTCCATCCATCTATCATATATTTTTTATTTTTTATTATTTTGTCAATTTCGTTTTAAACTATATTGCGCACACATGGAGTTAGCTAAATTCACATTTTTGTCTAATTGACAAAAAAAACCTAAAAATTATTTTGTGCATATCAGTTCTCTACAATCATATGCGCTAATTATTTATCCTTATAGTTCATGTTCCCTGAACCATAGTGTTCCCACAACTATACTAGAGCTGCCACATGTCTCCTGGTCTTGATTTAAAAAGTATTTTCTTCCTTTTCTTTTTCTCTATTTTTGTCCAAAAGATCTCCTCATGTGTGTCCAAACATTTATTGACATAACTCAATGACGTCATGGAAATGGTTAGAACGGCCACGCTCAACTTGTTACAGATACTATGAGGGCAACCAGATATTACCTCCTCTTATATCTACATAACTACATTATCACCATCTCTCACTATCCAATAGACTGCTATATTGAAATAAAACCTACATTGCATTACTCACTGAGGTCTTTATAGCGGTTTATACCCCATGTCTCAATGTTATGAGGAGTACTGGAAGTATAAGAACTACCCTACATCACATGTTATAGGATGCTACCTCTTGACATTCAACAGCCAACCTATTTCCACTGTCAGGACAACTAAAGCAGTTTTTGCTGTAGTTATAAGGGAAGTTAGCCCAGCCTCACCTCTTTGGAGTGCAGAGGGGCCAGTTCTGGGTCCGGTCTTTGCCTGGGCTCGTCCCTGCACTTGTCCTAAGTCCTGTCAGTGCACTACCATCATAGAATCAGGTGTAAGGATAGCCCACCTCCTCTTTGCCCACCACAACATGTAGTTTGACTGATGAAAGTCCAAGTGCGTGCCCTGGTGATGAGGTGTATTGAGCAAGGATCAAACTCGACCACAAACAGTCAAGAATACATATTATCTAGTGTATATATCACTCGAATAAGTTTTCTGAAATTATGCACGCACTATCATTTTAAAAGGCTTTATTTCACAATGCCTTGTTTTAGCGAAGAATATAGGAAAATGTTTAATTGCAAATGGAAGCACTATGGTGAGAAATAGAAGACAATGCATATAAATAATAGGAAAATCATCAACATGACATACTTCTGACAATTTTCAATGGAATCAGGTCATTCCGATCACTTCCTCCCTATTCATTTCAAATATTTACATTAGCATCAAGTTTTTGCCAAAATTAGGAGCTTCCTAAATCGTGCACCAACATTTCTGCACATTGTGGTTTTATCTTTCCAGCCTGCTCCATTTCCCTTAGCCAAAGTCACTCTTAGGGGCATATTCTCAAGGACCTATCGCCGAGTTAGCGGCACTTTATCTCAGCCAAAGTGGTGATACATTTATCTCCCAATTCACAAGCTGGTGCTAACAGCCTATATCACCAGTTTTCCTGCGATAGCAGCCACAAAAAAAATCGCCACAGATGAACCCAGCAACGAACGCTATTGATGTGCAGAGTAGGCGTTCCCGTGGAAAAAGCCGCGACACCACATCGCAACATTCACAGCGACCAGCCAGATCGGCGATAAGTTCACAAAACTGGCGATAAGGCTCGTTAGCAGCAGGGATTTAACACCTGACCTGACCTAGTGTAAAGTCGGACGACAACCTGCACCATGAAAAGGGAGTCCAGCCAAGAGCCACACCTGAAGAACAACAGATGCCATGGAGCAACTGATCATGCAGCTAAGAGCCCCAAGAGGGCCACAAAACCCACCTCCACCACACCCAGGACCCCCTCCTCCCTGGGGCCCTACCCCTGGCACCCCACACAGACAAAGATACTGCACATCAACTTTACGAAATCATGAAAAAAACAATTTGCCTGATTTCGCACAATCACAACAATTACCATTCATGTATGGCCAGAGAAAGGAGAATCATTCATTCATCTATGATTTTCCAAACCACTCAAAACAATTATGTGGAAGAGTCATGACGGGTCTTCCATGGACAATCTGTAAGTCACAGCCCGCAAGACAGAATTCAAGATGCGAAGGTGTGTCATGCGCTCATCAAATGGCAGAGAGAGAGATAGGGGGAGAGAGAGTGTGAAAGGAAGAGAGGGAGAGAGAGAGAGAAAGAGAGAGGGAGAGAGATAGTACAAGGAGTGCCATGCCGCCCGGGCACTTGCCTCGTACATGCCAACTGTTTTGTGTGTATCGCCATTGGTTCACCATGAGCCTAAGGCCCAGCATCAATTCCAGCGCAAAAGCCACATCACATTTCCAGAATGCAAGCAGTAGTCAGACTAACATTAGGGATGAAAGGTCCATTGTCACAATACTTAAGGCGGAAGAACATCTGTTCCTCCGACCTTGGTCTGGCCTGCGGCTGGCACCCCCTGAGAGAGATATCATTGCAGAGGCCGATGACTCCCACACCACGCACAAAAACAACACAGCGTCCATGAAAGACCAACGTATCCACACCCCACACACAAAAGTCCTTGCTTGAGGTACTTCTGCATGGGATGCCCTTGACACTTCCGTACACAAAAACCCATTCTTCCAAACATTGCACACACATACGACTCATTGCTCCGAGCTGTGGCATGTCATCCACATAACTGCTGGAGGTTAGAAGAGTACCGGTACTACCAGAGCCACAAACACAATGGCAGGACATCCCGAGCACATGCACAACGCCTGTCACGTGGGACCGTACGGTGACCGAATGCTGCATTTGTACTGGGAGTGTTGCGCATCAGTTACTGTCTGAGCTTCCGTCTTGCGTACGTCACCTGCGTCCATCCCTGGTTCCACTGTCAATCATGCACATTCGAGTGGCCCATGGATATCTGCCTATCCAACACAACGGTAACTGAACTGGATTATGACTTGTGTGTGCACCCCCTGTTGGTTCACGACCAGGAGTGTAATCGTGATAGCCGTGCTTGGAATGCCTTGATAACTGGCGTATGTGCAGGCAGTTGGGCATGGGAGTTTGCACAAATCCTTGTGTGCAGTGACCACATCGAGGCGCTCCCCTATTGGTCTGTGTTGCGGATTGGTGAAACGGCGTGGACGGAGCACACCTGTCCGGACCAGTTAATGGATTGGGTCACCCTCGTTGAACTCGACGACGACGTACTCTGGAACTGATTGCCCAGGAAGCTGTGCTCGCATTCATAGATGAGTGACTACGTTCCTGCGGCCACAACTGATCGTAACCCAGAGCACAGGTCCCAACACCATGTTACATTTTGGAGAAGTGGTCACATATCCCACCATAACACTGGACATGGCTGTATTCACCTGGACTCAGAAGGCGTGTGCGTGCACCTACGAGTGTTGACACACACCTGTGCAAGGTGAGGCAGTCCCATGGGCGGAGCTGCACAGCGACGCTTGGCAACGTTCCTAAATCTGACATACTGCTGGAGTGACAGTATACACAAGGCAATGTAGTACTCCGTGTGACCTTGTCGGACACCTCCACCTGCTCACTGTCAGCAGAGCAGACAGTCAGCGCAGTCCGGTGGTACAGAACTCTGCAGATCCCATGGGCTGTGAGTTGTGTCCTCTGACACTGGGCAATGAGCATAGGCCAAACATCACATGACCCGTCCAGCAAGGCAAGGTGGGCTGAGACCGTTACCATCTGGAACGATTGGTGTTCATTTTTGCCTCCCCATTTCTTGCACCTCTACATGTTCCTATGCTGCCTGTTAGTGTCGGAAGCATTGGTCTGCATGTTGTGGCCCTTGTCTTTCACGTACTGACACGCACATGCCAATAAAGTCTACGCAACTTCACTAGTGTTCAACTGTGATGAGTGTTGATTAGAATGACAAATCTGTGCCTCAATGTGCTTTGTCTGTACACAGGGAGGGACTGACTGATGCATTTCACTTAGGGGTGAGTCCCCATAGCCAGCTCCACCTCTGTGAGTTAGACATTGTGCTTAGGATAGTTGCTGGTAGACCTGTGCACTTGTGTGTCTTCTGCAATGTGAGTATGGTGTCCAACGTTTTGTCATGTGGATCAATGTGATCCATCAAAACAGGCAGTGTCCACACAGTTGAGTGTGAGTGGGTATGCGAAGAGATGTTCTGTTGTCACATGTGGTGAGGGACACTACTTCGGGCCTGCTACCGAATATGACATTTTTACACACAGCCCTATATAATACATGGACGTGGGGCTACTTGGGTGGTTGCAAGATTGTTGTTCATGAGCAATTAAGTCACAACTAGTTTACACCTTCACAGTCATCTAATTGGCCATGTGGGTCAGGGTCAAACATGCGCATAGATGTCATCCCCCAGGGTGTACATTTTTATGCAATCAATCTCCCTACATTCATTCTTACTTTTATACTTGATTGAACCTAGACATGACACATCTGTGTGTTTTGGAATGTTTTATTCACATTCTGTGGAATATCGGAGCGGGAGCAGTTCATGGCCATGCAAACCCCACATTACATGGTGCCCAGTGGAGGACCAACCAGAGTCCTTAGTTGAATGATTAGTCAATCGGAAGAGGAAGAGTTCAGTCCGCAGCCTGATTGCTGTGTCCTTGCTAACCAGAGCAGATATGGCAGTCCATGTCGGGGACAAGGTGTATGTCGCAGAGTGTTTCGGGGGACAGTGAAATGTGTTGTTCCAGGGCATGATGCAGAGGGCTGAACCAAGCAGGAACAGGCCATATGGCGGGAATGAATGCTACAACCACATTCCGCACACAGAGTCATTACTATCCACATCATAGTCCTCTGATATGTCTTCTGTGTCAGGTGTGTTTGCTGGTGTTATGGCTGCATCACTGCGTGCCACTGACACATCAGGGGCGGAGGTGTAATGGATGCATCACTGTGTGCCACTGACACATCAGGGGGCGGAGGTATAATGGATGCATCACTGTGTGCCACTGACTCCATGTTCTCCATTGTCCTTCGCAGCTGTGCCAACTTTGTGCTGTCATCTCTGGGGCCTGTCTGACTAGACAGTTCTTTTTCCGAGTAATGGATCCAGCGAGGTCAGCCAAGGATTGTTGTAGAGTGTAGGAGAGTAGGATCTTCTTCACATGGATACCCCCACTTTTTGCTGGTGTTTCACTGTTTTTCGACCTTAGTCTGGCTGTGACCCTGCTAATCAGGACCCCAGCCTAGCTGCTTCCTCTCTAAAATGGTTTCCATGTACATTAGGTACAACTCTAATTAGATTCTGGAGTGCCTTATACGTCCCTAGTATATGGTATACTATGTACCCAGGGCATAGGTACCTCAGAGGCCTACCAGGGGCTGAAGCATGTATTATGCCACCCCTGGGAAGCACTCCAAAATGACACCACAGGTCTGCTACTGCAGCCTGGGTAAGGTGGTGCATGCACCCCTTACTGTGGTATAGGCTACCTATTTCACTACCATTGCACACACATATAAAACCTATAAGTCACTCCTATGGCAGGCCTTAACAATCCTGAAGACAGAGTGCTTGGTTTTTATGTGAGAGGGTGCCCCTACATGAGCAGAGCCCCTCTGCAGCATTCGGAGTACCTCCTCTGATGCTGTTTGTGGTTCAGCCTGACCATATACTCTTAAGTGCATTATAACCTCACTGTAAATGCTAACTTTGGACTGGCTGCACGGAAACATGTCGTGTTTGGTGTCAAACACTTTGGAATACTACCCCCCTCCAGTTCTGGTGGCGGGGGTAGCATTCCACCCTTCTAGAGGGAGAGACATATTCACACTGGTCTACCCGGTAAAGACTTTCTAAAGCCCTGGCATCACAAAATGGATGCCACTGCCACAGACATGGGTCTGGCTTCCTGCTGCTGAGCGACACTCCGGCAGGGGAGGCCTGGACAATAGGTTTCCTGTCCCAGGGAGGTGTAACCACCTCCCCAGACAGGCAGATGTGTATTCGGGCTGGGCGGGAGCACTCTCTGGTGCTTTGAAGTCCTGCACTGGGGGCACACTTGGTGTCTCTGTGAATAGTCCCGTTCAAACCGGTTGCAGGGGCTACCTGCCCCTGCTCTGGCGTGAAACTGGACAAAGGAAATGGGAGTAACTACCCCTATTTCTAAACCCTCCCATAGGTGGGTCCCTAGAGTACATCCAACCCCCAAACTTAGTATAAGTATGGGAACCCATACTTCAGACTTTAGATTACCCTGGACGAAACTCTGCAACATATATCCTGGACCTTCGACTTTCTATTTTCGCTAGAAGACTGAAGAAATCTTCCTTGGGGTCAAGGAGTGACTCCCCTGCTTGGCAGGCACCAAAGAAGCAACTGTCCGGTCTGCAACTCTGAAGCTCCCGCCAGACGCCAAAGTCTTTGCATCACCAGAGGTGGATTTCCAGACTTCCCCGTGGCTGCCCTGAGTCCACAGCAAAGCTGAGGCCCGTGGCTATCGTGGGTGACGTGGAACCATGACCCCTGGACACCGTGAACCTTCACAGCTACATCATCTTCCTGGTCCTCGTCGAAGGTGTGCTTTGGGCTCCGAGTAGCCCCAGCCTTTGGCACCTACAGCACCGGAGATCTCTGGCCTCCACTCCATGAGTGACTCGTGGGTCAGTTTCCAGTGCGACTGCTCGAGGGTCCTTCGAGATCGCTAGCCTGTTGACTAGCTGGTCCCCACGAAGGCAACTCCTTTTCTGCTTGGGCTTTCCTGGTTGCTCCAGATGTGCCCTGACTTACCCTCGCTGGGTGAGTTCCCCAGACCTTTCTGGTCTGCACCGACGTCTTTCTTCTATTTCCACTTGACTTGCCGTTGCCAAGGCTTGTTGGGTCCATTCTGGTCCCTGACACGGCAGCACTCGACAGACTTCGTGGAACAGCTAGAATCCAGCTCCTGGTCGTCGTTGACCCCTCCTGGACCTCGTGGCTGAAGAGTCAAAACACCCTTCAATTCACCTGAAGCACCCGACATCTGTGGGCATTGGACTATCGTGCCCCTGGTCACTGGTAAGTTACCCAGACTGTGTCCCCTCTGCTTTCAGGTTCCTTCCATCCTCGATCAAGGCTTGGATCTCTTCAGACACTTCTCTTCACGACAGCAGCACTTCCTTGCCAGCTTTCATTGAAAACGATGCCGCGACCAACACCATTTGACAACTATGCACCCGGCTTCCCTGGGTGAGGTAACTTGAGTACTCCGGTGCTCCCGTGGGTGTTGGCCCTAGACACCTCTAAGTCTAAAAGGGTTTGCTTGTAGTCGTCCTCTAGGTGTCCTTAAACTCTTAATTTCCAACCGCGACTTTCCCCATAGAAGTTAACGGCGATTCGCGACTGTGTTCTCACACTGCACGCGTCCCCCTGTGTCACTGCCTTGGGTGGTTCCTTGTGGTCCAAGCACTTCTACAGGCTCTAGGCCTTGTGTCTAGTTCAGTCCTGGTTCTTATACCACTTTATTGGTGTATGGTTTGCTACGCCCCAAGGGCCCAAACGTGTATTTGTGCTTTTACTGTTGAATACTGACTTGTAACTTAGGTACTTCGAACTCCAGCCTCATAAAGAGACTAGAGGGGTGTGTTTTATCTTAAATACATATATTTTAAATATATACCTGGTGTGGTTGTCCTTTCATTTGGTCATTCAAGAGATTATAGACTGGTAAAACAAGCTGCTTTACATTCCTTCAAGACTTAGCCTGAAGGCTGCTCTCCATAGCTACCACTAGGATAGCTTTCTATAAAGGTTGTCTTTAACCTATCACCATAAGGGGTTGTTTGGACTTATACAGGGTGCCCACTATAACTAGTAGACAGCATATATCAGGCCAACTTCTCACATTGGTGTGCAGCGTGTGGGATTCCAGCTTGCTATTGTTTTAACAGATAATCTCAATTGAATTTATCAACTGAAAACCACTAAAGGTACCTTAGGTACATATAATATCAAGTTTAGTATACAGTACGTTCTACTAAGCTTAGAGGTGTGTGTCAATGGCTTAGCACACCCTTTCTACAAATAAAGAGAGTCTAGTAGGCCACACTAGTGTAGGTAGTGCAATACACCCCACCACACTAGTAATGTCTAATCAGCCAAGAACCACAGGGTCCCTGCCAGAAGCCAGTGGGCTTCTCCCTTATAAGTATAAGGATCTCACCTTTGCTCAGCTTAGGGCCTTATGTTCCATTAGAAAGCTGAAGACAGGCAAAAGCCCAACCACCCAGCATCCCTTGCAGATACTCAGGCTGGATCATCTCTCAGGGCCTAGTGGGCCTGAAAGGGTAGGCAGAGTGGGTGGGGCAGCAGTTGAGGGTGGACCTAGGGGTTGAACTCCCCCTGGCCCAACCTCTGCTGCCGACCAGACTGATGACAATGATCAGGATCTGGGAAACCCAGCTCCACTGGATGAGGAGGATGAGGAAGAGCACAATGCTCCCCTCTTTGTCCCTCCAGGAAGAGTTGAAAGTAGGGTTAGAAGGGATAGATCTCTCTCAAGGGAGTCTGTCCAGTCTACCTCATCAATAGGGACCTCTATTTCTTCTCACAGAGGGAGGGAAACCTCCCAGGAGAGGAAAGAGAGACTGCTGAAGTATGAGCAAGCTCAGCTTCACCTCAGAAAGCAGCAGATGGCCCTAGATAAGTCAGCCCTAGAGCTCTACAGAGCTAGAAAAAAGGAGGGACTAGAGTCCATTGGTGGCAGCAATTTCCCTAGAGATAGGGAGAGGTCTTATGACCATAGAAACCTAAGTAAGATTGTCCCTACCTAGCAGAGTGGGGATGACATCCACAAATGGATAACTGCCTTGGAGAGGGCCTGTAAAGTACAGAGGGTCCCCCAAGGGCAGTGGGCAGCAATCTTATGGCTCTCCTTTGCAGACAAAGGTAGAGATAAGCTCCTCACTGTAAGAGATGAGGATTCTGATGATTATGATTACCAAGTCTTGAAAAGTGCACTGATAGATGGGTTTGGCCTAACCACTGAACAATATAGGTTAAAGTTCAGGGATACCCAAAAGGCACAACTGACTGTTCTGCTAAGGCTCTGGAAGGTTGGTTATTGGGCCGTAAGGTGCGTGACTTCGCAGGATTGTACAATCTGAAAATGAGGGAGCAGATTCTTCATAACTGTCAAAATCAGCTGTTGCAACAATTCCTGGTAGACTCTGATCTGACCTCTCCCCAATAATTGAGATAGAAGGCAGACAAATGGGTCAGAACCAGGGTGAGGCAGAAGGTACAGAACCAAGGTGGTGACCCAAAGAAGCAAGATTCTAAGAACTCTGACAAGGGTGGGAAGAAGGGTAAAGACCAGAAGTCTTCACAAGGGCCTCAAATATCTTCTTCAGGTAAGGATTCACAGTCTAACAAAGGGAAAGGCCAAAAGAAACCATGGTGCAACGCCTGTAAGCAAACTACACACTGGACCAGTGATTGCACCAAGTCCAAAGAGAATATTTCAGCCCCCACCAATACCCCTAAGGCACCTGCTCCCCCTATTGCAGTTACAATTGGTGGTGGGAGTACACAAACCAAGGGTTTAGTAGGGTTGACACTGGGTACTGAGTTGGGCTCTGGCCTAGTCAGAGAAACCACTCAGGCTGTTCTTGTCTGTGATGGGGGCATGTATATTACCCTCTTTGTGAGTCCCAGTAACTTGGGCAAAAACAGGCAACAGCCGTTAATCAATGGAGTACAGGCTTTGGCATTCAGGGACACAGGAGCAAGTGTCACTATGGTGACAAAAGATCTTGTGGATCCTGGGCATATTATACTTGGTGAAATGTACCAAGTGATCAATGATAGCAATGTCAGAACAGACCATTCTCTGGCAGTTGTTAACTTCTCCTGGGGAGGGGTAACTGGCCTTAAGAAGGTTGTGGTGAGTGCAGACGTACCAGTCAAATGCTTGCTTGGCAATGATCTAGAGACTTCAGCTTGGGCAGAAGTAGAACTCAGGACTCATGCAGAAATGCTGGCCATCCCTGCAGATGTGTTTGCTGTGACCAGGTCACAGGCCAAAATGTCTGAAACTGAACAGGCCTTGGATTCTGGAAAAATGGACCAAGTGTCATCCAAGAGGAGGAGCAGAAGGGTTAAGGCAGAGCCTTCCCCCTGACTCAGAAGGAGGATCAGTCTCTTGAGGGAGATGATCACAGTCCTGAAGAAGGAACTGATCAGGTTGAGTTCTTGGGGACAGGGGGCCCTTCCAGGGCAGATCTGAGGCAGGAGCAACAGAGCTGCCCCTCTCTTGAACCCCTCAGACAGCAAACTGCTGCTGAGGCTGCTGGGAATGCTAGTGGTCCCCATGAGGTGAATTGGGATGATGGACTCCTGTATTCAGAGTGTAGAGACCCCAAGCCTGGTGCCACCAGGAGGTTGGTTATACCTCTGAAGTTCAGGGGCTTCCTATTGACCCTAGCCCATGATATCCCTTTAGCAGGTCACCTGGGTCAGAACAAGACTTGGGACAGACTTGTCCATCACTTTCACTGGCCCCACATGTCTGAAGACACAAAGGAGTTTTGTCGCTCCTGTGTAACCTGCAAAGCAGGTGGCACTACAAAGGCCCCCCTGATACCACTACCTGTGGTGGGGGTGCCCTTTGAAAGGGTGGGGATTTACATTGTTGGTCCCATGGATCCCTAAACAGCATCTGGGCACAGATTTAACCTGGTGGTAGTGGATCATGCTACCAGGTACCCAGAAGCTATTCCCCTTAGGACCACTACAGCACCTGTGGTAGCAAGGGCCCTCTTGGGAATTTTCTCAAGAGTGGGGTTTCCTAAGAATTTAGTATCAGACAGAGGTGCCAACTTCATGTCTGGTTACTTAAGGGCAACGTGGAAGGAGTGTGGAGTGACTTACAAGTTCACCACACCCTATCACCCACAATGCAATGGTTTGGTTGAAAGATTCAACAAAACCTTAAAGGGCATGATAAAAGGGCTCCCAGAAAAGCTCAGGTGAAGATGGTACATTCTCTTGCCCTGCCTTTTGTTTGCATACAGGGAGGTGCTACAAAAGGGGGTTGGCTACAGCCCCTTTGAACTTTTGTTTGGTCACCCTGTCAGGGGTCCATTATGTTTGGTGAAGGAAGGATGGGAGTTACCTCTCATGCACCCAAAGCAAGACATAGTGTACTATGTACTTGGTTTCCGCTTCAGGATGGCTGAGTACATGAAAAAGGCAACTAAAAACCTCGAGGCTAGCCAGGAACTTCAAAAAGCCTGGCAGGACCAAAAGGCTGTACTGACTGTTTACCAGCCAGGACAGAAAGTGTGAGTGTCGGAGCCTGCGGCCCCAGCAGCTCTCCAAGACAAATGGAGTGGACCCCACACTATTGTTGAAAAAACGGAGAGGTTACTTAGTAGACCTAGGAACTCCCAGGAGTCCCCATAGGGTTCTCCATGTCAACAGGCTAAAGCCATATGTAGACAGGGCTGACATGAGCTTGCTCATGGCTACTGATGAGGGACAGGAGGAAGAGAGTGACCCACTCCCTGACCTCTTCTCACAGAACCCTGATGATGGGTCAGTTGATGGTGTGGCCTTGGCAGGCAGCCTCACTGCCCAGCAGAAAACTGATTGCAGACAGGTGCTCAATCAGTTCAGAAACATGTTTTCTCTGACTCCAAGTCAGACTACCTGGTGCACTCATGAAGTGGACACTGGGGACAGTCTGCCTATTAAAAATAAGATTTATAGGCAACCTAACCATGTCAGGGACTGTATCCGGACAGAAGTCAAGAAAATGTTGGATTTGGGAGTGATTGAACACTCAGATAGCCCTTGGGCTAGTCTAGTGGTCCTTGTGCCAAAACCTCACACCAGTGGTGGGAAAAGAGAGATGAGGTTTTGTGTGGACTACAGGGGTCTCAATGCTGTCACTAAGACTGATGTCCATCCAATTCCAAGAGCAGATGAGCTTTTAGATACTTTGGCCTCAGCCAAGTACCTTAGCACATTTGACTTGACAGCTGGCTACTGGCAGATCAGATTAGCTGATGATGCAAAGCCAAAAACAGCATTTTCGACCCCAAGTGGGCAGTACCAATTTGTGGTGATGCCCTTTGGTTTGAAGAATGCACCTGCCACTTTCTAAAGGTTGGTGAATACAGTTCTCACAGGTCTGGAAGCCTACAGTGCAGCTTATCTAGATGATATTGCTGTCTTTAGCTCCACCTGGGAGGATCACCTGGTCCACCTAAGGAATGTTTTGGAGGCTCTAAAAGGCAGGCCTCACTATCAAGGCCACCAAGTGCCAGATAGGGCAGAGTCAGGTTGTGTACTTGGGCCACCTTGTAGGTGGAGGCCAGGTTCAACCACTGCAGAGCAAAATCCAGGCCATCATGGACTGGGTTTCTCCAACCACCCAGACTCAGGTGAGAGCCTTCTTAAGCCTGACTGGGTACTATAGGAGATTTGTCAAGGGGTATGGATCAATAGTGACACCCCTGAATGACTTAACGTCTACGAAAATGCCCAAAAAGGTTCAGTGGACAGCTAACTGTCAAAAGGCATTTGAGGACCTGAAGCAGGCCATGTGCACCACTCCCATTCTACAGAGTCCTGATTACTCCAAGAAGTTCATTGTTCAAACAGATGCATCTGAATTGGGGGTAGGGGCTGTACTGTCACAATTGAATGATGAAGGACAGGATCAGCCAGTAGCTTTTATAAACAGAAGGCTGACCCCTAGAGAGAAACGTTGGTCAGCCATTGAGAGGGAGGCCTTTGCTGTGGTTTGGGCTCTGAAGAAGTTGAGGCCATACTTGTTTGGTACTCACTTCCTTGTTCAGACAGACCATAAGCCCCTCTTATGGCTAAAACAAATGAAGGGTAAACACCCTGTTAGAATTGGGGATCTCTGGTTGGCACAGGTAGGTACTTGTGATAGGCAGGGACCCTCTCCTCCATTCATGGTAAGGGGTTACACTCCTAAAACAACCCCTGCTCACCCTCTAGGTAGCCTGCCGCGAGCAGACAAGGCTTATCTCAGAGCGTTATAGGTTAAGCATTTGTGACCACATACAGTAACCCAGTGACAACACCACAAATGGACACCACACTAGATTTATATAAAAAATAGTGATCTTTTATATAAAGGCTTAGCACAAGACCAAATAACGACAAAAATGACATACACAGTTCAAGACTATGATTTTAGAAAGAGTTCTTAGGTTAGCGACAAAATCATTAACCTTAGCGTCCGTTTTAACCCACAGTACCTTATGATGCGATAAAAAGTTCCTAGCGGCACTTCAGCATTGAAAATCAAGGTGTAGCTTATCCGGTAGAAATGTACTCGCTAAGGCACGATGCGACAAAATTTTGCCCGCTAATGAGCGGGGCGACAATTTCAACAGCGGTTATCTTGGTTGAGTCTGCGATGATTTTCGCAGCGATAAAATTACTCACGCTAACGAGCGGTGCGATGATCTTGGCTTGTTCTGTGACGATTCCACACAGCAGCGGCAGGCTCTGCGACGAAGTTCGCAGCAATAGAATTCTTCCCGCTAACAGGCGAAGCGTGGATCTTGGCTGGTAGCGATCAAATTCGGTCCGCTAACGAGCGGGGCGATGATTTTTCCAGCGCTGATCTGGCTCAGCGGCAGCAGGCTCTGCGACGATGTCCTCAGCGATAAAATTCTGCACGCTAATGAGCGGTGCGACGGAAATTTTCTCGCTAATTTTCTGTGCGTGAAAAAGTGGAGATCTTTGATTTCTTTCTTCTTGGCCAGCTACCCAACAGCAGGCACAGCTCCCAGAGATCCAAAAACTGGTTCCAGCACTCTAGGAGGGGCAGAACTCACACAGCAGAGTTCAGGGGGAATCTGGGGGTGAAGTCCTTTTGTTCCTGGGACTTCTTAACAGGAGGCCAGCTCTACTCAGGCCCTTGGAGATCTTTTAAAGCACAAGTTGAAATAAAGTCTTTGTAGTCTTTCTCCTCTCCTTCAGCAGCAAGGCAACCACTGCCGGCCAATCCCTCAGGTCAGGGACAGTACTCCTCCTTACAGCTTTCCCAGTTCCTTCTCCTCAGGCAGAGGTTCTTCTTGTCAAGCAGGATCTAATTTCTTGGGAGCAGGGTCCCAATACTTATACCCCTAAATCCTTTGTTCCTCTGGGGTAGAGGGGCCTTTGCCCAGTCCAAACCAGTTCCTGAGCACTTTGTTGACATGACTCTGACTTTCTAGTCAGAGACATACTAAACTCGAATTTCTACCATGTTCCCTGGGTCTGTTATGGTCATAGAATGTAACAATTCTAACAGCCCATTCTGGCCTATGGGAACAGGTAGCCTTGCAATAGTGAAAAACTAAAATGGCTGTAATTCACTATTAGGACATGCCACACACATCAGGGCTTGTCCTACCTTATGCTTACAATGCACCCTGCCCTTGGGCCTACCATAGGGTCTTTGCCCAGTCCAAACCA
This sequence comes from Triturus cristatus, assembly GCF_964204655.1. Taxonomy (NCBI): domain Eukaryota; kingdom Metazoa; phylum Chordata; class Amphibia; order Caudata; family Salamandridae; genus Triturus; species Triturus cristatus. Next base: position 402,364,127 of record NC_140583.1, on the reverse strand, counting down.
GTTCCTGAGCACTTTGTTGACATGACTGACTTTCTATTCAGAGTGCAGGGCAGAGACATCAGCTGCTCCACAGGAGGTGGAGCCAGCATTGTGGTTGCAGAGCACAGCCCTATTCAGAGTCCAGGTGCACTCCTCCCACCCATCTGGATGTCAATCTCTCTATTCACTACCAGGCTACCTAGCCCTGCCCCTCTGGGTTTCCCCAGCCCTGTCACTCACACAAACCAGACAGGCAGATACGCATCATAGCAGAGGCGGGCTGAAATGGTTAGGCAAGCAAATACCAACTTTCTAAAAGTGGCATTTGCAAACACAGAATATTAAAATAAACTTTACTAAAAGATGTATTTTATTATTCTGAGTTCAGGCATACTGAACTCGAATTTCTACCATGTTCCCTGGGTCTGTTAGGATCATAGAATGTAACAATTCTAACAGCCCATTCTGGCCTATGGGAACAGGTAGCCTTGCAATAGTGAAAAACAAAAATGGCTGTATTTCACTATTAGGACATGCCACGCACATCAGGGCGTGTCCTACCTTAGGATTACAACGCACCCTGCCCTTGGGCCTACCATAGGGGTGACTAATATGAAGTTAAGGGAAGGTTTAGGGACTGGCAAGTAGGTGCACTTGCCCAGTCAGCATGACAGTACCAGACTGCATGCAGGTTCTGCAATGGCAGACCTTAGACACATTTTACTAGGCCGCTTCTGTGGGTGGCACAACCAGTGCTGCAAGCCCACCAGCAGCATTTGTATTTACACGCCCTGGGCACTCCTGGTGCACTATACTGGGGTCTGACAGTAAACCAAATAAGCCAATCATGGAATCCAACTAACATATACATTTTAAATTGGGAGCACTTGCACTGTGGCACTGGTTGGCAGTGGCACAGTGCTCTGAGCAGCTAACACCAGCAATACACATGAGGCACAGTGACAAAAAGTGGAAGGGAAACTCACGCCAAGGTGCCAGGTCTAACACGTGTCCCCTCCAGCTGAAATGTGGGGAGAACTACCCTACCCCAGGGAGTTCCTCATCACTAAGGTGGAAAAATCTGGACAGACCGTCAGCATTGGCGTGATCTGTACCAGGGCGATGTTCCACCGTGAAATCCATACCCTGTAGGGAAATGGACCACCTCAACAGCTTTGGATTCTCACCCCTCATATGCATCAACCATCTGAGGGGCCTGTGGTCTGTGTGAACCCGGAAGTGAGACCCAAACAGGTAGGGTCTTAGCCTCTTCAGCGCCCAGACCACAGCAAATGCCTCCCGCTCAATAGCACTCCATCTCTGTTCCCGTGGAAGTAACCTCCTGCTAAGGAAGGCTACAGGTTGATCTAGGTCCTCCTCATTAATCTGTGAAAGAACAGCCCCCACACCATGCTCTGAAGCGTCTGTCTGAACGATAAACTCTTTGGAGAAGTTGGGAGCCAAGAGCACGGGCGCCGTGCACATAGCAGCTTTCAGGGCCTCAAAAGCTTTCTGACAGGTGTCAGTCCAAATCACTTTCCTAGGCTTCTTCCTAGAAGTCAGCGCTGTCAAGGGGGCAACAATGTTGCCATACCCCTTGACAAAACTCCTTTAGTACCCGGTGAGACCTAGGAAGGCTCTCACCTCCGTCTGGGTTTTGGGCGACTCCCAATTCAGGATGGTTTCTATCTTGGGTTGAAGGGGCACCACCTGGCCGCTCCCAACCTGGTGCCCCAAGTACACCACGGAACCCTGCCCGATCTGGCACTTACTCGCCTTGATCGTGAGGCCTGCCCTCCGAAGCGCCATCAACACTTCCCAGAGGTGGCAAAGGTGTTCTTCCCAAGTGGAGCTGAACACTGCGATGTCATCCAGGTAGGCAGCACTGAACGAATCCAGTCAACACCTGGTTGACCAATCTCTGGAAGGTGGCAGGGGTATTCTTCATCCCAAAGGGCATAACCCGGAACTGGTAGTGCCCATCTGGGGTGGAAAATGCTGACCTCTCTTTGGCCCCCTCGGTCAAGGCGATCTGCCAGTACCCAGACGTTAAATCAAACGTGCTGAGGTAGTTGGCAGACCCTAGCCGATCTATGAGCTCATCAGCTCTGGGAATGGGGTGTGCGTCAGTCCTGGTGACTGAATTGAGTCCTCTGTAGTCCACACAGAACCGGAGTTCGGGTGTGGCTCCCGGCACTGCAGCCTTTGGGACCAAGACCACTGGACTGGCCCAAGGACTGCTGGAGGACTCAATTACCCCGAGTGCAAACATCTTGGAGACCTCCTCCTTGATGCGTGCCCTCTCCCTGTCAGTCACCCTGTAGGCCTTGTGCCTCACAGGTGTACTATCCCTAGTGTCCACATCATGGACGCACCAATCAGTGACACCGGGAACCAGGGAAATCAGATCAGAAAATTGTCCCAGCAGCTGGCGACAAGCATTCTGTTGCTCAGAGGTCAGGGCGGAAGAGAGGATGACACCATCCACTGACCCATCTTGCTCCTGGGCTGACAGGAGGTCAGGAAGAGGCTCGGTCTCCTCTTCCATCCCAGCATCTGTTGCCAAGAGCATGCCCACTTGGGACCTCTCCAAGTGGGGCTTGAGGCGGTTGACATGAAGGACCTTTAAGGGGTTCCTTGGAGACCGCAAGTCCACCAAATAGGTAACAGGGCTCTTGCGCTCCACAACCTCAAAGGGACCGGTCCACTTATCCTGGAGCGCACAAGGCTCCACGGGTGCCAAGACCCACACCTTCTGTCCAGGCTGAAGCTCTACCAGAGTGGCATTCTGGTCGTACCATCGCTTCATCTCCTCCTGGCTAGCTTCCAGATTTGCCTCAGCAAGTTGCCTGAATCGCCTAGTCTGATTCCTGAAGGCCAGCATGTGGCTATATACATTCTGGGGAGGTTTCCTGGGAGATTGCTCCCAGCCTTCTTTGACCAGACTTAGAGGTCCTCTAACTGGGTGGCCATACAGGAGCTCAAAGTGGCTGAACCCTAGAGACTTCTGTGGCACCTCACGGTACGCAAAGAGAAGGCATGGCAAGAGGACGTCCCACTTACGCCTCATGGGTTCTTCCAGACCCATTATCATGCCCTTGAGGGTACGGTTGAATCTCTCAACCAACCCGTTTTCTTGGGGGTGGTAAGGTGTGGTGAACTTGTAGGTTACACCACACTCTTGCCAAAGGGATTTCATATATTTGGATATGAAATTGGTACCCCGGTCAGATACCACCTCTAGAGGGAATCCCATTCTGGAGAAAATTCCCATCAGTGCACGTCCCACCACGGGGGCCGTCACTGTCCTCAGAGTGATGGCTTCCGCGTACCGGGTGGCATGGTCCACCAGGATAAACCTGTTGCCCATGGCTGTCCTGGGGTCCAGTGGTCCCACAATGTCAATCCCCACTCGCTGGAATGGGGTACCGACCACAGGGAATGGCTGGAGAGGAGCCTTCTGCTTCCTCACACTCTTTCCACTTGCCTGGCAAGTCTGACAGTTCCTGCAGTGAGTGTCTGAACTCCTGCGCATTTGGGGCCAATAAAAGTGGGTGACAAGCCTTTCAAAGGTCTTGTCCTGCCCCAAATGTCCTGCCAATGGCACATCGTGAGCCAGCCCCAGTAGGAAGGCTCTGAAGTCCTGGGGTACCACCAGCGTGCGGGCTGACCCAGGCTCAGCAACCTTAGGCTCTGAATATAAAAGTTCGTTCTCCCAGTAAATGAAATGTGACCCAGACTGATCATCTGCGGCCTGGTCTGCAGCCTGCTGCTGCATACCCACAAGAGAAGGGCATTCTTTCTGTGCTTTACAAAAGTCCTCCCTGGAGGGGCCTCCTTCCTGCTGCCAATGGGTCAGCTCAGGCAGGTCCCCCAATTCAGCTATCTGTTCACCGGTAGGCTCCAGGGCATCCCCCTCAAGGTCTGCTTCCTCCTGGGCCGTGGGAACTTCAGGGGCTGGTTTCCCACGCCCCCTGCCTCTTCTCTCTAAGGCCAGTCCCTGGGCCTCCCTCTCAGGCTCCAGGACCTCTTGAGCACCTCTACTCGCTGCCATGGGCCGTGTGGTGACACACGCCCAATCCGGCATACCCAACATCTCCAGGTGAGCATTCCGCTCCACCTTAGCCCAAGGTGAGCTCTCCAAATCGTTCCCCAACAGACAGTCTACAGGCATGGCGGGCTTCACAGCTACCTGAAGAGTACCAGAGACCCCCCCCACTCAACGGGAACCTGAGCCACCTTGCAGGGACTCTCTGTGTTGTCAGCGGCAACAACTGGATAGAATGCTCCTGGGACTACCTGCTCTTGAGACACCAGGTGACACTTGACAGCTGTCACTCTGGCTCCCGTATCTCTCAGAGCTTCCACCCTACGGCCATTGATGGTCACCCACTGCCTGTATTTCTTAGTGTTGTCAGGCAGCTGGGTTTGGGGGACCATCTCACAGTCTCCTAATGAGACAAGGGACATCTCTGCGGGACCCCACCCACCTTGGACTGCCATCTCCTCCCCCAAGGCTACACTAGCCATCTGCCGGGGTGGAGCACCAGTGGGTGCTGGTTTACTATACAAAGGACACTTTACATCAGAGGCAAAATGCCCCATGTTACCACACTTGTAACATTTTTAGGGGCCCCTTCTGAACAGGGGGACCTGTCGGGGCCCCGGTCGGCTTCTGGGGTGGGGGAGGCTGAGAACCTTTCCCTTGTTTCCCTTGGGGATTACTTTGGGGCCTTCTTGGGAACTCCCTCTGTTTACCCTTGTCCCCCCCCACTCTTCTGCTGGAGACCCTGCCCACCTTTAGCGGAGTCTCCCACTGGACCCTTGTGGACCCTGGTACTGACTCAGCGGTCCGCCTCCTCAGCAAGCTTTCTAGGGTTAATCAGCCTACTATCAATCAGGTGCTGGTGCGGCTCAGGAAAACAATTACTGGACAAGTGCTCCCATGCCATTAAATCAAGAAGCCCTTGAAAATCATCAACCTTGCTACCCTTCACCCAACCATCCAGTGCTCTGCAAAAAAAAGTTACATACTCAACATACGTACTGTTTGGAATCTTTGTGCAACCCCTGAACCTTTGCCTATACAACTCAGGGGTCAACCCATACCTAGTCATCAAAGCATCCTTCATATGGGGATAAGAATTATAAACATCTGAAGGCAAGTCTAGCAGTGTGTCCCGCCCCTCACTCAGGAACCGTCCCCACAACCCCGCTCCCCAATCCTTCTCAGGGACCCGGTGGGAAGACATGGCTACCTCATAGGCTTTGAACCACTGCCCTATGTCATCATTTAAAAAAAAATTCCTTTACCACATCTTTTGGTATGTACATCCTTGATTCTACCTGCACTGGCGGTGTGCTGCTACCAGAGGGAGTGAGTTCTAAACTCCTAGCCTTCAGCTCTATCTCCCTCAACTTTGTTTCATGCTCCAGTTGAATTCTTCTCTCTTCCAGAGCCAGCTTTTTGCTTTCCAACTCCCCACTCAATTTTGCCATCTCCATTTCATGTGCTCGGGTTTCTTTCCTGTCTGCCAACTCTTCTGGCGACAGGCCTCTGCCAAAACTCTGGACGCTTCCTGCTGGTTCAATTATTTCTGTCTCCTCATGTGATCTGGACTCAATCCAGGCCCTCAGCGCCTTGAGTAGATCTGCCTTGAGGTTACATCCAACAATGGGGACTTGGAACTTTGTACAGAAGCCCTTCAGCTGGGCCTTGGTGTAGCTCTCTAGTTTCTCTTCTTCCCATTCAATTTCTTCAATTTCAGAGACTATAGATGCTACTCTCCCGACAACGACTGAACCAGGCATAATTTCTTCAACAAAATGGCGATTTCCAGCAAAACGAAAATTAAAAAGTGTGTTGCTGCGTTATGGTCTGAACTCACTAAGTGGTGTTCACCAATCACTGTACATGAATCACAAATGCAAATTCAGGATCCTCACCGCTGACCACCAATGTTAGAATTGGGGATCTCTGGTTGGCACAGATAGGTACTTGTGGCAAGCAGGTACCCTCTCCTCCAGTCAGGGTAAGGGGTTACACTCCTAAAACAACCCCTGCTCACCCTCTAGGTAGCTTGGCGCGAGCAGACAAGGCTTATCTCAGAGCGTTATAGGTTAAGCATTTGTGACCACATACAGTAACCCAGTGACAACACCACAAATGGACACCACACTAGATTTATAACAAAAATAGTGATCTTTTATATAAAGGCTTAGCTTAGCACAAGACCAAATAACGATAAAAATGACATGCACAGTTCAAGAATATGATTTTAGAAAGAGTTCTTAGGTTAGCGACAAAATCATTCACCTTAGCGTCTGTTTTAACCCACAGTACCTTATGATGCGATAAATAGTTCCTAGCGGCACTTCAGCGTTGAAAATCAAGGTGTAGCTTATCCGGTAGAAATTTACTCTCTAAGGCACGATGCAGCAAAATTCGGCCCGCTAACGAGCGGGGCGACAATTTCACCAGTGGTTATCTTGGTTGAGTCTGCAATGATTTTCGCAGCGATAAAATCACTCACGCTAACGAGCGGTGCGATGATCTTGGCCTGTTCTGCGACGATTCCACACAGCAGCGGCAGGCTCTGCGACGAAGTTCGCAGCGATAGAATTCTTCCCGCTAACAGGCGAAGCGTGGATCTTGGCTGGTAGCGATCAAATTCGGTCCGCTAACTTGCGGGGCGATGATTTTTCCAGCGCTGATCTGGCTCAGCGGCAGCAGGCTCTGCGACGATGTCCTCAGCGATAAAATTCTGCACGCTAACGAGCGGGGGACAGAAATTTTCTCGCTAAGCCGGCGGTGCGTGAAAAAGTGGAGATCTTTAATTTCTTTCTTCTTGGCCAGCTCCCCAACAGCAGGCACAGCTCCCAGAGGTCCAAAAACTGGTTCCAGCACTCTAGGAGGGGCAGAACTCACACAGCAGAGTTCAGGGGGAAGCTGGGGGTGAAGTCCTTTTGTTCCTGGGACTTCTTAACAGGAGGCCAACTCTACTCAGGCCCTTGGAGATCTTTTAAAGCACAAGTTGAAATAAAGTCTTTGTAGTCTTTCTCCTCTCCTTCAGCAGCAAGGCAACCACTGCAGGCCAATCCCCCAGGTCAGGGACAGTACTCCTCCTTACAGCTTTCCCAGTTCCTTCTCCTCAGGCAGAGGTTCTTCTTGTCAAGCAGGATCTAATTTCTTGGGAGCAGGGTCCCAATACTTATACCCCTAAATCCTTTGTTCCTCTGGGGTAGAGGGGCCTTTGCCCAGTCCAAACCAGTTCCTGAGCACTTTGTTGACATGACTCTGACTTTCTATTCAGAGTGCAGGGCAGAGGCCTGTTAGGATCATAGAATGTAACAATTCTAACAGCCCATTCTGGCCTATGGGAGCAGGTAGCCTTGCAATAGTGAAAAACGAAAATGGCTCTAATTTACTTTTAGGACATGCCACAAACATCAGGGCTTGTCCTACCTTATGCCTACAATGCACCCTGCCCTTGGGCCTACCATAGGGGTGACTAATATGAAGTTAAGGGAAGGTTTAGGGACTGGCAAGTGGGTGCACTTGCCCAGTCAGCATGACAGTACCAGACTGCATGCAGGTTCTGCAATGGCAGACCTTAGACACATTTTACTAGGTCGTTTCAGTGGGTGGCACAACCAGTGCTGCAAGCCCACCAGCAGCATTTGTATTTACACGCCCTGGGCACTCCTGGTGCACTTTACTGGGGTCTGACAGTAAACCAAATAAGCCAATCATGGAATCCAACCAACATATACATTTTAAATTGGGAGCACTTGCACTGTGGCACTGGTTGGCAGTGGCACAGTGCTCTGAGCAGCTAACACCAGCAAAACACATGAGGCACAGCGACAAAAAGTGGAAGGGAGACTCACGCCAAGGTGCCAGGTCTAACACACCCCAAACTGCTTAGGTGGTCCATTTCCCTACAGGGGTAGACTTTACAGTGGAACATAGACCTGGGAGTAACCATGCCAATGCAGATGGACTCTGGTATTTCCACTTAGAACATGAAGACTCAACTGGTCAAGGTTAGTTTAATGTCCCTGCATTTGGAGGGGGGGGGGGTTGTATAGGAGAGTATGATCTGCTTCTCATGGGTACCCCCACTTTCTGCTGGTGTTTCACTGTTTTTCGACCTTAGTCTGGCTGTGGCCCTGCTAATCAGGACCCCAGCCTAGCTGCTTCCTCTCTAAAATGGTTCCCATGTACATTAGGTACAACTCTAATTGGATTCTGGAGTGCCTAATAAGTCCCTAGTATATGGTATACTATGTACCCAGGGCATAGGTACCTCAGAGGCCTACCAGGTGCTGAAGCATGTATTATGCCACCCCTGGGAAGCACTCCAAAATGACACCACAGGTCTGCTACTGCAGCCTGGGTAAGGCGGTGCATGCACCCCTTACTGTGGCATAGGCTACCTATATCACTACAATTGCACACACATATAAAACCTATAAGTCACTCCTATGGCAGGCCTTAACAATCCTGAAGACAGAGTGCTTGGTTTTTATGTGAGAGGGTGCCCCTACATGAGCAGAGCCCCTCTGCAGCATTCGGAGTACCTCCTCTGATGCTGTTTGTGGTTCAGCCTGACCATATACTCTTAAGTGAGTTATAACCTCACGGTAAATACTAACTTTGGACTTGCTGCACAGAAACATGTCGTGTTTTGTGTCAAACACTTTGGAATACCACCCCCGCCAGTTCTGGCGGTGGGGGTAGCATTCCACCCTTCTAGAGGAAGAGACATGTTCACACTGGCCTACCCGGTAAAGACTTTCTAAAGCCCTGGCATCACAAAATGGATGCCACTGCCACAGACACGGGTCTGGCCTCCTGCTGCTGACCCAAACTCCGGCAGAGGAGTCCTGGACAATAGGTTTCCTGTCCCAGGGAGGTGTAACCACCTCCCCAGACAGGCAGATGTGTATTGAGGCTGGGCGGGAGCACTCTCTGGCGCTTTGAAGTCCTGCACTGGGGGCACACTTGGTGTCTCTGTGCATAGTCCAGTTCAAACCGGTTGCAGGGGCTACCTGCCCCTGCTCTGGTGCAAAACTGGACAAAGGAAATTGGTGTAACCACCCCTCTTTCCAAACCCTCCCATAGGTGGGTCCCTAGAGTATGTCCTACCCCCAAACTTAGTATAAGTATGGGAACCCAGTCCTTGAGACTTTAGATTACCCTGGACGAAACTCTGCAACATATATCCTGGACCTTCGACTTTCTATTTTCGCTAGAAGACTGAATAAATCTCCCTTGGGTCAAGGAGTGACTCCCTGCTTGGCAGGCACCAAAGAAGCAACTGTCCGGTCTACAACTCTGAAGCTCCCACTGGACGCCAAAGTTTTTGCATCACCAGAGGTGGATTTCCAGACTTCACCGAGGCTCCCCTGAGTCCACAGCAAAGATGAGGCCCGTGGCTATTGTGGGTGACGTGGAACCATGACCCCTGGACACCGTGAACTTTCACACCTACATCATCTTCCTGGTCCTCATCGAAGTTGTGCTTTGGGCTCTGAGTATCCCCAGCCTTTGGCACCTACAGCACTGAAGATCTCTGGCCTCCACTCCATGAGTGACCCGTGGGCCAGTTTCCAGTGCGACTGCTCGAGGCTCGTTCGTGATCACTAGCCTGTTGGCTAGTAGGTCCCCACGAAGGCAACTCCTTTTCTGCTTGGGCTTTCCTGGTTGCTCCAGACGTGCCCTGACTTACCTTCACAGGGTGAGCCCCCAGACCTTGCTGGTCTGCACCAACGTCTTTCTTCTATTTCCACTTGACTTGCCGTTGCCAAGGCTTGTTGGGTCCATTCTGGTCGCCGACACCGCATCACATGACAGACTCCGTGGGACATCTCGAATCCAGCTCCTGGTTGTCGTCAACGCCTCCTGGTCCTCGTGACTGAAGAGTCAAGACCCCCATCAACTCGCCTGAAGCACCCGACATCTGTGAACATTGGACAATCGTGCCCCTGGTCACTGGTAAGTGACCCAGACTGTGTCCCCTCTGCTTTCAGGTTCCTTCCATCCTCGATCCAGGCTTGGATCTCTTCGGACACTTCTCCTCTTCACTGCAGCAGCACTTCCTTGCCAACTTCCATTGAAAACGACGCCACAACCCGACACCATTTGACACCTATGCACCCGGCTTCCCTGGGTGAGGTAACTCGAGTAATCCTGTGCTCCCGTGGGTGTTGGCCCTAGACACTTCTAAGTCCAAAAGGGTTTGCTTGTAGTCATCCTCTAAGTGTCCTTAAACTCTTAATTTCCAACCGCGACTTTCCCCATAGAAGTTAACGGTGATTCGCGACTGTGTTCTCACACTGCACGCGTCCCCCGTGGGTCTCCGGTGTCACTGCCTTGGGTGGTTCCTTGTGGTCCAAGCACTTCTACAGGCTCTAGGCCTTGTGTCTAGTTCAGTCGTGGTTCTTATACCACTTTATTGGTATATAGTTTGGTACGCCCCCAGGGCCCAAACGTGTATTTGTGCTTTTACTGTTGAATTCTGACTTTTAACTTAGGTACTTCGAACTCCAGCCTCATAAAGAGACTAGAGGGGTGTGTTTTATCTTAAATACATATATTTTAAATATATACCTGATGTGGTTATCCTTATATTTGGTCATTCAAGAGATTATAGACTGGTAAAACAAGCTGCTTTACATTCCTTCAAGAATTAGCCTGAAGGCTGCTCTCTATAGTTACCACTAGGATAGCTTTCTATAAAGGTTGTCTTTCACCTATCACCATAAGGGGATGTTTGGACTGATACAGGGTGCCCACTATAACTAGTGGACAGCATATATCAGGGCAACTTCTGACATAGAGCATGAAACGGACTGTTGGTTTCCCCAATGGACTGTAAGTGGTCCCTGATGGGACTTAGACACCCACGTATGGCATCCAGTTTGGCTGCCATGATATCGAACCCCAGCCACACATGTTCAGCCAGCTCCTTCTGGCCGTCTAACACACTGCGTTGGAACGCCATGTGTTCTTTGGTGAGATGCTGGGAGTCAGCCGTGGTGGTGGGTGCTTCCTGCTGTGTGTGCGTGCAGGGGGTGGGGTCACCTCGATGCAGCTGGGCTGCACTGCTCCTGGGGTGGGGTGTGGAGGCTGTCCCTGAGCCGTTGGAGGCTGTCTGAGCAAATGTCCAGGGTGTCCTCTTCATCATCACGGAAGAGATGTCTGGTCTGCTCTGCAGGAGGTGTTGATTGTCCCTCTGCAATGTAAAGGGGAGATGCAGGTTAACAGTGTGTCCCATGTATGTTGACGCATTGTAGATGTTTACATGCAGACTGCATGACAGTGTACATTGTGACTGTTTTGGAGGAGATGGCTATTTGATGGGAGACAGTGGACATTTGGACTACATGACGGATGGGAGGTTGTACTCATACATTTTCATCTCACAGTGTCCTGCTATGCCAGATGCGATTGTCCAGTTTCTACGCACAAGCGGCACCAGTTGTGTCCTCTGTTCTGTAGTGAAAGTGTTGCACCTTGTACCACATTGTCGTCAATGTTGATGTGCTGTGATTGCTATGTGTGTGTGCTGCATTGTGGGTGAGTCGCCCCTGCAGCTCTGATTTAGCGGCCCCTTATCCCTTTGAGGAGGTGTGCCTTTGACTATTGTGCTTTTATAGTGCAGAGATGTTGGCGACTTGGATCATTTGTGCTCTTGGACGGTTTTTGTACCCTTGTGCATTGTTTGTCTGCAGATGTGTTGTTGATGTCAGGGGTTGTATATGCACGTGTATGTGTCAGAGTGTGACCTGCTCCTTTGAGGATATGAAGCACACTGGGACACCTCAGTGTTGTGGCGTGCACCATGTCATGTATTTTGACTGCAGCCATGCTATTGGTCATGCAGTGTCACTTGCATTGTCAGTGTGGCTCACAAAGCCGCTGCTTAGCTGGATTCAGCACATGTGCATGGGTAGGTTGTGTGATTGGTGATAGGGAGGGGGCCCCCTTTTTGCACATAGTGGACGTGGCCTACTTGGTGTTTCTATGTCTGCTGCAGTTTTCCCAAGAGTATCAGGGACATGTTCCACACTCATTGTGGGTGTGCAGTGTGCTACACATGATTGTGCATGTGTGCCAATGTGCCCATCTCCCCATTCCCTGGTCGTTACTCACCCTGTTGCTGTTGGGTCAGGTCATATCGAGCTGTGTCCAGACTCAACTCCTTGCACCGTATCCACACTGATGTCTGTGGCCACCATTTCCTCCAGATCATTGGTAGCGAATTTCTGCTTGGTTTGGCTTTTCACGTCATGCCAGTGCCTCTTGACCTCCTCCATTGACCTCCTGGACACTCCGACTGCATTCATGTTGTTCACAATGGACTGCTTTATTTCTGTTTGTGTTGCCAATGACACGTTTGCGGTGCCGAACAGTTGTTGGTAGTATCCTATCACCTCCGTAACGATGATCCTGTTTTCCTGCTGACTGAACCGCGTCTTCCTCTTCCTCTTCTCCTTGACCTTCCCAGAGCCCAAGGTTCTTTGCTGGTCGTCTGTGGGGCTTGTGGGGTTCGCGTTGTCCTCTGCACTCGGTCCTGGTGCATCCATGGTGCTACACAGTTTATTTTCTATTGCCTTTTTTTGTTCTTCTTTTATAGTGCATTTTCCCGCATGACACGTGGGAATTGCAGGCCTGTCGCTGGCTATCGCAGATTTTTGGCCACATCACAACTTTTTTCGCGTTCATGTTTCACATTTTTTCGGCGTCGCATTCGTTTTAATGCAGTCATTTGGTGCGTTATCGTGAGACTATTGCATGGTGCCGCCGGGTTGAGAATACAACGTTAACAAGCTGTTATTTTGTCGCGATAGACTGCGATGTGCAAAGTTGCTTTAAGCAAATTTTGCGGTAGTTATCACACGTTCATGAGAATATCCCCCTTAGTCTCTAATTTGTCAGTGTTCTGAAAAGAGTCTGATTGCTCTTTGCAAGTGTGTCTTAACTGCAGATTGTTTTTCACATATACTGTCCTTTTTCTTTTTTTTTAGGTGAGGCTAGATAATTTGCTATTGCCTGACTAAATTCTTTTTGCAACTGCCGCCTTTCTTTTTCCCTCTTTCTTTTGTTATTCCTGTATGCAATCACTTTGCCTAAAAAAAGCCTTAAAGGTACCCTACACTGAGAATTCAGATGCTGTATCAACGTTTTATTCTAAAAACTTTTCTAGCACCTGCCGCATCTGAATAATCCACTGTTCATCAATTAATAAGGATTTATAAAAAATCCAACTGCTCTCTGCCTTTCGTTGAGTAGGGATTCTCAAATTGACAGTGATTACTGCATGATCAGAAAATGGATTCTCAATTATTTCTGACTTCGTTTTTTAAAGTGCATGGGGGATAAGAAAGAAGTCAATACAAGAGGAAGAGTGGAAACGCTCAGGATGACAGTATATTTCCATCTCCAACAATCAAACAGGGCAAAGCCGCATATAAAATCTTGCAAGAGCTTTTTCGACTTAGGTTTTGTCTGAGGTTTATGTGCCCGCAAGGAGTCTAAAGTTGGATCAATCAGAATGTCAAAGTCGCCAATTATCAGTAAAAAAACAGATAGTGCTGTTGCAAAATCATAGAGAGATTGCAGAGTCTCTGGTGAGTCCTCAATAGGGCAATAATAGATCACCATATTAATTAACTTTGCTAACATTTTCATCTGTACCCATACCCACCTAGCACTGTGGCCTCTAGGAATCATCGTACTTTCACATTTAAGATTTTTATCTATTAACAAAGCTGTACCCCTAATAGCTGCATAAGATGAGGTGTAAAAATTATGCTGTATGAATCCCAGAATTTCCCAAGTGAGGCTCCTTCCTTTTAATGTGTCTCCTGTATTATAATTATATTAGCTTGTAACAATTTAAACCAGGTGTTAGAAATGGGATCTCTGGTTGGCTAAGGCTTGTGCCAAACCCAGGCAGAGACCACCACTCTAGTCAGGGCCAGGTAGTTACACGCCAAAGATAACCCCTGCTCACCCCTTTGGTAGCTTGGCAAGAGCAATCAGGCTTATCCCGGAGGCCATGTGTAAAGCATTTGCGCACGCACACAGCAACAACATCCCAGGCACACCACAAAAGGAACTCCACACAAGGTTATATCAAAAATAGCCTTTGTGTTCTCATAACACATTAGAATAGTAAACACATAATATACATGGTGCCACCTGGCACTGGGTCATATCTACAAGGAATTATATACACATGACAGGGCCCACTGGACCAGTGTCAGAACCATCAAAGCAAACTTAGTAAAAGTAAAACAGATCATAAACGTATAACCAGTAACCACTGGTAATCACTGTACTTAGCATCAGCCTGTAACATACACTATATTATGCACAGTATCACATCAGGCGCGAATTACATTCTGCGCCAATCTCACCAGCATAAACACATTATGCAGTCATCTCATAAATCTAAACACATTAGACCTTAACCTCCTAAGCCTAACTCACGTTAGGGGCATAAATCACACAGTGAAACATAATCTCACTAGCATAAACCATATTATGCAAAACAACCCCATAATCAGAAAAAACACATTTAGAGTTGTAGAACAGGGTGCGTAAATCATACTACATACATTACATTTTTTCTAGCACCCTATAAATCACATTTCGCGCCTAGTCTCCTAAGAAAGACCATAGCAGAGGCATAAACCACATTAGGGCCGGCCGCCCTACAACCCTCCCCGTCCCCCTGACCAATTGGCCATCTCAAAAGGGCTCAAACGCCCTATGTCCAGAATGTGAGGGCTGCTGCCTAGCAGCTGAATCTAATTGCGCCATTGCGCAAACCTAAACAGTGCAGCTGGCACTAAGTGCTGCGCAACTGTGTAGAAAAGGGGGCAAAAAGGAGTGCATCTCACTCCTTACTGCAAAAGGACATGCCCCCAAAGCACTGTTGCCTAAACGATGCAGCTCGCCACTACTTGCTGGGCAGCTGTGAACAATAATAAAAGGCCGGGCACTCACTGTGCCCCTTCTGTCCCCCTCAGGTACTATAGACTACTTTGCGCAGAACATTGCAGCTGCCTGCGCTCTCGCAGAGCAGCTGGGAAAGGAGCTGGCAACTTGGGGCCTTATTGGGGCTATTGAAGAATATTGGCGACCACGTTGCAGCCCAAGGGCTCTCCTGAGCAAATGCACCAAAAAGACTTTGCCCCCAAGCGTTGGAGCGGCCCGCTGCCAGACGGGGTCGCTCTGACTCTGTGCCTCTACCAAGCACTACATACTCGAGCCCCACTCACCGGCTCACTGGTGCTGCTCGGGGTCTCCTCTCTGCTCTTCTCTCAGCAGGCAAGACCGACAGCACTTCTCTGGGACTTCTCTTGCGGCGCGGGGCTTCCCTTCCCTCATGGGAGCCCCGCGCTGCTGTCGGCTGCTTCGGCCATGCCTTCTCTTCACCCGGGCCCCCTCCTGGGACCCGGGACTCCTCGGTTCTTTGGCCGCCACTGCGGGGCTCTCCCTTAAGCATGGGAGCCCCGGGTCATCACGTCGCGCCGGCCTCTTCCGGCTCAGCAGCAAGCCCCGCCCATGTCCCTGGCAGGCATGACTGACTTCCGGGACAGCCGTGGCCCTGGCCGCTGCTGTGATGATCTCTTCTGGCGGCAATGCGGAGTAGGCACCCGCTTAATTAAAGATCAATAGGGGGGTGGGCTCCCGCATTCAAATTAATAAAATAAAGATGCGGCAATCAGGGGTAGGCTCCCTCCTAATTAAAAGTGTAAAGCGGGGTGGGCACCCACTTTGGCCGACATCACGGCAGAATCCCTACGATGGGGATTCCCTCTACACAGACGGCAGATCAGCGCTGCGGAGCTCCAGTGCTCCTCTGGCTCAAAATAAAGCAATGTAGTGCTCCCAGGGCGCTAGAAGCAAGAAGAAGCAATAAAGCGCTCACCAGGCACTAGAAGTAAAGCCCACAGACCTTAGGGATAGAGAGAATAAAGCAAAAGGTCCCAAGAGTCCTTTAGGCATCCAGGGGCAATGCAGGGCCCAGGGGCCAGCACACAGGGCCCTCCAGCAGGGAGGCAGCCCCCATGGCGGTCCCTCCTGGGCCCCAGTAGCAGCAAGCCCCCCTCCGTCAGGAACACTGAACAACTTTCATGGGGTCACAGCCCCTATATTTATATGCCCTTTTCCTTTGTGTCACAGCACAGGGCTTGGGGGGTACCAGTCAGAACTGGTTTAGGGGAGCTTTGGAGCACTTTGTTTTGCTCAGCTCCTCTCTCCTTTGTCAGGTGCGAGCTCAGGGATCAGACGCACCACAGGGGGCGGCGCCAGCATTGTGTAGGGAATGTACAGCCCTATTCAGGTCTCAGGTGCAACTCCTCCCTCCTATCTGCATGCAGATCTCTCTGTTCTCCACTGGGCAGCCTCACCCTGGCTCCTGATATTCCCCTGTCAATCACAAGCCAGACGTGCACTCCACATGAGGCAGGCAGACGCATAGCACACAGAAATGCCAACTTCTAAAAGTGGCACTTCTCTACCAGTCACCATAAATCTGCTCACACCATTGCGCAGCATTTATTCTCACGAGTCCGCACATACTAAACTCGACCCTGCACTCCTCTCATACCAGGAGTTACCATGGACACACATATCCCCCATGTATTCCTATGGGAGGGCAGGCCAATCTCACCACACGCACTCAGAGCCCGCACGCACTTTACACTGGGCCACAGTGCTAAAGTGCCCAGAGGCCTAAAATCACTACCACCATGTCAGAGCTGAAGGCAAACAGTTCAGGGGTGAACCTGCCAAGAAGGGCCAAGTCCAACACCAGGACAACAAAGACCGGCGCTTCACTCTATTATTAAACCCTTTCACATTGCATGATATGATTTGTAAGCACTTATGCGACATACCCTAAAATTTAATGGATACCCTGTGCATTTCCCCCAAACATAAATTCTGTACTCTACCATGGCTGCTACATCTTTTTCAATTTGCTCATACCCTTCTCTCCTCCCCCTTAACTCCCCTTTTACCCCTCATTTTTTGAAACTCCATTATCTCTGTGACCCTCCCCACATGGGGTTTTGCAGGTGGTTGCCCTTCCCTGCGCCCAACGGGCCTCCCCTTGCCTAACCTCCCTCTTTCCGCTACCCACCCTGTGCCAAGGCACGATGGCAAGGTGCCCCTTCTCCTACAGGAGTGCATTGAATTTGCGCCCAGGTAAACCATCTTCAACTGGGTTAATACTTATCGTTCAAAATAACAAGGTTCATGGTTCAAACATTTTTTGTAGCATCTTGTTCCTAATAGAGCCATCCATCTGGCATCATGTACTCATTGAGAGTAGTCTCGCTTATTGTGAATGTTCCAGCTGGTGCTGTGATTTTAAGAGTCCACTAGCTTCCTCTACTATACTTAAAATATGAAATGTACCATCCAACAGTACTTTCATTTTTGATTGCTGTAGTAGCATAGCTTGAATGCCTTGTTTTCTTAGTGGATCGATCATGGATTTGAATTCACGCGGCTACATGCTGTTGCCATGG
Source organism: Triturus cristatus (assembly GCF_964204655.1). Classification (NCBI taxonomy): domain Eukaryota; kingdom Metazoa; phylum Chordata; class Amphibia; order Caudata; family Salamandridae; genus Triturus; species Triturus cristatus. The sequence goes on along the minus strand of NC_140583.1, from coordinate 402,346,592 downwards.
AGTTATCCAAAAAGATATTCAAATTACTTTTTCCTCCTATTTGAAATACTTTTGATTTTATGGCCTCAGACAAACTGTTTTCCTTTATTCGTAAGTTCCCAAAATGTACCAATAATGCCTGAGGATATCTTGAAATTACTGATTGCACGATAGGGACTCTATGTGCGCGCATAATTTTGAAATCGTCTGCAGGTTCTTGTTCGTTTGAAAGCACGTACTTCTGGACTGTTTTAGCAATGCACTTCATAGGTTCTTGGCCAGATCCTTGTCATTCGGGAAGCCAAACAAACCTAAGACTGGAGCATGTGGACCTGCTTTCCATTTCGTCCAGTTTCATGTGCAGGTCCGCTATCTTGCGACTAAATTTAACAGACCCAAGTTTAAGATTTGTTTGACTGTGTTCAAGATCTGATATTCGCTGCTCAGCCTGTGTCAATCTGGAATTCATCTGTGAGAGGCTGGTACTGAGTTGAAGTTGTACTTCCAAATGTGCCTTGTTATAGGCATTTCTCATATCACGTTATTCGTCTAAAGGTTTTTGAAGTAAGGAGCTGATTTGGACATATCTTCGGTCCTAGATCCTCTCCTGGAATCATAGTTGTGTTTACAAGATAACTCATCTCTGAGGTCTCTAAGCGCGTTCTTGACCTTGTAGATGTCAGAGAACCTTCTTTGCTTAGTGCAGGTACATGGTGCTTTAAATTAATAGCCACTTGGGACAATAGTTGAGCTACTTCCCGGTGGGGTCAAACCACAGCTATTTGTATCATTTGGGGCACTTTGCTACTTCCTGATCCTCGCTTACTAGGGACAGGGTGCTCTTCTTCAGCTGGGCTGCCCATCTGTGCGAGTTCACCTGTCAGACTCTCAAATAATCAAACTCTGGAACCCTCTTGAGAACCTCCCCAGCTATTAGTATGGTTCTTTTTATTTTTCCCTGGTGATCTCCGAATATCATGAACTTCATTTTGTTGTTATTAATTTCCAACCCATAATCACTGCAATATAACAAAAACTTTAAGAGAGTGGATAAACCTGAGGAGGTTTTAGATAACAGCAAGGTGGCACCTGCAAATAATAGAAAACCTTATTTTGCACATTTTCCTATAGTCTGTTAGGTATTTGCGCGCTGAAGACTTTCTGTATAGTATCAATCAGACTTATGGTTCTGTAGTTGCTCGGTGGCTTTGACTCCCATCTTTTGGATAGGTATTGTAGCTCCCGTCCACGAGTTTGGGCCAAATTGTCTTGTCCCTAACTGTATGGGCAGGTGAAAAAAGCACTTGTGTACAACAGGTCACGACCGTTACCAGATATGGTATTCCTAGCTTCATCCTGCAGCAGCCTTGGTCATTAAACATCAAATAGCTCCCACTAGAAAGCAATCTTAATGCTGGACGAATTTCAGCAGCTGTGGAACCTTTCCGATAACATGACCTTGGATGCACTACATGTGTCGTGAAGTGTTACCTCCCTGCAAATCAGATTGGCCTAAAGTATTCTTACAGTCAATGCACCTAAGGAAAATCTTAGTCCAACCTATCCTACAATGATAAGTGAAAAGTAGGATCTCTGCCTCAAGTACTAACCCCTTCCCTGGCACTTCATATCTGTCTACATGATGGTGTTGGAAGCAGTATTTAAAGTGAAAAGTTGAAATTGGCAGAGAAATACACTTGTGTATTATCCAATCTGCTGATGGTACCTCTGCAACAGTAACTGGTAATTTTCCTAACTTTTCCATGTATAACATAGTGTATGTTGCATCCTTTCTGGCCATGGTGTTCTGTTCTTTTGTTAAGTTGTATGGTAAAAACAAATTAGTGGCATTTAAGTACTTCCATGTAATGCGATCAGTACAAAAGGTTCGTAGAGTACAGCTTAGTAGCATGATAGACCCAAGTTGTGATTGCCCATGTTGCAAAAAGGACATGTCACTCTGTATGATGTCAATAACAGACAACACAATGTTACCCAGAGAATATATCCTACTGGATAATGTAGTCATACCATTATCAAACATGGCTAAAACTTTCGCTAAATTTGCTTTAACAATTTTGCATATTCTCTCAGCAACTTCCTGCTGTGAAACCTGCCGCACTTCATTGTATATTGCATACAAAGGCGCTTTTGACATGGCTTTCTAAGACAACTGAGAAATGAAAGATACAGAATCAATCAATCAATTTGGTGTCAGTGATTATATTTTTCTTTGCTGCGGAAGGTGTATGTTTATAATAATAGTACTTCCGTTCTACTTGATTGTGACCAGAAAAATATGCAACCTCCATGCAAATGCCTTTGAGCTACCCTGGGATGGTGTAGGGCAGTGTACCCATTGGGTGTAATTAAATACTGCACGTAAAGCACTTGCTTTATGTAAGTAATGGCGACCATAATGGTGAAATCAAAACATTTCATCATAATTAGATGTACCATAAGACACTTCTTAACTATTAAATACTATGTCATGTTCTAAATCAGCAAGCACTTCATTTACTCTGTGATTGTCCCAATAATCAGAGATCATGTCAGGAGTGATGGCATCATGTGATGAAATACTTACAACGTAGGAAACTTGTGTCTGTCAGTCCAAATATATCATAAGGTGACTTATCCCAAACAATGCCACCAGGAACCGGACCTGCTGAAATTTTCATTAGGGTAAGGTCTCTTCACACTCTATGTGATGAATAATAGCGTTTCAAAACCTTGTTTACCAGTTCAAGAGCGGAGCATTCTTAGAGATAGTGTCCATTCAGAAGCAGGAAAAAGACATTCACAAAACCAATACAAAGAAAGAGGAAAAGTAACAAAATTATAATCCAAATGCCCAGATGTGGGTCCAGTGCTCATTATGCCACTGGATTCAAGCGAGCCTAGCTGATATGGGGTGATACCCCAAATCCAGTCCCAGGTTGTTTGTTTTCTGGTACAGGGAGGACCTGGAAGGTTGGGCAGAGGTATTCCCGTGTGGACCAGTGTCAAGATTCATTTGCATTTGTCTAGGTCTAAACTGGGTGGCATAGTGAGCAAACAAATGCGACTAGGGTTGAATGTTTGACAACGTTCAGCATTCTGTCCATCATCTTTTTGCGTTGCTATAATCCAAATTGTTGGACTTGGCCCTTCTGGCAGGTTCACCCCTGAACCTTTTGCTTTTATGGGTGACTTGGTGATCAGCGGTGGGATTTGGACTTGCGTTTGCGCTGTACCGCAGCGGCAACTGGCCGCACTACAAAACTCTGCATTTAGATAAATCACATGGTATAGGGATTATTGTTCTAAGTTTGTTTTTAATTGTCATTTCTTTGGAAATGTGTTTTTGTGCACTGTGAGTTAGGTGTCCCTAGCTCGGGAGGGTAGATCATCCCCCTTAGTGCATTATGTTTTCTGGATTCACCAGAGGGTGGGATCCAGTGGTGGCAGCGTAATAGTGTCCTGTACATTTGTCCCCCGCCCTGCGCCCAGAGTTGGTACCTGTGTCACGTGGTGGTCAGGTTGAGGAATCAGGGGTGGTAGAAACTGCCTTACCAGTCCGAGGGGAGGGTTGTGTGTGGATGAATGGTGTGTGGCACTAGGCAAGTGAGTGTGAGTTCTCTGGGTTAGAGAGCTTGCTGAATCTTTTTGTGAGGTGTGTACTCCTGTGTTAAACACAGACCCCTAGGTTCCCTGTGTGATCTTTTCTCTAGAACGTCTGCCAGAATGGAGCCTGCTTTTGATCCCAGTGATCTAGTTTATTACAGTATGCAGGAGTTGGAAAGGTTCTGTAGAGAGAGAAACATAGGGGTGAGAGAGTCAGACACTGTGTACGAACTGAGGAACCACATGATTGGATGGCAAGCAGGTGAATGGAAACGTGAGCGCAGTGAGGAAGAAAGGGCCCGGGCCTCACACCTGGAGGGTGGTGGGTCTGTGGGGAGCCCTGAAGATTCAGAAGGAGATGACAGTACCTGGACGCCAGTAGAGAGTGAGGACCCCGTAGGTAGGGAGTCCCTTGCTGGGTCCAGCGTAGGAGATAGCGCCTCATCCCTTTCCCTGTCCCCTGAGCACAGTGGTAGTTTTCTGGATTCCCCAGTGAGGGTGGAGTCCAGTGGTGGCAGCGATATAGAGTGCAGTACAGAGAGTCCCATTCCCAGTTCCCCGAGTATGGTACCTGTTTTCCAAGAGGAGGAGTATAGGTTGAAATTCAGGGGCAGTAGGAAACTGTCTCACCAGTCTTGGGAGGAGTTTTTGGAGGGATGTAATGAGGCACTGTCCGATTGGGTGGAGCAGTACTCGGAACGTACTTATAACGGCCTGTATGATCTGGTTCTCAAAGAACACCTGCTCAGTTGTTGTGTGCCGGCGTTGCGCCAACACCTGTTGGGGTATGGATTGTCTGAGCCATTTGAGCTTGCAGAAAAGGCAGACCGTTGGGAATGTGCTAGAGGTCCTCTAGTGTCATTAGTGAGTGATTCCAACAATAGTGGGTCAGAGATCCTCCAGCCCAGCGTGGTGGAGGAGGCTCAGTGTAGCCCAGCTAGGTCCCAGGATAGCGAGGAGGGTGTAGGGGCTCACTGCCTGGCTCAGTGGAGCAGGAGTGAGGGGGTGACCGAGGGTCCCCAGACGCCCAGAACCCTGCCTCAGGACTTGGATGGTTTCATGAGGGAACACCAAGTTGGGGACCTAGGCTGTCCTGTTTGTCCACTTGAGGAAGATCTCTTAGTGAGTGGAGGACCTGAAGCGCCTGTAAACAGGGCTCCTGTGGTTCTGGAGTCTGGCAGTACCGCTCCGGTAGGGAGGGTACAGGAGTCCAGCGTGAGTGATTGGGGGATGAGTTCCCCAGTGGAAGAGCCGGTGGGTCAGGGACTTCCCAGTTGGGCTAGGATCCCGTGTAGTGACCAGGGTGACACCACTTCTGTTCTGGGGGATCTCCGCGCACTGTCAGGTGGACAGGGGACGGGAGATCAGCGCCAGACAGACAGTCGCTCGACATATGTGTCATTTGATAGCCTCAGGGGGATAGAGTGTAAGTCCCCCAAAGTCCTGGAGTGCCAGGCGATTATTCCACCAAAGGTTCTAGGCCGGAGGTTGGAAGGCCAGGTTCGGGATCAGCCTGACCTGAAGGGTGGGACGTCTGTAATCAGCGTCCCGACCTGTTCTTCTTCCAGAGGTACCGCCCCAGTTGGTAGGGAGCAGGGTTCTGGAAGGGGGTGCAGAGGGTGGGAGAGCCCACCTCTGGCCCCGGTACAACCTGAGGGGTTAAACCCTTGGTTGGAATGGCGTTCTAGGTGTACCCCTCGCCAGAGGAGGAGGAACCCTAGGAGAAGAGGGACCGGGCGAGGAGAGAGCCCTGCATGTAAGGCGCCGCTCCAGAGTCCCCGGAGACCGATTCCTGCCTCCGCCTCCCCCAGCCGGTGAGTGTGCGAGAGAGTCCGGGTGGGGGGGAGGCAGTGTCAGAGCGGCCCGTCTGGCAGCGGGCCGCTCCACCGAGGCAGGCATGTTTGTTGGAGCGCCCCTTCGCTCCTACGATTACGGGGGCACGGTTGTTTTTCTGTTGTGGTGCCTGGTGAAGGCACAGTACCGGTGATGTTTAGAGCGGCCCCGGATGGCAGCGGGCCACTCCAACGACGGGCATGATGATTTACAGAGCCTACGAGGCTCCAACGCTGGGTGCCAGTTCCTCGTGTGGGGACATGTTCATTTCAGAGCCCTGAGTGGCTCCAGCACGTGTGCCAGTTGTTCTCTGAGCCAGATGGCTCCAACGTTTGGCCCCCCCCTCAGTTCCCTAAGAGCCAGAGAGGCTCCCACCCAGCCTTGGTTGCCCAGAGAGCGAGGGCGCTCCACGGTACTTTGGGGCAAGGTCCTCTTCTATGTTGGCGCATAGTGATTTCAGGAGCCAGTGCGCTCCATGGGGACATGTTACTTTCTGAGCCAGATGGCTCCCATGTTTGGGCCTATTGTTTCAGGGGCTATTGAGAGCCCCTGCCTTATTTGCCTTCCCAGCTGCGCAGCACTTAGTGCCAGCTGCAGCGTTTAGGCCCTGCTTTGTCCCCAGCTGCCCAGCAAGTAGTGGGCAGCTGCTACGTTTAGGTTTTGGTGCAACCTGGACTATAATGTGATTTTGGTGCTAGGAAATGTACTGTGTAGTATGTTTTGCGCCCCTTGTGTTCATGCTTTTGGTGCTAGGAAATGTACTGTATATAGCATGTTTTGCGCACCCTGTGTTTTATACCTCTAGATAGGATTTCTGCCTAGGAGGTTGTTTTACCTGTTTAGGTTGATGTTAGGGAGATTGTACTCCCCTGTGTTATGTAAGCCCCTAGAGTAGTTATACTTAGGTGGTTTGGTCTAATGCGTTAGACTGATGAGAAATTGCATAATGTGTTTATGCCCCTGTGATGGATGCAGGATAGGTTTTATACCTGATGCTAGTGTGATGACGCTGAGGTCATTATTGCGCCAGTAGATACTGGTTGTTTTCTACAGTGCTAATTTGTGTTATGTTCTACATGTACACTTGGTAATTTGTGTTATGTTCTAAGGGTGCTAATTCCAGACAGCGGTCCATGTGGCCCTGTCCCCTGTACATATAATCCCTTGTAAATTCTGCCCGTGCCTGTTGGCACATTGTAGTGTGTGTGTTTTATCTAATGTATTGTGGTATAATACAGAGGATATTTTTATATAATACCTTGTGTGGAGTTTCCTTTGTGGTGGGCCTTGGGTGTTGTTGCTGGGTGCGCGCGTAAACGCTTTACACATCGCCTCAGAGATAAGCCTGACTGCTCGTGCCAAGCTACCAAGGGGGTAAGCAGGGGTTATCTTTGGCGTGTAACTCCCCAGCCCTGACTAGAGTGGTGGTTTCTGCCTGAGTGATGGCATCATGTGATGAAATACTTACAACGTAGGAAACTTGTGTCTGTCAGTCCAAATATATCATAAGGTGACTTATCCAAAACAATGCCATCAGGAACCGGACCTGCTGAAATTTTCATTAGGGTAAGGTCTCTTCACACTCTATGTGATGAATAATAGCGTTTCAAAACCTCGTTTACCAGTTCAAGAGCGGAGCATTCTTAGAGATAGTGTCCATTCAGAAGCAGGAAAAAGACATTCACAAAACCAATACAAAGAAAGAGGAAAAGTAACAAAATTATAATCCAAATGCCCAGATGTGGGTCCAGTGCTCATTATGCCACTGGATTCAAGCGAGCCTAGCTGATATGGGGTGATACCCCAAATCCAGTCCCAGGTTGTTTGTTTTCTGGTACAGGGAGGACCTGGAAGGTTGGGCAGAGGTATTCCCGTGTGGACCAGTGTCAAGATTCATTTGCATTTGTCTAGGTCTAAACTGGGTGGCATAGTGAGCAAACAAATGATGGATTTAACCCAGATCTGTGACTAGGGTTGAATGTTTGACAACGTTCAGCATTCTGTCCATCATCTTTTTGCGTTGCTATAATCCAAATGTATATCCATGATGGGATAAAATATGTCTTTTTGAGCCAAACAAGGAGTTCACATAATTCCATCTGTGGAGGTGGGTCTAACGTATCCGAAGAGAAGTCATCAATTTCGACAAAATAGCCGGAGACTCTTTGTACGTGGGTGGCTCATGAAGCTGCGTACAACTCATAGATGACTCAAATGGTGGGATGACATAAACAGTCATTGTCTCCTTGTAGAGTTGAACTCTGTGTGGTCTTACATGACGATTGTATTATATGTGTAGATGTAACTTGAAGTAGTGACACTTTAGGGAATAGAAACTTCATTGTTGGTTAAAGCTTTTAACAGGATTTCCTGTGAGATAGAAGGGGCATGTAACTACCCAGGAGCTCATGAGGCCTGGTATGTTAGAACCGGCAACATGATGTGGTTTGATGAGATCAATAGACACAATCTCTTGTGTGTTCCACCAGCAAGAGGTGGTAAATGTAGAATTCTAGTACCTTTAACAGCCAGGACAGACACAGGATATCTGTAAGATGGCCTAGGCTACTTCTTGTTGATTATTTTCTCCCAGACTAGACCCCCAATGTTTGGAATCCAACCAGGATTTGCCAGTGCTTCCTTTGCTTCACCAGTGGTGGAACGTTTCTGTTGGACGTTGCTCTGAGCGTCTCTGAAGTCATTTAGGTCCTGCAAAATATCCAGACGTTCACTGATATCAAAAGGCATTTCCCCACATTGTAACCCCAAACAGGACTTCACTGGGAGTCGGACCACCCTAGGATCTTCTTGGTAGATTGTTTAATTCTCTCTACACACCATACACGTGGTAAACCCAACTGCACCCTGAACCTCATGCCCTAGCTGTTAAAGACTGCTTTGCTGCTTTAAATCACAGTCTTTCCTCTCCAGTAGCATGTTTCCCTTGGGATGGTATCCTGAGGAATAATACACAGTCGCACCCAATGTTCCCATGGTATCTCTTTAAGCCCTAGAGGCAAATGCAGGGCCCTGGTCCGAATGAAATGCAGCGACTGCATACGTGCTGCTAAAGACTTGTAAGTCCTTTATAACAGTTTGAGTGTCAGCCAATAGCTGTGGCCATCTCCATAGGAATCAAGAGCAAGAATCAACTGCTGAAATAATGTACTTGTAAGACCTATCTGAGTGTAAGGGTCTGCAATGGTCCAGATATGTACTACTCAAAGGGGGAGAGAGAAGCTGTAGAGTAAAGGTTGTTACACTCTGCTTCCTAAAATAATATCCACAAAACTCAAAGAGAGTGGGAAAACATAGTCACATCGAGGGAGCTTTCTTAAAAATTGTGTAAGACTCTCAATAGTTATGTTTGGTCAGTGGCATGTTGTTCCACTGGCATACTAATGACTGTTAGAATCATCATTGTGCCAATCCTCCACCAGGAGGAGATATCTAACAATGGAGACAGCTTGGGATCCATGACATAGAGACTGTTTTAAAATGACCTCCTGCCACATACAACAGTGAATGTATTAAAAATGGGGTAGTGGTAAGAGAGATGTGTATGGGAAATGTTAGAAACTGGGTTTGTGGTTGGCTAGGGTCTGCACCTAAGCCAGGCAGAACCCACCACTCTAGTCAGGGTAATGGAGTTACACACCCAAGATAACCCCTGCTCAACCACTTGGCAAATTGGCACAAGCAGACAAGTTTATCCCAGAGACAATACGCAAAAACGTACACACACACAGGCAAAACACACTCTCCCTATCCCTTCCCTCTCCCCCTCTCTCTGTCTTCCCCTCTCTCTCGCCCCCTCTATCTCCATCTCTTTCTCTCCCTACACCAAAGAAGAGACGCCACACAGTAGTGTATAAAAATATCGCATTTATTGTATATAACACATAGACCACAATCGAATAAATCACAACTGGGCAATTCTCATAACATCGCAGTTAGTGCAATTAAGGAAATACTTATATGTTCCACACGCCACCGCAATAGCATCACTGTACACATATTATGTTAGGGTGATAGAGATCAGGGTGTATATAATATCCCTACTTCCACGGATAGAGTAATCTCACAGTTACACGCACATACATTCTTCATACACTAGGGCCCATTTCACTAACATACGCTCAAATACTCTACCAGCAATAACCTGTGGAAAGAAAAACTCCTAAACACCCTGCATCTATATCGGGGTCGATAAGATCTGGTTATTGAGACTGCCCTTAAACATAATCTAAACAATCTATACAATAATAATCAAATAAGATACTCAATAATTGACAAGAAATAATAACCAACACCATATTCAAAATTATATTGCTTTATCTAAAATTAGTCAAAGAAAATCAATCAGAATAAATCATTTTTCTCATAGTTACCTATTCTAGCTAAATGTCAGAACGGGTCAGGACAAGTCTCTCGGTAAAGTCTCTTAAGACGAAGTCCTCTCAGCAACGATCTTCATCAACGCAGATTCGGAACGCGGCAAAAGGCAAATGGCAAGTGGCAAAATGGCAAAAACTCTCTCTAGGCTAACAATTCTTATAGTAAGTCGAACAAAGGAAAATATAATTTGTATTAACTTCTTCCGTCAAACCTCTGAGCAAAGCGAGAAGGAAAGGATGTAGCATCGCTACATTTGAAAATCTCCGCTCAGGAAAAATCACAAAATAAACATTACGGAACAGGAACCAAAAAATACATTTGTATCTTGTAGTTTCCACGTCTCCTCGGCAATGAGATCATAGTTCAGAGTCTTTCTTTAAAGCTCCTTTGTTTCCCAAAGCTGCCAAGGATGCTTCATTTCATTTGGAGATAGCCCAAAACTGCTGCTGTCCTCACGGAAAATTTTAACCAGGCAAAGCAAGGACTGTGGTCAGCTGACTTCAGGACCATATTCAGCAAGGCTCTCTCTCGTCACAGATTTCTACTCGAGGCCAGGCTTTACATATCAGCCATCTTTGTTTAGGCCACAATAGGCCACAATAGACCATCTTAATTAAAAGAGACAAAAACAACATTACCACAGCATAGTGATTGAACAGTGTTAACCCCACTAATACCCTTATGTGTATGCAATTATCTAGCTCTTGCAACATAGAAAAGCATTAATTCAAAAAGCGTTTCGTGCTTTAAAAATAAACAGCACTCAGCAACGTTTAAACATGAAAACATGCACATTATTATTAAACAGCACACTTATGCATTCCCACGTGTAATTCTCTCTTGTTAAAACAAACAAATTGATTAGTATAAACACTTACACAAGACAAATAATTAATAATTAATAATTAATAAATTAATATAACAAATAGACATGCCAGAGCTTCAAAACCCAGTTAATTTTCAAACTGAAAACTCTGCTCTAGCAATCCCCCCTTTGGTGATTTTATCACCAAATAAACCCCCAAAAAAAATTTGTGAAAATTTAGTCCCATTTTAGGAGAAATCGGAAATGTCTTTTCCTCCTTACACATCACTACACACCAGTCACCCTTTCATCATCCCTCTTTGTTTCTAAATAAACACTCTCCCTCAATTCTTCTAATTCAATTTCTTGTGGTTCTCTTTTCAACCTTTTGTTTTTCTTCTCTTTATTCAATTTCTTCTTCCCTCCCCTGTTTTTACAACACACACACACTAATCTCAGTATCAATAAAGCAATATTTATACAAGTTAAAGGAAACAATATTCTACCTATAATAGTACTACCTATTTTTGTAATAAAATCTTTAACAGCTATCACCTTATTAGCTATTTTAGTCCATAAACTCTCAGCTTCAAGTGGTACTAATTCTTCATGCAAATCAGTAATATTTTTGATATAGACCTTCAGGTCTTTGCTTTCGTCTGGAATGTAAGTGCAACAATGTTGAACTTTCAGCATTCCACAAACTCCACCCTCCTTGGCCAATAAAATATCAAGGGCAAGTCGATTTTGCATTGACATGGCACGTACGGCACTTAATTCCGTATTCACTAAAAGAAACCCTCCAGCGGTATTTGTCGATAAGCGATCCACCACTGTTGACAGTTTCCGAATTCCATAAGCATTTAAAGAAATTCCCACTGCTGGAATTAAAACCCCAAAAATATCACCCACTATTTCAGACCAGGTTTCTCTCTTGAAACGCATTAGTAAATTAATATGTTCTACATCTCTTATTGTATCTATATGAAAAATCTTTGGAAAGACCAGACCCACATAACACGTGCCATACCAATGGTCAGGCAACTTGTAATAAGCCTTGTTCCCACAAACATAATACACTCCTGGGAAAACTGTATCTTCTCCACCTCTGAAACCCCAACCTGTTGCAATGAAGTATGTATCATGGCACTCACTAGCCCCAACAAAATATGTATCATATTGGGATTTCCTTCTTGTAATGCATAGCTTACCCTTCTGTGGTACATCTAGAGCTAAAGTCGGACTAGCCCCATTTCTCAATTCTTTCCCCATCTCAATGTCCCAAATTGTCTCACTCACTTTATATTTCCCTGCTTTCTCATGCATGTTCAATCTCCTTTCCTCTACCATATCCAGGAAAGCTTTCTCCTCTTCTTTCAGACTGCAAGTTAAATTATTCTTAAAAATGTAATCTAATGTTAATCCTTTCTCTTCAATAAAAATGTCACCAAAAGTGTTAGCTTCTTTAGCTGGATTCAGCTCTTTGTTCATTGGCAAATGCCCAAAAATACTATCTCTGTTAGACATCTTATAATCTATTTTCCCTAACAAATAGAAAACACTACTTAATATACTACATGAAATACCATATGTAGCTGGCAAATGATGATAAGTAACACCCTCTGAAACGGATGCAGGTAATTGCATACAAACGTAGCAATCCCTAACTTCCATTGTTTTCACATATTCATACAACAACTTCGAAAAAACATTACTAGAAAAATTATTAATTGACCTATCTTTGTGTATGTAAGTATTACTAATTCTAGTCAAAACTACTTTTTGCGAATTCTTCTCTATATCTATCATATTTTCTGTATGCATCTCAAATGTAACTTTAAAAGTAACTAATAAAACTAAAACTCCCCACAGTAGCATTAATAATCCAGTACAGCAGCAGCACATTCTACACCATCTTTTAAAGAAGGCACATCTACTTTGATTATCCTCTATGTTAGCCATTTTATTACTTTGACCTTGTCTTTTGACTTAGCCTCTACTACTCCACTACTATTATACTTTGGATTACTTCAGACAACTGAATTTCAGACTTTCTCTTTTCACTTTTCCTCCAAGTGATTTTTCAGTTCACTCAATTTGGATATTCATCAGTTTTCACTCCTTCTTCTTCAGTAACATCAAATTGTATCAGATCATCAACAACATCTTGTGCATCTGACTCTTCTCCAATGTCAGTCAGGATAACTTTTAAGATTCCTTCTTTTTCCTCAACCACTTTTCTCAAGATCCCCTCCGAATCATCTCGAGTCACTGTTTCTTCTTCTCCTTCTTCAGACAGTGCCACATAAGACCATTCCGGTGATCTGTACTTTTGGTTGGGTCTTTTTATTCTTTTTATTTCCTCAGGTTCTCTTGATTCTTCTTGCTCCTTTCTTTTTACTTCATTTTGACTCGATACTTCATTCACTTGTTCAGCTTTTGATGTATTTGTTCTTATTACTCTGTATCTCAATCTCTTTACTCTGTTGTTAGACCAACGATCTCCTTTTATCACCTTTTTCGGCCTAATTTCTTTATTATTTCTTTCTCCAATCCAAGTTCTCTTTCTTAGAACTCGACCCTCTGTTTGTTCATTCTCACTCTCATCCAATTCTGTTTCAAGTGCCTTCTGTTTTCGTTTTCTAGCAGTTTTCTTTTCCTCCACAGTTTCTTTCACCACTATTTGAGACTTCCCTACTCCTGTCCCTCCTCGGGTCTCCGACACGCAATCTTCTTGCTGTCTACTTGTCCCTTCACCTAGCTTGTCAAGAATGTTCCCTACACCTCCTCGGGGGTCTTCCGCAATCTGTCCCTCTCTATCTTTTTCTGACCCTGTTTCTTCAGGTATAATCTCAAGTGGTTCTTCAGTCTCCTCCTCTTCCAATTCCGGAGTAATCTCTGTGGAATTGCTCTTTTCTCTTCTTTTTTCTTCACTGCTTTTTGAAATTTCAGGCTCTCTTACAGAATCTGATCTCCTTTCTGAGACTCTCAATTGTTCTCTTGGAGTTTTTTCTACTTCTTTTCTCACTGGTTCTGGGTCTTCATCATCATTGGAATCTGATTCTTCAAAGTACTCTTTACCAGTTCCCTCTTTTGGGTTTGGAACTCTCAGAGTATGACTCGCATGCACCCAGTTTTTCACACCAGCACACTTCACTGCAGTTGTCGTTGTTAGAATGACTTGTCTCGGCCTTCCCCACCTTGGAACTAAGCAATTTCTTCTTCTGTGCACCTTAATCCTCACCCAGTCTCCTGGACTCAGATCATGAGCTTGCTTCTTCTCAAGTGTGGTAGCTTCTTCTCCAACCTGGTGAAACACAGAATGAACTGTGTCAGCCAGGCCTTTACAGTAATCCAAAATCATGTCATCAGTTATTGTCATCAACTTATTGACAGGTACAAATGCATGGCGCATTGCACGTCCCATGATTATTTCGTGCGGACTTAAACCAGTAGTTCTATCTGGAGTAGATCTAATAGTCATTAGCACTAGAGGCAAGACGTCCGGCCATTTCATGCCAGTGGCTAAGCACATTTTACCAATCCTGTTTTTGATTGTGCCATTTATCTGCTCAACCACACCAGAAGCCTCTGGTCTGTATGCACAATGTAGCTTCTGCTGTATGCTTAATGCTTCACAAATCAAACTCATGAGTTCATTATAGAAGTGTCCACCTCTATCAGACTCAATCGTCACTGGAAACCCGTACCTAGGAATCAACTCCCTTAACAGTAATTTTGCCACTGTCACTCCATCATTTCTCCTAGTCGGATAAGCTTCAACCCATCTTGAAAACAAACAGACTACCACTAGAACATACCTCAGTCTATTCACTTGGGGCATTTCAATGAAATCAATCTGCATTCTTGTAAAAGGACCTCCTTCTCTGCCTATTGTTCCCAGACTCACCACTGTCTTTTTCCCAGTGTTAAATTGCTGACAAATCAAATCCCTACTTCCACGGATAGAGTAATCTCACAGTTACACGCACATACATTCTTCATACACTAGGGCCCATTTCACTAACATACGCTCAAATACTCTACCAGCAATAACCTGTGGAAAGAAGAACTCCTAAACACCCTGCATCTATATCGGGGTCGATAAGATCTGGTTATTGAGACTGCCCTTAAACATAATCTAAACAATCTATACAATAATAATCAAATAAGATACTCAATAATTGACAAGAAATAATAACCAACACCATATTCAAAATTATATTGCTTTATCTAAAATTAGTCAAAGAAAATCAATCAGAATAAATCATTTTTCTCATAGTTACCTATTCTAGCTAAATGTCAGAACGGGTCAGGACAAGTCTCTCGGTAAAGTCTCTTAAGACGAAGTCCTCTCAGCAACGATCTTCATCAACGCAGATTCGGAACGCGGCAAAAGGCAAATGGCAAGTGGCAAAATGGCAAAAACCCTCTCTAGGCTAACAATTCTTATAGTAAGTCGAACAAAGGAAAATATAATTTGTATTAACTTCTTCCGTCAAACCTCTGAGCAAAGCGAGAAGGAAAGGATGTAGCATCGCTACATTTGAAAATCTCCGCTCAGGAAAAATCACAAAATAAACATAACGGAACAGGAACCAAAAAATACATTTGAATCTTGTAGTTTCCACGTCTCCTCGGCAATGAGATCATAGTTCAGAGTCTTTCTTTAAAGCTCCTTTGTTTCCCAAAGCTGCCAAGGACGCTTCATTTCATTTGGAGATCGCCCAAAACTGCTGCTGTCCTCACGGAAAATTTTAACCAGGCAAAGCAAGGACTGTGGTCAGCTGACTTCAGGACCATATTCAGCAAGGCTCTCTCTCGTCACAGATTTCTACTCGAGGCCAGGCTTTACATATCAGCCATCTTTGTTTAGGCCACAATAGGCCACAATAGACCATCTTAATTAAAAGAGACAAAAACAACATTACCACAGCATAGTGATTGAACAGTGTTAACCCCACTAATACCCTTATGTGTATGCAATTATCTAGCTCTTGCAACATAGAAAAGCATTAATTCAAAAAGCGTTTCGTGCTTTAAAAATAAACAGCACTCAGCAACGTTTAAACATGAAAACATGCACATTATTATTAAACAGCACACTTATGCATTCCCACGTGTAATTCTCTCTTGTTAAAACAAACGAATTGATTAGTATAAACACTTACACAAGACAAATAATTAATAATTAATAATTAATAAATTAATATAACAAATAGACATGCCAGAGCTTCAAAACCCAGTTAATTTTCAAACTGAAAACTCTGCTCTAGCAAGGGCACAAAATGTAGCCCTTTTGGATATACCCTGAAAAACACCTGAACTATCACATGAGTGTGGGCAATGCTAATGAGATCAGAGAAAAACACACAAATCACCTAATAGCATCAGAGGTACACAAATCACAACACCCCCCGCCCGCCTAAGCACATCAGTTCGATCAAGGACCATGGATCCCAGCCCTCCTGTTAGCAGGGTTATGGTCAGTACTATGGTTTCATTGTAAAGAATAAATTCAAGCCCAAAACTCAGGTAGCAGAAGTTCCTTTATGCCTACTATATGAAATGCAGTAACTTGCCTCTCAGGGGAGAGCAGGATCGGGGCCTCTATTGAGGGGCCCTCCCTTTCCTGTTCGTCAGTGCTCCAATGCCCCAGAAACAGGATGTGCCCCAGAAATAGGATGAGGTCACCCAGACAAAAAAATCCAGCAGGTAAACCTTACTCAGTCCCCTATGTCCCCACAGTGAGAGGCAGCTGCCTACAGACATGTGGCGTAGCTGGCAAAATGAATGTGGCGGGCCGGGCAACTCCGCTTGGGTGAATGGGACCAGTGGGGCTACTGTGCTCTCTGACTGTGTTCCAACTCACAGGGACTGCTTCTGGTCTGCTTGGTGCCACCGTAACCGGGCTCTGGAGTTGCGCTGATCAGCTGGGTGGTGCTGCCTTGAAATTAGCTGAGCCGGTGCCTATCAATGGCACAGTGGATCCCTCCAAAGTGAGGGGGCCTCACTAGGGGGGTTCCTGGCAGCCAACCAATAAACACAGGGGAAAGTGGCCTCGGCCGGTTCCCTCACCACGGTATGTCGCAGTCTACTTTGCAGAAGTAGGGGCCAGCTTTTAAGTGAGAGACATGAGCTACTCCCAGGAAAAGGCGACACTCTCTGGCACCGGATTCCTCCACTAGTTGCTGGTGAGATGCCAGGCACATCGCTCAGTGCTCACCACGCACTGTTTTGAAGCATATGCAGCACGATACACTCACTGCTCAGTAAAGTCGAGCGCCAGGTCTCACATTTGGCCGGACTCCCGAGTCTCATGAGCGGTTCCTGATAGAGAGTTGTGGAGCGCTCAGCATGCGCTTTCTTGAAGCTTGAAGTTGCCAGACTCAGGGTAAGTAGCAGCGCTTTATACCGCGCTGGGAGTACCAAATGCAAAGCGCTCCTCACACACTATGAGAAAATAAAGCGTGCACCATTCACTTTCTTGGTCCAAAGGTCAAGAACAATCCAGTCCTTTGCCTATTCCAGACAGGAGCAGCAACTGCAGGCCAACCCACCCCCTACACCATAGAAAGGGTGGCGCTCCTCACAAGCTCTTCAGTTCTCCTTCTAGGCAGGTTACTTTGGGATCCAGCAAAGATCTTTTATGAAGTCTTTGATTTCACTGAGAGTTCCAACAGGAGGCAAGCACACACAAGCCCTTGGAGATTCTTCTCAAGCAGGGTACCACAACAGGGCAAAAAGAGTCAGTCCTTTTCCTCTACCACTGATAGAAACAGCAATTGCAGGCCAACCCAGCCCTCACACAGAAAAGCAGCACTCCTCACACAGCTATTTAGCTCTTCTTCTTGGCAGAGTCCTCTTGTTTCCAGAAGTAATGTAAAGTCCTCGGATTTAAGGTATCATACTTATACCCCATTTTATCATTGTTCTCTTTACTTCAGAATCTCTGAGCTCAGTACAAACCAGTTCTGTCCTCCCTGGTCCAGCTTGACCACAGGGGGTGGAGACAGCATTGTGCAAAGGAGATACAGCCTAGTCAGTTACAAGCGAAAACTGCTCTCACCTCTTTAAATGAAGAGCAGTGCTATTTAGCCTAGCGATGAGTCACCCAGGCAAGGGAGAACACACTTTAACCCCCCCTTGTGACTGTTTAGAGTGAATGCACACCCCTAGCTCCTGTCACTCCAAAATCAGACAGTGAATATACAAACGGGCAGAGGCACACAGAATGCTAAAGCAAGAAAATGCCCACTTTCTAAAAGTGCCATTTTCAAACACACAATTTAACAACCATCTTCAATAAAAGGTGTGTTATTAAATTCTGAATTCAGAGAGCCTAAATTCTATTTCTTTATCTTTTCTCAGTGGAAGGTTAATGCAAAATGTTTAAAGGTAGCTCCCATGTTAATCTATTGGACAGACAGCTTTTCAAAAGTGAAAAACGAAAAGCACAGTATTTCACTATCAGGATATGTAAAACACACCAGTACATGTCCTACCTTTAGCATACACTGCACACTGCCCATGGGCTAACTTGAGCCTACCTGAGGGGTGCCTGACATGTAAGAAAAGGGAAGTTTTACGCCTGGCAAGTGGGTGCACTGCAGTGGCAGGTCTGATAGACATTTACAGGGTTACCCAAGTGGCACAACCAGTACTGCAAGCCCACTAGTAGCACTTGATTTACAGTCCCTGGCCCACTCAGTGCACTTTACTAGGGACTTATCAGATATGCTAATCATGGATGACCAATTGTAATCACAATTTACACAGAGAGCATATGCTTTTTAGCACTGATCAGCAGTGATAAAGTGCCAAGAATCCCATGGCCAATAAAAACAGGGTCAGAAAAATAGGAGGCAAAAAGTTGGGGATAATCCTGTAAAATGGGCCAGGTCTAACAGGGAAGAGTTAGATATCCAGCACATCTACAAAACATATGGTCAACATGTTTCAGCCTACTTGGGCCAACTAAGGTTAACGACTTTCGTCAGGGCAGTGACAGTCTATGCATCCTTTTCGTAAGCCAAAGCGGACACTTTCCCCTGGTTACTGCAATGTCCTCTCTATGGAGAACTCAGAGAATACAATGGCCCCTCCTTGAAGAAAGAAAGACAATAAAGTGCATACATCATCAGTGTTCCTTTGAGACCCGGTTATAATTTCTCTAATTCAGTGTGAATACAATGATCATCACTATTTGTGTATGCACATCAACTTGTGCAGACAAAGGGTATGGGTGGGTTAAAATCGGAAAATCTCCTTTAGGACAATGAGAATGTCTCATCCTTGATTTATCATTATCCAAAACTTAGTACAGCTAACTAGTCTCGCTATCCTTTTTTTAAGAATGCTGAAGAACTGCTCTTATGTTATTTAGGAGAAAAATCTTTCGAGCGGACATATTTGGGTCATATGCGAGGTGTATAGCTCTTTCATTCATAAGGTTCTATGTTCTACTGTGGAAATCTGCCATTGTTCTCCATGTCGGTAAATGAATTAATCACCCATTAGGGTACTACGTGTAAACTGACCAGATTTCAGAGAACCCACCTAATGTTTTAGTCAGGTGATTTGCCAATGGAATAATTGCGGTGTTTTATCTAGACATGGAGGACTGGTGATTTGTATATTCTATGCTTCACATGGGGAATCAGCTGTAGTCCCCCGTATCTGTGAGTGAGTCGCTGCCCAATTGGGGTGCCACATGGATGCTCAGCGAGTGCTCAGAAGCATTCCCTGTTTTTTCTGCGTGTTAATTATTTTATCAGGTGACACGTGTGAGCTCAGTGAGTGTACCCTCCTTATTTAATGAAATGTGGTGGTTGTTAATGGAATAACCGGTGCACTTTTGACTAAATATGGGAAGCCGTTGAATTGGTATTTCATTCTAAAATGACATATATTCTGTACTCCACTTGGGGGATCTGTTGTTGTTCACTCCTGTCGGTATGTGCAACGATCACCGCCTTCACTCCGCACTGCAGCCCTGGTCTCACCAATGTCACTGGACGACCGTCACTGAACCTCTGCCTGCACCGTGACTTGAGGGCATCGCACCGCTACGCTTTGCATGACAACCACGATATTTGTCACGACCGGCTTGCACCAATGTGATCGGCCGCAATGAAAGGTACTGTTTACGACGCGGTCAAATGGAACTGTCGGATTCCGTTTTCTTCAGCACCGCTGTAGCACCGGATGGAGCTATCGACTTCAAGGAACTGAATTTTAAGGTTATCTTTGCAAAGTGCATATTTTTAAGTACTGTGTGTTCGATTTGTATAATTTTGGTCTTCTTTAGAATATATAAAGTATTGGATATTTTTCTAGACTGGTGTGGTGTCCTTTTGTAGGGTTACTGTGTTAATGTTGGTTATGTGCAAATGCTTTACACACTACCTCTGAGATGAGCCTGTCTGCTCGAGCCAAGCTATCAGGGGGGTGAGCAGGGGTTATTTTAGAAGTGTATCCCCCTTACCCTGACTAGGATGAAGGGTCCCTACTTGAACAAAGGTGCAAGCCATTGCCAATGAGAGACCCCCATTTCTAATAATACTGCTGCTGGTATGTATTTCTATTGAATTTAACACGCTTATTTGATCAAGGTAAATTATCTTGAAATGTTGATGCTCTTTGGTAAGGTGCATTAGAAGTGGTTTAGTTACTGATCATAGTTTATTTAATATGCAGATACTGCTCTACTACAAATTGTCAAGTTTGGCATCAATGGTTACTTCTAACGTTCATGTAATATTTGTAAGCTTGTGGCCCACTGCACCCATCTAAGTTATAAAGCTTTAGAATTTGAAATACTCTCTTTTGTTGCTGCTTATAAAGTGGATATTTGTGACACTATGGTAATCCTTTCCCCCCCTGTGCTGTGGGATGTTCTTTGATGATTGCAGTTTGTACTGCAGTCAGAACCTTTGCAACAGGAACAAAACACTCCTTTGCAGCCAAATACAAATATGATTTGTAAGTAATTGATATAGAACTTACAAAACTATATATCACAGAGTTCGAAAGATGGCGGCCATCTTGGGCTGTTCTTGGTAGTTAAAAGTGACCTGCCAAATGTTGGACATGGTCCTCTCTGCAGGGTCACTCCCAAAAAGTTTGCTTTCACCCCTCCTGCCTTGCTGAATTTGTTTTTGTTGGTTTTAGGACTCTGAACTTTACCACTACTAACCAGTGCTAAAGTGCTGGTGCACCTTCTCTAAAACATTGTAAAATTGGCCTACACCTGATTCGATCATTTCATTTACTTGTAAATCCCTAGTACAGGAGTACTGCATGTACCCAGGGCCTGTAAATGAAATGCTACTAGTGGGCCTGCAGCACTCATTGTGCCCCCACTAAAGTAGCATTTTAAAACATGTCCCAGGTTTCAAAACATTTCTCAGGCCTGCCACTGCTGCCTGTAGTGCAGTTTTAAATTGCTTTTTAAGCCTGGCAAAATAAACCTCTTGTGAGGCCTAAATCTTCCTTTTTAATCCGTTACCCCAAAAGTAGGCCATAAACGCTCATAGGGCAGGGTGCCTTGTATTCAATATTCAGAAAGTATGACAGGTGGGTTTAGGTTTTACATATCCTTGTAGTAAAAAACTCCTAATGTAACTTTTACACTACTGTGAAGTCTATATCTCCTATTAAGTAACAAGGGGTTACCTTATTACATTTAATAAGCGATAATGTTTGATTGGGAGGAGATATAAAGATGGCGTTTATACTCAAATGCATTGTAATTTAAAATCCTTTTTAATGCTAAAGTCACAGTTTTGAAAATGGCACTATTAAAAAGTTGGGAGAGAGACAAACAGCTGGTGTGCACTCAAGTTTAAACAATGAAATCAAATGGGTAAAGTTTTCCAAAGACTTGTGTTAGGCTTGGTGTGCTGACCCTGAGGTGGTACCACCCTGCCACCTTAATTCAAAATAGCGTGAGAGACTGGAGCAAAATGCTCTAGACAGGGACTGCACTACCCTTGACACTCAAAAATGAGTGAGAAACAAATTTAAACGAGATTTATCTGTTTAGCATAACAGTTGACTGTGATCATCATCAAACCATCACAAAACATTAATGAATATAAAAGACAAATCATAGCTTCTTCTTGTTGAAGTGTTATTTATTCACACTTCTACCATGATGAAAAAAGTTCATGTTGCGAAGTCCTATAACAAATGAAATGTAGCTTGATCTTCCCAATGCATTTCGGGCGTAGTATTTCGCCCTTCTTCAGGGGGTATCTAAGAGTGAAACATCAAACAATTACATTCGATAGTTTTAAACTGATAGCAAAAAAATAAAAAATAGGAAGGCTATTCTGGCGTCACACGGACATTCTAACAAGATAAAAGATTAAGGCCACTGAATCGCGTCACCAAGAAGTCATAGAAGAATCTGTGGAGCATATGAGGAGGAGAAGGGTGGTCCAAAGCAAGAGAGCACAAAAATAGAAGTGGAGGAAGGAGAAAGTCACCGTGTGCAGATAAAAGTATTGTGCTTGAAAAATTAGACCCAAGACCTATCCAGATGAAAAAACTGAACTACCTGGAAAAGCTAATGTAACTGGATTCTATTCAAGACTAAAAACGATAAGATGAGGTGATCTGCAAAAGATAAAGAAAAGGTACCTGTCCCGTAAACTGTTAAAAATAGATATATGAAGCAAATTGGGTGTTCCGACACCGGTCGAACATAATGGAAGAACTCACCGAGCGTTCTGGGAACCCTAACGAACACTTGACTGGAAAACAGCCGTTGACTGTGTAGTGTACAAACAGGAAGGCAAAGCAGTGGGGTGAGGAGGAAAAAGCCTGCGAGAAATGAATGCGGGGAGTTAGAAAAAGTGTAATGCGTGCGAAAAAAACCTATAAATTAGAAGATGTAGAACAGGGTACCTGAGAGAATTCTCTCGGTCTCCGCACTATGGGTCCGTAGGTTGTCTAAGCTGCAGAGTCCCGCCCGTGAATGCCGGAGAAGTCCGGGTCGTGTTCACGTAAGGAAGTCATAATGTGAGAAAATAAAAAAAGGACTAATGACGAGTGTCCATCTTGTGTTGGGAAGTGTACTCTATCTGATAGAGAGCAAATCGGAAAGTGAAAGAGGACAATTTTAGGAAAGCGTGGAAGGACAAGATAACAAGATATAGACACCAAAGAAGTACTCAAAGAGTAAAACACACCTGTGTTCGAAATTGTCAAAATAAAAAAACTGAATACAAAAACTTTATGTTGGCGAAACTCCTACTGGGACATGATGTATTTCAACTTAATGGAAAAGTGTTGTTCTGACTATAACACGATGTGAGTGCGAGTATTCATGAATTGAGTTGAGAAGTATAGTGTGCTATGAGTGACATGAGACCCAAAGCTGTTAGGAATAGAATAGAATAATGGTGGGGTACAGTGGTGAAATATGCCAAAATCAGGTTTAAAGCAGAATTAAAATTAAAATTAAAGCTCTGATGCAGATAGGGACAACCATGTCCCCCCCTTTTTTTTGAAGGAAGATAGTGGTGCTCACAGGAAACATGCGAATTCAATTTTGTCGTTAATTTTAATTTTAATTCTGCTTTAAACCAGAACAACACTTTTCCATTAAGTTGAAATACATCATGTCCCAGTAGGAGTTTCGCCAACATTATTTCTGTTAACTGATAATAATGATGTTTTCATTTATTTATGTATTTACAACAGTAGTATGTTTCATATGTGTGATGTTCCTACCGTTAGACATATTGTTAGAACGTCCATTCGACAAATATTGTAAATAGGCAGGATGTCACTTGGGGATCATCAACTTTTATTAGAATGTAAATAGGCAGAATATTGTTCATTTTACATTGACTACATAAAGTTTTTATATTCAGTTTTTTTATTTTGACAATTTCGAACACAGGTGTGTTTTACTCTTTGAGTACTTCTTTGGTGTCTATATCTTGTTATCTTGTCCTTCCACGCTTTCCTAAAATTGTCCTCTTTCACTTTCCGATTTGCTCTCTATCAGATAGAGTACACTTCCCAACACAAGATGGACACTCGTCATTAGTCCTTTTTTTATTTTCTCACATTATGACTTCCTTACGTGAACACGACCTGGACTTCTCCGGCATTCACGGGCGGGACTCTGCAGCTTAGACAACCTACGGACCCATAGTGCGGAGACCGAGAGAATTCTCTCAGGTACCCTGTTCTACATCTTCTAATTTACAGGTTTTTTTCGCACGCATTACACTTTTTCTAACTCCCCGCATTCATTTCTCGCAGGCTTTTTCCTCCTCACCCCACTGCTTTGCCTTCCTGTTTGTACACTACACAGTCAACGGCTGTTTTCCAGTCAAGTGTTCGTTAGGGTTCCCAGAACGCTCGGTGAGTTCTTCCATTATGTTCGACCGGTGCCGGAACACCCAATTTGCTTCATATATCTATTTTTAACAGTTTACGGGACAGGTACCTTTTCTTTATCTTTTGCAGATCACCTCATCTTATCGTTTTTAGTCTTGAATAGAATCCAGTTACATTAGCTTTTCCAGGTAGTTCAGTTTTTTCATCTGGATAGGTCTTGGGTCTAATTTTTCAAGCACAATAACTTTTATCTGCACACGGTGACTTTCTCCTTCCTCCACTTCTATTTTTGTGCTCTCTTGCTTTGGACCACCCTTCTGCTCCTCATATGCTCCACAGATTCTTCTATGACTTCTTGGTGACGCGATTCAGTGGCCTTAATCTTTTATCTTGTTAGAATGTCCGTGTGACGCCAGAATAGCCTTCCTATTTTTTATTTTTTTGCTATCAGTTTAAAACTATCGAATGTAATTGTTTGATGTTTCACTCTTAGATACCCCCTGAAGAAGGGCGAAATACTACGCCCGAAATGCATTGGGAAGATCAAGCTACATTTCATTTGTTATAGGACTTCACAACATGAACTTTTTTCATCATGGTAGAAGTGTGAATAAATAACACTTCAACAAGAAGAAGCTATGATTCGTCTTTTATATTCATTAATGTTTTGTGATGGTTTGATGATGATCACAGTCAACTGTTATGCTAAACAGATAAATCTCGTTTAAATTTGTTTCTCACTCATTTTTGAGTATCAAGGGTAGTGCAGTCCCTGTCTAGAGCATTTTGCTCCAGTCTCTCACACTATTAAAAAGTTACCATTTTCTTGTCCTAACCATTTGTGTCTTCTGTTAGTTCCCTGGGCCACATGACTGTGAATGTCTGTGCTGGTGGGGTTTGTGTATTCCTGCTAAACAATGAGATAAAGAGGACTGTTTGTAGGTAGGATGAGCCATCCTGTCAGCATGGCTGAAGGCAGAGCTGTATCCAGGCCCTACTTACATTTCAAAGGGCTTTTGATCCAGCACATGTAAAGGAACTGAACACGAGTCACTAGACACGAGTCTTTTATCACCACAGACATTGTGAGCCTTGAAAGGGAAGGGAAGACCGTTCCAGAACAAGATGTGAGGGTAGAATATGGTAACTCCCTACTTCAAAGCTGGCATAGGATATACATATTGGACCTCCAAAGTCACTCTTCAGTACATGCCTGGACCTGCGGACTGCCCTGCTGCTTCCAGAGGACTTTCCTTATGCTTGAGGCCTGCCCTGTTCCCCAGAGGACTGCCCTACTCTCTGAGAAGGAAGACTGGGCATGCTCCCATCATCCCATGCTAACTTGAGTGACATTAAGTGTCAGTTAGCTGATCTGTTCTGAGCACCAGGGACACAAGCTCCAGAGGCCTCCCCTCAACTGCCCAGCTGACTTGCTGAAACTGGACTTGCCTGAGCCCTGCTGGTCTCTGCTGGAGTGAGTTCCTGATCCCCAAGAAGTGTCTCCCCAGATCATGGACCATTGGCTGGCTTCAGAGAGAAATCCTCCTGGATTAACTGAAGCTTCCATCAAATCCGGTACGAAGCGACGCAGAGTCCTTCAAATCCTTGCCGCTCAGCTACAAGTTTCACCGGAACTGACGCAGAGTGACTCAAAGCCTTGCTGCACAGCTGAGAGTCTCCTTGAGCTGATGAAAAACAAAACCATGCAGACCTCGCATCAAGGACGGGGAGAGGAGTTGGCCTAAGGGCTAGGGCGATCGACTTTGAATCTGGGGAACTGGGTTTCGAGTCTTGGCAATGACGCTGAACATCCTGTGATTCTGGGCAAATTACTTAATCTCCATATGCCTAACAAAAATCAATGTGTCCTCATGTAGCGCAACTGGTGCTATGTAAAGCGCTCTGATACACGATGCCTTCGGGTCAAGTTTGCGCTATATAAAACTCCTGTAAAAAAAAAGGAACAACTCTCGGAGGTACAATCTTGGTCCGGTGCCCGGCATGTGCTCCATCGTGGTTGGCCTGAACTTATGACTAGTGTGACCAGAAACCCACAGTAGGGGCTTTCTGCATCATGGCACTATTTTTGTTAACACTTTGAGATTGCATATCTCCATTTCTACTGATTGTATTTAATTTGTTTTGGTGTCATATTATTAATTAAAATGCCCTGTGTTTTTTCTAAACTGGTATGGGATTGTGTTTTCACTTTATTACTGTTTGTGTGCTGCATAAATGCAGTAGCAGAGGGTTATGCACAGGTTAGTTTAGTTACTTTTGTGGCTCATGCTGACAACTATTGTGATTGTAGCTTGAGAGGAGTTGCCACACCCCTCAATTTTCTTACATGCAAACGCTACGTGCTCTGTATTACAGCCCTTAAATTAACACAACCTCTTCTGAAGCAGGAGCTTTTCAAGTGGCCAAATCTTCAGGAAGAAGCCAAAGAACTGATGTTGGTATCAGAAGGAGCCGTCCAAGAGGCCATATACACTGGGAGTGCTGAAACGTGAGAACATGCAAATGCAGAGATCCAGGTTTGAAGATGCAGGTTCCAGTTTCTTCAGATCAGATTCATCCAATTATTGGTCTTTCTCAAAGCAACATTCATTTTACTATCAAAGAGACTGATTCAACCTTTGTTGATTGCTGGTGCATGCTCCATTGAATAGCATCTACCTTTTACAAGTCAGCTGTTATCTGAGATGAGAGGTGCTGTATAGACGGTGAGAATGATTCAAAGGTCCAAGGATACCTGAAAGAGAGGAGGAGGAGAGATCCTCGACTAGCGCTTCAAATCGCACTCCTCTGTCCCACTGCTTGGCATGCACCCAGGCCAAGAGTAGGCCTGTCTAAGGCAGGGCAGAGGCACCCCTACATTGGCTATGTTTTTCTTTGCTGCAGTACACTGGCATGGGATTCGACTGGTAAGCTACTGAACATTTCTTATCATCATTTAAGTGTCTTGCTTGATTATTTCAGAGGCAGTACTTTCTTATTCTTTTTGGTCTTTCTTCCTTCTGCTTTTTGATTTTTAACTTGTTTCTTACACTAAGGGCAGGAGAGAAGCCATTGGTAGCCCACAGGGCGCACTGCTGCGGATAACTGTACGATCACTGCTCGACAACCTAATAGAAGAAGTATAAACTATGCTAAACAACACCCCATGGTAAGGGGGTCCTATAAAAGGGACCAAACTGGGCAAGATAGTTGAGGAAAAAAAAGAAAGACTCCCAAAATCAGTCCGGCATACTAAGTCCTGAAACATTTGTTAAGGTGTGACATTAGTTTGCTGCCTCTGCCAGCAACAGACATTTTGAGTCACCTGTTGATTGCAACCACTTAGTTCTAAATATTGCTGGCTCTAACAGGTTTGAACCCTTCCAGTGTGAGGAGTGCAAGGATCTAGAAATGATAGGGGATGTAACTTGACCAGTGACTTGTCCCATAGTGTATATGGCAGGGAACTAGCCCAGCAACCCCTGACCCTGACCTTAGCAGACGTTGGTGATTTGATTAGATACATGCATGCTGAGATTTGTGATTTACGGCAAGTGGCATCTAGGTAAATCGATCTTTTGCCTAGATGTCCTTGTAGGCCTAGTCAGGAAACCCTGATTATACCTGCCATTCAACACTAAGAGTTCTCTTAGATCTTTCCCTCCTCCCACTAATAGCAATATAAATAGCCTGCGAGGCAATATGAGTACAGTAGGCCCTATAAAGGGGCCCTCAACTAGGGTAGGACATGGGGTACCAAGCTATCCTGGCTGACGAGGGCTGAAAGCCCGAAACCGGTCCTAGGATGCTTGTTTCCAGTCCAGGGAGGACCTGGCTTGGCAGTTCGGGCTGGACTGTTCCCATGGGGCACAGGGTCAAGACTGATTTGCATATGGCTGGGTTCAAACTGGAATGGCATGGTGAGCAAAAAAACGATGGATTTAGGCCCAGATCTCTGTACTGGGGTGAATGTATGACATTGTTCTGCATTCTGTCCATCAATTGTTGATTTTGCATTTGTCACCCCGAGTGGGAAGGGTATGCTCAGACTTGAGTCCCTTGCTCTCCATGCCACTGGAATCAAGCTATCCTGGCTGACGAGGGCTGAAAGCCCGAAACCGGTCCTAGGATGCTTGTTTCCAGTCCAGGGAGGACCTGGCTTGGCAGTTCGGGCTGGACTGTTCCCATGGGGCACAGGGTCAAGACTGATTTGCATATGGCTGGGTTCAAACTGGAATGGCATGGTGAGCAAAAAAACGATGGATTTAGGCCCAGATCTCTGTACTGGGGTGAATGTATGACATTGTTCTGCATTCTGTCCATCAATTGTTGATTTTGCATTTGTCACCCCGAGTGGGAAGGGTATGCTCAGACGTGAGTCCCTTGCTCTCCATGCCACTGGAATCAAGCTATCCTGGCTGACGAGGGCTGAAAGCCCGAAACCGGTCCTAGGATGCTTGTTTCCAGTCCAGGGAGGACCTGGCTTGGCAGTTCGGGCTAGACTGTTCCCATGGGGCACAGGGTCAAGACTGATTTGCATATGGCTGGGTTCAAACTGGAATGGCATGGTGAGCAAAAAAACGATGGATTTAGGCCCAGATCTCTGTACTGGGGTGAATGTATGACATTGTTCTGCATTCTGTCCATCAATTGTTGATTTTGCATTTGTCACCCCGAGTGGGAAGGGTATGCTCAGACGTGAGTCCCTTGCTCTCCATGCCACTGGAATCAAGCTATCCTGGCTGACGAGGGCTGAAAGCCCGAAACCGGTCCTAGGATGCTTGTTTCCAGTCCAGGGAGGACCTGGCTTGGCAGTTCGGGCTGGACTGTTCCCATGGGGCACAGGGTCAAGACTGATTTGCATATGGCTGGGTTCAAACTGGAATGGCATGGTGAGCAAAAAAACGATGGATTTAGGCCCAGATCTCTGTACTGGGTTGAATGTATGACATTGTTCTGCATTCTGTCCATCAATTGTTGATTTTGCATAGGACATGGGGTAGGACATGGAGTGGCAACGGCTTTCATCTAGTATATATTTAAAAAGCTTGGTCAGTAGGCCATCAGCCTTTATTCCTGCAGTCCTAATGAGGTGGTAGTGAGATAAGAGCAGGGACAGTTGATCTTGCCCTGTAGGTCTGTGCTCCTTTTAATAGAAGAGTAAACCGCAAAGTAGACCATGTTTTTACTGACTTTAAAACCTACTCCAGCTCTAGCTATAGTTTACCAAAAGAGAGCAATGTCTGTATGACTAGCGCCCTTAAACCCTTCGCTGCTAGGCCATCTCCCGCCCTGTGCTAAGCCTTTTTTTGGCTATTTGGGGTAGTTCACGCTTAGGCCCCTGTAACCTTTTGACCACGTAAGGTATCCATGCCACATTTCCGTCCTGTTTTTCCAACATCATGGGGATTCAAAAGGTACCCAGGGTTTGTGGATTCTCCTGGCGGGGACCCTGAAATTAGCCAAAATACAGCAATTTCTTTTTTTTGTGTGGAAAAATGGGTATAAGGGCTACAGATGAAAGCATCTGTTTTTCCCCCCTGCAAATGGTATCAACAAAGGGGTTGTGGTGCTGAAATCACCATCTTCCCAGATTTCAGGGACAAGCCGACCTTTGTCAGAAAACCAACATTTTTTACAGTTTTGTTATTTTTCTGGGACATAGCCTATTTTTGCTATTTTTTGTGCTTTTAACCTCCTTCCAGTTAATGGTAGAAATGGTTATGAAAGCATTAATGGATCCTGGAAAGCTATACATTTTAAAAAAGTAGACAAAATTCTGAATTCAGCAAGGGTTCATTGGTGAAGATCCTTCAAGGTTTCTGTTTAGAAACTAACAGTTGAATATAGGAGAAATTAAAAATTAGTTGACAAAAACAGCCATTTGTGTCAATGTTTTCACCTGTAACTTCTTTTAATTATGATATCTGTTTGAAAGCAATATACTGTTACATCCGCTAGACCTTTATGATTGTGGGGATATATTGGACTTGTAGGTTCACCAAGAACCCGCCGAACCCAGAGCCAATAACTGAGCAGCGTCTTGCAATGTTTTTTTATTATGTACATGGTATATAGCAATTAATTTGGGAAAATATATACATGGAAATATCGGTATGAAAGACACCTATGTATTTCTGAAATTGGAACAAAATATAGAGTTTAGAAACAGTAGATATTTACACATGTCATACTAGCATGAGAATTATAGGTCATTTTTCAAAATTATTTCTTTTTTACACATTGTCTTTCATTTGGAAGGCAGAAATGCATTGAAAGTCAGTAGGTAGTAACAGTTGCTCTACAATTCTGTGTTACCCTAAGTCTCCCAATTAAAATGGTACATCACTTGTGTGGGTAGGCCTAGTGCCCGCAACAGGAAATTGCTCAAAATGCAACGTGGACACACTCTATTTTTACAGTGAAAACTGACCCTTTATTTGCAAAGTGCCTAGCTGTAGATTTTGAACCCTAGCTCTGCCGGCACATAGGGAAACCTAGCAACCCTATACATTTTTAAAACCCAGGGATTCCAGGATGGGGTGACTTGACTGGCTCTCACAAGGTTCTATTTCCCAGAATCCCTTGCAAACCTAAAAATTTGTAAAAAAAAACAAATTTTCCTCATATTTCTGTGGTGGAAAGTTCTGGAATCTGTGCGGATCCACAAAATTCCACTGACCCCGCGTTCCCCAAAGTCTTCCGAGAAAAATGGTATCTCACTTGTGTGGGTAGACATAGTGCCCGCGACAGGAAACGGTCCAAAACCCAACGTGGACACACCCCATTTACACAGTAAAAACGGACCCTTTTTTTGCAAAGTGCCTAGCAGCAGGTTTTGAACCCTAACTCTGCCAGTACCTAGGGAAACCCAGTAAACCTATACATTTTTGAAAACTAGACACCCAGGGGAATCCAGGATGGGGTGACTTGACTGGCTGTCACCAAGTTCTGTTACCCAGAATCCCTTGCAAGCCTAAAGATTTGTCAAAAAAACAAATTTTCTCCACATTTCTGTGGTGGAAAGTTCTGGAATCTGCGTGGATCCACAAAATTCCACCCAGCCAGCATTCCCCAAAGTCTTCTGAGAAAAATGGAAGCTTACCTGTGTGGGTAGGCCTAGCGCCCGCAACAGGAAACGGCCCAAAACGCAACGTGGACACACCACATTTTATAGTGAAAACTGACACAATTTTGCAAAGTGCCTAGCTGTAGATTTTGAACTCTAGCTCTGCCGGTACTTAGTGAAACCTAGCAAACCTATACACTTTTTACAACTAGACACCCAGGGGAATCCAGGATGGGGTGTCTTGTCTGGCTCTCTCCAGGGTCTGTTACTCAGATCCCTTCCAAACCTCAACATTTGTTTAAAAAAAACACATTTTCCTTACATGTCTGTGGTGGAAGGTTCTGGATTCTGCGTGGATGCACAAAATTCCACCCAGCCCGCATTCCCCAAAGTCTTCCGAGAAAAATGGTACCTCACTAGTGTGTATAGGCTTTGCGCCCACAACAGGAAACGGCCCAAAATGCAACGTGGACACACCACATTTTACAGTGAAAACGGACACTATTTTGCAAAGTGCCTAGCTGTAGATTTTGAACCCTAGCTCTACCGGCACATAGGGAAACCTAACAAACCTATGCATTTTTGAAAACTAGACACCCAGGGGAATCCAGGATGGGGTGACTTGTCTAACTCTCACCAGGTTCTGTAGTCAGAATCTCTTCCAACCTCAAAATGTGTCCAAACAAACACATTTTCCTCACATTTCTGTGGTGGAAAGTTCTGGAATCTGCGTGGATCCACAAAATTCCACCGACCCCGTGTTCCCGAAAGTCTTCCATGAAAAATGGTACCTCACTTGTGTGGGTAGACATAGTGCCTGCGACAGGAAACGGCCCAAAACCCAACATGGACACACCCCATTTACAGTGAAAACGGACTCTTTTTTTGCAAAGTGCCTAGCTGCAGGTTTTGAACCCTAACTCTGCCGGCACATAGGGAAACCTAGAAAACCTGTACATTTTTGAAAACTAGACACCATGGGGAATCCAGGATGGGGTGACTTGTGTGCCTCTAAAAAGGTTCTGTTACCCAGAAACCCTTGCAAACCTCAAACTTAGTTTAAAAAAATACACATTTTCCTCACATTTCTGTAATGGAAAGTTCGGGGATCTGCGTGCATCCACAAAATTCAACCCACCCCGCGTTCCCCAAAGTCTTCAGAGAAAAATGGTACCTCACTTTTGTGGGTCGGCCAAGTGCCCGCGACAGGAAACGGCCCAAAATCCAACGTGGACACACCCCATTTACACAGTGAAAACTGACCCTTTTTTTGCAAAGTGCCTAGCTGCAGGTTTTGAACCCTAACTCAGCTAGCATCTAGAGAAACCATGCAAACCTATACATTTTTGAAAACTAGACACCTAGAGGAATCCAGGATGGGGTGACTTGACTGGCAATCTCCAGGTTCTGTTACCTAGAATCCCTTGCAAACCTCAAAATGTGTCCAAACAAACACATTTTCCTCACATTTCTGTGCTGGAAAGTTCTGTAATCTGTTTGGATCCCAAAAATTCCACCCACCCCTCTTCCCCCAAAGTCTTTGAAGAAAAGTGGTCCCTCACTTGTGTGGGTAGGCCAAATGCCCGCGATAGGAAACGGCCCAAAACCCAACGTGGACACACCACATTTAGACAGTGAAAACAGAGCCTTTTTTTGCAAAGTGCCTAGCTGTAGATTTTGAACCCTAACTCTTCCAGCACCTAGGGAAACCTAGCAAACCTATACATTTTTTAAAACTAGAGCCACAGGGGAATCCAGGATGAGGTGACTTGACTGGCTCTCTCCAGGTTCTGTTACCCAGAATCCCTTGCAAACCAAAATATTTGTAAAAAAACCCACATTTTCTTAACATTTCTGTGGTGGAAAGTTCTGGAATCTGCATGGATCCACAAAATTCCACCCACCCCGCATTCCCCAAAGTCTTTCGAGAAAAGTGGTACCTCAGTTGTGTGGGTAGGCCTAGTGCCGGCGACTGGAAACGGCCCAAAATGCAACGTGGACACACCACATTTTCACAGTGAATTCGGACCCTTTTTTTGCAAAGTGGCTATCTGTAGATTTTGAACCCTAGCTCTGCCGGCACCAAGGGAAACCTAGCAAACCTATACATTTTTTTAAACTAGACACCCAGAGGAATCAAGGATGGGGTGAGTTGCCTCACCAGGTTCTCTTACCCAGAATCCCTTGGAAGCCTAAAGATTTGTCAAAAAAACACATTTTCCTCACATTTCTGTGGTGGAAAGTTCTGTAATCTGTTTGGCTCCACAAAATTCCACCCACCCCACGTTCCCCAAAGTCTTCAAAGAAAAATGGTTCCTCACTTGTGTGGGTATCCCAAGTGCCCGCAACAGGAAACGGTCCAAAACTCAACATGGACACACCACATTTACACAGTGAAAACTGACCCTTTTTTTGCAAAGTGCCTAGCTGTAGATTTTGAACCCTAACTCTGCCGGCACCTAGGGAAACCTAGCAAACCTATACATTTTTGAAAACCGCTTATGAAACAGCAAAAACAAAGAGTTCATGATACTCCCAAGGTCCGGTGCACTCACAGGGTATGTGTCGGCTATAAAACATCCGCAGACGCGTTTCTGGCTCTTGCTGTCATCAGTGCGGAAAAGCCGTCAATAAAACGACACAGTAATTTTAAACGGTTCTGCCATGTGGTTGGTGTATCCTTGGCCAATGAAGGGCCATCAATGGGGCGTCACCGTTTTCATTATTTATTGCCTAATGCAATGTCTATGGCGCTCCCATCGCTAAAAATGCTAATTGGCAGCCGTAATAACTGTGCCTGTACATCTCCTCGCCTGCTGCTGGATTAAAAACTAAAACACTGTGAGTGCCCCACATATGGTGAAGCTCTCTAGCTTTGTATAAGTCACAACCTGAATAGGTCAACAGAGTCCGTTAGTGGCGGTTCAGCAGCCCAAATTGAATCCAAAACACAGTATTCCACCTGGGGCCAGCCGAACTCGCGCCGGGTGCAACCGGGAAGCGGTGGTGGAAACCGCTTATGAAACAGCAAAGACAAGGAGTTCATGATACTCCCAAGGTCCGGTGCACTTACAGGGTATGTGTCGGCTATAAAACATCCGCAGATAATTTTTAAGGCTCCCTAAAACACGCTAAATTATTTAATATGGAGGCGAGAGCAGCAAAACGTCTGCAAAAAGCAGAAACGATGTTCCATTAGGGGACACCAATGCTGAGAAATGAGAACACAGCCTCAGACCAAACAGGCACAAAGAACTTAAGACAACTCTTCATACAATTGGAAAAATGCCTTAAAAAAGAAATTACAAAAAGCTGGGAGGTGATCACACTGGAAAAATATATAGAATGTGATCGCATTCCCAGGGGACTAAGGATTCTCACTCTACCTACTCACCCAGCTACAAGGCCTGAAATGTTAGAAGAGTGGGGGAGAAACAGCATACAGTGTTCTAGAAACATGGTACTGATCATTATAAAATATGCCAAGAAGGATATAGAAGAACTACACATCACAATTGGTGAAATTGAAAAACAAATAACAGATCTCAAACAGGAGGAGGAAAGCAAACAATTGAGGAAAGACATGGAGAAGAATCTAGATAAACATGAAAACGAGGTTGAACAACGGAAACAAAGAAAATTCAGAAGAGATGAACGAGACTATGAGACAGGAACTATACCTACATTTGCTAGAAGGTTTGAGGTTTTGAAACAACAAATTGGAAAAACTGGAATAAACAACACTATAAGCATTATCACAAGGGAATCTGAATCAGACCTAAGTGAGAAAGAAAATTTAACCAGAACAGAATAGACCTCTTTTTTAGATGAAAAGAAGCTCATGTACATCAACCAAAGGACTCCAAGAATTCGAGGAAGGGGGCGTGGTCAAGAAAGTGCAAGGGGCTTTCAATCAACTTCAAGAGAAGGAGAAAGACACGAAGAGGGAGCGGAACAAACAAATGCGTATCCGGTGCGAAATCGCATGAAAAAGTAACGGAGTCTACATCAACAAACCTCACAACAAGAAAGAAACAAAAGCAAAATTTGATAATCAATTTATCTGACTACATCTTGAATGATTATGAATGTAGTGTGCTAAACAAAGGACTTATATTCTGTCCTGAACAACATCATGATCATGTAGACACCCGAATTGACATTTACAAATTTGTGAGAAAACTCAAACTAGCGAAATTCTTCAGTAAATCATAGCACACCATTCCTAGAGGAGGGTCTACACCTACAATAGCTAGTGACCTCACTATTAATGATATGTCAATTCTAAGAACCACATATGATTTAAGGTCAGGAAACGATGAAGATAACACATCAGATTCTCAAGTATTAAACAATCTGAACATCAATACTAATGCTAATCAGAAAACAGGATTCAAGCCAAAATCAAAATTCTGTCCTATGCTTAGTCCTGGCAATAGAGTCGACGTATTTCATGACCTAGTGGTAAAAAACTTGGAAGAAATCAGATAAGAACATCCAGCAACCATAAGAAGAAAGAAAATCTAAGCAAAATGGAGAGACTAGCATTGGATAATCTGAACAAGAATGAAAATCTAATAATAAAACCTGCAGACAAGGGGGGCAATATTGTCATTCTAAATAAAAGAGACTATATAGATGAAGCCCTCAGACAATTGAATGATGAAAAGAATTACACCAAACTAACCACAAATCCGATCAACAACTTAACATTGGAATTGGAATCTAAAATAAAACAATGGCAACGTGAAGACCTGTAATCAGATGAAGAGCCTCAATCCTCAAAAATGAAAGTCCAGTCATGCCTACGTATACTTTTTGCCTAAAGTATACAAGACGTTGGTCAACCCCCCGGGAACACCGATTATCTCAAGCTGCTACTCGTTATATGAAAACATCACAACATATGTAGATTTTTTTCTAGCACCAATTGTGATGAACTTAAGTTTCTATATACAGGATACGGGAGATTTTTGAGGATCCTGTCGAACATGGGCTGGCAGCCAGGCTTTCATCTAACCACTATTGATGTGGTATCTTTATATACCTCGATTGATCATGAGGTAGGAAACATACAACAACTGAAACACACTTGAATGCTCCAAGAGATGATAGATCTATGCCTGAGGAATAATATTTTCATCTTTAACAATCAGATATACTCTCAAATATGTGGATATGCAATGGGAGTTTCATTCTCTCCAAGCTATGCCAACCTCACCATGGGTTGGTGGGAGAAACACATAGCCTGGAGAGATGAAAATGAAGAATACATTGCCAAAACTGAAATCTGGCTACGCTTCATTGATGATTTTTTTTGATTTGGAGCGGGAGTAAAGAGGATTTTCACAAATACATGACCATTTTAAACAACAATACAGAAGGGCTAAAATGTACCTATAACATCAGTGAAAAAGAGATTCAGTTCTTGGATGTAACAGTATACATTGAAGAAGGCCAAATGAAAACTAAGGTCTTTAGAAAACCAACTGCTAAGAATAGTATACTGCACGGAAAAAGTTTCCATCCCCAACAATTAATAAAGAGCATCCCATACGTATGAAAACAAATTGTTCTGATGAGGAAGAAATGGAGAGAACATTTCAAGAGACTGAAACACGCTTCCTGCAAAGACGCTACAGACATCAAGACATCAAACAGGGACTGGAAAGGACTAGAGCCATACCAAGAATGATGACATTGGAGAGAAAAAACAAGAAAATAGAGGGTCTCGTAGTTGTAGTTTATTCCATAGTTTTGTCCTTACAAGTTCTTTAGTAAGTTTTTAAGTATGCCCCACCAGGAGCAGCCTCCTGGCTACTCAGCCCATCTCTCCAACTGTCTTCTTTCAGGAACCAACATCCCCAACATTCTACATGACATCACCAGCTAGGAAGAACAGCAGGGCAAGGGAAATGGACTACATTAAAAGCAGATTACTACACAGTGTCATTCTCACGTACAGCAAAAGAACTATCAAATTGTAACTGTCCTCAATAAATATTGGCATATTTTGAAGAAAGATCTGGAAATTATGGGCATAATTGGTGAAAGACCTGAAATATCTAATTGAGAAGCACCATCTTTGAGAGACAATCTAGTCCAAAGCCACTTGACATCGACCAAAAAAACAGATTGGTTGAAAGAAAAACAAAAGGGATTTGTGCACTGTAACAAATGCAAGGCTTGTAAAATTGGTCTAAACATGAAGGTCGTATCTGAATTTATGGGCAATCCTTTTAACATCATGGAGAAAATAACGTGTGAATCCACTTATGTGCTTTATGTCATTGAGTGTCACTGTGGACTTCGTTATCTAGGAAGTACAATCTGCCCCCTCAAAAAACGAATTCTCGAACATCTGAGAGCAATTCAAAATGGAGACATAGGAAGTACAATCTGCCCCCTCAAAAAACGAATTCTCGAACATCTGAGAGCAATTCAAGACGGAGACACCAATTATGCCATTGCCAAACATTTAAAAACACACAGCGACAAATCATGACAAGACATCAACTACTATGGACTGGTAACTGTTCCAAGAAGTGAAAGAGGGGAACAGAACACTGAAACTGCGTAGTTTGGAGTCAAGAATGATAATTCGATTCAAAACAAAGATCCCGTTTGGTCTGAATGGGGACGAGGAACTGTATGTTCATCTCTAAAAACAAGACTCATAAACAACAGCTTTTCAGTTGATAGAAGTAGGCACTTAGCCACTACACGCCATCTCTAAAACAACAAAATCCATAAAGGATATCAATACGAATCGATAATGGAAATGAAACAAACAGAAGCTCAATGACAGCTACAAAGATGGTGAAACTGTGTTGAAACATTTTGCAATTATGGCATTATAAACGAATTAGAGCTGTTGTGAAAACAAACTGTCCCCCGAATGAAACGATCAACAAAGCATCACAACAAAAAGAAGAGCGGAAATCACATGGCACTGAGCCACGACATGAACATTACAGAACAATGAGAACTGTGGTGCTAAAACAACGTTGTGACTCCATTAAGAACAGACATCTGTTCGCGTAACGAAATGAGACAAAAAAGCGTAAATAGACCTAGTGAAAATGAGAAAAGTACATATGCCACAATGCCTCCTAATAGGCATCAGTGGGAGAACTATAAATAGCAAACACAAATGAAGGACTCACGTACCGTGAGCAAGACCGATTGAGGTTGAAACGCGTTGGTGGTGGTGGTTCGTTGGTGAAAATTGCACGCTTGCAATAAAGATTGATGTACTCAAATTCCCGGTGTGCGGTGTCTTCCTTGGGAAGAATAATTGGTGAATTATTGAATGCGAGGAATTGTCCATCCTCGACACCGGCACCCACTGTGAAAGAGTGCGCTCTCCTTGGGACCAATTTGGTGACGAATATATATATATATATATATATATATATATGCACGCTGTTTAAGTACATCATTACTACATCCGTAACATTGGGTATAAACCAGTCGGTCTGAAGTTCTGCCAAGATGATCTCTTTTGCAGTATTTGCTGAAAGGTGCAATTTGGGCAGTGTTATCTTAACTAAGCTCTGTGGCATGAATGGTTTTCCATGGGTATGTCTCGATATATGAGGTCGTTTGCTTTCTATGTGCAGCCCCTGGCTTCCCATAGTGCGCCCTCTCTCTCTCTCTCTCTCTCTCTCTCTCTCTCTCTATATATATGTATATATATATATATAGCTATGATATATATATCGCTATGATTATACTGATAACTACAGTGGTTGTGGAGTGCACCTGTGTTCTCTTTCAGAGAACGTAGATACTCAGATTATACACAAGATGGCAATATTATTCCAGAAGCCATGTGCACATTTCACATGATGTTTCGTTTGCAGAATATCTAGATACTAGATGGCTTGTGTATTGTGTACGCTCGCAAAGGTGTTTTATTCTTATCATCTTAACCTCACTATATAGCAGTCTCATTTTAAGGAGGTGTTCCTTTGCATCTCGAATTTATTCATGTATGCTTATTCACTGTATAATGAAATGTTATATTTGGGGCCGTACTTTATACATCAGCGATCATTTGCACATAATAATATATATAAGGAAATTTTTCTTATTGAACTCAATTAGCATTTGCACATACATTGGTTTTATATATACAATATTTATTTATATGATATAAATAATATTGCAGGTTTTTAAATTATTTATAATTCAGTTACCTTTAACGATGTATTTCAACCACTTTGCTTTGCACAGTTCAATTGTTAAGTCTTTTATCTATTTCCTCTACAAACAGTCACATGATTACTTGTTTGTATGCACAGTCACTTTAAAAGCCATTAATCTATTGGATCATGTTG
This sequence comes from Triturus cristatus, assembly GCF_964204655.1. Lineage (NCBI taxonomy): Eukaryota > Metazoa > Chordata > Amphibia > Caudata > Salamandridae > Triturus > Triturus cristatus. The sequence continues at coordinate 402,307,201 of NC_140583.1, read as the reverse complement.
TCATGTGATCAAGGCTCGGAGGAGCCGAAACATTATGGCGGCAAAAAGGCACAGAATAAAATAATTCAGCACTCACTCATGGTCCGTGTCCGTATATGCTGTGACGGTGTGGAGTTGCAGTTGCAGCTGCTCTACGGAATAACGCATATTATTGGCCGGTTTGTTTCGTACGGTCAACACACGGGACCCTCTCCGTCCTGCTTGGACAACGCCGTTCACGGAACAACATCCTGGTTCGCTTGGATTTCAACGTCTCCGGAAGGAGTTCGACGTTTGACCCCCCTGAACCTTTAAGTGAAAACGCTACACGGGGAACGGGAAGCTTTTGCGGGGTGCTGAGTCGGAGGACGCGCAATACCGCAAGGAGAAACCCACGCTTCGAGGCGCCACAGGATATCAGGTATTCAGGGGTGGAGAGTTTAAGTGCATAGGCGCCCAGTTCTCATCAAGTTATTGAGTAATCTGATTAAGTCGCCTTATAAGTATATGAAATAGTGCCATTCAAAATGTCGGCCGACAACATGAAAGATCGGGAGGCTGCAGCAGTGATGATGTTTTCAGACAGCCTTCCATTACCTTCTAACATTTGGGGGAGGCCTAACACCAACGGCAATACAAGCAATAGTACCCTCAAAGACAAATTCAAAATGCTGGAGAAAAAATTAAAAAATGAACAAAGTAAATGGTGGGAATCTAAGTCTTTACAAGCTTACATAGATGTCAATCGGATCCCAAGAGGGTTGCGGATTTTAACGGCCCCAAGTTATGAAAATCCCAATCCGGACCTTATGAGAGAATGGGCTGAGAGCAATTTGGAATCATCTAGACGCCTAATATTGATTCTTATAAAATACGCAGATATAGACAGAGCTAAACTACTCAAAGAAATAGCCACAATATATGAAGAGCTAGAAACAATAGGTGAAACAGAGGAGAAAACGAAATTAACAAATGAGATGAACTCTAGACTCAAGAAAGAGGAGTCAGTGATTAGAGAAAGAAAAGCGTTCAAGTTCTAGCGGGACCGCAATGATTATGAGCTTGGCCAAATTTTCACGTTCTCTAAAAAATACGATGCCCTGAGCGGTCCAGTGTCCAAAGCATATACTAAGCCCAAGGCGCCTAAAAACAAAGATCAGACTGACTCAAGAATATCGGATATTAGCTCAGCAGGGGAAAACGAATCAGACTCAGAGCTCCGAGGCGCAGATATGCAAGGCGGGTTGGTGAAACCCTCTCCGGGAGAAGAAATCGTTTTTTTATGCCACGAGAGAATGCAATCTCTCAGACCCCGAACTCTAAGAAATTACAACGAAAACACACCAACTACAAACGCAGGCAGAGGAGCAATGCGAGGAAGAGGGGCATCTTATCCAAACAGAAAGAGGGGCAGGGGACAATGGTTGGCCAAAAAACAGTAATGTGTAATGATTCTAATCGGATAATCGTTAACCTGACCCCGATGAATCTTACGGTAGACAAACAAAATGTCCTCAAATTGGGACTCTCATTTGCTCCTCAAACCAACTTGAATTATGCATCGAGCAGAATAGACATTTACAAAGCGGTCAGAAAGTTAAAACTACGCAAATTTCACCTTCTAAAAGACTACAAAAAAATGCCAGCTCATAACCCAAATCCTTTGGATGTAACTGTGGCTTCAAGTTCTGGACTCTCTCAGGATATCCTGGAACTCTGTGAAACTGAAGGAAGGGGATACGCAGACATTTCAAATCAGGAAGAAACACCAACACTTCCCATTAAGCAAACAGCACCTAAAACGACTTTCAAGGCACCATCCACTTTCAGTCCTGTTATGCCCCATGATGCTATAGACATTTTCCACGATAATGTAACCGCTCAACTGAAAAGTCTTCAGAGACGTATTGTCAGAGAAAAGCGACATTATGACAAAACTACATACCAGTATGAAGCGCTAGTGGCGAAACTAAGCAAAGAGAAAAACATCATAGTTCGAGGAAGTGACAAGGGCGGCAACATCGTCTTGTTAACTCGAGCTTATTATGACAAGGAGGCCTATCTTCAGCTCAATGACAGACAATGCTATGAACGAATTAATGTGACAACTTTAAAATCTACACAACAAGAGTACTACCATAAACTGACCAGATGGAGAAATAAGCAAATGATATCTGAGGACGAACTCAAATTTCTTATAAACAATAACCCAGTAACTACCTTGATCTACTTCATACCAAAAGTCCACAAAGATGTGAACAAACCCCCCCGGCAGACCTATTATTTCTGCAAGAGGTGGGTTATTGGAAAAGACATCAGACTATATTGACTATTTTTTGCAAAGCTACGTGAAAACCCTGGAGTCATATATACAGGACACAGGTGACTTCTTGCTTAAAATACAACAGATCATGTGGATGGACAACGATTGGCTGCTGGCACTTGATGTGACAGCACTTTATACCAGCATCGTACATACAGATGGCATTGCGGCAGTCAAATACTATCTATCCCGTAGATCAGAACAATATCAGGATCATAACACTATGCTGTTACAAATGCTTGAATTTTGTCTATGTAATAACATTTTCATGTACAACAATCTTCTGTATCGCCAATTACAGGGCGTAGCTATGGGGGACAGTTTCTCTCCAAGCTACGCCTGCTTACATATGGGCGCTTGGGAGGAACTGGTCCTCAAGGTCCAACATGAGACGATTTTCAGCACAAACGTGATTGCCTGGTATCGATATATAGATGACTTATTTGTGGTTTGGAGGGGAAGCAAACAACAGGCAGAGAAATTTATGTCCATGATTAATGTTAACCAGTTCAACCTCAAATTCACTGCAACTATGAGTCAGTCTAATATAGCATTTTTGGACACCGAGGTATTCATTAGTAACAATACGATCCAAACAAGACTATTCAGAAAAAGTACTGCAGGCAATACCATCCTCCATGCAGGTAGTGCACATCCTACACACCTTATTAATAGCATTCCCTATGGAGAGATGCTTAGGTTAAGGAGAGTGTGTAGCAGTTAACAAGATCTTGAGTTAGCTCAGCAAGCAAGCAGAATCCGATTTTTGGAGAGGGGTTACAGTGCACGGGTTATCAATAGTGCCATAATGAAAACTATGAAAGTCAATAGACAGAAACTCCTCGACACTTACAAAACCTCTGACCAAGTGGTACCCATGAAAGCATGTGAAATGTCACCCTTAGCAGCCAGTCCATTTAGGATCATTACGGGATACAATAGGCAACATTTAGACTTATACAAAATCATAAATCGCAATTGGCCTATAATCCTCAGTGATCCTATCATTGGCCCTACTCTTCCTCACAGAGCCTCTATCACTTACAGTAGGGCTCCCTCCATGAAGGACCGTCTGGTCAACACCAGCCCTGAAACCATTGAAAGAACTACATGGCTTCAGACCAACAGTGGATTCTTCAAATGTAAAACATGTAAATCTTGTATCCACGTTATAAACATGAAAACATTTAAAGATGGCTTCAGTGATAGGGAACATCTCATTGACAAGGTTCTAACATGCAAAACAGAGTTTGCTATTTATGTATTACAATGCCCCTGCCAACTTAGATATGTAAGCAGCACAAAACATGCTGTTCATAAACGTATTCTACAACATCTCTGGGCAATAGCAAACCAAGATAACACCTACCCTGTGGCTAGACATTTTAAAGAATACCACCACAGTGACAACAAGGGCCTAAAATTTTATGTCATTGATGCAGTAATGGCAAGTAGGCGTGGAGGGGACAGAGAACACAAACTCCGCCAACTTGAAACTAGGTATATTTTGCAGCTTGATTCAAAACATCCATGGGGATTGAATATTACAGAGGATCTTTATACCTGCCTACCCTAATGCCATCTAGATTGGGTTGGTATCCATCGGTTTATTATAAGTTTTTATTCTAGCTGGCAGAACCGATGGGCGACCTTCTACCTTTTAGATTAATATTTATTTATTTTTTAAGATTTTCTATCATATACGGGAGTGAGAATGGCTCCTTCGTATATACATTTTGTCACCCCCTCCAAGCTGCAACCATACACTAGGCGAGATCTAGGTCCGGTGTTTTCTTGCCACAGTTACATCATATTGTAACTGTAATCTGCATTAGACCATTCCAATATTAGGTAGAAACAAATGACATCACCATCAGACATGATGAGGGCTCTCATCATATGGTATTCTACCTTCCGAACTGGGTCCTTAAGACTTTATTCATACTTTGGGCCGCTGGGTATGTTAGTATATTTGATATGTCCACAACTACATAGTGGATAACTAACGCAAGGTGTATCAGCATTCCTCAGGTTATTTTTAATTGAGAACCATATCCACTTTGGGATCTTTCATACTGGGTTCAGTTTGTTTTAAGATTAGAATACTTCCCCCATTGTTTGATTATTTTAGAATTATTCTAACATTAACTACAGCACAATACACAATCTTTTAAGGTCTTTTATCTTATCACAGGGTGAGGTACATTTTTTGTTATTTTACACTTTGTACATTTGCACAATTTATTCATGTGACTGAGTCAATGATGTAATTTTAGGTAGAGGTAGACTTATCAACAGCGTTATCTACAATAGGGGATTCATCCCGTGATTCGCTATGATTATACTGATAACTACAGTGGTTGTGGAGTGCACCTGTGTTCTCTTTCAGAGAACGTAGATACTCAGATTATACACAAGATGGTAATATTATTCCAGAAGCCATGTGCACATTTCACATGATGTTTCGTTTGCAGAATATCTAGATACTAGATGGCTTGTGTATTGTGTACGCTCGCAAAGGTGTTTTTTTCTTATCATCTTAACCTCACTATATAGCAGTCTCATTTTAGGGAGGTGTTCCTTTGCATCTCGAATTTATTCATGTATGCTTATTCACTGTATAATGAAATGTTATATTTGGGGCCGTACTTTATACATCAGCGATCATTTTCACATAATAATATATATAAGGAAATTTTTCTTATTGAACTCAATTGCCATTTGCACATACATTGGTTTTATATATACAATATTTATTTATATGATATAAATAATATTGCAGGTTTTTAAATTATTTATAATTCAATTACCTTTAACGATGTATTTCAACCACTTTGCTTTGCACAGTTCAATTGTTAAGTCTTTTATCTATTTCCTCTACAAACAGTCACATGATTACTTGTTTGTATGCACAGTCACTTTAAAAGCCATTAATCTATTGGATCATGTTGTCATGTGATCAAGGCTCGGAGGAGCCGAAACGTTATGGCGGCAAAAAGGCACAGAATAAAAGAATTCCGCACTCACTCATGGTCCGTGTCCGTATATGCTGTGACGGTGTGGAGTTGCAGTTGCAGCTGCTCTACGGAATAACGCATATATATATGTATATGCGTTGTATATATAAATATATATGTATATATATGTATATATATATATATATATTACCAACTGGCGGTTGCCAGTAGGTAGTTATAGTTAGGACCTATTTTCCATAGGAAATCCGCAACATTCTATTTGGAATAACGTTGACATTTTCCAAACTTTTGACCAGCTCCGCTCCGCTCCAACCCTGAAAGTTTTGCGGTGATCCGTCAAGCGGGGGGGTCCCAAAACGCGTTTTCACCATGCAATCTCCCATAGGATCTGTTGTCGCAGCTACAGCCCGAACCGCTGAACGGAATGACACCAAATTTGGCAAAGAGGTAGTCCTCAGTTCAGACTCGTGCCTTTTGCATATATGGTGTGAATCTGTTCAGTAGTTCCTGAGAAAATTAGGGTAAAAAAGTTAGTGATATCTATGGCCGCAGAGGGTCCCCATCCCGATCGCGCGCTGAATGCTAATTGGCTGTCGAGTGTCTTTCTACATTCGAAACCAGGAACTGTTGGCGGCCATTTTCTGCCTCGGTAGAAGCGAGGCTGAAGGGGGCGTGGCTTGAACGCCGAAGAAAATGGCCGCTACCTGCCGGAGCTCCGTGACGGAGTAGCGCGTTAGGCTTCCCCCAGGGCTTCTTTTCTTCATGGCGGGCTCTTTCAGTGGTGGGAACATGTTCCGGATGCCTGCCTGCATCGTTTGGGATGTCAGTGAAACCTAATTGGCAGCGGAGTTGGCTGTTATTTGCTTCTGGTGTCCTCTCGCGGCTCCGTGAAAGCCGCGGCTGCCATTTTGAATGCTCCGGTTTCCCGCGTTTCGTCACTGAAGGTTTTCCTCACATCCAGTTAATTATGTGACCAACGGTGAGCGTTTCATGGCCTCAAATGTTATAACTTTTAACTGTTATTTCTTCCTGACGTCGTGGTGTGGCTTTTTAGTCAGAATCTGGATTTGGGCATATTATAGCGTTAATCGCTTCAGCCTCATTGGACAACTTTATAAACGCATTTTCTTTACCCTCATTTCTTGGTGTTATTTTCCATTTTTCTTGACTTGAATGGCAATGCCTCGCACTAGCCGTGGTAGCGCTCAGCAGCCCAAAAATTCATCAATGGAGGACTCTAATCCTTTCAGTGTGCTGCAGGAATTTGTGGAGGAGCCCGGCTCTGACGCTGTTAACTCTAAACCTCCGGCTTCGGTTACTTCATGCTCCAGTACTAAGTCACTCTCTAAGATTCCCTCTGCCTCTTCTTCATCTTCTGGTAAGAGAAAAAAAATTAACCCTCCTTCTCCTCCTAATACTTCACCTACACTTTCAATGGAGCTTTTGTTGGAAGAAATACGCTCTCTTAAGCCTTACATGACAGAGACTAATTTTCGCCTCCAGCACCTTGAGGATAATTGGTCAAATACAGAGAAGAGGGTGGATGCTCTTGAGATTCATGTTGAGTCTATTCAAGCCGTTACAGACCACATTCCTGATATGCGAAGGGAGATCATGCATCTGGCGCAGCAGGTGGAAAATTTGGAAAACCGAAATAGGCGTAATAACCTACGCATTTATGGCCTTTCGGAAGGACTTGAGGGTCCTGACCCCTTGCTGTTTTTTCGCTCTTTTCTACCAAAAATCCTCGGTTTTCCTGCAGAACCTCCTCTCAACATCCAACGAGCTCACCGCTTGGGTCATGGCCCGGGTTCATGTGAAGCCTAGAGGTGTTATTTTATATTTTTTGGAGTACACCGATCTGCTCAAAGTTCTACAGGCTGCCAAACAAAAAGGAAAGATTCTTTGGAATGGCTCTAATTTGTTCTTTGCCCAAGATTATTCTAAAGCCATGGCTGATCACCGGAAGAAATTTTTGGACATGAGGCCTGCCCTCCGCAATTTGAATGCTCGTTATGGTCTATTCCATCCATGTTTGTTCAAAGTGACATATCAAAACAAAACAACTAATTATGAGGATCCTGCACTTCTTCAGCATTTTTTGAATACTTGTAGAGATGAATCTATGGACATGTCTTGATCGTAATTTCTTTGCTTGTATTGGCATTTGTTGTCCTCCTCGGTTTTCTTTTCTGTGTTCAGTACATGACTTTGTTGGTTAACATTTTTTCTTCTTTGTTTCCTTTGTAGATATATTATACAATCCCTTCCTCTTTACCTATTCATTATCCCTGGAGGTTGTTGTTCCTCGTGCCCTCGTCCGTCCTGGAGTTGTCCGTCTTGATACGCTGCCTTTTCCTATGTGGCTTCACCTCCCCCATCCTCAATGTTTATCTGTGGTATGTTCTTATGATATATTTTATTGGGTTTCTCTAATGTGTCTCTTTGTTTTTTGTTTTTCTTCTCAAGTATTGGTGATATTTCATATCTTTTATATGATTTCTGGCTCTTTTTCAACTATTTCTATTTCTCTTTACTTTCTCTCTCTTTCTTATAGTCATAGTACATATATTGAAGTTGTTGATTTTCTGCTTTTTGTCCTCGTCTTTTATGTCATTTACGTCTCTCCTTTTAGTTTGTTAATTTTCTTCATTTCCCGATTTTTGATTTGTCATTGGTATTTCTTTCTATATTTATTTCTAATCTTAATTTTTTTCACTTTGTATCTTTCTGCTTACAATTTCTTCTTTTCCAGAATATGTATGATTTCATACTCCATTCTCATATCCCTTCACTTCTCCTCTAGCGCTATTGTTCCTTTCTCAGATTTTTATATGATGTTATTTATTTCTTTGGTTATCCATATGTTTAAGTATCTCTCATATAATGTTTTTGTTATGAGTTATATTTTTAGATGTCGCTGAATATATTTACTTGGAATGTTAAAGGTTTGGGTTCCCCCATCAAACGGCAACGAGTTTTATCTCACTTAGCAAATTTAAAAGGGGATATTGTATTATTACAAGAAATTCATGTAAAAGAGGCTGAAGTTATGAAATTACGCCGTAATTGGGTGGGTCATGTTTTTGCGTCTCCTGGTTCGGGGAAACGTAATGGTGTTGCCATTCTTTGTCATAAGCGGTTAGATATCAAAGTTATAAATCAAGCCAATGACTCTGATGGTAGGTGGGTTACTGTATCTTTGTTGGTTGAATAATCCCTTTAACCATTTTTAATCTGTATGCTCCGTCTATACAAGACAAATTATTTTGGCCCCAGATTCTCAATTTGCTGATGCAATTCTCTGATGAATATCTCATTCTAGGGGGTGATTGTAACACAATTATGGATCCTATCTTAGACCGGAGGTCCCATTCTTGTTTTTCACCTTCCTTCATGCATAATCAATTCACATCCACTATATCCCAACGTTCTCTTGTTGATTCCTGGAGACTCTGCCATCCCACGCTTCGGGAATTTACTTATTACTCACCGGCTCATTCTTCCCAATCCCGGATTGACTACATCTTTATTTCTAAAGCCCTGACCCAACATATTACTCAGTCTGACATAGGTTCTATTTTAATTTCTGATCACGCTCCAGTTTCCTTGCGCTTAGATTTACTCCCCCCCTTAAAAGGTACTAGAAGATGGAGGTTTAATAACTCTCTTTTATTAGATCCCAAATTTACCCCTGCTTACCTTGAGTTTTCATCCTTATTTTTTTCGGAAAATGAGTCTCCTCTGATATCTCCTCAGGTGTTATGTGACACTTTTAAAGCTGCTTCTAGAGATGTCATTATTTCGTTAGTTTCTCATAAAAGACGTGTTGCCTCCCACTCCTTACAATCAATCAACACACAAATTAAACAATTGGAACATACTTATTATTTAACCCCTTCGATGCTGCGCAGATTCCGCCGCTGTGCTGACGGAATCTTGCGCGGGCGTGGTCATGACGGAATGGTTCCGTCATGAGCACAGCTCAACCGTGGGTCATGACGGAACCATTCCGTCATGAGCACCGAAGGGGTTAACTAAATCTCAGTCTGATTTAGATAAACTTCTTAAAGCCAAACTTTCCTTTAATAAATTCTCCAAAGAGTCTGCAAACTTAATTTTACTTAAATCTAGTGCCAAGTACTACAGCGCACAGAATAAGGCTGGTAATCTTCTTGCAAAATATCTTAAGGTTAAGAAGAAACGCACAAAAATCGAGTCTATTGTCTCCGCATCTAATATCACTCTTCATAAAGATGAAGATATTCTGGCGGAATTCACAAATTTTTATCAGAATCTTTATACTCCGGAATCCCCTCCTCTGTTATCGGATATTGACCTTTATTTATACTCTATCCCTTCTCCTTCCTTTCCAGACACTGATTTTGCGCCATTAGAAGCAGATATAGGCCCTAAGGATATCCTGGAATCCATTCAGGTGCTTAAAAAAGGCAAAGCTCCTGGACCAGATGTGTTTACAATAGAATTTTATATTCACTTTTCTAAGTTGCTTGTTCCCAGACTTCATCAGCTGTTTTCATTCTTTATCTCTTCCAAAAGATCTGAAGGTTCCTTTCAAGAAGCTTTAGTTTGTCTCCTCCCTAAGGATAATAAGGACCATACTTTATGTAAAAATTATAGACCTTTTTCTTTGATCAACTTATACTATAAAATATTCGCAAAAATTCTTGCACTTCGTCTCGATAAAATTTTACCTAATATAATTGGCAAAGAACAATGTGGTTTCATTAAGGGTCGTCATCTTTCTGACAATACCCGCCTCTTTTTCAACGTACTTAGCAAGTCCCATTCCTACCAACATTCTTTAGCCGCTATTGCGTTAGACGCCGAAAAGGCTATTGACAGGGTTAATTGGCAATTTATGTTCGCAGTTCTTGTTTGGTTTGGTTTTGGCCAGAAATTTCTTGCCTATATTTCTTTATTATATTCTTTTCCTAGATCGTTTATCTTAGCTAATGGCCTTATTTCATCTTCGTTTCCTCTCTTCAGAGGTGTCCGACAAGGATGTCCTCTTTCTCCTCTTCTTTTTATTTTGACATTAGAACCTTTCTTGACAAAAATTAGAATGAATAAGGATATTACCGGCTTCCCTTATGGGGATAAGCATTTGAAACTCTCTGCTTATGCGGACGACATTCTTTTATTCATCTCTAACCCCCAATCCTCTATTCCATCCTTTATATCGGAAGTCTCTGCCTTTGCAGACATATCAGGTTATAAACTTAATGTTGATAAGTGTGAAATCCTCCCTTTGAATAAATTTTGTTTTCACGTAGATTTCTTGGCCTCTTCTTTTCACTGGAGTCCGATTAAAATTAAATACTTAGGTTTGTGGTTCAAACCCTCTATTAAGGACACTGTCACATTAAATATTAAAAATTTACAAGCAACGCTAAAAGATTCTACGACTCGGTGGCATCCCTTGTTTTTATCCTGGTGGGGTAGATTAGACTCGATCAAAATGATGTTAGTACCAATAATTTTGTTTTATCTTTCTAATCTTCCAGTTAATATCCCTAAGTCTTGTTATAAGGATATCTATTCTACTCTGTCAAAATTCTTATGGAATCATAAGAGAGCTAGGATGTCGTTTGCGAAACTTAAATGCCCTAAACAGCTGGGTGGCGTTAACTTTCCGGATTTTGCATCTTATCACACCTCCTTTTTCCTAAGGCATTCTGTTTCCCTGTTATCTGAACAGAGGTCTGATATCACTTCAACACCTTTGTGGGTCGAGATTAAATCTTTTTTCTTTCACCCTTTTACCTTTGAAGAATTTGTGTCACTGTCCTATATTCCTAATAAATTCTCTCTTCCTATTCTTAAAAACTCTCGGAAGATCTTTTCCCCTCTTTTCTTGGAGGGTTTAGATGATCGCTCCCGTTTTTTGCAATCTTCTTTGTGGTACAACCCTCTTATTAAAATTAGGAACAAGATGATATTTTGGAATGACTGGAAGGATTTTGGTGTTAATTGGACTCATCAATTGTTTGATGAAGGTACTTGTATTTCCTTTTCGATCTTTCAGTCCCTCTTTTCTTTGCCAATATCATTCGAACCCAAATATAATTTATTACGCACAGTTGTTCAGGATAGTTATGATGCCCTTTCTGATTCCGTTGTTCACATCAATTCTTCTCCTCTTTCCCTCCCTTATTTGCTTGCTTCTTCCTCCGCTTCCCATATCTATAAAAGATTGAGAGATGTTTCTAGCAGCCGAGATAATCTAAAGTAGAAAATGATTGGGAGTCAGATTTGGGAGAAGCTTTTTCTGTCTCAATGTGGCAAAAGATCTGGACCAAGATAAGGAAATCATCTAGAGCAGCTAATACAACTCAAACGTTATTTTTTATATATAATAGACTTTAGATCACTCCCGCCAAATTACATATAATTGATCCCTCCATCCCCTCCTCTTGCTGGTCTTGTTCAACCTCACTGGCAGATTTGAAACATATGTTATTTACATGCCCGGTGATTTATAAATTTTGGTCTGATGTGTGGAATCAGATTAATAAGATTTTTTCCACCCATTTCCCTCTTACTTTTTCACATATTTTTCTAGGTAGTCTCTCAGATATATGGTCCTCTTCTACTGCTAACACATCCATTATTGATCTACTTATAGCTGTAGCGTTTCAACAAATCACTAAATCTTAGAAGGATACTTCAAATGTTTCTTTTCAAGCGTGGTGGTATGGAGTTTGCTACCATCACAGATTAGATACAGCCTATGTTTACCCCATTACACTAGCTATTAAACGTGATTTACTTTGGCTCCCCATTACAGATTTCTTAAACTTGTCTGCCCGATCCTTGCCTTTACATAATCCTTGTACAGAAGAAGTTCCCAAACCTCCATGAGCATATTCCTGATGGTTTCATATGTCTGTTTTTAATGATTGTCTTATGGTTATCTTTATATATTTTTATTAGAGGAGTTTCTGTATATTTTGTATTCTATTTATATTTATTGTATAATTTTGCATATTAATGGATACATTGTTATTTGCATCTGTCTTGTTTTATTAAATGACACTGTCCTCTTTCTTTTCTTTTTTCTTTTTCTCTCTTTTCTATTTCCTTTCCTTCTCCTTTTATTTCTCTATCGTACCTATGACATTTCTTTTTACACCTTAGATGTATTTTAGACACTGTATTTTATTGTTATTCTGTTGTAATTGACTTCAATAAATCTCCTTTTAAAACTTAAAAAGAAGCGAGGCTGAAGATGCAAGGGGAATAAGTGTGTAAAACATATAAAGGTGGCAGAGTGGAAATACTCAGTCCCTCTAGAGGTGCTTAGGGAGTCCCAGAAGGACCCCCTGGGGCCCCCCCTTTTTTTTAATAAAAAACGGCGAAATGCGCACATGGTGCGCGGATCCACTGCAACGTTTTTTGAAAAACGACAAGAAATCATTGGTTGTATGACAACTTTCTACACTGAAAGGTAGGGTGTATATTTCAGTTTTTTAAAGGTATGATTGTTATTGGTTAACAAAAACAGATTGTAAGGAACATAATATATGACAAGCTGATATGTTGAAAAGTCAAGCACACTTCCTGTCTTGTGTAGGAACATTGTGTGCTGAACTTGTGACCTGTGAGCTCAGTGCAGTGTTCCATGACCTGTTTCTATGGTAACAGGCAGAAGGCAGATTGGGGGAAGGGTTGAAATGTATTTCAGTTGGAAAGTGTTGAAATGTTTAACCAATAGAAATGTGTGTTTGCTTTTGAGTTTATGTGCGAAGGATTGTGATTTGATGTTTACATGTATATGTGTGAAAAATGAAAGAGAAACTTTTTCATTCTTTGCTTTTGCTGAGAGGTGCATAGTGCAGAGATTCTGTCAAAGAAAATATGGTGAGTGATTTATATACTTCTTAATCTACAAAAGAACTTGAAAGATTAGTTATTTAATTGTGAGGGGATGTATTTTGATTTTAATCAGACTAATGTATTTTTCCTGCTAAAGTGTAGGGAGTACTTTTTTCTCTACAATGTGTGTGCATGTAGAAACCATTCTGTGATAAGCATTTGTGTTTTTCATGTGTTTGTAGACAGATAACTGTGCTGTTTTTATATATTGGTAGAATTAGAAACCAGTCATTGTTTATGAATTTGTGAAATGAGTTATGTTATGTTTCTATACTAAAATGTAGTACTACTTCTAGATGAAGAAATGTGTTTTGGTATAGTGCAAGGGATAGTGTTGTTTGTCTAGAATCACACAGTGAGTCTGTGTGCATTTGGGAACCACTGTGAGAGAAGCATTTGGTAATATCGTGTATTTGCTGACAGATAACTGTTTTAAAACCGGTCATGTTGTCAAGTTTTAGTAGCATTAGAAGTCAGTCTTTGTTTATGCTTTGACTAAATGAGTCAGGCTTTGACACAAAAGTGCAGTCCTGAAATATGTAGATTGTGTGCAGTTCCCTTACCACTTGCACTGTTGTGAATGAGTTTTGGTAAACTCATAGGGATAGTGGTGCTTGTCTAGAATCACACTGTGAGTTAGTGTGTATTTGGGATCAGTGTGAGAGAATCATTTGGTAACATCATGTATTTGTTGACAGATAAGTGTTTTAAAATCTGTCATGTTGTGAAGTTTTAGTAGCATTAGAATCCAGTCTTTGCTTATATGTTGATTAAATGAATCATGCCTTGAAACTGATGTGCTGTACTTAAATATGTAGATTGCGTGCTGTCCCCTTACCCCTTCCACAGTAGTGAATGAGTTTTGGTAAAGTCCTAGGATAGTGTTGATTGTCTAAAATCACACTGTGAGTCTGTGTGCATTTGGGTAAGGATTGTGAGAGAAGCATTTGGTAACATCGTGTATTTACTGACAGATAACTGTTTTACAACCTGTCATATTGTCAAGTTTTAGTAGCATTAGAAGCCAGTCTTTGCTTATGCGTTGATTAAATTAGTCAGGCATTGACATTAAAGTGTAGTTGTGAATATGTAGATTGTATGCAGTTCCTTTACCACTTCCACTGTAGTAAATGAGTTTTGGTAAACTCCTAGGGATAGTGTTGTTTGTCTAGAATCACACTGTGAGTCTGTGTGCATTTGAGAACCACTGTGAGAGAAGTGTTTGGTAACATCGTGTATTTGCTGACAGATAAGTGTTGTAAAACATGTTATGTTGTCAAGTTTTAGTAGCATTAGAAGACAGTTAGGGCTTATGCTTTCATTATATGAGTCAGGCATTGACAGTAAGTTGCAGTTCTGAAATATGTAGATTGTGTGCAGTTCCCTTACCACTTGCACTGTAGTGAATGAGGTTTGGTAAACTCATAGGGATAGTGGTGCTTGTGTAGAATCACACTGTGAGTGTGTGTGCATTTGGTAATCACTGTGAGAGAAGGATTGGGTAACATTGTGTATTTTCTGACAGATAAGTCTTTTAAAACGTGTCATGTTGTGAAGTTTTAGTAGGATTAGAATCCAGTCTTTGCTTATGCGTTGACACTGATGTGGTGTACTTAAATATGTAGATTGTGTGCAGTACCATTAACTCTTCCAGAGTAGTGAATGAGTTTTGGTAAACTCCTAGGATAGTGTTACTTGTCTAAAATCACACTGTGAGTCTGTGTGCATTTGGGTAAGGATTGTGAGAGAAGCATTTGGTAACATCGTGTATTTGCTGACATATACCTGTTTTAAAACCGGTCATGTTGTGAAGTTTTAGTAGCATTAGAAGCCAGTCTTTGCTTATGCTTTGATTATATGAGTCAGGCTTTGACATAAAAGTGCAGTCCTGAAATATGAAGATTGTGTGCAGTTCGCTTACCACTTCCACTGTAGTGAATGAGTTTTGGTAAAGTCCTAGGGATAGTGGTGCTTGTCTAGAATCACACTGTGAGTCTGTGTGCATTTGAGAACCACTGTGAGAGAGGCATTTGGTAACATTGTGTATTTGCTGACAGATAACTAATTTAAAACCTCTCATGTTGTCAAGTTTTAGTAGCATTAGAAGCTAGTCTTTGCTTATGCATTGATAAAATGAGTCAGGGTTTGACACTAAGGTGCAGTACCATGTACTATTCGTTTACTGTGGCAGAACTGAAAATTTAAAAGTTTTATCTAAGCACTGTCCTAGAAGTAGTCTGATTATTTAGTCAGTTTCTAAGTACCAAATAGACTGCTTCAAATGTCTATGCAGTATGCATGTAGTGTTCTGACATACTATACACTTGTCTTTTACACCTTCAATTCCCTAGTCAGTATTCATACACTTCCAGGAAATATACTGTCACTTCCTTTGCAGTCCTCTAGAGACCCATTCAACAGCATGTACTAATCCATTCACTGTGCCAAAACCCTTATAAATTCACCAAGACACTCTCTTTCCAGTACTCTAATGATTCAGTCACTGCCTAAGTATTCATGCACAGAGCCAGGTCTTAGCATATGGACTTCTTCAAACCCCTATCCACTATGCATGCAGTCCTCTAGGCACCCACACACTTGTCTTTCACACCTTCAATTCCCCAGTCAGTATCTGTTCACTTCCAGCAAACACCCTGTCACTCCATTTGCACTCCTCTAGTGACCCATTCAGCATCATGTACTAATCCATTCACTGCGCAAAACCCTAATAAATTCACCCAGGCACTCTCCTTGCAGTACTCTAATCATTCAGTCAGTACCCAAGTACTCATGCAGTGACCCAGGCCTTAGTATATGGACTGCTTCAAACCCTTATCCACTATGCATGCAGTCCCCTAACCACCTACACAATTGTCTTTCTCACCTTCAATTCCCTAGTGAGTATCCATACACTTCCAGGAAATACCCTGTCACTCCCTTTGCAGTCCTCTAGTGACCCATTCAGCACCATGTACTAATCCATTCACTGTGCTAAAACCCAAACACTTATAGATTCACCAAGATACTATATTTGCACTACTCTAATGATTCAGTCAGTGCCTAAGTACTCATACACTGAGCCAGGCCTTAGCACATGGACTGCTTCAAACCCCTATGCACTATGCATGCAGTCTTCTAACCACCTAGACACTTGTCTTCACACTTTCAATTTCCTAGTCAGTATCCATACAGTCCAGCACTTGTGACTGCCTTTGCGCTCCTCTAGTGACTCATTCAGTACCAAGTACTAATCCATAACCTGTGCGAAAATCCTAGCACTTATAAATTCACCTAGGCACTCTCCTTGCTGTACTCTAATCATTCAGTCAGTACCCAAGTAGTCATGCAGTGAGCCAGGCCTTAGCACATGGACTGCTTTAAATTCCTATGCAGTATTGATGCAGGCCTCTAATCACCTACACAGTTGTCTTTCACACCTTCAATTCTCTAGTTAGTATTCATACTCTTCTAGCAAACACCCTGTCACTCACCCAGTGTGTCTCCTTTTAGTACTGTAATCATTTAGTCAGTTAGCATGTAGTCTTTTAGTGTGGTAGGCTTTAGGGCATGAACTGCTTCAAAGTAGTATGAACTATGCATGTAGTGTTTTAACGATCGTCACACTTGTGGTTCAGGGCTATAGTTTCTTAGTCAGTTTTTTTATATAAAATGTGTGTGTACAGTAATTGAATAGTATAAATTTGAAAGTTATTAATATACATTTATTTGTGATTCTTTTTTACAGATACAGAACAGGAGTGTTTCTCATCTGTTTGCACTCTTCTCGTGCAAGATTGTTTGGATGAAGGGTCCTTAGGTGTTTCATCATACTTGCTGTGCCGCACGAGTATTTTTTGTTAAGATCCCCTCGTAACAGAACTCTTTGGCAGATCTTGCGAATGAAGAAGGTGGCATTGGTCTTTGTTTGCCCCTTGGAAAAAATTTAAAATTTCTTCACCACTGATGAAAAACGTTGTGGGCGTGGTGCCTTCTGCAAAAAAATGTCCTCAGATTCGGTAAATATTTTAAAGCGGCAACATTTACAGTTTTTGTAAGTTAAACTTATAAATTTTTGTTAACTGTATACATTTTATATATCTGTGATTTGTTTCTTGTGGTATTTTGTTAAGAATACCATGTTGTTTTTTCCAGGTCTGTCGTCGACATCCATGGTTCCCACAGGAGTGTTCTGCTTTGTTGTTTTGTATTATTGTTGTTACATTTTGTTGATTAGTTTATTGTTTATATTTATGTTAATAAAAATATAAAATTTGAAAATAGTTTATCGTTTATATATTTATTATTATAAAAAATAAAGTTTGAAAAAAAAATTAATAATGTTTTTGGTTGTTCTCTTAACTGCTGTGTGACTCTTTCTTGTTCTTATTACTGTTATTTGATGGAGTCCACCATGGTGTTAAATTTTGGGGCACTTATCGCTGGAATACTAGTGATATCTGCAGTTTGCACCAACTTCTGAATAGTGTGTTAGATTTATCTCAACTTTATTTCTGTTAAAGTGCTGATAATGAAATGGAGAGTAGCCGTTCCCGTGCAAAAAGACATGAGGTGCACCTTTGCGATTTATTCTAAATACTAAAATCCTGTATTGTATTGCACTGAGGTATTGGCTGCACTTACAGCGTACACACGAAATCTATTAAGAAATCTCATTGTATTTATATTGATTGGGAATAGTGCGTCAGGTGCTGGATCTTGACGAGATACACTGCTCAGTTTGTATATTGTTCTGCATACGAAAAAAATCACATCACAACTTTCACACTAATTGCAATGCGAAACAAATTCCGGCGATAAGACACGTTAGCAGCAGGGATTTTACACCTGCTTTCTGCAGGTGTTAAGCAGGACAACTACCTGCACCATGAAAGGGAACACAGCCAAGAGCCACACCAGAACACCCACAGGTGCCATAGAGTCAATGAGCACGATACAGGGATACCCATGAGGGCCAAAAGACACATCTCAACAACTCTAGGACTGCCAATGCCCCCCAAACCCATATCTTAGTAAGTATGTCCCTGTGGTCATTGTCTTAGCATGATAGGCACGAGCCCTGCAACATCACAGTGTGCTGTCACCTCAACGTTGGCAGTGAGCCTGGATGTGTAGCTATGTACACATCCTCCTGCATGCACAACTAGCGTGTGCTGGTCTGGGGTTTACAGGTCAGTGGAGGGGTGTGCCTATCCGGCAAGGGGAACAGGGTGTCTCGGACATGTCCGTGTGCAGGAAGTGCGGTAAGTGTGTCTCTGTGTTCTGGTGTGGCCTGTTACAAGAGCCGCAGCAGTCGATGTTGTAAAGTGGCATGTACCACCTCCAAACGGCACTGTGATGTTGTTGTTGGAATGTAGCAGGACATGCGCAAATAGGCATTACAATGGCGTGCTGTACGAGTGCACGAGATACAACAGCTCACCGTACAAAAGTGTGGGGGCTCGTGGGAGGGAGGAGCAGCCGTTTGGCAACATAACACACAGTGAACTCGACCATGTGCTACATGCTGGGCATCTCATCCATGATGACCACGGTCGCAGACATCCCACAACACCAACGACTGGCCTTTGTACACATCCTGTATGAATGCAGTGTGGTTTTCACTTCTATGCTCGTTCTGTGGTGTGATGTTGGCGGGTTGTGTGACTTGTGCTCCTTGTTGGTGTGTTTCATTTTGGCCATTGTTTGTCTATACTTGTGCTGTACTTAATTGTGCATGTGTGCCATTCTGCCCATCTCCCCTCATCCCCCCACTCCCTGTTTCTTCCTCTTCCTGGTGCTGTTGTGTCTATAATTTTGTTGCTGCACACATAAATACATGTAAAGAATAAATTAGAATAGTTCCTTGATTCTTTTAGGTTTCAAAACTTCTCTATTGGTTTCTTTTTAATTTTCCATATGAAACGTTTTTTTAATATTCAACAACACATAGAAGTCAGAAGTGCAACGTATACTATCAACACACTTTCTAGAACATTCTACAACACGTGCAGGTTAAAAGTTCATCAATTTTTTAAAACTTTACGATATTTCTTTGTAACATTTTCTTGAACATTTAATGACACGTGCAGGTTAAAATTTGACGATTGTTTTAAGTTCGAACAGTGCCTTCCAAATGCAAGCAGCAGGTGTGGTTGAGCTGAGCAAATTTTATCCTATGATATGTACTCCACGTTGAAACTGCTTTTTCTTAACCAATCACAAAGATGCTTTTCCACAAAACTAATGTGCACCCTACTTTTAAAAAAGAATGCTTTTCATGATATATTCCGAGATAAGTTATAGATAGGAATTAGCATTTAAAAAACCTTTGAAATTCACTGAAAAAAACATAGGTTTCATGCACGTTATAGTTAGGAATTGGCATTTAAAAAACCTTTGAAATTCACTGAAAAAAACAAAGTATGAGTGACTGTACAGGTGAGTGAGTGGAGATGTATGTAGACCTAAAAGTCAATGATTGGGTGAGTAGTTATTGGTATTGGAGTATCTATGGTTGTCAAAATGCCCGTCTGAAATTTTGAGTCGGTGTATCAAAGGTTATATTAGGGTGTGAGAAGATGCACTAATTATCACATGGATGACATCATCAGTGATGTCATCAGTGATGTCATTTGAGATGTCATCAGTGATGTCATCAGTGATGTCACTGACCATGTCATGAGTGATGTAATATGTGACGTCATCAGCAGTGCATTGCGGGGGCGCGAGTTATAGTTAGCTGAACTAACTATAACAGGGGAATTTCTAGGGTTTTGTACGGGGGAAATGTCCAGCTAACTATAACACCCCTGAAACCTATGGTTTTTTCAGTGAATTTCTAAGGTTTTTTAAATGCCAATTCCTAACTATAACGCCCCTGAAACCTTTGTTTTTTTCAGTGAATATATATATATATATATATATATATATATATATATATATATATATATATATATATATATATATATATATATATGTATGTATGTATATATATATATATGTAACAGTAGGTTGCCCTCAAAAGGAAAAGCCTTTAATGAATCTGCAGCGAGCACAACGTAGAACAGGAAACCTTTAAAATGCAGCCTGATGCATTTCGGGCTTTCA
Organism: Triturus cristatus; assembly: GCF_964204655.1. Taxonomy (NCBI): domain Eukaryota; kingdom Metazoa; phylum Chordata; class Amphibia; order Caudata; family Salamandridae; genus Triturus; species Triturus cristatus. The sequence goes on along the minus strand of NC_140583.1, from coordinate 402,286,915 downwards.
CGCCCTTGGTCACAGGCTTGGCAAAGAGTCAACAGCCAGAGTTGCAGTCACTCATTTAAATTCTTAAATATGTCACGCCCCCAATGGGGATGTTATATATGTATGTATATATGTATATATATATATATATATATATATATATATATATATATATATATATATATATATATATATATATATATATATATATATTACCTACTGGCAGTCACCAGTAGGTACTTATAGTTAGGACCTATTTTCCATAGGAAATCCGCAACATTCTATTTGGAATAACGTTGGCGCCGATTGACGAATCTTCTCAAAATTTTCCAAACTTTTGGCCAGCTCCGGTCCGCTCCTATCCTAAAAATTTCACGGTGATTCGTCAAGCGGGGGCTGAGAAAAAAGAGGGGTCCCAAAACACGTTTTCCCCATGCATTTTCCCATAGGATCTGTTGACGCAGCTACAGCCCGAACTGCTGAACGGAATTACACCAAATTTGGCAAAGAGGTAGTCCTCAGCTCAGACTCGTGCCTTTTGCTTAAATGGTGTAAATTCGTTCAGTAGTTCCTGAGAAAATTAGAGTTAAAAAGACAGATATATCTGGGCGGAGCCCAACCACACATCTCATCGTGAGATCTGATTGGCTGTCACTACTTCATCCAAGAAGTGTTGGCAGCCATCTTGTGACCAATATACATGATAGCACCTCATAAAAAAGCAGTGCAGTTAATAGAAGGTTTTAAGACTTTAGTTACATTATAAATCATTTGTTGATGGTACCATACTCATGTTAGGAATTGTGGTGTGTTCTAAGGTGATTTTACCATGTGAAAAAGCCTTTTGCTGTGATATCATGAATCATGTTTGAGAGAAAACTATTTTTTCATGCTTTTCCACAGAGGTTTGGAAGGTGATCTATAAGCTAAACTGAGAGCATATTTCCTGTAAATTCACATTATCTTTCTCAGTCATGTGAGAATGAAGTATGACATTCTCAGTAAAACATGTACATCCTACAAGGGCAGAGACTGTCAGTTGATTCCTTTGTGCTCTACTGCAGCTTCCCAGAGTGTTCTAAAGAACAACTAGAGCACTAACAGTCCTACTTATGACAAACGTATTGCACACCTGAAGCCATCTTGATTAGAATAAACTGGTAATACTTAAAACATTTAATTTAAAAAGGAACAAAATGAAGGGGTTCATTTGGCCATAGAAATTATGATTAGTGCTGAAGAAAGAAAAATTAGGGCACATTTTGAGTGACTTCTCAAAATCCTCTTCTATTTCATAAAAACATTCTGACATGCAGACTGAAACATGCACTTTCAATACCAGCAGCAGACTTCCCTAGTGAGCAGTAGCTTTACTGCAGTGATCTAATGAGCAACTAGAGTGCTAACATTCTGGATTTATGGCAAATGTGTGACACATCTGAATGCCTTCTTGATGGAATCAAAATAAAAAGCTGAATGTATTTCCTACTGAGGAGACTGTAGTAAATGAGGAAATTAGGAAACTTCATAACAAATAAGTCTCCCAAAATGGCCACCAGAGACAAAAGAGCCCAAATGTAGCACAAATATCACCCAGATGTAGCCCAAATATAGCCCAATGACAGAATGTCCCAGAGTGTTCTAACGAACAACTAGAGCGCTAACAGTCTTACTTATGACAAAAGTATGGCACACCTGAAGCCATCTTGATTGGAATAAAGTGGTAACACTTGAAACATTTAAGTTACAAAGGAACAAAATGAGGGGGTTCATTTTGCCATAGAAATTATGATTAGTGCTGCAGAAAGAAAAATTAGGGCACATTTTGATTTCACAAATCCTCTTCTATTTCATAAAAAAAATCTGACATGCAGACTGAAACATGCACGTTGAATACCATCAGCAGACTTCCCTGGTGAGCAGTAGCTTTACTACAGTGATCTAATGAGCAACTAGAGTGCTAACATTCAGAATGTATGGCAAATGTGTGACACATCTGAATGCCTTCTAGATGGAACCAAAGTAAAAAACTGAAAGTATTTCCTACTGAGGAGACTGCAGTAAATGAGGAAATTGGAAAACTTCATAACAAATAAATCTCCAAAGATGGCCACCAGAGACAAAAGAGCACAAATGTAGCCCAAATATCACCCAGATGTAGCCCAAGTATAGCCCAATGACAGAATGTCCCACAGTGTTCTTAAGAACGACTAGAGCGCTTACTGTCTTACTTATGACAAAAGTATGGCACACCTGAAGCCATCTTGATTGGAATAAACTGGTAACACTTAAAACATTAAATTTAAAAAGAAACACAATGAGGGGGTTCATTTTGCCATAGAAATTATGATTAGTGCTGAAGAAAGAAAAATTAGGGCACATTTTGAGTGACTTCACAAATCCTCTTCTATTTCATAAAAAAAATCTGACATGCAGCCTGAAACATGCACTTTTAATACCAGCAGCAGACTTCCGTGGTGAGCAGTAGCTTTACTACAGTGATCTAATGAGCAACTAGAGTGCTAACATTCAGAATTTATGGCAAATGTGTGACATATCTGCATACCTTCTTGATGGAATCAAAGTAAAAAACTGAAAGCATTTCCTACTGAAGAGACTGCAGTAAATGAGGAAATTAGGAAACTTCATAACAAATAAATCTCCCAAGATGGCCACCAGAGACAAAAGAGCCCAAATGCAGCACAAATATCACCCAGATGTAGCCCACATGTAGCCCAATGACAGAAGTGTGCAAAACACTTATTTTTTGTGTATTTGCAGTTTTATATAGTGCAGACTTGTCAGGTATTGGAGTGCTTTACATGAGCATTGGTTACATCACACAAGATCAAATTCATTTTGGTTGTAGACATGGGGAGATTAAGTGATTTGACCAGAATCACAGAATGTTGAGCTGAAGCATAAACTCCAACCTGGTTCCCCAGTTGCAAAGTCTGCAGCTTTGGAAGTAACACCACATCCTCTTTCCCTAAGTGCAACATTTAATCAAGTGGTCAGCTGGATAAAAAAACATAAAGATTATAAATCATTTAAAAGTTCTTTGTCGCTATTTGAAAACTCAGAAAATATGTCCTCATTTTAGTTTTTTAGAGCACTAACCATAATTTTGATGCAAATAAGACCCTCTCGTATATGTAATTTCTAAAGGAAATGCTCTAGGGATTACAGTTTTGATTACATCAAGATGATGTCAGGCGTTCCACACTTTTGTAATAAATATAGAATGTTAGCAATCTAGTTGTTCATTGGGATACTGTTGAGAGGCAGAGGCCAGGGGCACGGACTCTGAAAATTGAAGGCAGGTAGGAGAGTGCAGCGGCAACAATTTGACCACACTGGGCAGGCAGGAAGGGCAGTGGCAGCACAATAGACTATGGAGGGCAGTGGAAAGGGGGGCAGGGGCAACAAACCAACAATACAGGACTGGCAAGAGAGGCTGTGGTAATATAATAAACCATTGTGGGCAGAAGGAAGAGGCAGTGGTAGTACAACCATACATGCCAACAGACCCGTTTCAGCCAGGAAACGTCCAATGTTTTTAAGCTCAAATGCACTTTATTTGATCTGTCTCCTGTCTACAATCTCCTCTTTTACAATGTAACTCAAAGGGGAAAATCAATTCCCCAGTTTTTTTTCAAAATCTCCCTCTTACCAAGTTCAAAATGTTCGCAAGTATGGTACATTGGATTATGGTAGGCAGGAGGAATTGGGGTAGGGACATGGACTCGGATAACAGAGGACAGGAGGGACATGGGGAGGTGCACCAAACTGACCCTACAGGGCAGGCATCAGGGTCTGCAGCAGCACAATACACCACACAGGGCATGCGGGACGGGAGTGCAGCACAACAATCCACAGAAAGCAATAGGGAGGGGACAGGACCATGCACATGAACAACAGAGAACAGAGGGGAAAGAGGCAATGGTAGCCAGCTGACCATAATGGACAGACGGGAGAGAAAGCTGTAGCATAACAGACCATAAAGGGCAGGAGGAACGGATCAGGGGCATTATAATGGAACAGACAAGCCAGGAGGGAGGGAATAGTGGTCTGCACATGGAAACAGAGGGCTGGGGGCAAAGGGGCAAAGGGGCAGGGCAGGAGCAGCAAGATGACCATGGAGGTCAGGCAGGATGGGCACTAGAAACAAGACACCATGGAGAGCAACAGTGAGACTATGATGGCATACACACAAACCATGGATAGAAGGTGGGAGGGGGTCAGGGGCAGCTAGCTGACCACACAGGGAAGGTGGGAGGGGCCATGGCAACATAGAAGACCATGCATGGCAAGCGGGAGGGTTAGTGGCAGCACAATGGCTATGATGGGCAAGAAGGAGGGTGCAGAAGCATGCACAAAGGACCATGGAGGATAGAAGGGAGGGTCAGGACCTTGCCACAGACATGAGAGTTCAGGGGAAGGGGCCTCACAACAGACCGCGTGGGGCAGGCAGGAGGAGCAGTTGCAGCACAACAGACCAGGAAGGGCAGAAGGATGTGGCAGTAAAATGGACCATGGAGGACAGGAGGAAGGGAATAGGGGCATGGCATGCGAACAACTTAAAATATGAACAAGTATGCAGCATAATCTCACTTTTATTCAGGAAGAAGAGGATGTTTGTGACTGTGACTCCGGGTTCACTTGGCAGAAATACCCCCTGGCCCTCCACCCCCCATCGCAAAATGTAATGGCCGTGAAAAGGGTAGGTGGATGCAGGGTTATATAGAACATAGTCCTGAGAGCACGATTGAAAATGAAAACTAGATATAGTATATGGTATAAAATATGCACCAAAAAGTGTGATATAAGATGAACCGGGGTGTGAAATATAATATGCAATACATTGTGCGCAGTGACAGATTCATTGGAGAGCGCGAGATAGCACAGGCACTGGCGCGTGCTATGTGATATGCGCCTTGGAGTGTAATATGCACAGGGCAGTGTTGTGTAACCTAACTAGTCTCTAAAGTTGTAATATAAAATATGTGCTGGGGAGTGTAACGTTGCATATGCACTGTGACAAAGATATGGATTCCATATTGTAATATGTATGACATAGCGCTGTGCGTTATAACATAGGCATCGAGGAAGGCACGTTAGATGGGGCAATATAACCCGTGCGAAGGCAAGTGTGGCATGACATATTCACGGGGTGGTGTTACAGTGCACATGGGCTAGAGAGTGTCATAGCATACGCACTAGCTGGTGGAATGCAACACAGAGGTGTGTGGCACTCGGCGGGCTCTGGTGGGTGTAACACAGCATTGGGCTCAGCCAGGAGCACGCTGTGATTCTCAAGTGAGGTTCGTCTCCTTTCCAGAGAGTAAAATAAAAGTATTAAACATTCGGCGGTGGATGTGTGTGTTTTAGAAACTGTGAGGGGGGTTTCTTGCATAGTTTGGTCGAATTTTTGTCGAATCCCCTGAATGGCTTGGTGTGCATGTGTATTAAATGTGCCCGTCAACAGCTACCCCTGTTTGAATAAATAAACGACAAGGGTGTCTACTTGGAGAATACCACCAGCGGGGGCGCCGGGCAAAGGCACGGTAGGGCGTCAGACACGTCAAAGCTTCACTAGCGGTGTAAATACATTCCACGTGGATTCATTGTATGCATAGTCGCCTTTTAATGAATATCACGCAAATCGTCATGGTGATAGGTACATACGGTTTGTCCAGCATGTCCTAGGTGTTTCTATAAATATATACTTTTTTTAAATAATAAAAAACAAAGGCCGGTCCCGGGGGATGAGGTCCCCGGGGCCACAAGTGGCCTGAGGAGGGGGGCAACGCAGCCCCCCTCCTAAAGAATAATAAAAAAAAAAAGGCCATGACCCGGGGGTTGGGGTCCCCGGGGCCGATTAAGGCCTTGGGAGGGGGCCCCCTTCCAAATTTATTTTTTTCAACAAAAAAATTAGGGTGCAGGCCCTGGGGGATGGGGTCCCCAGGGCCAATAAATTAGAAAAAGAAGGGGGGCCACACAGCCCTCCTTCTTAAGAAAATAAAATAAATAAAAGACCGGCATCGCGCCGGAGGCCACGCCCCCTCCTTGCAGCACTCTGCAAACGCGCCCTTAGGCCAGTTTTAAGTTGGTCTAATTCCTCTTCAATACTGTGGGTCCCTGAGGGCCAACTAGCCCAACAGGTATCTCCAGTATGCACCAGGGAGCTGCGTTGCAGACAGGTGTTCTGAGGCCATGCCCCTTTTTACACCTCTATGCAACGCAGCTCTGTGGCGCTTACTGGACGCACCTAGTGGGCTATTTTGCCCCCAGGTACCCTCAGGATTCAAGGAGACTTAATCTCCCAACTTAAAACGGCCACAGGGCGTGTTTACACAGTGGGGAAGGGAGGGGAGGGGGCCTGAGGTGAAGTGTGCAAACACGCCCTATGGCGCTTTTGAAGTTGGAGAAATAATTCCCCTTCAATCCTGAGGGCCCCTGGGGGCTACCTAGCCCACCAGGTGCTTCCAATAAGCGCCACTGAGCTGCGTTGCAAAGAGGTGGTCCAGGCCGTGCCACTTTTTACACCTCTCTGCAGCGCAGCTCTGTGGCGCTTACTGGAGGTACCTAGTGGGCTAATTGGACCCTAGGGACCCTCAGGATTCAAATGAACTTAATCTCCCAACTAAAAACAGCCACAGGGTGTGTTTACACAGTGGTGAAGGGAGGGGACGGGGCCTTAGTTAACGTGTGCAAACACGCCCTGTGGCACGTTTTAAGTTGGGGAAATAATTCCCCTTCAATCCTGAGGGACCCTGGGGGCCAACTAGCCCACCAGGTGCTTCCAGTAAGCGTCACTACGCTGCGTTGCAGAGAGGTGGTCTAGGCTGTGCCCCTTTTTACATCTCTCTGCAACGCAGCTCAGTGGCGCTTACTGGAAGCACCTGGTGGGCTAGTTGGCGCCTAGGGTCCCTCAGGATTGAAGGGGAATTATTTCCCCAACTTAAAACGCACCACAGGGCTTGTTTGCACACGTTAACTCAGGCCCTGTCCCCTCCCTTCATCACTGTGTAAACACGCCCTGTGGCCGTTTTTAGTTGGGAGATTAAGTCCCCTTGAATCCTGAAGGTCCCTAGGGTCCAACTAGCCCACTAGGTACCTCCAGTAAGCGCCACAGAGCTGCGTTGCAGAGAGGTGTAAAAAGTGGCACGGTGTGGACCACCTCTCTGCAACGCAGGTCAGTGGCGCTTACTGGAAGTGCCTGGTGGGCTAGTTAGCCCCCAGGGGCCCTCAGGATTGAAAGGGAATTATTTCCCCAACATAAAACGCGCCATAGGGCGTGTTTGCACACGTCACCTCAGGCCCCGTCCCCTCCCTTCCCCACTGTGTAAACACGCCCTGTGGCCGTTTTTTAAGTTGGGAGATTAAGTCCCCTTGAATCCTGAGGATCCCTAGGGGCAAAATAGCCCACTAGGTGCGTCCAGTAAGCGCCATTGCAGAGAGGTGTAAAAAGGGGCACGGCCTGAACCACCTCTCTGCAACGCAGAGCAGTGGCGCTTACTGGAAGCACCTGCTGGGCTAGTTGGCCCCCAGGGTCCCTCAGGATTGAAAGGGAATTATTTCCCCAACTTAAAACGCGCCACAGGGTGTTTTTGCACACGTCACCTCAGGCCCCGTCCCCTCCCTTCACCACTGTGTAAACGCGCCCGGTGGCCATTCTAAGTAGAGAGATTAAGTCCCCTTGAATCCTAAGGGTCCCTAGGGTCAAACTAGCCCACTAGGTACCTCCAGTAAGTGCCACAGAGCTGCGTTGCATAGAGGTGTAAAAAGGGGCATGACCTCAGAACACCTGTCTGCAACGCAGCTCCCTGGCGCATACTGGAGATACCTGTTGGGCTAGTTGGCCCTCAGGGACCCTCAGTATTGAAGGGTAATTAATTCCCCAACTTACAACTGGCCAGGGGGCGCGTTTGCAGAGTGCTGCAAGGAGGGGGCGTGGCCTCCAGTGCGATGCCGGTCTTTTATTTATTTTATTTTTTTAAGAAGTAGGGCTGTGTGGCCCCCCTTCTTTTTCTAATTTACTGGCCCTGGGGACCCCATCCCCCAGGCACTGCACCCTAATTTTTTTTGTTGAAAAAAATTAATTTGGCCCTCCCAAGGCCTTAATCGGCCCCAGGGACCCCAACCCCCGGGTCATGGCCTTTTTTTTTTAATTCTTTAGGAGGGGGGCTGCATTGCCCCCCTCCTCAGGCCACTTATGGCCCCGGGGACCCCATTCCCCGGGGCCGGCCTTTGTTTTTTAATATTTTAAAAAAATATATATTTATAGAAACACCTAGGACATGCTGGACAAACCGTATGTACCTATCATAACTATTTGCGTGATATTCATTAAAAGGCGACTATGCATAGAATGAATCCACCTGGAATGTATTTACACCGCTAGTGAAGCTCTGACGTGTCTGACGCCCTACCGTGCCTAATCCCGGCGCCCCCGCCGGTGGGTACTCTCCAAGTAGACACCCTTGTTGTTTATTTATGCAAACAGGGGTAGCTATTGACGGGCACATTTAATATACACGCACACCAAGCCATTCAAAGGGGATTCGACAAAAATTCGACCAAACTATGCAAGAAACCCCCCTCACGGTTAATAAAACACACATCCACCGCCGGATGTGTAATACTTTTTATTTTACTCTCTGGAAAGGAGACGAACCTCACTTGAGAGTCACAGTGTGCTCCTGGCTGAGCCCAATGCTGTGTTACACCCACTAGTGCCCCCCGAGTGCCTCACACCTCTGTGTTGTATTCCACCAGCTAGTGCGTATGCTATGACACTCTCTAGCCCATGTGCACTGTAACACCACCCCATGAATATGTCATGCCACACTTGCCTTCGCACGGGTTATATTGCCCCATCTAACATGCCTTCCTCGAAGCCTAAGTCATAACGGTCAGCGCTATGCCATACATATTACAATCTGGGATCCATATCTTTGTCACAGTGCATATGCAACGTTACACTCCCCAGCACATATTTTATATTACAACTTTAGAGACTAGTTAGGTTACACAACACTGCCCTGTGCATATTACACTCCAAGGCGCATATCGCATAGCACGCGCTAGTGCCTGTGCTATCTCGCGCTCTCCAATGAATCTGTCATTGCGCACAATGTATTGCATATTATATTTCATGCCCCGGTTCATCTTATATCACACTTTTTGGTGCATAGTTTATACCATATACTATATCTAGTTTTCATTTTCAATCGTGCTCTCAGGACTATGTTCTATATAACACTGCGTCCACCTACCCATTTCACGGCCATTACATTTTGCGATGGGGTGGAGGAACAGGGGGTGTTTCTGTCACAAACGTCCTCTTCTTCCTGAATAAAAGTGAGATTATGCTGCATACTTGTTCATATTTTAAGTAGTTTGCACAGACACACATTTTAAAAACAATAAAGTTCCTAATACCCCCCTTCTCTGAACAGTTAGCTTGCTGCCCCATCCACCTCCTCCCTATCCTCTGTTGTCTGAATCCATGGACTAGCCTCCTCCCTCCTGCCATGCATGGTCTGATGTGCTGCCACTGCCCTCCATTTAGCATGAGGTACCAGTCCACTCCTCCTGCCCTCCATTGCCCAATTCTATGGCCCATCATTGACCTCCTGCTTAGCCTCTGTGCTTAGCTTGCTGCCCCTATTCTCCTTCCCCCTGCCCTCCGATGTCTTTGTGCATTCCCCTGCTCCATCCTTTTTGCCCACCATGTTCCATGGACCTGCCACTCCTATCTACTCTGAGTGTTCTGTTGAGCTGCCACTCCCCTCCCACCTGCCTAGCATTGTCAGATGACTGTAACCTGTCCCTGCCACCTCCACCCTGCCTGTCCACATGCCATGCCCCTATCCCCTTCCTCCTGTCCTCCATGGTCCAGTTTACTGCCACACCCTTCTGCCCTCCCTGGTCTGTTGTGCTGCAACTGCTCCTCCTGCCTGCCCCGCGCGATCTGTTGTGAGGCCCCTTCCCCTGAACTTTATTGTCTGTGACCAGGTCCTGACCCTCCCTTCTATCTTCCATGGTCCTTTGTGCATGCCCCTGCACCCACCTTCTTGCCCATCATAGCCATTGTGCTGCCACTAACCCTCCCGCTTGCCATGCATGGTCTTCTGTGCTGCCATGGCCCCTCCCACCTTCCCTGTGTGGTCAGCTAGCTATCCCTGACCCCCTCCCACCTTTCCTCCATGGTCTGTGTGTATGCCATCATAGTCTCATTGTTGCTCTCCATGGTGTGTCTTGGTTTTAGTGCCCATCCTGCCTGACCTCCATGGTCATCTTACTGCTCCTGCCCTGCCCCCTTGCCCCCAGCTCTCTGTTTCCATGTGCAGACCCCTATTCCCTCCCTCCTGACTTGTTTGTTCCATTGTAATGCCCCTGATCCGTCCCTCCTGCCCTTTATGGTCTGTTATGCTGCAGCTTTCTCTCCTGTCTGTCCATTATGGTCAGCTAGCTACCATTGCCTCTTTCCTCTCTGTTCTCTGTTGTCCATGTGCATGGTACTGTCCCCTCCCTATTGCTTTCTATGAATAGTTGTGCTGCACTCCCGTCCCGCATGCGCTGTGTGGTGTATTGTGCTGCTGCAAACCCTGATGCCTGCCCTGTAGGGTCAGTTTGGTGCACCTCTCCATGTCCCTCCTGTCCTCTGTTATCCGAGTCCATGTCCCTACCCCAATTCCTCCTGCCTACCATGATCCAATGTACCATATTTGCGAACATTTTGAACTTGGTAAGAGGGAGATTTTGAAAAAAACTGGGGTATTGATTTTCCCCTTTGAGTTACATTGAAAGGGAGGAGATTGTAGACAGGAGACAGATCAAATAAAGCCTATTTGAGCTTAAAAACATTGGACGTTTCCAGGCTGAAACGGGTCTGTTGGCATGTATGGTTGTACTACCACTGCCTCTTCCTTCTGCCCACAATGGTCTATTATATTGCCGCAGCCTCGCTTGCCAGTCCTGTATTGTTGGCTTGTTGCCCCTGTCCCCCTTTCCACTGCCCTCCATAGTCTGTTGTGCTGCCACTGCCCTTCCTGCCTGCCCAGTGTCGTCAAATTGTTGCCTCTGCACTCTCCTACCTGCCTTCAATTTTCAGAGTCCGTGCTCCTGGCCTCTGCCTCTCAACAGTATCCCAATGAACAACTAGATTGCTAACATTCTATATTTATTACAAAAGTGTGGAACGCCTGACGTCATCTTGATGTAATCAAAACTGTAATACCTAGAGTATTTCCGTTAGAAATTACATATATGAGAGGGTCTTATTTGCATCAAAATTATGGTTAGTGCTCTAAAAAACTAAAATGAGGACATATTTTCTGAGTTTTCAAATAGCGACAAAGAACTTTTAAATTATTTGTAATCTTTATGTTTTTTTATCCAGTTGACCACTTGATTAAATGTTGCACCAAGGGGAGAGGATGTGGTGTCTGAAACCTATATATTTATATGTATATATGTATATATTCACTTTTTTAAAAAACCTTAGAAATTCACTAAAAAAAACATAGGTTTCAGGGGCGTTATAGTTAGCTGGACATTTCCCTCGTACAAAACCCTAGAAATTCCCCCTTTATAGTTAGTTCAGCTAACTATAACTCGCGCCCCGCAATGCACTGCTGATGACGTCACATATTACATCACTCATGACATGGTCAGTGACATCACTGGATAATTGGCGGTGTGTGAGTGTCTATATAGGTGTATAAATGCATAGGATAGTCCTGTACGGAGTGACTGTAAGTATGAGTGACTGTACAGGTGAGTGAGTGGAAATGTATGTAGACCTAAGAGTCAATGAGTGGGTATGTAGTTATTGGTATTGGAGTATCTATGGTTTTCAAAATGGCCGTCTGAAATTTTGAGTCGGTGTATCAAAGGTTATATTAGGGTGTGAGAAGATGCACTAATTTATTACATGGATGACATCATCAGTGATGTCATTTGAGATGTCATCAGTGATGTCATCAGTGATGTCACTGACCATGTCATGAGTGATGTAATATGTGACGTCATCAGCAGTGCATTGCGGGGGCGTGAGTTATAGTTTGCTGAACTAACTATAACGGGGGAATTTCTCGGGTTTTGTACGAGGGAAATGTCCAGCTAACTATAACGCCCCTGAAACCTATGTTTTTTTTGTGAATTTCTTAGGTTTTTTAAATGCCAATTCCTAACTCTAACGCCCCTGAAACCTTTGGTTTTTTCAGTGAATTTCAAAGGTTTTTTAAATGCTAATTCCTATCTGTAACTTATCTCTGAAGATATCATGTTTAATGATTTTGATTGGATTTCTATATTTTTCACATTCAGTGTGTCAATTTCATGAATTATCTTTTTTTAAAAGACTTTTTTACCACCATTTTTTTTTTTTTTAAATTACCACCATTTTTTAAGCTTATTTTTTCAATTAATTCTTTTAGAAGTTAAAAAATGTTATTTGAACTTAATGGGTTTTACAAACATATTTTTTTATATTTTTCAAAATATTTTTTTAACTATATGTTCAAAACTGTATTTCATATATTTTTTTCAATGTTTTTGGATCCGCGCACCCTATGCGCACCGTTCTCGATCCCTACGCAATAGCATCCGCGCATGGTACGAGTTGGGTACGTGTTTAGTGCGCGATCGTAATGCGACAGGTACAAGACTCCCAGCCTATACGCGACACGTTCGATGTACGCAACGCGACGTTTACGCGCTTCCGTGGTGCGTCATCTGCGTCTATGACGCGGTAGGTGCGCGGATCCCGCGAAGTATTTAACATTTAAAAAAACATATGTATGTATTTCATGTGAATATTAAATGAAGACAAACTCTAAACTAGTCTTAAAACTAATATATTTTTACATCTAATCCTATCATTTTTTTTTATTCAATTTTGCGGATGCGTGCTGGGTGCGTGCTGCGTAAGAGCAGGGTGCGCGGATCCCATGTGACCTGCAAAAAAAGAGATTTGATCGGTTCATTACACTTCCTCTTCTAACTATTGAAAGACCCCACCCATTTCAATCATTCTTCTTTGACCTTCTTTAGAGCACCATCTCTTTGGAGAGAAGAAGATTTTTTAGACTAAGTTTACACTTAGCTCTAACTTTTTTCAACCAAAAATGGCTTAAGGGCAGCAGGCATCACCTGCATCACCTCATACTTCTGAGGATGAATTTTTGCCGGAGGCACCACCCAAAAAATGTTTTTCTTCAGTGGTGTGGAAATTTTTTACTTTTCCAGAGGGCCAGAATATGACCAATGCCACCTTGGTCACGTGCAAGATTTGCAAAAGAGTCCTATCGAGAGGGGATCCTAACAAGAAATACTCTTGCGGCACGGCAAGTATGATGAAGCACATGAGGACCCTTCATCCAAACAATCTTGCACGAGAAGAGTGCCGACGGATGAGAAACACTCCTGCTCCTGCGCCATCCACCTCAACGCAGCCGAGCACATCAAGAGTGCATCCATCAGCCCAAACCTTGGACATCCGTCCTCAATTTCAATTTTTAAAAGTGCTCTGCACTAAGTGCAATAAGACTTTGTGCTATGGTGAGCAGTCGATCGATCTGATCTGCCGCCGGCAAGAAAGTCACATTTGCTAGGTTTTTTTTTTTTATTGTTCCCTGAAGTTCATTGTTTGGTTTCTCCTGTTTTTTTTTTTTTTTTGCAGAAAAACCAAAAAAAAATTAAAAATTGTTCAGAAAACCCCAAAAAATTATAAAAGAAGAAAGAAGAAAAAAAAAGTTCTTGTAAACTAACTTTCCTGGTTTAAAAAAAGAGCTAAATTTCTTTGTTAGTGTTAGTTTAGATGAATGTATGTGTAGTATGTAATTGACTGAATGAATGCATTAGTAGCATATGGTGAATGTATAAGTGCAGAACTATGAGGAAGTGCTGCAGCATCACACAGTAACCTTTTTAACTGCAGTGTGCTGTAGTACTTCCGAAGCACAGGGATGCAACATATGTACATAAATATGTTGCAAATTTATGCTTCTCTCTGCACGGCTGCTGAAACTGCAGCCATGTGGTGACACAGGCACCCTTGCACCATAGTGCAAGGATATCTGTGTCATGTGCTGTTTGTTTTTTTGCAGGAAGACACACCTTCCTGCACAAAAACAATGAGAAAATGCATTTTTCTTCTTCAATGTATGCTGAACATTTCAGCATGCATTGAAGATATAAAAATGTGGAGAAATTAAAACAATTCTCCTTTTTGTGCTTTCCTACACCAAATTTAAAATGGTGCAGCATTCACACACATATCGAGATTTATGATTTCTGATAAATCTAGACATGTGTCTTGTTCTATGAGTATTAAGTGCAATCATGCACAACAACACTTATAGAACACCCTTTCAACAAAAAGTGGTGTGCATGATGAGGTTATATTTACATGGAGTATAAAAAGTGCACAGAGTGCCTTTTCCTCTCTTTGTAAATATAAAAGAGTATCTTGCACTATAACTATGTTACAAAAAGTGACATATTTCCGTTTTTAAATTTCCTTGCGAATGATAGAAGGTAAGCACAGAGTTTTGTCTGCAAAGATGTTCAAAGAAGAATGATTGAAATGATTGCGGTCCTTCAACAGCTAAAAAGGTGAAATATTATGAACCCCTCAAATCTCTTTTTTTGCAGGTCACATGATATCTGATTATGGTCAGATTTCAAAACTACATAAACAGTGTTTTTAGAAACGTGTTTCAACTTTGTAGCTTCTTGCAGGCCTCTTCATTCTGCATATTGAGACTTAGTTAAACTTACCTTCACAGTAATAGGAATAAAAAATGGTATACATTTTCTTTCAAATATAAATTCATACAAATTGCTTATTTGAAAATTTGGATCTGTGAAAGAAAAGGAAAAATAAATTATAACATGTAATAATACATTTTTTACAACACAGCATAATTTCCACAAAGTAATTTTTTTGCCTTTTTTGCTGTTCTCAGAATATATTAAATTTCACTAAAAATAGTGATTTCAATCGTACTCATCACTTAACAGCGGGCAAAAAAAACACAATCTAAAAGATTGTTAAAAAAAACACTACATGCCATTCTCAAAATACAAATCACAGAAATATAAAATGCACCCAGCTAACAACATTTTTTAACTTTAACTTACAAAAACTGTAAATGATGTCGCTATAAAATATTCACCAAATCTAAAGTTGAATTTTTGGAGGATGCACCACGCCCACAACATTTTCCTTCAGTGATGTGGAAATTTTCTACTTTTCTCGAGGGGCAAACAAAGACCAATACCATCTTTCTCATGCACAAGATTTTCAAAAGAGTTCTGTTACGAGGGGATCCTAACAAAAAATACTCATGCGGCACAGCAAGTATGATGAAACACCTAAGGTCCCTTCATCCAAACAATCTTGCACGAGAAGAGTGCAAACAGATGAGAAACACTCCTGTTCTGTATCTGTAAAAAAGAATCACAAATAAATGTATATTAATAACTTTAAAAATTATACTATTCCATCACTGTACAAACACATTTTATATAAATACTGACTAAGAAACTATGTCCCTGAACCACAAGTGTGACAATGGTTAAAACACTACATGCATAGTGAATACTACTTTGAAGCAGTTCATGCCCTAAAGCCTACCTCACTAAAACTCTACATGCTAACTGAATAAATGATTACAGTACTATGAGGAGACACACTGGGTGAGTGACAGGGTGTTTGCTAGAAGAGTATGAATACTAACTAGGGAATTGAAGGTGTGAAACACAACTGTGTAGGTGATTAGAGGACTGCATCCATACTGCATAGGCATTTGAAGCAGTCCATGTGCTAAGGCCTGGCTCACTGCATGACTACTTGGGTACTGACTGAATGATTAGAGTACAGCAAGGAGAGTGCCTAGGTGAATTTATAAGTGCTAGGCTTTTCGAACAGGGAATGAATTAGTACTTGATACTGAAAGGGTCACTAGAGGAGTGCAAAGGTAGTGACAAGATGTTTGCTGGACTGTATGGATACTGACTAGGAAATTGAAAGTGTGAAAGACAAGTGTCTAGGTGGTTAGAAGACTGCATGCATAGTGCATAGGGGTTTGAAGCAGTCCATGTGCTAAGGCCTGGCTCAGTGCATGAATACTTAGGCACTGACTGAATGATTAGAGGACTGCAAAGATAGTGTCTTGGTGAATTTATAAGTTTTTGAGTTTTCGCACAGTGAATGGATTAGTACATGATGCTGAATGGGTCACTAGAAGACTGCAAAGGGAGTGACAAGGTGTTTCCTGGAAGTGTATGGATACTGACTAGGGAATTGAAGGTGTGAAAGACAATTGTGTAGGTGGTTAGAGGACTGCATTCATAGTGGATAGGGGTTTGAAGCAGTCCATATACTAAGGCCTGGGTCACTGGATGAGTACTTGGGTACTGACTGAATGATTTGAGTACTACAAGGGGAGTGCCTGGGTGAATTTATTAGGGTTTGGCGCAGTGAATGAATTAGTACATGATGCTTAATAAGGTCACTAGAGGAGTGCAAGGGGAGTGACAGGGTGTTTGCTGGAAGTGTATGGATACTGACTGGGGCATTGAAGGTGTGAAAGCCAAGTGTGTAGGTGGTTAAAGGACTGCATGCATAGTGGATAGGGGTTTGAAGAAGTCCATGTGCTAAGGCCTGACTCAGTGCATGAATACTTAGGCAGTGACTGAATCATTAGAGTACTGGAAAGAGAGTGTCTTGGTGAATTTATAAGTGTTTGGGTTTTGGCACAGTGAATGGATTAGTACATGGTGTTGAATGGGTCACTAGAGGACTGCAAAGGGAGTGATAGGGTGTTTCCTGGAAGTGTATGGATACTGACTAGGGAATTGAAGGTGTAAAAGACAAGTGTATAGTATGTTAGAACACTACATGCATACTGCATAGGCATTTGAAGCAATCTATTTGGTACTTAGAAACTGACTAAATAATCAGACTACTTCTAGGTCAGTGCTTAGGTAAAACCTTTAAATTTTCAGTCCTGCCACAGTGAAGAGAATAGTACATGGTACTGCACCTTAGTGTCAAACCCTGACTCATTTTATCAATGCATAAGCAAAGACTAGCTTCTAATGCTACTAAAACTTGACCACATGACAGGTTTTAAAAGAGTTATCTGCTAAAAAATACACAATGTTACCAAATGCTTCTCTCACAGCGGTTCTCAAATGCACACAGACTCACAGTGTGATTCTAGACAACAACCACTATACCTAGGAGTTTACCAAAAATCATTCACTACTGTGGAAGTGGTAAGGGAACTGCACACAATCTTCATATTTCAGGACTGCACTTTTGTGTCAAAGCCTGACTCATTTAATCAAAGCATAAGCAAAGACTGGCTTCTAATGCTACTAAAACTTGACAACATGACCGGTTTTAAAACAGTTATCTGTCAGCAAATACACGATGTTACCAAATGCTTCTCTCACAATCCTTACCCAAATGCACACAGACTCACAGTGTGATTTTAGACAATCAACACTATCCTAGGAGTTTACCAAAACTCATTCCCTAGTCTAGAAGAGTTAATGGTACTGTACACAATCTACATACTTAAGTACAGCACATCAGTGTCAAAGCATGACTCATTTAATCAACGCATAAGCAAAGACTGGATTCTAATGCTACTAAAACTTCACAACATGACAGGTTTAAAAAAAGTTATCTGTCAGCAAATACATGATGTCACCAAATGCTTCTCTCACAGTGATCCCAAATACACACTAACTCACACTGTGATTCTAGACAATCACCACTATCCCTAGGAGTTTACCAAAACTCATTCACTACAGTGCAAGTGTTAAGGGAACTGCACACAATCTACATATTTCATGACTGCACTTTTCTGTCAAAGCCTGACTCATTTAATCAAATCATAAGCCATAACTGTCTTCTAATACTACTACAACTTTACAACATGATAGGTTAAAACAGTTATCTGTCAGCAAATACACAATGTTACCAAATACTTCTCTCAGAGTGGTTCCCAAATGCACACAGACTCACTGTGTGATTCTAGACAAACAACACTATCCCTTGCACTATACCAAAACACATTTCTTCATCTAGAAGTAGTACTACATTTTAGTATAGAAACATAACATAACTCATTTCACAAATTCATAAACAATGACTGGTTTCTAATTCTACCAAAATATAAAAACAGCACAGATATCTGTCTGCAAACACATGAAAAACACAAATGCTTATCACAGAATGGTTTCTACATGCACACACACTGTCAATAAGATTGTAGATAAAAAAAGTACTCACTACACTTTAGCAGGAGAAATACATTAGTCTGATTAAAATCAAAATAGTCTACATACATCCCCTCACAATTAAATAACTCATCTTTCAAGTTCTTTTGTAGATTAAGAAGTATATCAGTCACTCACCATATTTTCTTTTACAGAATCTCTGCACTGTGCACCTCTCAGCAAAAACAAAGAATGGAAAAGTTTCCCTTTCATTTTCCACACATATACATGTAAACATCAAATCACAATCCTTCACACATAAACTCAAAAGCAAACACACATTTCTATTGGTTAAACATTTCAACCCTTTCCAACTGAAATACATTTCAACCCTTCCCCAATCTGCCTTCTGCCTGTTACCATAGAAACAGGTCATGGAACACTGCACTAAGCACACAGGTCAGAAGTTCAGCACACAATGTTCCTACACAAGAGAGGAAGTGTGCTTCACTTTTCAACATATCAGCTAAACATATATAATGTTCCTTACAATCTGTTTTTGTTAACCAATAAGAATCATACCTTTAAAAAACAGAAATAGACACCCTACCTTTCAGTGTACAAAGTAGTCATACAACCAAAGATTTCTTGACTTTTTTAAAAAAAAATCAGTGGATCCGCGCACCCAACGCGATAGGATGTGCGCACCGTGCACGCTTTTCGCCGTTTTTTTTTTTAAAAGGGGGGCCCCAGGGGGTCCTTCTGAGACCCCCTAAGCACCTCTAGAGGGTCAGAGCATTTCCACTCTGCCCCCTTTATATGTTTTACACACTTATTCCCCTTGGTTCTTCAGCCTCGCTTCTACCGAGGCAGAAAATGGCCACCAACAGTTCCTGGTTTCGAATGTAGAGAGACACTCGACAGCCAAGTCAATTAGTCAATTAATCTTTATTCGGATATAAAGATACCCACAAAAGAACATGACACATACAAAATAAGACATTTCATAATTAAAACACGTTATACATGGTTAAAAAACATTTAAAATACTTCACATCAACGGGAGTTGGCCAGAGCAACAGCGCTAAAATAACAGGAACATGGGGATTGTAGGGCCACTAGGTAAAAAAGACCCCGAACATAGCAGCATGATATATTGTGATAAAGTACAAGAGTTTGGCAAATTTAAAACGGGATACCATAACGTGGGCCAGGCCTCTGTAAACAACATAATACACCCTTATAACAGTAAGCCAGCCCATACATATTAGTAAATGGGTCCTTGGCTGGTACAATGTTAAGAAAAATGCAAAAGAACTGCATAAAAACAACTACCAAAAAACAAGGAACCATGGCTACGTTTATGCGTCCCACCCATCCCTAACCTCTGAAACCAAGGTAGCTACACCTCATTTCTAGTCTTCCTAAGTTTTACAGCTAATCTTAAAAAGTTCACAGTGCAGAACAACGTAAGGGGGTCAGAGGAAAGTTTCAAAAACAAGAGTGCCACCATAACCTGGGTAAATTTATTATTTCTTAAAATGGATTTTAAAAATAAAATCCTCGGGTACTCATATAAAGAACAAAAAAAGACAAAATGAAGAGTATCCTGCGGAGATCTCAGATCGCAGCCGCAAGGACCCTTTATGTCAACGTCTGTTGTGTACCCTGCAGGAACAGATAAAATATGATGCAAAAGATTCAATCTGAATCTAGCCATTAAAAATCTATCATTTTTGTTATATATATATATATACGCCAGGTAGGGTTCCAGACCCGGTAATGATTTTGTTAACAGGTGGCCTCTCACTGAGACTTTCAGAAGTTCGCTATCCTCCCTTTCACAGGCTAAACGCCGAAGAAATTCAGATTTTATAACACCCTTAACTCGAGGCGTGAGTGTCGCAGGTTCATCAAAATAGTTGGCAAATCCCAGCCATTTCAGGGTGTCCTTTACATATTTGATCCAGGGTATCCGGAGGCCTTTATCTCGATTAATACAATCCTCAAGTATTTGTCTGCTTAGGCTAGCCTCGGGATTGGTCCAAATTTTTATCCAACAAGTGATGGGTTTAAGGCTTAACCTATCACTAATATAGGTGAGGCCTAGCTCCTCATGGACAATATAGGCAGGCGTACTTTGGGGCACTTGCAAGACCCTCCTGAGGAACTTATTTTCCTCAGATTGTATCAAAGACGTATTTCTAAAGCCCCATACCTCGCTCCCATACAGGGTTTTGGCACAGCATATTGAACTGTACAAGTGCAAAATTTCATTTGGTGACCAACAACCTAATCTTTTGGCACGGTTCATGATTGAACCCATCGCACTAATTAATTGACTACTCGACAGCCAATTAGCATTCAGCGTGCGATCTGGAGGGTGCGCGCTCGGTTCGGGAGGGTGCGCGTACGGTGCGTGTACGGTCCGCAGATCCTCTGCGGCCATAGATACTTATGTACTTTTAACTCTAATTTTCTCAGGAACTACTGGACGGATTCACACCATTTATGCAAAAAGCACGAGTGTGAACTGAGGACTACCTCTTTGCCAAATTTGGTGTCATTCCGTTCAGCGGTTCGGGCTGTAGCTGCAACAACAGATCCTATGGGAAATTGCATCGGGAAAACGCGTTTTGGGACCCCTCTTTTTTCTTGGCCCAGGGTCGGAGCAGAGCTGGCCAAAAGTTTGGAAAATTTTGCGAGGATTCGTCAACCGGCGCCAGACTTATTGGGAATAGAATGTTGCGGATTTCCTATGGAAAATAGATCCTAACTATAACTACCTACTGGTGACCGCCAGTAGGTGATATGTATGTATACATATATATATTCACTTAAAAAACCATAGGTTTCACACATGTTATAGTTAGGTGGATATTTCACTCGTAAAAAAACAATGAAATTCCCCCGTGATAGTTAGTTCAGATAACTATAACTCGCGCGCCCGCAATCCACTGCACATGACATCACATATTACATCACTCATGACATGGTCAGTGGCATCACTCATGACATCACTGATGTAAATGTAAATGTTGTAGACTTGTAAAGCGCACAGCTGCCCCAGCAACGGGGCGTCTCGGCGCTGTAGACCGCTGGGGAACCCGTCCTGGCTATCCCTGTGAGATGGTCCCTTTCTGGGTATCTCCAAGGTGAAACCAGGCATCCCCGGCATCTGTGGGGGGCCGTTGTAGAGATGAGGCAAGCTTAATGCCCAGAGTTGCTGAGTGTGTTCCTGGTTAGAGTAGGTACCGAGGCGAGAATTATCGAGTCCGTTTTGACCCTGGTCCACGACCCTGCCGCGTCGGGAATTGAACCCTGGTCCCTGGCCGATTCTCTGCTTACGGGTCTGCCGCCTCTAACTAGTGAGCCACACCTCTCTATGACATCATCCTTGTGATAGAGTGGCGGTCGCGCAAGTTATAGTTATCTGAACTAACTATAACGGGGGAATTTCATTGGTTTTTTACGAGTGAAATATCCACCTAACTATAACATGTGTGAAACCTATGGTTTTTTAAGTGAATTTGCAAGGTTTTTTAAATGCTAATTCCTAACTATAACGTGTGTGAAACCTATGGATTTTTCAGTGAATTTGTACGGTTTTTTAAATGCTAATTTATTTATGTATTATTATTTTTTTTATATATTTATTTTACAATAAACTACGTATTAAAAATTATTTTTTTTGGTTTTCACCCCCGCGATTTAAAAACAAAAAAAACAAACATTTTTTTTGCCTTCGGGGTCCTTCAGGGACCCCCTGACAAAGGCTAGGGGGTCAGGAACTCTCTACCCTGCCCCCTTTTCACGTTCGCCACCTTCCTTTTTCACTCTCGCACTGAAAACAAACAAAATGGCGGCCGACACTTCCTGATTTCGACCAATTCGAACGTTGACTAACATGTAACCACCAATCAGAATTACGCTCGCGCACGTTAGGGTGCTCGCACGGTGCTCGCACCCTACGCGCGTATAGATATATATATGCTTTTAAATGCTATTTTCTCCGGAAATACTGAACAGATTTACACCAGACCTGCAAAAGGCACTTCCTTGACCTTATGGCTACCTCTCTGCCAAATTTCAAGTAATTCTGTTCAGCCGTTCGGGCTGTAGCTGCGACTAAAGGTCCTATGGAAAAATGCATGGGGAAAACGCGTTTTGGGACCCCCCTTTTTTCTCGGCCCCCGCTTGACGAATCACCCCGAGACTTTCAGGGTAGGAGCTGAACGGAGCACCCCATTAGTTTTGAAAATTTCGCGAGGATTCGTCAACCGGCGCCACAGTTATTCAAAATAAAATTTTTAGATTTCCTATGGAAACACGGTCCTAACTATAACTATCTACTGGCGACCGCCAGTAGATAATATATACATATATATATTCACTGAAAAAACCATAGGTTTCAAACATGTTATAGTTAGCTTGACATTTCACTCATAAAAAACCATTGAAATTCCACCGTTATAGTTAGTTCAGGTAACTATAACTCGCGCGACTGCAATCCACTGCTGATGACGTCACATATTACATCACTGTATTCACTAAGATACTGTTAATGAGTCAGTTATACAATTAATTTTACAAAAAAAATCATCCATTTAGACACTTATTTACCCGTTTATTCTTCCATTAACCTTTAGATATACATATATAAAAAATATTTATTTTACAGAAAGACACATATTCACTGGATGATGTCATCAGTGATGTAATATGTGACGTCATCAGCAGTGGATTGCGGTCGCGCGAGTTATAGTTACCTGAACTAACTATAACGGGGGAATTTCAATGTTTTTTTACGAGTGAAATGTCCAGCTAACTATAACATGTGTGAAACCTATTGTTTTTTCAGTGAATTTGCAAGGTTTTTTAAATGCTAATTCCTAACTATAACGTGTGTGAAACCTATGGTTTTTTAAGTGAATTTGCAAGGTTTTTTAAATGCTAATTTCTAACTATAACGTGTGTGAAACCTATGTTTTTTTAGTGAATTTGTAAGGTTTTTTAAATGCTAATTTATCTATGTATTATTATATTTTTTATATATTTATTTTACAATAAACTACCTATGTATATAGTTATAGATTGACTGTATCCTGTAATATGGAATGGCTCAGCTTTTTTTTTTTGAATTTTGATAAAGTTGAACAGCATAGTTAATATCTTCTATAAACTTATAAACAGTTTAAAATGTTTTTTTTTTTTATGGGTTTTTCACCGTGCGAGCACCCCGCGATTTTTTGAAAAAAAATAAAATGTTTTTTTCACCCTTCGGGGTCCTTCAGGGACCCCCTGACAAAGGCTAGGGGGTCAGGAACTCTCTACCCTGCCCCCTTTTCACGTTCGCCACCTTCCTTTTTCACTCTCGCACTGAAAACAAACAAAATGGCGGCCGACACTTCCTGATTTCGACCAATTCGAACGTTGACTAACATGTAACCACCAATCAGAATTACGCTCGCGCACGTTAGGGTGCTCGCACGGTGCTCGCACGGTGCGCGCACCCTACGCGCGTATGGATATATATATGCTTTTAAATGCTATTTTCTCCGGAAATACTGAACAGATTTACACCAGACCTGCAAAAGGCACTTCCTTGACCTTATGGCTACCTCTCTGCCAAATTTCAAGTAATTCTGTTCAGCCGTTCGGGCTGTAGCTGCGACTAAAGGTCCTATGGAAAAATGCATGGGGAAAACGCGTTTTGGGACCCCCCTTTTTTCTCGGCCCCCGCTTGACGAATCACCCCGAGACTTTCAGGGTAGGAGCTGAACGGAGCACCCCATTAGTTTTGAAAATTTCGCGAGGATTCGTCAACCGGCGCCACAGTTATTCAAAATAAAATTTTGAGATTTCCTATGGAAACACGGTCCTAACTATAACTATCTACTGGCGACCGCCAGTAGATAATATATACATATATATATTCACTGAAAAAACCATAGGTTTCAAACATGTTATAGTTAGCTTGACATTTCACTCATAAAAAACCATTGAAATTCCACCGTTATAGTTAGTTCAGGTAACTATAACTCGCGCGACCGCAATCCACTGCTGATGACGTCACATATTACATCACTGTATTCACTAAGATACTGTTAATGAGTCAGTTATACAATTAATTTTACAAAAAAAATCATCCATTTAGACACTTATTTACCCGTTTATTCTTCCATTAACCTTTAGATATACATATATAAAAAATATTTATTTTACAGAAAGACACATATTCACTGGATGATGTCATCAGTGATGTAATATGTGACGTCATCAGCAGTGGATTGCGGTCGCGCGAGTTATAGTTACCTGAACTAACTATAACGGGGGAATTTCAATGTTTTTTTACGAGTGAAATGTCCAGCTAACTATAACATGTGTGAAACCTATTGTTTTTTCAGTGAATTTGCAAGGTTTTTTAAATGCTAATTCCTAACTATAACGTGTGTGAAACCTATGGTTTTTTAAGTGAATTTGCAAGGTTTTTTAAATGCTAATTTCTAACTATAACGTGTGTGAAACCTATGTTTTTTTAGTGAATTTGTAAGGTTTTTTAAATGCTAATTTATCTATGTATTATTATATTTTTTATATATTTATTTTACAATAAACTACCTATGTATATAGTTATAGATTGACTGTATCCTGTAATATGGAATGGCTCAGCTTTTTTTTTTTTGAATTTTGATAAAGTTGAACAGCATAGTTAATATCTTCTATAAACTTATAAACAGTTTAAAATGTTTTTTTTTTTTATGGGTTTTTCACCGTGCGAGCACCCCGCGATTTTTTGAAAAAAAATAAAATGTTTTTTTCACCCTTCGGGGTCCTTCAGGGACCCCCTGACAAAGGCTAGGGGGTCAGGAACTCTCTACCCTGCCTCCTTTTCACGTTCGCCACCTTCCTTTTTCACTCTCGCACTGAAAACAAACAAAATGGCGGCCGACACTTCCTGATTTCGACCAATTCGAACGTTGACTAACATGTAACCACCAATCAGAATTACGCTCACGCACGTTATCGTGCTCGCACGGTGCTCGCACGGTGCGCGCACCCTACGCGCGTATGGATATATATATGCTTTTAAATGCTATTTTCTCCGGAAATACTGAACAGATTTACACCAGACCTGCAAAAGGCACTTCCTTGACCTTATGGCTACCTCTCTGCCAAATTTCAAGTAATTCTGTTCAGCCGTTCGGGCTGTAGCTGCGACTAAAGGTCCTATGGAAAAATGCATGGGGAAAACGCGTTTTGGGACCCCCCTTTTTTCTCGGCCCCCGCTTGACGAATCACCCCGAGACTTTCAGGGTAGGAGCTGAACGGAGCACCCCATTAGTTTTGAAAATTTCGCGAGGATTCGTCAACCGGCGCCACAGTTATTCAAAATAAAATTTTGAGATTTCCTATGGAAACACGGTCCTAACTATAACTATCTACTGGCGACCGCCAGTAGATAATATATACATATATATATTCACTGAAAAAACCATAGGTTTCAAACATGTTATAGTTAGCTTGACATTTCACTCATAAAAAACCATTGAAATTCCACCGTTATAGTTAGTTCAGGTAACTATAACTCGCGCGACCGCAATCCACTGCTGATGACGTCACATATTACATCACTGTATTCACTAAGATACTGTTAATAAGTCAGTTATACAATTAATTTTACAAAAAAAATCATCCATTTAGACACTTATTTACCCGTTTATTCTTCCATTAACCTTTAGATATACATATATAAAAAATATTTATTTTACAGAAAGACACATATTCACTGGATGATGTCATCAGTGATGTAATATGTGACGTCATCAGCAGTGGATTGCGGTCGCGCGAGTTATAGTTACCTGAACTAACTATAACGGGGGAATTTCAATGTTTTTTTACGAGTGAAATGTCCAGCTAACTATAACATGTGTGAAACCTATGGTTTTTTCAGTGAATTTGCAAGGTTTTTTAAATGCTAATTCCTAACTATAACGTGTGTGAAACCTATGGTTTTTTAAGTGAATTTGCAAGGTTTTTTAAATGCTAATTTCTAACTATAACGTGTGTGAAACCTATATTTTTTTAGTGAATTTGTAAGGTTTTTTAAATGCTAATTTATCTATGTATTATTATATTTTTTATATATTTATTTTACAATAAACTACCTATGTATATAGTTATAGATTGACTGTATCCTGTAATATGGAATGGCTCAGCTTTTTTTTTTTGAATTTTGATAAAGTTGAACAGCATAGTTAATATCTTCTATAAACTTATAAACAGTTTAAAATGTTTTTTTTTTATGGGTTTTTCACCGTGCGAGCACCCCGCGATTTTTTGAAAAAAAATAAAATGTTTTTTTCACCCTTCGGGGTCCTTCAGGGACCCCCTGACAAAGGCTAGGGGGTCAGGAACTCTCTACCCTGCCCCCTTTTCACGTTCGCCACCTTCCTTTTTCACTCTCGCACTGAAAACAAACAAAATGGCGGCCGACACTTCCTGATTTCGACCAATTCGAACGTTGACTAACATGTAGCCACCAATCAGAATTACGCTCGCGCACGTTAGGGTGCTCGCACGGTGCTCGCACGGTGCGCGCACCCTACGCGCGTATGGATATATATATGCTTTTAAATGCTATTTTCTCCGGAAATACTGAACAGATTTACACCAGACCTGCAAAAGGCACTTCCTTGACCTTATGGCTACCTCTCTGCCAAATTTCAAGTAATTCTGTTCAGCCGTTCGGGCTGTAGCTGCGACTAAAGGTCCTATGGAAAAATGCATGGGGAAAACGCGTTTTGGGACCCCCCTTTTTTCTCGGCCCCCGCTTGACGAATCACCCCGAGACTTTCAGGGTAGGAGCTGAACGGAGCACCCCATTAGTTTTGAAAATTTCACGAGGATTCGTCAACCGGCGCCACAGTTATTCAAAATAAAATTTTGAGATTTCCTATGGAAACACGGTCCTAACTATAACTATCTACTGGCGACCGCCAGTAGATAATATATACATATATATATTCACTGAAAAAACCATAGGTTTCAAACATGTTATAGTTAGCTTGACATTTCACTCATAAAAAACCATTGAAATTCCACCGTTATAGTTAGTTCAGGTAACTATAACTCGCGCGACCGCAATCCACTGCTGATGACGTCACATATTACATCACTATATTCACTAAGATACTGTTAATAAGTCAGTTATACAATTAATTTTACAAAAAAAATCATCCATTTAGACACTTATTTACCCGTTTATTCTTCCATTAACCTTTAGATATACATATATAAAAAATATTTATTTTACAGAAAGACACATATTCACTGGATGATGTCATCAGTGATGTAATATGTGACGTCATCAGCAGTGGATTGCGGTCGCGCGAGTTATAGTTACCTGAACTAACTATAACGGGGGAATTTCAATGTTTTTTTACGAGTGAAATGTCCAGCTAACTATAACATGTGTGAAACCTATGGTTTTTTCAGTGAATTTGCAAGGTTTTTTAAATGCTAATTCCTAACTATAACGTGTGTGAAACCTATGGTTTTTTAAGTGAATTTGCAAGGTTTTTTAAATGCTAATTTCTAACTATAACGTGTGTGAAACCTATGTTTTTTTAGTGAATTTGTAAGGTTTTTTAAATGCTAATTTATCTATGTATTATTATATTTTTTATATATTCATTTTACAATATACTACCTATGTATATAGTTATAGATTGACTGTATCCTGTAATATGGAATGGCTCAGCTTTTTTTTTTTGAATTTTGATAAAGTTGAACAGCATAGTTAATATCTTCTATAAACTTATAAACAGTTTATAATGTTTTTTTTTTTATGGGTTTTTCAACGTGCGAGCACCCCGCGATTTTTTGAAAAAAAATAAAATGTTTTTTTCACCCTTCGGGGTCCTTCAGGGACCCCCTTGACAAAGGCCAGGGGGTCAGGAACTCTCTACCCTGCCCCCTTTTCACGTTCTCCACCTTTCTTTTTCACTGCCACACACAAAATGGCATCTGACACTTCCTGATTTCGACCGATTCGAATGTTGACTGACATCTAACCACCAATCAGAATTACACTCGCGCACGGCACGGTGCGCGCACGGTGCGCGCATATAGATATTTTTGTACTTTTAACTGCAATTTTCTTAGGAACTGCTGAACAGATTGACACCACATATGCAAAAGGCACATGCCTGACCTGAGGACTACCTCTTTGCCAAATTTCAAGTAATTCTGTTCAGCCGTTCGGGCTGTACCTTCGACTAAAGGTCCTATGGGAAAATGCATGGGGAAAACGTGTTTTGGGACCCCCCTTTTTCTCAGCCCCCGCTTGACGAATCACCCCCAGACTTTCAGGGTAGGAGCTGAGCGGAGCGCCCATTAGTTTTGACAATTTTGCGAGGATTCGTCAACCGGCGCCAAAGTTATTCAAAATAGAATTTTCAGATTTCCTATGGGAACTCGGTCCTAACTATAACTATCTACTGGCGACCGCCAGTAGATAATAAATTCACTCATAAAAACGTAGGTTTTAGGGAAAGTTATAGTTAGTTGGACATTTCACTCGTACAAAACCATAGAAATTCCCCCGTTATAGTTAGTTCAGCTAACTATAACTCGCGCCCCTGCAATGCACTGCTGATGATGTCACATATTACATCACTCATGACATGGTCAGTAACATCACTGATGACATCTCAAATGACATTGCTGATGACATCACTGATGACATCATCCAGTGACTGTGTGTTTCTGTAAAGTTTAAATATGTTTAATATATATAGGGAAAGGCGTATTGAAGAATGAGTGGGTGTATAAGTGTCTGAATGGATGATTTAGTAGGTGCGTGACTGACTATAAGTGAGTGATTCAACTTATCTTACTGAATGCATGGGTTAGTGAGTAAACTGTGTGAATGTCTGTATCCGTCTGTCTGTTGGCATGTAAGCGGCTTCATGGGTTTGCGAATAGCTACATGAGTGTCTATATGGGTTATTGATTGGTTGTCTGAGTATCTGTATGTGTGCCTGAGTGTTTGTGTGGGTGGGGTGTGTGTGACTCTACATAGATGTGTGAGTGGGTGAGTCACTGGGTGCATGGTTTCAAGAGTGCATCCGTGATGGACTGTATGGGTGGGTGAGTGTGTGTATGGGTGTGTTAGTGAGTGAATGTATATCTCAGTTTAATATGTGGGAGTACATACATATGTGAAAGGCAGTATATATGTGTGTTGGAGTATATAAATGGCTATAACTGAGTGACTGTATAGATGAGTCTGTGCTTGTATCAGTGATTGTATAAGAGCGTAAGTATGTGCTAGTATTTTTATGAGTAAGTGAGCTGGTGTGTGTATAACTGTATAGGAGATTAAATTGCAGTGTGATTCATTATTTGCATGACTGACTAGGTGTGTGAGTACCTCTATGGATGAGTGGCGGTGTGTTAGTTTCTATATAGGTGTATGAGTGCATATGATAGTCCTGTACTGAGTGACCATAAGTATGAGTGACTGTTCGGGTGAGTGAGTGGATGCGTGTGTAAACCTAAGAATCAGTGAGTGGGTATGTAGTTATTGGTGTTGGAGTGTCTATGGTTTTGAGAATGGCAGTCTGTAATTTAGAGTAGGTGTATCAAAGGTTATATTAGGGTGTGAGAAGATGCATCAATTTATCACATGGATGATGTCATCAGTGATGTCATTTGAGATGTCATCAGTAATGTCATCAGTGATGTCACTGACCATGCCATGAGTGACGTCATCAGCAGTGCATTGCGGGGGCGCGAGTTATGCTTAGCTGATCTAACTATAGTGGGGGAATTTCTATGGTTTTGTACGAGTGAAATGTCCAACTAACTATAACTTTCCCGAAAACCCATGGTTTTTTCAGTGATTTTCTAAGGTTTTTTAAATGCTAATTTCTAACTATAACGTGCCTGAAACCTATGTTTTTTTTCAGTGAATTTCAAAGGTTTTTTAAATGCTAGTTTCTAACTATGCCTACAGAGGTAGGACATGTGAAGAAAGAAGAAAAAGCGAACAGAAAGAGACAAAACAAAAGCAGAAAGCAGCAACAGAAGTCCTCAAAGATGAAGAAAAGTACAGGAAGAAGCAAAGCATGTGCAGAAAGAACCAACAGAGGAGCAGAAGCAGGTCTTGTTACAAAATCATCCTGTGGCCAAAACTTTTTCAGACGGGTACTGATGTTAACTGACTTTAACTAACCAGGCCTAGAACCAGTGGTATGCTGAAAGACACTTAAAATACAGTGAAAACACCTACATACACTAGAGAACACTATGCGTTGGGGTAGCCCTTTGATTAGCATGACCTCCTCTGTAAGCCCCTAGTACATAATAGGGCAGGGGGATTAAAACTACCTCTTAAAACGTGCCACGGGGTGCGTTTGCACACTGGTGAAGGGAGGGGGGAGCCTGAGGTGACATGTGTGCAAACACGCCCTGTGGGCATTTTAAGTTGGGGGATAAAGTCCCCTTGAATCCTTGTTTCTACCCTGCCCCCTTTTTGTGTTTGGCACATTTGTTTTTCGCTGTTCTTGTGCCTCGGTACGCGCACGGTGAAAAAACTTTAAATAAATAAATAAATACATAAATTAGCATTTAAAAAAACGTACAAATTCACTGAAAAAAACATAGGTTTCACACACGTTATAGTTAGGAATTAGCATTTAAAAAACCTTGCAAATTCACTTAAAAAACCATAGGTTTCACACATGTTATAGTTAGCTGGGCATTTCACTCGTGAAAAACCATTGAAATTTCCACGTTATAGTTAGTGCAGGCAACTATAACTCACGCGACCGCAATCCTCTGTTGATGCTAATACTGTATTTAGACACTTATTTACCCAATTCTTCTTCCATTAATTTTTAGCGATACATATATTACAAATATTTTTTTTTCAGAAAAACACATATGTCATCAGTGATGTAATATCTGACGTCATCAGCAAAGGATTGCGGTCGCGTGAGTTATAGTTGCCTGCACTAACTATAACGTGGAAATTTCAATGGTTTTTCACGAGTGAAATGCTCAGCTAACTATAACATGTGTGAAACCTATGGTTTTTTAAGTGAATATATATACATATATATATGTATGTATCAATATGTATATATGTATATACATGTGTGTGTATATATGTGTATGGATGTGTGTGTATATATGTATATATATGTGTGTATATGTGATGTCATGAGTGATGTCACTGACCATGTCATGAGTGATGTAATATGTGACGTCATCAGCAGTGCATTGCGGGCACGCGAGTTGTAGTTAGCTAAACAGGGGAATTTCTGTGGTTTTGTATGAGTCAAATGTGCAACTAACTATAACGCCCCTGAAACCTATGGTTTTTCTCAGTGAATTTCCAAGGTTTTTTAAATGCTAATTTCTAACTATAACATGCCTGAAACCGAGTTTATTCAGTGAATATATATATATTTATTATGCTATGTATACATGTGAAAATGTCTCGGTCCGCCTGTTTGCCTCGGTTGTACACAAAAAATGGTTGGAACTGACATCAACACGCCGACGCGGTCCTCTTATAGCTCCGATGACGTCATATGGTGTTGCGAGTGGAGCCGTGCTATTATGACAACCTCGTCGATGTGGGAGAGCTAGGAAAGAATTTCTGTGGCATGCTGGTGCAGGGGATATTCACCTAAGTGTTCAGGCTAGTCCTTTGGGAGCAACTGTTTATGTTGCCACTCCAGAAACCGAAACCAGTGATCCGAGGGCAGAGGCCCTGCAAATGGCACACCAGGTGGGGTGCCCAGTCGTGTGCCCCGGGTGGGACAGCGAAGTGACAAGCACCACAACCCACAAAAAAGGTAACAAGGGCACTGAATAACACAGGATCTTCTCTTTGTATCTGGCAGGAACAACAAAGTTAAAATGCCCTAGTACCAAAATGTAGAATTAGTGCTACAACGGTCTTCAAGAGGACCTGCGATGCCGCTTTTGCCTCCCGTACCCTGGAGGCGGCACATGGGTCACTCGGTACGGTCATACTGCGGTGGGAGGCACACACGTTGACCTCTCATGGCACTGCTCCACACTTCAAGGAGGACGCTTTCCATTAGCTATGTTTTCTGATGATGTGTCACGCCGGCCCCGTCCAACAACAGAACTCCTTTAGATCCAAACAGACTCTTCCACTTTCTCACCGGATGTGAAACCAGGCCATGCGTACACTTTCACAATACAACAGCTGGGAATGCACTTTTTGGTAAAAAAACACATTCCTTCCTCCTAATTAAACAAATAAACGTCTCACTGAAGAACAGGAGCCAGCTTTGATTGGTAAACAGCTGTTACAACGACTTTTTTACTTTGCGGTGTTTCGGTTGTGTAGGGGGTCGTGCTGGGGTAGTGTTTTAGGGTTTAGGGTAGTGCAGTGGTGTTTGGGTAGTGTAGGGGGTCATGCTGGGGTAGTGTTTTAGGGTTTAGGGTAGTGCAGTAGTGTAGGGGGTCGTGCTGGGGGTAGTGTTTTAGGATTTAGTGTAGTGCAGTGATGTATGGGTAGTGTAGGGGTCGTGCTGGGGTAGTGTTTTAGGGTTTAGGGTAGTGCAGTGGTGTTTGAGTAGTGTAGGGGTCATGCTGGTGGTAGTGTTTTAGGGTTTAGGGTAGTGCAGTGTAGTGTAGGGGGTCGTGCTGGGGGTAGTGTTTTATGGTTTAGGTTAGTGCAGTGGTGTTTGGGTAGGGCAGGGGGTCATGCTGGGGGTAGATTTAGGGTTTAGGGTAGTGCAGTGGTGTTTGGGTAGTGTAGGGAGTCATGCTGGGGGTAGTGTTTTAGGGTTTAGGGCAGTGCAGTGGTGTTTGGGTAGTGTAGGGGGTTGTGCTGGGGGTAGTGTTTTAGGGTTTGTGGTAGTGCAGTGGAGTTTGGGTAGTGCAGGGGGTAGTGCTGGGGTAGTGTTTTAGGGTTTAGGGTAGTGCAGTGGTGTTTGTGTAGTGTAGGGGGTAGTGCCGGGAGTAGTGTTTTAGGGTTTAGGGTAGTGCAGTGGTCTTTGTGTAGTGTAGGGGGTAGTGTTTTAGGGTTTAGGGTAGTGCAGTGGTGTTTGTGTACTGTAGGGGGTCGTGCTGGGTTCTAGTGTTTTAGGGTTTAGGGTTGTGCAGTGGTGTTTGCATAGTGAAGGGGGTCATGCTGGGGTAGTGTTTTAGGGTTTAAGGTAGTGCAGTTGTGTTTAGGTACTGCAGGGGGACGTGCTGGGGGTAGTGTTTTAGGGTTTAGGGTAGTGCAGTGGTGTTTGTATGGTGTAGGGGGTCATGCTGGGGGTAGATTTAGTGTTTAGGGTAGTGCAGTGGTGTTTGTGTAGTGTAGGGGGTCATGCTGGGGTAGTGTTATAGGGTTTAAGGCAGTGCAGTGCTGTTTGTGTAGTCAAGGGGGATGTGCTGGGTGTAGTGTTTTAGGGTTTATGGTAGTGCAGTGGTGTTTGGGTAGTGAAGGGGGTCATGCTGGGGTAGCGTTTTAGGGTTTAGGGTAGTGCAGTTGTGTTTAGGTAGTGCAGGGGGGCGTGCTGGGGGTAGTGTTTTAGGGTTTAGGGTAGTGCAGTGGTGTTTGTATAGTGTATGGGGTCATGCTGGGGGTAGATTTAGTGTTTAGGGTAGTGCAGTGGTGTTTGTGTAGTGTAGGGGGTCATGCTGGGGTAGTGTTATAGGGTTTAAGGCAGTGCAGTGGTGTTTGTGTAGTGAAGGGGGTCCTGCTGGGGGTAGTGTTTTAGGGTTTATGGTAGTGCAGTGGTGTTTGGGTAGTGAAGGGGGTCATGCTGGGGTAGTGTTGTAGGGTTTAGGGTAGTGCAGTTGTGTTTAGGTAGTGCAGGGGGACGTGCTGGGGGTAGTGTTTTAGGGTTTAGGGTAGTGCAGTGGTGTTTGTATAGTGTAGGGTGTCATGCTGGGGGTAGATGTAGTGTTTAGGGTAGTGCAGTGGTGTTTGTGTAGTATAGGGGGTCATGCTGGGGGTAGTGTTTTAGGGTTTAAGGCAGTGCAGTGGTGTTTGTGTAGTGAAGGAGGTCATGCTGGGGTAGTGTTTTAGGGTTTAAGGCAGTGCAGTGGTGTTTGTGTAGTGAAGGGGGTTGTGCTGGGGTAGATTTAGTGTTTAGGGTAGTGCAGTGGTGTTTGGGTAGTGTAGGGAGTCGTGCTGGGGGTAGTGTTTTAGGGTTTAGGGTAGTGCAGTGGTGTTTGGGCAGTGTATGGGGTTGTGCTGGGGGTAGTGTTTTAGGGTTTATAGTAGTGCAGTGGTGTTTGGGTAGTGCAGGGGGTAGTGCTGGGGTAGTGTTTTTAAGGTTTAGGGTAGTGCAGTGGTGTTTGTGTAGTGTAGGGGGTAGTGCTGGGAGTTGTGTTTTTGGGTTTAGGGTAGTGCAGAGGTCTTGTGTAGTGTAGGGGGTAGTTTTTTAGGGATTAGGGTAGTGCAGTGGTGTTTGTATAGTGTAGGGGTCATGCTGGGGGTAGATTTAGTGTTTAGGGTAGTGCAGTGGTGTTTGTGTACTTTAGGGTGTCGTGCTGGGTTCTAGTGTTTTAGGGTTTAGGGTCGTGCAGTGGTGTTTGGGTGGTGAAGGGGTCATGCTGGGGCTAGTGTTTTAGGGTTTAGGGCAGTGCAGTTGTGTTTAGGTAGTGAAGGGGGCCGTGCTGGGGGTAGTGTTTTAGGGTTTATGGTAGTGCAGTGGTGTTTGGGTAGTGCAGGGGTAGTGCTGGGGTAGTGTTTTAGGGTTTAGGGTAGTGCAGTGGTGTTTGTGTAATGTAGGTGGTAGTGCTGGGAGTAGTGTTTTAGGGTTTACGGCAGTGCAGTGGTGTTTGTGTAGTGTTGGGGATAGTGTTTTAGGGTTCAGGGTAGTGCAGTGGTGTTTGTGTACTTTAGGGTGTCGTGCTGGGTTCTAGTGTTTTAGGGTTTAGGGTCGTGCAGTGGTGTTTGTGTAGTGAAGGGGTCATGCTGGGGCTAGTGTTTTAGGGTTTAGGGTAGTGCAGTTGTGTTTAGGTAGTGAAGGGGGCCGTGCTGGGGGTAGATTTAGTGTTTAGGGTAGTGCAGTGGTGTTTGTGTAGGGTAGAGGGTCATGCTGGGGTAGTGTTTTAGGGTTTAAGGCAGTGCAGTGGTGTTTGTGTAGTGAAGGGGGTTGTGCTAGGGGTAGTGTTTTAGGGTTTAGGGTAGTGCAGTGGTGTTTGTGTAGTGTAGGGGGTTGTGCTGGGGTAGATTTCGTGTTTAGGGTAGTGCAGTGGTGTTTGGGTAGTGTAGGGAGTCGTGCTGGGGGTAGTGTTTTAGGGGTTAGGGTAGTGCAGTAGTGTTTGTGTAGTGTAGGGGGTTGTGCTGGGGGTAGTGTTTTAGGGTTTATGGTAGTGCAGTGGTGTTTGGGTAGTGCAGGGGGTAGTGCTGGGTTAGTGTTTTAAGGTTTAGGGTAGTGCAGTGGTGGTTGTGTAGTATAGGGGGTAGTGCTGGGAGTAGTGTTTTAGGGTTTAGGGTAGTGCAGTGGTCTTTGTGTAGTGTAGGGGGTAGTTTTTTAGGGATTAGGGTAGTACAGTGGTGTTTGTGTACTGTTGGGGGTCGTGCTGGGTTCTAGTGTTTTAGGGTCGTGCAGTGGTGCTTGGGTTGTGAAGGGGTAGTGCAGTTGTGTTTAGGTAGTGGAGGGGGTCCTGCTGGAGGTAGTGTTTTAGAGTTTGGGGTAGTGCAGTAGTGTTTGTATAATGCTGGGGGTATATTTAGTGTTTAGGGTAGTGCAGTGGTGTTTGTGTAGTGTAGGGGGTCATTCTGGGGTAGTGTTTTAGGGTGAAAGGCAGTGCATTGGTGGTTGTATAGTGAAGGGGGTAGTGCTGTGGGTAGTGTTATAGGGTTTAGGGTAGTGCAGTGGTGTTTGTGTAGTGTAGGGGGTTGTGCTGGGGGTAGATTTAGGGTTTAGGGTAGTGCAGTGGTGTTTGGGTAGTATAGGGAGTCATGCTGGTGGTAGTGTTTTAGGGTTTAGGGTAGTGCAGTTATGTTTGGGTAGTGTAGGGTGTCATGTTGGGGGTTGTGTTTTAGGGTTTAGGGTAGTGCAGTGGTGTTTGGGTAGAGGAGGGGGTAGTGTTTTAGGGTTTAGGGTAGTGCACCCAACCAGCCACAATATCCGTGGACAAAGGGGATCCTGATTCTTTTGAACGCTCCGCCAATTGAATAATTTGGGTCAAGAGCCCTACCACGTCCAAGACCTATCAATTACTTTCTTGGGATTCCTCATATACTTGGAGAAAAAGGTACATAGTTTCTCATCAATTTCAGGCGTGTGTCCCACCTTCCCCTTCAGTGAGGGCCTGTGGCATTCTCCCCTCATCCTATTCCTGACCTCCCTTTCAAGGCGTTGATGGATTTTCCCCACCACATACTCTGCCACTTTGTTGTCAGGGGTCCACTCCGCCGACATAGGATGATAAATTTGGGTAGGCTTGAACATGTCCGAGTGGACCCCGTCCACAACCCGGGACTGAGAGGAGTGGGACTCTGGATGCCAGCGATGCCCCGAGTCCTTATCCTCATCAGAGGAGAAATCGTCCTCCGATACACCCTCTACCTCTAAGGGAAATCCGCCATCGGTGTGTACAATAGCGGTGACAGCGTCACAATTTTCTCCGGACTTCTCCTCCTCCCGGCAGGGTGCATGTTTTACCATTCGCGCATTCTTGAGGAAGGTCTCCGTAAATTTATCAAATCCTTCCAAGTGCCCAGCGTTATGCTTAACGGCCCTTTTATTCCCCATCTGGGAGCTACTGGGACTCGCCACCACCAGATCTGGGCCACTGAACACCCCAGGGAGGCTTTTCGCCAGCTTATCAACCTGATCCATAAGAGGAGCCCGCGCCCTAGAAATAGCCAGAGAGAGGGCTTGGTCCACTGCTGGAGGGGCGCCATTCCTCCTCCACTTCCTGGTAGGATGAGTAAAAATGGTCTTCTGGAGAAGACATGATAGCAGAGGGTGTGAGCACAGAACAAATGCCCTTAAAATCCTTAAGGCAGCCCCTTCGCCGGTGCTCCAACAGCTGGGCTTTCCCCAAAGCTGTTATAAGAATAGACTGAGGCGCAATACCAATTACCACCACTAACGTGGCCGTGTGGGGAAATCACAGTGTAGCGGTGTCAAAATTAGGCGAGGGTTGGTCAGGAATCAAGCGGACACTGAAGGAGTGACCAGATTCCCAAACGCGCGTAAAGACCAGCGGGAGAGCTCGACGGAGCTAACTCGCTCGGACCAGATGCGCCTGACAGGATCTCACCGCGCGCAGAGCGCACAGGGGGAGAAACTGCGAAGGGGAGAACGCTCTTGGGCAAGAGCCTGCTGCGCAGGGTATATGAAACAATACCAAGGCAATAATGCTAATAGCCTGCACAAGAAACCGCTATACAAACAGCAACAACGTCAGATTAAGCCAAGAATGTAAGGAATGCACTTAACTGACAAGCAGTGAAGAAAGAGGAAGCGGAAGGGACGTCACGATATTATATACGATGGACTGTGATATGATTGAACTATAGTTGCCTTAGAGACTACTCTCCTAATGGTTCATGGGTTGTGTAGTCTTTTGTTTAATGATTGTTGTGTTACGTTTTCTTTGAACTGCTATGCAAATAAAGTGAGGAAAAATATGCATAATCCTCGCCTCCGTCCTGCCATAGAATTCATTAATCTTTATTTCGATCTGATTTAGAAACATAGATCATAAAAGTGTACATAAAAACAGTAAATCCTCTTTCCTAATACAATACAGTGTGAATTAATTAAAACCAGTAGGTAAAAACGGGTGTTACAATGCCCGGTTCTGAGCAACTTCAGGTTAACAGAATCGTAGAGTTCAATGTTTTGCAAGATCAATCTCATGTACTTCGTGCAAAATACGCAATAT
Organism: Triturus cristatus; assembly: GCF_964204655.1. Taxonomy (NCBI): domain Eukaryota; kingdom Metazoa; phylum Chordata; class Amphibia; order Caudata; family Salamandridae; genus Triturus; species Triturus cristatus. The sequence continues at coordinate 402,248,791 of NC_140583.1, read as the reverse complement.
GGGGTCCAAGTAAGATGTAACGCTGCAATACCTGACCAGTCTGCACTATATAAAACTGCAGAAAAACTAAAAATAAAAAGTGTTTTGCACACTGCTGTCATTGGGCTATATGTGGGCTACATCTGGGTGATATTTGTGCTACATTTGGGCTCTTTTTTTCTGGTGGCCATCTTGGGAGACTTATTTGTTATCAAGTTTCTTAATTTCCTCATTTACTGCAGTCTCCTCAGTAGGAAATGCTGTCAGTTTTTTATTTTGATTCCATCACGAAGGCATTCAGATGTGTAACATATTTGGCATCAATACAGAATGCAGGGAGTTAACTGAAAGTCTACTGCTGGTATTGAAAGTGATTGTTTCGGTCTGCATGTCAGAAGTTTCTAATGAAATAGAAGAGGATTTGAGATCTCACTTAAAACATGTCCTAAATTTTCTTTCTGCAGCACTAACCATAATTTCAATGACAAAATGAACCCCCTCATTTTGTTCTTTTTTAAATTAAATGTTTTAAGCGTTACCAGTTTATTCCAATCAAGATGGCTTCAGGTGTGCCATACTTTTGTCATAAGTAAGGCTGTTAGCGCTCTAGTTGTTCTTTAGAACACTCTTCGAAGCTGCAGTAGAACACAAAGGGATCAACTGATAGTCTCTGCCCTTATTGGATGTACATGATTTACTGAGAATGACTTAATTCTCACATGACTGAGAAAGATAATGTGAATTTACAGAAAATATGCTCTCATTTTAGCTTCAGTTTTCTCTCAAACATGATTCATGATATCCCAGCAGAAGGTTTTTCACAGGGTAAAATCACTTTAGAACACTTTAGAACACACCACAATTCCTGAAATTAGTATGGTACCATCAACTAATGAATTCTAATGTAACTAAAGTCTGTTATCACCCTTTATAGTTCTCCTTTTGGTAACCCTCAAAATCTTCGATTCACTACAATGCATTTCAAGGGGGTACTATCATGTATATTGGTCCCAAGATGGCTGCCAGCAATTTCAGGATGAAGTGCTGACAGCCAATCAGATCTCACGACGAGATGTGTCGTTAGGCTCCGCCCAGATATTGAAGCTTTTTCTTTTTCTAATTTCTCATGAACTACTGAACGGATTTACACCATTTAGGAACTTTCTGAACCAAGGGCTACCTTTTCGACAAATTTGGTGTAATTCCGTTCAGCAGTTCGGGCTGTAGCCTTGTCTAAAGTTTCCTAAGGGAATTAATATGGAGAAAAAATGTTTTGTGACCCCCCTTTTTCTCAGCCCCCGCTTGCCGAATCACCCCGAAACTTTTAAGATAGGAGCTGACTGGAGCGCCCCAAGAGTTTTGAAAATTTCGCAAAGATTTGTCAACCGACGCCAAAGTTATTGGAAAAAGAATGTTACGATTTTCCTATGGATAATAGGCCCTAACTATAACTACCTACTGGCGACCGCCAGTAGGTAATATGTATGTATATATGTATATATATGTAGGTATATATGTATATATATGTATATATATGTATGTATATACCCACACAAAACCTCCAGCAAGCAGAAGGAAGAGGCCACACGGGGAATCCAGGAAAAGATCTTTAATTGGGATGCAGTTCTGGCATAATGCATTTTGATGTAGTGTCTTCCTTAGATGCCACTGCTACACTGAATCAACCTCTCTCCACCACTTTTGAATGATACTGCAGTCCTCCCTTGATTGGAGAGACACACCTCCCCTGCCATGTGATCGCTCACCTGATGTAGTTCGGTAAGTCATACAACTCCCAGAATGCATCATCTCTTGGCGGGTGATGCATGGGGAAACTTGATGATGAAGAATCCATGTGGCTTCGGTGTACTGCAGAGCAGGGCATGCTGTATTCAGTGTAAATTTAGTCCTCAGACCTCCCTGGGTCCCCGCATACGTTCCAACCCCCAAGCACAGGTCCACCGGGTCGTGAGCTGATTTAATAAATTAGTACTCCTCGTGAAGTTATGAGCTGCCAGCTGGCAGCGTCCCTTGCTTGACCATTGATTTTACCTCCCCTGATAAGCCCCTCGGCTGCGGTGTGCCACAAGGCTCCTCCTTAAGCCCTACCCTATTTAATATATACATGAGCCCCCTAGCTGGGATCATCCGCCCTTTTGGAATAAAAATCATTACTTACGCCGACAACACTCAACTAGTGATGGCTCTCAATCAATCTTCCACCCCACGCAACAGCCTGAGGGACTGCCTCGAGGAGGTGACCAAATGGATGACCTCATCATGCCTCAAACTCAACGGGGACAAAACCGAGTTGATGCTCTTAGGCGACCTCTCTTGGCCCTGCCCCCATCCCTAAGGATACAATAAAGAGCCTGGGCATCTGGCTGGACAAGTCCCTCAATTTTAACCACCAAGCAGCTAAACTGTCAGCCACTTGCTTTGGCCTACTCAGGCTCCTGCGGAAGATTTTTCCCTTATTGCCGCCCCAAGCACGACAGATTATGGTTCAGGGTCTCATTCTGTCTCGGCTAGATTTTGGGAACGCTCTCTATATAGGGGCCCCTCAAATCACCCTGCGCAAGCTTCAGATCCTACAAAACTGTGCCGCCCGAACTTTGGTTCTAATACCCCGTAGACTCTCTGCCAAACCCAGCCTAAGGAACCTCCACTGGCTCCCGGTCAAGGAAAGGATCGAATTTAAGGCCCTATGCATCGCTCATCGAGCCTTCTGGAAAACCAGGGCTGTCATCAACTACCCACTGATCACCCCCTACAATCCCACCAGGCAGCTTAGATCAGCCTCCTCCTTCCTTGCTACCGTACCCAGGATTAAGAGGACCAAGTGTGGAGGCCAGTCCTTCTCTTATAACGTGGCCATACTATAGAACTCCCTTCGCTCTGAGCCCAACCTTCTGCAGTTCTGTAAGCAACTAAAACCCCTGCTTTTCAATAGATCTGAATAAACCCCTAACTCCACTACCTATATGCTTCGTCCGTAGCGCTAGGACGCGTCAGGGTAGCTATCGCGCTCAATACAAAAAAAAAACATATTAAAAAAAACATACTCGGGTGGTGGGCTGGAGCAATCCAATACCTCGGGCGACGAACAACTGCTTGTGCAGACACTAGTAATGCCTCCAGCCGACTTGATAGAACGGGGCCCCTTAACGCATTTCTGGCTGACGCAATAATATCCACACAAAACCTCCAGCGAGCAGAAGGAAGAGGCCACACAGGGAATCCAGGAAAAGATCTTTAATTGGGATGCAGTTCTGGCATAATGCATTTCGACGTAGTGTCTTCCTCAGATGTCACTGCTACACTGAATCTACCTCTCGCCACCACTTTTGAATGATACTGCAGTCCTCCCTTGATTGGAGAGACACACCTCCCCTGCCATGTGATCGCTCACCTGATGTAGTTCGGTAAGTCCTGCAACTCCCAGAATGCATCATCTCTGGGCGGGTGATGCATGGGGAAACTTGATGATGAAGAATCCATGTGGCTTCGGTGTACTGCAGAGCAGGGCGTGCTGTATTCAGTGTAAATTTAGTCCTCAGACCTCCCTGGGTCCCTGCATACGTTCCAACCCCCCAGGCACAAGTCCACCAGGTTGTGAGCTGATTTAATAAATTAGTACTCCTCGTGAAATCACGAGCTGCCAGCTGGCAGCGTCCCTTGCTTGACCCATACTCGGGAGGTGGGCTGGAGCAATCCCATACCTTGGGCGACGAACAACTGCTTGCGCAGACATCAGTAATGCCTCCAGCCAACTTGATAGAACGGGGCCCCTTAACGCGTCCCTGGCTGACGCGATAATATCCACACGAAACCTCCAGCAAGCAGAAGGAAGAGGCCACACGGGGAATCCAGGAAAAGATCTTTAATTGGGATGCAGTTCTGGCATAATGCATTTCGATGTAGTGTCTTCCTCAGATGCCACTGCTACACTGAATCCACCTCTCGCCACCACTTTTGAATGATACTGCAGTCCTCCGTTGATTGGAGAGAAACACCTACCCTGCCATGTGATCGCTCATCTGATGTAGTTCGGTAAGTTCTACAACTCCCAGAATGCATCATCTCTGGGCGGGTGATGCATGGGGAAACTTGATGATGAAGAATCCATGTGGCTTTGGTGTACTGCAGAGCAGGGCGCGCTGTATTCAGTGTAAATTTAGTCCTCAGACCTCCCTGGGATCCCGCATACGTTCCAACCCCCCAGGCACAAGTCTACAGGGTCGTGAGCTGATTTAATAAATTAGTACTCCTCGTGAAGTCACGAGCTGCCAGCTGGCAGCGTCCCTTGCTTGACCCATACTCGGGAGGTGGGCTGGAGCAATCCATTTCCTTGGGCAACAAACAACTGCTTGCGCAGACACCAGTAATGCCTCCAGCCAACTTGATAGAACGGGGCCCCTTAACGCGTCTCTGGCTGATGCGATAATATCCACACTAAACCTGCAGCAAGCAGAAGGAAGAGGTCACACGGGGAGGCCATGAAAATATCTTTAATTGGGATGCAGTTCTGGCATAATGCATTTCGATGTAGTGTCTTCCTCAGCTGCCACTGCTACACTGAATCCACCTCTCGCCACCACTTTTGAATGATACTGCAGTCCTCCCTTGATTGGAGAGACACACCTCCCCTGCCATGTGATCGCTCATCTGATGTAGTTCGGTAAGTCCTACAACTCCCAGAATGCATCCTCTCTGGGCGGGTGATGCATGGGGAAACTTGATGATGAAGAATCCATGTGGCTTCGGTGTACTGCAGAACAGGCCGCGCTGTATTCACTGTAAATTTAGTCCTCAGACCTCCCTTGGTCCCCGCATATGTTCCAACCCCCCAGGCACAAGTCCACCGGGTCGTGAGCTGATTTAATAAATTATTACTCCTCGTGAAGTCACGAGCTGCCAGCTGGCAGCGTCCCTTGCTTGACCCATACTCGGAAGGTGGGCTGGAGCAATCCAATACCTAGGGTGACGAACAACTGCTTGCACAGACACCTGTCTATATATGTATGTATATATATGCATATGTATGTATATATATATTCACTGAAAATACCATAGGTTTGAGAGACATTTTAGTTAGAAATTAGCATTTAAAAAACCTTATTAATTCACAGAAAAAACCATAGGTTTCAGGGGTGTTATAGTTAGCTGGCCATCCCATTCGTACAAAACCATAGAAATTCCTCCGTTATAGTTCGTTCTGCTAACTATAACTCGCACGCCTGCAATGCACTGCTGATGATGTCACATATGCATCATTCATGACATGGTCAGTGACATCACTGATGACATCACTGATGACATCTCAAATGACATCACTGATGACATCATCCAGTGAATGTGGTTTAGTTTGAAATTTAAATATGTATTATATATACCAATCTATATTGAAGATTGAGTGGATACATAACTGTCTGGATGGAGGATTTAGTAGCTGTCTGACTGTCTGTTTAAGTGAGTAATTAAAAGTGTCTCACTTAATACATGGATTAGTAACTAAACTATGTGAATATGTGCAGCACTGTCTCTGTTGTTGTATAACATGCTGCATCAGTGGGTCACTAACTCCATGAGAGTGTATATTAGTTATTGATTAGTTGGGTGAGTATTTGTATGGGACACTGAGTTTGTGTGTGGTTGAATGGGGTGTGTGTAACTCTATGCATAGATGTGTGAATGGTTGATTGACTAGGTGTATAGGTTTAAGAGTGCACGTGGAAACAGTTGTTTGGGTGACTGAGTGTATTTATTTGTGTGTTGGTGAGCGAATATATGTTTTAGTTGTACATCTTCAACAAAGTAAAACAATAAAAGGCATTGTATGTGAGAGTTGGTGTATATAAATAAGTATGTATAAGAGTCAGTGATTGTGAGAGTAACTATATGAATGAGTGTATAATTGTAATGGTGATTTTTTAACATATTAATTATGATTTACTATGTGTTTGAATAAATGAGGTGTTGTTGGATAATTGTGTAAGTGAGTAAATGTAAGTGTGATGAATTTTTTTCATGAGTGAGTAGGATGACTGCTTAACCGACTAAGATGACTGCTGATGTGTCAATGTCTATATATGTGTATAAGTGCATTTGATAGTGTTCTATTAATTAGTGACTGCATGTATAAATGATTCTGTTGTTGAATGGGTAGTTGTGTGTGTAGACTTAGGAATCAGTGAGTGGGTATGTAGTTACTGGTATTGGTGTGTCAATGGTTTCAAATATGGTACTCTGTATTTTACCGTGAGTGATGAAAGGTTATACTAGTGTATGATGAGGTATATCAGATTGTCACGTGGATGATGTCATCAGTGATATCATTTGAGATGTCATCAGTGATGTCATCAGTGATGTCACTGACCATGTCATGAGTGATGCGATATGTGACATCATCAGCAATGTATTGCGGGTGCGTGAGTTATAGTTAGCAGAACTAAGTATAACGGAGGAATTTCTATGGTTTTGTACGAGTGAAATGGCCAGCTAACTATAACACCCCTGAAACCTATGTTTTTTTCTGTGAATTTCTAAGGTTTTTTTTAATGCTAATTTCTAAATATAACGTCTCTGAAACCTATGGTTTTTTCAGTGAATTTCAAAGCTTTTTTAAATGCTAATTTCTAACTATAACGTCTCTGAAACCTATGTTTTTTTTCAGTGAGTTTCAAAGGTTTTTTAAATGCTAACTTTTAAGTGTGATAGTTATACCAATTTTTTTGGACTGATTTTCTAAGGGTTTTTTAACTGTTTATTTATAAATATTTTATTCATTAAATAACATTATATATTTTTCAGAAAATTCCACACAAAATATGTAAAACAAAATTCAAACTGAAACATTGATTAATTTTCTTGTTTTCATTTTTTATTTTAATATATTTATATTATTTTCTTTAAAACATTTTTTTTTCCAATTTTCTTTTTGGAGTCGCGCACTCAAAGCATATACATCATGGTGGGTGCGCGCATTCTAGCCGCCATTTTAGAAAAGTCATGATGGATCCGCGTACGGTGTGCGACTGCTGTGTGTTTTTCAGATGCATCATATACATTTAATATTACGTGATGTGCGCGATTGGTATGCGACCAATCCATAACTCCTGCTCCCGCGAATTTGCCACACATGCGCATTATGGTACGAGATGCTTGCGCGGTTGCGGGTCCCGCGTGACCTCATATACATGCTAGGGCGCGCTGGGTGCGCCACTCCCGCCAAAAAAATTCTGTTCCAAAATGATATGTATGTGTCATTAATATACATAGTAGGGCAAGAGATTATCTAAGGTATTCATAAAAATAATATATTTGTACTTATAATAAACTTATATTATTTTTAAATACATTTTCGCGAAGTCGGGTGCGTGCATCGTGAGTGCAGAGAACCAGGTCAGCAGAGCTGCTGTAGAGCCAGATAAACCAGGTCAGCAGAGCTGTTGTAGAGCCTGAGAACCAGGTCAGCAGAGCTGCTCTAGAGCTTAAGAAGCAGGTCAGCAGATCTGCTCTAGAACCAGAGACCCAGGTCAGCAAAGCTGCTCAAGAGGCCGAGAACCAGGTCAGCAGAGCTGCTGTAGAGCCACAGAAACCAGGTCAGCAGAGCTGCTTTAGAGGGAGAGAACCAGGTCGGCAGAGCTGCTCTAGAGCCAGAGAACCAGGTCAGCAGAACTGCTTTAGAGCCATAGAACCAGGTCAGCAGAGCTGCTTTTGCAGAGCTGCTCTAGAGGCAGAGAACCAGGTCAGCAGAGCTGCTTAGGATGGAGAGAACCAGGTCAGCAGAGCTGCTTTAGAGCCAGCGAAACCAGGTCAGCAGAGCTGCTCTAGAGCCAGAGAACCAGGTCAGCAGAGCTGCTTTAGAGCCATAGAACCAGGCCAGCAGAGCTGCTCTAGAGGCAGAGAACCACTTCAGCAGAGCTGATTTAGAGGGAGAGAACCAGGTCAGCAGAGCTTCTTTAGAGCCAGAGAACCAGGTCAGCAGAGATGCTTTAGATCCAGAGAACCAGGTCAGCAGAGCTGTTCTACAGCCTAAGAACGGGGTCAGCAGAGCTGCCTTAGAGCAAGAGAACCAGGTCAGCAGAGCTGCTGTAGAGCCAGAGAAACCAGGTCAGCAGAGCTGCTTTAGAGCGAGAGAACCAGGTCAGCAGAGCTGATTTAGAGGGAGAGAACCAGGTCAGCAGAGCTGCTTTAGAGCCAGAGAACCAGGTCAGCAGAGATGCTTTAGATCCAGAGAACCAGGTCAGCAGAGCTGTTCTACAGCCTAAGAACCGGGTCAGCAGAGCTGCCTTAGAGCCAGAGAACCAGGTCAGCAGAGCTGCTGTAGAGCCAGAGAAACCAGGTGAGCAGAGCTGCTTTAGAGCGAGAGAACCAGGTCAGCAGAGCTGCTTTAGAGGGAGAGAACCAAGTCAGCAGAGCTGCTTTAAAGCCAAGGGACCAGGTCAGCAGACCTGCTCTAGACCCAGAGAACCAGGTCAGCAGAACTGCTTTAGAGCCATAGAACTGGGTCAGCAGAGCTGCTTTAGAGCCAGAGAACCAGGCCGGCAGAGCTGCTCTAAAGCCTAAGAACTAGGTCAGCAGAGCCGCTCTAGAGCCAGAGAACCAGGTCAGCAGAGCTGCTGTAGAGCCAGAGAAACCGGGGCAGCAGAGCTGCTTCAGAGGGAGAAAACCAGGCCAGCAGAGCTGCTTTAGAGCCAGAGAACCAGGTCAGTAGAGCTGCTCTAGAGCCAGAGAACCAAGTCAGCAGAGCTGCTTTAGAGCCAGAGAACCAGGTCAGCAGAGCTGCTCTAGAGCCTAAGAACCAGGTCAGCAGAGCTGCTCTAGAGCCAGAGAACCAGGTCAGCAGAGCTGTTGTAGAGCCAGAGAAACCAAGTCAGTAGAGCTGCTTTAGAGGGAGAGAATCAGGTAAGCAGAGCTGCTCTAGAGGGAGAGAACCAGGTCAGCAGGGCTGCTCTAGAGCCAGAGAACCATGTCAGCTGAACTGCTTTAGAGCCATAGAACCGGGTAAGCAGAGCTGCTTTAGAGCCATAGAACCGGGTTAGCAGAGCTGCTTTAGAGCCAGAGAACCAGGTCAGCAGAACTGCTTTAGAGCCATAGAACCAGGTCAGCAGAGCTGTTGTAGAGCCAGAGAACCAGTTCAGCAGAGCTGCTCTAGAGCCAGAGAACCAGGTCAGCAGAGCTGGTTTAGAGTCATAGAACCAGGCCAGCAGAACTGCTTTAGAGCCAGAGAACCAGTTCAGCAGAGCTGCTTTAGAGCCCGAGAACCAGGTCAGCAGAGATGCTCTAGAGCCAGAGAACCAGTCAGCAGAGCTGCTTTACAGCCATAGAACCAGGTTAGCAGAGCTGCTTTAGAGCCAGAGAACCAGGTCAGCAGAGATGCTCTAGATTCTAAGAACCAGGTCAGCAGACCTGCTCTAGAGCCAGAGAACTAGGTCAGCAGAGCTACTGTAGAGCCAGAGAAACCAGGTTAGCAGAGCTGCTTTAGAGGGAGAGAACCAGGCCAGCAGAGCTGCTTTAGAGCCAGAGAACCAGGTCAGTAGAGCTGCTTTAGAGCCAGAGAACCAGGTCGGCAGAGCTGCTCTAGATTCTAAGAACCAGGTCAGCAGACCTGCTCTAGAGCCAGAGAACCAGGTCAGCAGAGCTGCTTTAGAAGGAGAGAACCAGGCCAGGAGAGCTGCTTTAGAGCCAGAGAACCAGGTCAGTAGAGCTGCTCTAGAGCCAGAGAACCAAGTCAGCAGAGCTGCTTTAGAGCCAGAGAACCAGGTCAGCAGAGCTGCTCTAGAGTGTAAGAACCAGGTCAGCAGAGCTGCGTTAGAGGGAGAGAACCAGGCCAGGAGAGCTGCTTTAGAGCCAGAGAACAAGGTCAGTAGAGCTGCTCTGGAGCCAGAGAACCAAGTCAGCAGAGCTGCTTTAGAGTCAGAGAACCAGGACAGCAGAGCTGCTTTAGAGCCAGAGAACCAGGTCAGCAGAGCTGCTTTAGAGCCAGAGAACCAGGTCAGCAGAGATGCTCTGGAGCCAGAGAGCCAGTCAGCAGAGCTGCTTTACAGCCATAGAACCAGGTCAGCAGAGCTGCTTTAGAGCCAGAGAACCAGGTCAGCAGAGCTGCTCTAGATTCTAAGAACCAGGTCAGCGGACCTGCTCTAGAGCCAGAGAACCAGGTCAGCAGAGCTACTGTAGAGCCAGAGAAACCAGGTCAGCAGAGCTGCTTTAGAGGGAGAGAACCAGGTCAGCAGAGCTGCTCTAGATTCTAAGAACCAGGTCAGCAGAGCTGCTTTAGAGCCAGAGAACCAGGTCGGCAGAGCTGCTCTAGATTCTAAGAACCAGGTCAGCAGACCTGCTCTAGAGCCAGAGAACCAGGTCAGCAGGGCTACTGTAGAGCCAGAGAAACCAGGTCAGCAGAGCTGCTTTAGAGGGAGAGAACCAGGCCAGCAGAGCTGCTTTAGAGCCAGAGAACCAGGTCAGTAGAGCTGCTTTAGAGCCAGAGAACCAGGCCGGCAGAGCTGCTCTAGATTCTAAGAACCAGATCAGCAGACCTGCTCTAGAGCCAGAGAACCAGGTCAGCAGAGCTACTGTAGAGCCAGAGAACCAGGTCAGTAGAGCTGCTCTAGAGCCAGAGAACCAAGTCAGCAAAGCTGCTTTATAGCCAGAGAACCAGGTCAGCAGAGATGCTCTAGAGCCTAAGAACCAGGTCAGCAGAGCTGCTCTAGAGCCAGAGAACCAGGTCAGCAGAGCTGGTTTAGAGTCAGAGAACCAGGCCAGTAGAGCTGCTTTAGAGCCAGAGAACCAGGTCAGCAGAGCTGCTTTAGAGCCAGAGATCCAGGTCAGCAGAGATGCTCTAGAGCCAGAGAACCAGTCAGCAGAGCTGCTTTACAGCCATAGAACCAGGTCAGCAGAGCTGCTTTAGAGCCAGAGAACCAGGTCAGCAGAGCTGCTCTAGATTCTAAGAACCAGGTCAGCAGACCTGCTCTAGAGCCAGAGAACCAGGTCAGCAGAGCTACTGTAGAGCCAGAGAAACCAGGTCAGCAGAGCTGCTTTAGAGGGAGAGAACCAGGTCAGTAGAGCTTCTCTAGAGCCAGAGATCCAAGTCAGCAGAGCTGCTTTAGAGACAGAGAACCAGGTCAGCAGAGCTGCTCTAGAGCCTAAGAACCAGGTCAGCAGAGCTGCTCTAGAGCCAGAGAACCAGGTCAGCAGAGCTGCTGTAGAGCCAGAGAAACCAGGTCAGTAGAGCTGCTTTAGAGGGAGAGAACCAGGTCAGCAGAGCTGCTCTAGAGGGAGAGAACCATGTCAGCAGAGCTGCTCTAGAGCCAGAGAACCATGTCAGCAGAACTGCTTTAGAGCCGTAGAACCGGGTAAGCAGAGCTGCTTTAGAGCCATAGAACCGGGTCAGCAGAGCTGCTTTAGAGCCAGAGAACCAGGTCAGCAGAACTGCTTTAGAGCCATAGAACTGGGTCAGCAGAGCTGTTGTAGAGCCAGAGAACCAGTTCAGCAGAGCTGCTCTAGAGGGAGAGAACCAGATCAGCAGATCTGCTGTAGAGCCAGAGAAACCAGGACAGCAGAGCTGGTTTAGAGCCAGAGAACCAGGTCAGCAGAGCTGCTTTAGAGGGAGAGAACCAAGTCAGCAGAGCTGCTTTAAAGCCAAGGGACCAGGTCAGCAGACCTGCTCTAGACCCAGAGAACCAGGTCAGCAGAACTGCTTTAGAGCCATAGAACTGGGTCAGCAGAGCTGCTTTAGAGCCAGAGAACCAGGCCGGCAGAGCTGCTCTAAAGCCTAAGAACTAGGTCAGCAGAGCCGCTCTAGAGCCAGAGAACCAGGTCAGCAGAGCTGCTGTAGAGCCAGAGAAACCGGGGCAGCAGAGCTGCTTTAGAGGGAGAAAACCAGGCCAGCAGAGCTGCTTTAGAGCCAGAGAACCAGGTCAGTAGAGCTGCTCTAGAGCCAGAGAACCAAGTCAGCAGAGCTGCTTTAGAGCCAGAGAACCAGGTCAGCAGAGCTGCTCTAGAGCCTAAGAACCAGGTCAGCAGAGCTGCTCTAGAGCCAGAGAACCAGGTCAGCAGAGCTGTTGTAGAGCCAGAGAAACCAAGTCAGTAGAGCTGCTTTAGAGGGAGAGAATCAGGTAAGCAGAGCTGCTCTAGAGGGAGAGAACCAGGTCAGCAGGGCTGCTCTAGAGCCAGAGAACCATGTCAGCTGAACTGCTTTAGAGCCATAGAACCGGGTAAGCAGAGCTGCTTTAGAGCCATAGAACCGGGTTAGCAGAGCTGCTTTAGAGCCAGAGAACCAGGTCAGCAGAACTGCTTTAGAGCCATAGAACCAGGTCAGCAGAGCTGTTGTAGAGCCAGAGAACCAGTTCAGCAGAGCTGCTCTAGAGCCAGAGAACCAGGTCAGCAGAGCTGCTCTAGAGGCAGAGAACCAGGTCAGCAGAGCTGGTTTAGAGTCATAGAACCAGGCCAGCAGAACTGCTTTAGAGCCAGAGAACCAGTTCAGCAGAGCTGCTTTAGAGCCCGAGAACCAGGTCAGCAGAGATGCTCTAGAGCCAGAGAACCAGTCAGCAGAGCTGCTTTACAGCCATAGAACCAGGTTAGCAGAGCTGCTTTAGAGCCAGAGAACCAGGTCAGCAGAGATGCTCTAGATTCTAAGAACCAGGTCAGCAGACCTGCTCTAGAGCCAGAGAACCAGGTCAGCAGAGCTACTGTAGAGCCAGAGAAACCAGGTTAGCAGAGCTGCTTTAGAGGGAGAGAACCAGGCCAGCAGAGCTGCTTTAGAGCCAGAGAACCAGGTCAGTAGAGCTGCTTTAGAGCCAGAGAACCAGGTCGGCAGAGCTGCTCTAGATTCTAAGAACCAGGTCAGCAGACCTGCTCTAGAGCCAGAGAACCAGGTCAGCAGAGCTGCTTTAGAAGGAGAGAACCAGGCCAGGAGAGCTGCTTTAGAGCCAGAGAACCAGGTCAGTAGAGCTGCTCTAGAGCCAGAGAACCAAGTCAGCAGAGCTGCTTTAGAGCCAGAGAACCAGGTCAGCAGAGCTGCTCTAGAGTGTAAGAACCAGGTCAGCAGAGCTGCGTTAGAGGGAGAGAACCAGGCCAGGAGAGCTGCTTTAGAGCCAGAGAACAAGGTCAGTAGAGCTGCTCTGGAGCCAGAGAACCAAGTCAGCAGAGCTGCTTTAGAGTCAGAGAACCAGGCCAGCAGAGCTGCTTTAGAGCCAGAGAACCAGGTCAGCAGAGCTGCTTTAGAGCCAGAGAACCAGGTCAGCAGAGATGCTCTGGAGCCAGAGAGCCAGTCAGCAGAGCTGCTTTACAGCCATAGAACCAGGTCAGCAGAGCTGCTTTAGAGCCAGAGAACCAGGTCAGCAGAGCTGCTCTAGATTCTAAGAACCAGGTCAGCGGACCTGCTCTAGAGCCAGAGAACCAGGTCAGCAGAGCTACTGTAGAGCCAGAGAAACCAGGTCAGCAGAGCTGCTTTAGAGGGAGAGAACCAGGTCAGCAGAGCTGCTCTAGATTCTAAGAACCAGGTCAGCAGAGCTGCTTTAGAGCCAGAGAACCAGGTCGGCAGAGCTGCTCTAGATTCTAAGAACCAGGTCAGCAGACCTGCTCTAGAGCCAGAGAACCAGGTCAGCAGGGCTACTGTAGAGCCAGAGAAACCAGGTCAGCAGAGCTGCTTTAGAGGGAGAGAACCAGGCCAGCAGAGCTGCTTTAGAGCCAGAGAACCAGGTCAGTAGAGCTGCTTTAGAGCCAGAGAACCAGGCCGGCAGAGCTGCTCTAGATTCTAAGAACCAGATCAGCAGACCTGCTCTAGAGCCAGAGAACCAGGTCAGCAGAGCTACTGTAGAGCCAGAGAACCAGGTCAGTAGAGCTGCTCTAGAGCCAGAGAACCAAGTCAGCAAAGCTGCTTTATAGCCAGAGAACCAGGTCAGCAGAGATGCTCTAGAGCCTAAGAACCAGGTCAGCAGAGCTGCTCTAGAGCCAGAGAACCAGGTCAGCAGAGCTGGTTTAGAGTCAGAGAACCAGGCCAGTAGAGCTGCTTTAGAGCCAGAGAACCAGGTCAGCAGAGCTGCTTTAGAGCCAGAGATCCAGGTCAGCAGAGATGCTCTAGAGCCAGAGAACCAGTCAGCAGAGCTGCTTTACAGCCATAGAACCAGGTCAGCAGAGCTGCTTTAGAGCCAGAGAACCAGGTCAGCAGAGCTGCTCTAGATTCTAAGAACCAGGTCAGCAGACCTGCTCTAGAGCCAGAGAACCAGGTCAGCAGAGCTACTGTAGAGCCAGAGAAACCAGGTCAGCAGAGCTGCTTTAGAGGGAGAGAACCAGGTCAGTAGAGCTTCTCTAGAGCCAGAGATCCAAGTCAGCAGAGCTGCTTTAGAGACAGAGAACCAGGTCAGCAGAGCTGCTCTAGAGCCTAAGAACCAGGTCAGCAGAGCTGCTCTAGAGCCAGAGAACCAGGTCAGCAGAGCTGCTGTAGAGCCAGAGAAACCAGGTCAGTAGAGCTGCTTTAGAGGGAGAGAACCAGGTCAGCAGAGCTGCTCTAGAGGGAGAGAACCATGTCAGCAGAGCTGCTCTAGAGCCAGAGAACCATGTCAGCAGAACTGCTTTAGAGCCGTAGAACCGGGTAAGCAGAGCTGCTTTAGAGCCATAGAACCGGGTCAGCAGAGCTGCTTTAGAGCCAGAGAACCAGGTCAGCAGAACTGCTTTAGAGCCATAGAACTGGGTCAGCAGAGCTGTTGTAGAGCCAGAGAACCAGTTCAGCAGAGCTGCTCTAGAGGGAGAGAACCATATCAGCAGATCTGCTGTAGAGCCAGAGAAACCAGGACAGCAGAGCTGGTTTAGAGCCAGAGAACCAGGTCAGCAGAGCTGCTTTAGAGGGAGAGAACCAGGCCAGCAGAGCTGCTTTAGAGCCAGAGAACCAGGTCAATAGAGCTGCTCTAGAGCCAGAGAACCAAGTCAGCAGAGCTGCTTTAGAGCCAGTGAACCAGGTCAGCAGAGCTGCTCTAGAGCTTAAGAACCAGGTCAGCAGAGCTGCTCTAGAGCCAGAGAACCAGGTCAGCAGAGCTGCTGTAGAGCCAGAGAAACCAGGTCAGTAGAGCTGCTTTAGAGGGAGAGAACCAGGTCAGCAGAGCTGCTCTAGAGGGAGAGAACCAGGTCAGCAGAGCTGCTCTAGAGCCAGAGAACCATGTCAGCAGAACTGCTTTAGAGCCATAGAACCGGGTAAGCAGAGCTGCTTTAGAGCCATAGAACCGGGTCAGCAGAGCTGCTTTAGAGCCAGAGAACCAGGTCAGCAGAACTGCTTTAGAGCCATAAAACCGGGTCAGCAGAGCTGTTGTAGAGCCAGAGAACCAGTTCAGCAGAGCAGCTCTAGAGCCAGAGAACCAGGTCAGCAGATCTGCTGTAGAGCCAGAGATACCATGTCAGCAGAGCTGGTTTAGAGTCAGAGAACCAGGCCAGCAGAGCTGCTTTAGAGCCAGAGAACCAGGTCAGCAGAGCTGCTTTAGAGCCAGAGAACCAGGTCAGCAGAGCTGCTCTAGATTCTAAGAACCAGGTCAGCAGACCTGCTCTAGAGCCAGAGATAAGGTCAGCAGTGCTACTGTAGAGCCAGAGAAACCAGGTCAATAGAGTTGCTTTAGAGGGAGAGAACCAGGCAGCAGAGCTGCTCTAGAGGGAGAGAACCAGTTCAGCAGAGCTGCTCTAGAGCCCGAGAACCATGTCAGCAGAACTGCTTTAGAGCCATACAACCGGGTCAGCAGAGCTGCTTTAGAGCCAGAGAACCAGGTCAACAGAGCTGTTGTAGAGCCAGAGAAGCAGATCAGCAGAGCTGCTTTAGAGGAGAGAACCAGGTCAGCAGAGCTGCTCTAGCTGACACTGACTGACTGACACTAAATGACTGACACTGACTGATTGACACTGACTGACACTGATTGACTGACACTGACTGACACTGATTGACTGAAACTGACTGACACTGATTGACGGACACTGACTGACTAACACTGACTGACTGACTGGCAATGACTGACACTGATTGACTGACACTGACTGACACTGATTGACTGACACTGATTGACTGACACTGACTGACACTGACGATGACTGACTGACACTGACGATGACTGACTGACACTGACTGACACTGACTGACTACTCTCTACTACTCTACTACTCACTCTCTACTACTCTCTACTACTATCTCCATACTACTCACTCTCTACTACTGTCTACTACTCACTCTCTACTTCTCTATACTACTCACTCTCTACTACTCTCTACTACTCACTCTCTACTACTCACTCTCTACTACTCTCTACTACTCACTCTCTACTACTCTTTCTACTACTCACTCTCTACTACTCTCTACTATTCACGCTCTACTACTCTCTACCACCATCTCTCTACTACTCACTCTCTACTACTCTATACTACTCACTCTCTACTACTCTCTACTACTCTCTATCGACTATTCTCTACTACTAGTCTCTACCATTCACTCTCTACTACTCACTCTCTACTACTTTCTACTACTCACTCTACTACTTTCTACTACTCACTCTCTACTACTCTACTACTAACTCTCTACTACTCTTTACTACCCTCTCTCTACTACTCACTCTCTACTACTCACTCTACTACTCTCTACTACTCACTCTCTACTACTCTCTCTCTACTACTCACTCTCTACTACTCACTCTACTACTCGCACTCTACTACTCGCACTCTACTACTCTCTACTACTCACTCTCCACTACTCGCTCTCTACTACTCGCTCTCTACTACTCTCTACTACTCACTCTCTACTACTCTACTACTCTTTACTACTCTCTCTACTACTCACTCTCTGCTACTCACTCTCTGCTACTCTCTACTACTCTCTCTACTTCTCACTCTCTACTATTCTCTATTACTCACTCTACTACTCTCTACCACTCACTCTCTACTACTCTACTGCTCACTCTCTACTACTCTCTCTCTACTACTCACTCTCTACTACTCCCTCTACTACTCTCTACTACTCACTCTCTACTACTCTCTCTCTACTACTCACTCTCTCCTCACTCTCTACTACTCACTCTCCACTACTCACTCTCTACCACTCACTCTCAATTACTCTCTACTACTCACTCTACTACTCAATCTCTACTACTCTACTACTCTCTTACTCTCTCTACTTCTCACTCTCTACTTCTCTCTCTACTGCTCACTCTCTACTACTCTCTACTTTTCACACTCTACTACACACTCTCTACTACTTGCTTTCTACTACTCGCTCTCTACTACTCTCTAGTACTCACTCTACTACTCACTCTCTACTACTCTCTACTACTCACTCTCTACTACTCCACTACTCTCTACTACTCCACTACTCACTACTACTAACTCTCTACTACTCTACTACTCTCTCTCTACTACTCACTCTCTACTATGCTCTACTACTCACTCTCTACTACTTTCTACTACTCACTCTCTAGTACTCTCTCTGTGGAAATATGGATTTTTCTGGTCAGTTATGTCCCCTATCTTGGACCCCAACGGTTCTATGTGCATGTTACAAGTACATGTATGTTCCCTCCAGTTCCAGTTATGAAGACGCAAATACATGTGCGTCCACCGTCAACATGTCCTCTGTCAGATCCGCCATGAATAGGCCGGATATTCCATTCCTAAATATGAAAGGCCACCGGCTTTATATGGCTCAGTTACTCCATTTTACAGTCCAGGCAAGTAGGCCCTGATTCTGTCATCAAACTCTTCTTGCCTTCTGCCTCTGAAAGCTCCAGTCTGAGCCTGCATCTGTGACCATGAACTTTGTCTCATTCTCTGCGCGGCTCACGAAGCCTGACATCAGCCTATTCTCTGCCAAGAACTGTATTTCACCTTCGAATTATCTGCTTCCCCCTCAGCCGATGCATTCCTGCCTAGTAGTTTAAGTAAACATTCTTCCAGTTACCAAGCAAAAGGCCCGGCTTCTCTGTCCTCATGCAAGTAACTCATAGCCCTGTTACCATGGAATATTCCTATCCCCTCGCATTTAGTGTAGACACTTAGACGCTTGTACACGCACGCACAGTCAGTATAGAATAGATTCTGTTCGAGAGTCCTTCTTTCGTGGATAACATAGTTCTTTAAACATAGGATGTTAGATATGATTTGGGATTAGGTTGACTTGACCCCCCAGACTTCTTGTCTCCACATGTAGAGCTAAATGTCAAGTCCCCTTCACCCCCTAGTTACACGTCAATTACACGTCATGTTGCTGCGCGCGCATCTATGCCAAGTATTATCTTACGGATCCACCTATA
Organism: Triturus cristatus; assembly: GCF_964204655.1. Taxonomy (NCBI): domain Eukaryota; kingdom Metazoa; phylum Chordata; class Amphibia; order Caudata; family Salamandridae; genus Triturus; species Triturus cristatus. Next base: position 402,230,540 of record NC_140583.1, on the reverse strand, counting down.
TATGACATCATAACCAATTATGTTCCTTTTTACTCCTTATTACACCCATTTTTTGGTTACGCAGATAAATCGTCATTTTCCTTATCAATTGTTACGCCTACTGCATTCGCTTCATTGTAATGTATGATCTATAAAAGTCATTTCATGTCAATAATGTATGTACTTCACTTCCTGAACCCCCGTGGTGATGGAACTTGGAGCAACCGATTATAATCGATCACTGGAATAAAGCCCATTCCGAACCTCTAATACCACGGATTCTGCCTCTCATTTTACTGAGCTATTTTATTATGTTTCTGTATCAAATTAAGTCCAGGTAAAGGAATTTTATTTACCACATGAATGGCGCCCGAATAGGGACACTTTCTCATCTCACGCGCCGGCGGTGCGTTGCAGGCCCGGTCTCCTGCCACAGCTGGACGGACAATAACGCGTACTAGCAGGATTTCCTGTATCTCCCTCCGGTCAAGCGGGGGCGACTGAGGCTGCGATCAACACCCAGACGAGGCGGTGAGAAGTGCGAAGTATCCCGACCAGAGCCTAGCTGAGAGAGCAAGATCCGAGGTATACAGAGGCCCACCAGTTTCCGAAGTCCCAAGTCGAGTCCAGTTTCCGACGAGTCGAGTCGAGTCCAGTCCGGTCCAAGTCCAGTTTCCGAGGCCTTCCGTTTCCGAAGCTACCCGGTGAGTACCATTACTGGGGAGGCATTTCTGACGTGCACATAGGTTGTGCCGGTCAAGACGGGTTTGGGTACACAAATCCGGTCTGCACTGTTTTAGCAGTGTATCTGTACTGTTTAGCAGTATATCAAGTATTCCGAAGTATCTAGTTATTGTCAAGAATTAAGCTTGGTGATTAGTTATGCAGACGATCATCATTGTTGTTTCAGTTAAAGGTTTAATGTTTAATGTTTAAATGTTTTAAGTACGTTCTGCATATTGTGGTATGAATGGTTGTTCATTATTGTGCTTTTGTATTAAGTGTGTTCAAGATTAAGTATCGGATCAGTTGCCAATATGCCGTTCTTTTCGAAACTAAGACAGATCACTACAAGAAAAGGGGTACTCGAAGAAGCCGTTCCTATTCCTCCTAGGGACACTCCAGGGTACTTCATGTATCATAAACATGGCTTAGACGCTATATTATTTCTTGATTTATGGGTAGATTACACCAAGGAATTACCAGAAAGTCAGAGGTGGCCCACAGCGGGAACCTGGGATGCAGAGTGCATCATGAAAGTCGAGGAAGAGTTATGGAAAAGGAAAGTCAGACAGTCACAGAAAGATGCCGTTGAGTTATGGCGTAAAGAATCTCATAGACGCACAGAAAAAGCACGTAGACAGGAAGAAAAGAATAAAGAGAGTTCAAATAAAGTTCGAGAGAATCTATTAATTGAGGAAGGGATCCGAGTGAAATCAGAACAAGTAGACAGACAAAGGAATGCCCTTATGAATGGTATGTATCCCCTTCTGGCCGAAGGATTACCTAAAGCTACTCCAGAAATATCGAAAGACTTGCCGCCCCCATTATTTCCAACAAAGGTACATCCTAAGGGGCATCCTGGAACCGCAGAAGATGTTTTTCTTTCCTCATATTTAGATGACGCAGCTCCCGAGTATGCTAATTCCGCCCCACATAGACCGCATACCAGGGAGATCCAACGCCAAGATCCAGTACCCGTATCCCTACAGCAACAAATCGAGTCACAAGTTCCGGCAAGCACATCTGTTTCTGCATCCGCTCCTACAGCTACTTCTATAGCTGTGTCCACACCTGTAGTTGCCGTGTCACGTTCAACGAATCCTTTCACACCCGACACCCCAGATGGGGCCACGGGAGGTGCTACCAATACTTTTTCTACGCCACCCAGAATGAATAAACTTACTTTTCAAGAGTCAGCACATTCACGTACACCCAAACTCATAAGTGCCCGTACGCTGAAGGAACTTCTTATAGATTGCAGATATGACCCTGTGCCCGGTAAAGAGGACGAAATGACCCTGGCATCATTGCGTATCAGACGAGCCGCAGTGTATTTAGGGAAGTTACCAGGAATGACTGCGCATCTAGATAAAATATATCATTTTGTCCAAACAGGGCGAGATCCAGAATGTATTAACAGAGCTATGGAATACCAGAAAGTAGAGATACAGGGGGAACTGTTACGTTTCCTCATAAATTGTGTGATCAGAAATCAAGACCGACCGGGGGTAAACCCGGAAGCAATGCAAATTCTTACCAGATGGAGCCAGAATATATCAGAAGGGAGACATGATAAGCAAAATTGTATAATAGCCATGTGCCGAAAGATCCGTAAAGAAATAGAACGCCTACACGAAGAGAGATTAGAGGTAGACGAGTTCGAACAAAGCGAGGAAGAAGGGTCAGGACTGCCCACAGGACAGTCAGACACCATAGCCTATGTAGGAAGAGGAAGATCTTGTAATAGTAATAGATGTCTTATTGACCCGATACGTCCGATATGTCCAGATAATAACAGGAATTTCCAAATACCTATAATTAATATAAGGTCTAACGAGCATTCGTTCCAAACCGCCGACAAACTACTCCGAGAACGAAGGGGTTATCATTTTCTCGATTCTATGGATGAACAAGATTTAGCCAGGGCAGCTGTCCATTGGGTGGACAGTCCCGGAAAATATAGTGATGATACAGTAGTACGCACATTTTTGAATCTCACCCCAGATGAACAGAGGTTAGCTGGGATTTATATGATTCAACAACTCATTATACTATATCGGAGTCAGCATTCGGACCCTGGTCCCTTACCTGACATATTGACTGAATTGCTTATGAATAAATGGAGAGGTGCAAGTACTAAATTAATTAAAGAAATTCTAGAATCAAGAAAGCAGTATATTCTTTTTGTATGTTCAGACCGTGTCTCATTGCCCGTCAAGGAAAGAACCACGTATCACATGGATAGACAGAATCCCTTACGAGAAGTGCACCCAATAAAAGGCGAGGACAACGAGTTTAAGCGCGTATTTGTATATACGCCCATATCAAAAATAGAATTGTTACAAATGAAGAAAGTGGTACCCAGTCATGACAAAGACCCAGCGGGTTTTCACCGAGAAATTAAAGACATGTTACTCATGGGAGAGTATACCTATCCCGACATTATGACAATATTAAAGGTATTGATGCCTGCTGGTATTTATGAGAAACTCAAGGAAAAAGAGTGGGAGGTAGGAGACCAAAAGATAGAATGGTCAGTGTTAGAAGCGGAAGAAAAGGCCCGAACTGCAGGAGCAGGACTTGGGGATAAAACTAAAGCACTGCCAGGTTTACTAGTAAAGGTACTGCCTTGTCAGTACTCACACAGGAACAAGCAGGAGCACACAAACCATGTGCTTATTTTTCTAGTACATTAGATCCTGTAGCTCAGGCTTTGCCTGCATGCCTAAAATCAGTAGCAGCGACAGCTTTAGCAATCAGACAAAGTGATGCCATAGTGTTAGGACATCCGTTGACAGTACAAGTACCACATGCAGTAGAGGTTCTTGTGAACCGAACGCAAACACAACATTTGACTATAGCAAGACTTACAGGGTACGAACTAACATTGTTTCAGCCACATATAGAAATCAGACGCTGTAACACATTGAATCCTGCCACACTTTTGCCAGTAACCGGAACAGACCCACTAGCTCATGACTGTATTGAAGTTATTACTATAACGACAAAACCCAGACAAGACTTAACCGATGTCCCATTGTCAGATCCAGACCTGACATTGTATGTAGATGGTTCATGTATGAGAACAAGTACAGGAGAGTTAGTGGCCGCTTACGCAGTCACAACAGATACTGAAGTCATTGAAACTAATCGTATAAACACTTTGTCAGCTCAAGCCGCAGAGCTCATCGCTCTGACACAAGCCTGTATTCAAGCCACGAATAAAAAAGTCAACATATACACTGATTCACGTTATGCATTCGGAGTTGTACATGACTTCGGCGTGCTGTGGCGAGAGAGAGGTTATTTAACTTCCCACGGTGCCCACATTCAGCACGGACCCCTCATTCATGCCTTATTAGATGCAATACATCGACCCACTGCAATATCAATTATGAAATGTAAGGCTCATACGAAGGTTACTGATATCATTTCCCAAGGCAATGATCTAGCCGACAGAACAGCTAAACAGACTGCTCAAACTCAAACCCCCGACATGATAAAGACAATAGTCCCGACACCGACACAGTGTATGACAGTTAAAGATCCTACTCTTGACGTAATTGACATACAGACACATGCTACACCAGACGAAATAAAGAAATGGACTGAATTAGGAGGGATCCAAACGGACCAAGGATGGATGATGAAGGAAAAGTCTGTATGGTTCCTTCCTGATTCAATGGTCCAAGTTATAATTAACACTATACATAGTCCAGCACATCTAGGAGAAAAAGCTATGCTAGACAGCATTCAACACATTTGGTTCAATAAACATTTACGAGCAGCAGCCAAACAAAAAGTCCGTACCTGTATGATCTGTTGCCAGTTCAACCCAGGAAAAAGCGTTCCCGTAGAACAGGGTGGATTTCATCCTCCTGATCACCCTTTTGAAGTACTCCAGATGGATTATATCCAAATGGAACGATGTCGAGGATTCAAATATGTTCTCGTAGTTGTCTGCGCTCTGTCCCGTTGGACGGAGGCATACCCGGTTTCAGATTACACTGCCCCGACTACTGCCAAACAGTTGGTTCGAGAATTCTTCCCACGATACGGTTTACCACGTGTTGTCTACTCAGATAACGGCCAGCCGTTCTCATCCGAATTAATGAAACATGTTTCACTTCTGTTAGGATATCAGTGGAAATTCCACTGTGTCCGACACCCCGAGGCAGCAGGTCTCGTAGAAAGACATAACCAGATCCTGAAAATTAGATTGTCCAAAATATGCCGAGAAAAAGGTGTCGACTGGATAGTAGCGTTACCAGTTGCACTCTTTTACATGAGAATGGTAGCACACTCTCGAACAGGGCTATCCCCGTATGAGGTGATCTTTGGCAGACCACCAAATATGTGGGGGACGCCTATACCACGCAAAATAACTGATGTTGACTGTAATATGCTGACAGATTACTTGGCTTCCTTGATGTCTGCACTACAATCTTGTCGTTCACAGGTAGCTGCAGCCTTTCCCGACAACACTGAGGTGAAACCCCATGACGTAGTTCCGGGTGATCTCGTATTTGTGAGAAGTTTCGACCGAAAGACTCAGCTGGAGCCCAGGTGGAAGACACCCAAGTTGGTTCTGCTCACTACAAGGACAGCCGTGAAGATCGAGGGCCGCAAGGGCTGGATTCATTCAAGTCATATCAAGAAATTTCATGGACTATCCTCGGATATAGACATTGTGCCCTGCACTCCCTCACAGACTGATTCAAAACTTCCTTTGGTTGAAAAGACTAAAACGGAACTCTATAAAGTAAAATTGAGGCCTAGAACGTCAGACAATTTGATTGTTTAAGTCCTCTCCAAGGTGAAGCGGTTGAATTTGTCTCTGACATGTATCCTCTAGACCTGAATCATGGACAGTCGCGGAAAATGTTGAAACGACAGGCGTATTGTAAATCACTGCGTAGCCATTGCATAGTGACATTAATAATCTTGTTTTCCTTAAGTCTTTTAATAATTACTGCAAGTATATTGTTGCACATATATTACCCTATTGCCAGAAACGTTTACAATGTTACCGCAGAACATTCTTTTAGTGACCTACCGCCGCATGAATTGTCTTATAGACTTGCGCTGCGCAATAACACTTTCATTAGTATGTTACATCATTCCCATCAGACTAGTAATGCTACTAATTGTTGGGTGTGTGGCCGACTCCCTCCCTATCAGAATTATGAAGGAGTCCTGCCTTTCTTTCCACATCCATTTACACATAATGGCTCCTGTGGAGCATGGTTTAGTTTAATCAATTCCATAGACTCAGACACAGCAGTTTACCAAGATCATTGGGTATGGGGAAACCTGAACCTAGTTTTACTCAAGGTCTGCTACCCTGACAAGGAGGGTCGCCCCAAAAGAACAGGAACTGATCTAGAAAATGAAGTATATGGATTAGGTAATTTTACACCTAATCTCATGATTCTAAATGTCGTATCCGAAGTTGAACTAGTCTTACCCACCATGTCAGTATTCCCAGCGAAGGGTGAATTGTGTGTAAGAAAGGTTGGTTCCATACATATGGGCCATAGTAAATGCACTACTATAGTAGAATTCAGTGATCAAGGCAAATCTTCATTTAGAGCTTATCGCCACTCCTACTTTATATGTGGTCAGACTGCATATATGCGTCTACCTCTAGATTGGGATGGTACCTGCTACATTGCATTCCTTTTGCCACCTGTTTTCCTAGCTCCTCCTGATTATTACAGAAATATTCATTTAGTACACAACAGAGAGCGGAGAGATCTCCCAATTGTCGATTACACTGAAACAGCATGGGAAAAATACACAGATTTCAATAAAGGCATCTTTCCTTATATAGGTACTGTTACTAATAGTAAACTGATACGTAGATTAACTAGAACCCTTGAAGCAGTAGTGAATGAGACTATTTCCGCCTTAGGCAATTTAACAGAAGAGCAGTCTGCTATGCGGATTGTTGTGCTTCAAAATCGTCTTGTCCTTGACGTCATCCTGGCTGATAGGGGCGGAGCTTGTAGGGTCATCGGATCAAGCTGCTGCGTATTCATACCAGAAAATTCGCCATCAGTATATAAAGCCATAACTCGCCTTCATAAGATTGTAAACCAGATACACCAGAACCCAGGCACTTGGACTTGGTCCAGTTGGTTTTGGAGTGTGATATCAGCCTGGGGATGGAGAGTTTTATCCTTCCTAGGTATTGGCCTCCTCATACTATTTAGTTGCTGTCTATGTCTACAATGTGGACCAGCGATTTGTGGTCTGTGTACCACATCGTGTATTCCACCACCAAGATTTCATTCGTCACGGAAGAAGAAAGAAGAACAAATGATGCTATATGAACAGATCAATGGATTAATGAAGATTGATATCTCTTGACGGGCAAGTAGGGGACAAGGAGGGAATGTGGAAATATGGATTTTTCTGGTCAGTTATGTCCCCTATCTTGGACCCCAACGGTTCTATGTGCATGTTACAAGTACATGTATGTTCCCTCCAGTTCCAGTTATGAAGACGCAAATACATGTGCGTCCACCGTCAACATGTCCTCTGTCAGATCCGCCATGAATAGGCCGGATATTCCATTCCTAAATATGAAAGGCCACCGGCTTTATATGGCTCAGTTACTCCATTTTACAGTCCAGGCAAGTAGGCCCTGATTCTGTCATCAAACTCTTCTTGCCTTCTGCCTCTGAAAGCTCCAGTCTGAGCCTGCATCTGTGACCATGAACTTTGTCTCATTCTCTGCGCGGCTCACGAAGCCTGACATCAGCCTATTCTCTGCCAAGAACTGTATTTCACCTTCGAATTATCTGCTTCCCCCTCAGCCGATGCATTCCTGCCTAGTAGTTTAAGTAAACATTCTTCCAGTTACCAAGCAAAAGGCCCGGCTTCTCTGTCCTCATGCAAGTAACTCATAGCCCTGTTACCATGGAATATTCCTATCCCCTCGCATTTAGTGTAGACACTTAGACGCTTGTACACGCACGCACAGTCAGTATAGAATAGATTCTGTTCGAGAGTCCTTCTTTCGTGGATAACATAGTTCTTTAAACATAGGATGTTAGATATGATTTGGGATTAGGTTGACTTGACCCCCCAGACTTCTTGTCTCCACATGTAGAGCTAAATGTCAAGTCCCCTTCACCCCCTAGTTACACGTCAATTACACGTCATGTTGCTGCGCGCGCATCTATGCCAAGTATTATCTTACGGATCCACCTATATATGACATCATAACCAATTATGTTCCTTTTTACTCCTTATTACACCCATTTTTTGGTTACGCAGATAAATCGTCATTTTCCTTATCAATTGTTACGCCTACTGCATTCGCTTCATTGTAATGTATGATCTATAAAAGTCATTTCATGTCAATAATGTATGTACTTCACTTCCTGAACCCCCGTGGTGATGGAACTTGGAGCAACCGATTATAATCGATCACTGGAATAAAGCCCATTCCGAACCTCTAATACCACGGATTCTGCCTCTCATTTTACTGAGCTATTTTATTATGTTTCTGTATCAAATTAAGTCCAGGTAAAGGAATTTTATTTACCACATCTCTCTACTAGGCACTCTCTACTAGTCACTCTCTACTACTCTCTACTACTCTCTACTGCTCACTCTCTACTACTCACTCTATTACTCACTCTACTACTCACTCTCTACTACTCACTCTCTACTACTCTCTACAACTCTCTACTTCTCTCTCTCTACTACTCTCTACTACTCACTCTACTACTCACTCTCTACTACTCTCTACTACTCCCTCTCTGGTACTCACCCTCTACTACTCTCTACTACTCACTCTCTAATACTCACTCTCTACTACTCTCTACTACTCACTCTCTACTACTCTCTACTACGCACTCTCTACTACTCTCTACTACTCTCTACTACTCACTCTCTACTACTCACTCTCTAATGCTCACACTCTACTACTATCTACTACTCACTCTCTACTTCTCACTCTCTACTACTCTCTCTACTACTCACTCTCTACTGCTCTCTACTTTTCACACTCTACTACACACTCTCTACTACTTGCTCTCTACTACTCGCTCTCTACTACTCTCTAGTACTCACTCTACTACTCACTCTCTACTACTTTCTACTGCTCACTCTCTACTACTCCACTACTCTCTACTACTCCACTACTCACTACTACTAACTCTCTACTACTCTACTACTCTCTACTACTCTCTCTCTACTACTCACTCTCTACTATGCTCTCCTACTCACTCTCTACTACTTTCTACTACTCACTCTCTAGTACTCTCTCTCTACTAGGCACTCTCTACTAGTCACTCTCTACTACTCTCTACTACTCTCTACTACTCACTCTCTACTACTCACTCTATTACTCACTCTACTACTCACTCTCTACTACTCACTCTCTACTACTCACTCTCTACTACTCTCTACAACTCTCTACTACTCTCTTTCTACTACTCTCTACTACTCACTCTACTACTCCCTCTCTACTACTCTCTAATACTCCCTCTCTGGTACTCACTCTCTACTACTCACTCTCTAATACTCACTCTCTACTACTCTCTACTACGCACTCACTACTACTCTCTACTACGCACTCTCTACTACTCTCTACTACTCACTCTCTAATACTCACTCTCTACTACTATCTACTACTCACTCTCCACTACACACTCTCTACTACTCACTCTAGTACTCTCTACTACTCACTCTCTGCTACTCTCTCTACTACTCTAGTCTACTCTCTACTACTCACTCTCTACTCTCTGTTACTCACTCTCTACTCTCTACCTCTCTACCTCTCTCTACCTCTCTCTACCTCTCTACCTCTACCTCTCTACCTCTACACCTCTACCTCTACACCTCTACCTCTACACCTCCCTCTACTCCTCGCTACACGCACACATATGCACATATATATGCATTCATATATATGTATGTATATATATACATACGTATATAAACATATATATAATCTGAATATCTATTTAAATACTAATATAAAGGCATGCATACATATTCATATACATATATGCATACATATGCATGTTATGTACATCAAAGTTTGAAAACACTAATACAAGCAAAACTAAAAAGCCACCTAATTACAAATAGAGTTGCTTAAACTTTAACGAGGGCGAGACCTATTGCATTTTCAATGCTTGTTTACTTTGGTTTCATTAAGAAGGCATTCAGATGTGTCACACATTTGTCATAAATTCTGAATGGTAGCACTCTAGTTGCTCATTAGATCACTGTACTGAATCTACTGCTCACCAGGGAAGTCTGCTGCTGGTTTTCAAAGTGCATGTTTCAGTCTGCATGTCAGAATTTTTTAATCAAATAGAAGAGGATTTGAGAAGTCAAAACGTGCCCTAATTTTTCATTCTGCAGCACTAATCATAATTTCTAAGGCGAAATGAACCTCCTCATTTTGTTCCTTTGCAAATTAAATGTTTTAAGTGTTACCACTTTATTCCAATCAAGATGGCTTCAGGTGTGCCATACTTTTGTCATCAGAAAGACTGTTAGCGCTCTAGTTGTTCTTTAGAACACTCTGGGACATTCTGACATCGGGCTATAATTGGGCTACATCTGGGTGATATTTGTGCTACATTTGGGCTCTTTTGTGTCTGGTGGCCATCTTGGGAGACTTATTTGTTATGAAGTTTCCTAATTTCCTCATTTACTACAGTCTCCTCAGTAGGAAATACTTTCAGTTTTTTTACTTTGATTCCATCAAGAAGGCATTCAGATGTGTCACACATTTGCCATAAATTCGGAATGTTAGCACTCTAGTTGCTTATTAGATCACTGTAGTAAAGCTACTGCTCACCAGGGAAGTCTGCTGCTGGTATTGAAAGTGCATGTTTCAGTCTGCATGTCAGAATTTTTTAATGAAATAGAAGAGGATTTGAGAAGTCACTCAAAATGTGCCCTAATTTTTCTTTTTTCAGCACTAATCATAATTTCTATGGCAAAATGAACCCCCGCATTGTGTTCCTTTTAAATTAAACTACTCACTCTCTACTACTCACTCGCTACTACTCTACTACTCACTCTCTACTACTCTTTACTACTACTCTCTACTACTCACTCTCTACTACTCACTCTCTACTACTCTCTACTACTCACTCTACTACTCTCTACTACTCTCTACCACTCACTCTCTTCTTCTCTTTACTACTCTCTCTCTACTGCTCCCTCTCTACTACTCACTCTACTACTCTCTACTACTTACTCTCTACTACTCCCTCTCTACTACTCACTCTCCAACTACTCACTCTCCAACTACTCGCTCTCTACTACTCACTCTCCACTACTCACTCCCTACTACTCGCTCTCTACTACTCTCTACTACTCACTCTCTACTACTCACTCTCTACTACTCTACTACTCTCTACTACTCTCTCTACTACTCACTCTCTACTACTCACTCTCTACTTCTCTACTACTCTCTCTACTACTCACTCTCTACTACTCTCTACCACTCACTCTCTACTACTCTACTACTCACTCTCTACTACTCTCTCTCTACTACTCACTCTCTACTACTCACGCTACTGCTCTCTACTACTCACTCTCTAGTACTCTATCTCTACTACTCACTCTCTGTTACTCTCTACTACTCACTCTCTACTACTCACTCTCTACTACTCACTCTCCACTGCTCACTCTCTACTACTCACTCTCTACTACTCTACTACTCTCTACTACTCTCTCTACTACTCACTCTCTACTACTCTCTCTACTACTCACTCAATACTACTCTCTACTACTCACTCTTCACTACACACTTTCTACTACTTGCTCTCTACTGCTCGCTCTCTACTACTTTCTACTACACACTCTACTACTCACTCTACTACTCACTACTACTCCCTCTCTACTACTCTCTACTACTCACCCTACTACTCCACTACTCTCTATTACTCACTCTCTACTACTCACTCTCTACTACTCACACTCTACTAATCTCTACTACACTCTACTACTCACTCTCTATTACCCACTTTCTACTACTCTCTACTACTCACTCTCTACTACTCACTCTCTCACTACTACTCACTCTACTACTCTCTACTACTCACTCTCTGCTACTCTCTCTACTACTCTCTACTACTCTCTACTGCTCACTCTCTACTCTCTATTACTCATCCTCTACTCTCTACCTCTCTCTAACTCTCTCTCTACTACTCTCTACCTCTACCTCTCTACCTCTCCCTCTCTCCCTCTACCTCTCTACCTCTACACCTCTACCTTTCTGCCTATCTCTACCTCTCTCTACACGCACACATATGCACATATATGCATATGCATTTATATATATGTATGTGTTTATATATATACATACATATATAAACATATATATAATCTGCATATCTATATAAGTACAAATATAAATGCACGCATACATATACATATACATATATGCATGCATATGCATGTTATGTACATGAAAGTTTGAAAAACACTAATAAAAGCAAAGCTAAAAAGCCACCTAATTACTAACAGAATTGCTTTAACTTAAACGAGGGCGAGACCTATTGCATTTTCAATGCTTGTTTCCTTTGGTTCCATCAAAAAGGCATTCAGATGTGTCACATATTTGCCATAAATTCTGAATGGTAGCACTCTAGTTGCTCATTAGGTCACTGTAGTAAAGCTACTGCTCACCAGGGAAGTCTACTGCTGGTATTCAAAGTGCATGTTTCAGTCGGCATGTCAGAATTTTTTTATGAAATAGAAGAGGATGTGAGAAGTCAAAATGTGCCTAATTTTTCTTTCTGCAGCACTAATCATTATTTCTATGGCAAAATGAACCCCCTCATGTTCCTTTGCAAATTAAATCTTTTAAGTGTTACCACTTTATTCCAATCAAGATGGCTTCAGGTGTGCCATACTTTTGTCATAAGTAAGACTATTAGCGCTGTAGTTGTTCTTTAGAACACTCTGGGACATTCTGTCATTGGGCTATACTTGGGCTACATATGGGTGATATTTGTGCTACATTTGGGCTCTTTTGTCTCTGGTGGCCATCTTGGGAGACTTATTTGTTATGAAGTTTCCTAATTTCCTCATTTACTACAGTCTCCTTAGTAGCAATACTTTCAGTTTTTTACTTTGATTCCATCAAGAAGGCATTCAGATGTGTCACACATTTGCCATAAATTCAGAATGTTAGCACTCTAGTTGCTCATTAGATCACTGTAGTAAAGCTACTGCTCACCAGGGAAGTCTGCTGCTGGTATTGAAAGTGCATGTTTCAGTCTGCATGTCAGAATTTTTTGATGAAATAGAAGAGGATTTGAGAAGTCACTCAAAATGTGCCCTAATTTTTCTTTCAGCAGCACTAATCATACTTTCTACGGCAAAATGAACCCCCTCATTTTGTTCCTTTTTAAATTAAATGTCACCACTTCATTCCAATCAAGATGGCTTCAGGTGTGCCATACGTTTGTCATAAGTAGGACTGTTAGCGCTCTAGTTGTTCTTTGGAACACTCTGGGAAGCTGCAGTAGAACACAAAGGAATCAACTGACAGTCTCTGCCCTTGTTGGATGTACATGTTTTACTGAGAATGTCAGACTTCATTCTCACATGACTGAGAAAGATAATGTGAATTTACAGAAAATATGCTCTCAGTTTAGCTTATAGTTCACCTGCCAAACCTCTGTGTGAAAAGCATGACAAAATAGTTTTCTCTCAAACATGATTCATGATATCCCAGAAGAAGGCTTTTTCAAAGGGTAAAATCACCTTAGAACATACCACAATTCCTAAAATGAGTATGGTACCATCAACAAATGATTTATAATGTAACTAAAGTCTTAAAACCTTCTATTAACTGCACTGCTTTTTAATGAGGTGCTATCATGTATATTGGTCCCAAGATGGCTGCCAACACTTCTTGGATGAAGTGCTGACAGCCAATCAGATCTCACGATGAGATGTGTGGTTAGGCTTCGCCCAGATATATATGTGATTTTACTTTTGATTTTCTCAGGAACTGCTGAACGGATTTACACCATTTAAGCAAAAGGCAGGACTCTGAACCAAGGTCTACCTTTCTGCCAAATTTGGTGTTATTCCGTTCAGCAGTTCGGGCTGTAGCTGCGGCTAAAGGTCCCTATGGAAAATTGCATGAGGAAAACACGTTTTGGGACCACCTTTTTTCTCGGCCCCGCTTGACGAATCACCCCGAGACTTTCAGGATAGGAGCGGACCGAAGCGGGCCGCGAGTTTTGAAAATTTGGCAAAGATTCGACAACTGGCACCAAAGTTATTTTAAATAGAATGTTGCAGATTTCCTATGGATAATAGGTCCTAACTATAACTACCTACTGGCGACCGGCAGTAGGTAATGCATATATATATATATATATATAAGGGGAGGATCTGCCAAAAGCTCCACTACTCACTTTTAGACGAGCTAAATCCCTACGCAACATATTGGTCCAAAGCCATTGCGAGAGTGACAGTAAAGTTCAACATTTTGGCAAACTTGCAGGATTCTACCCATGTCTTAAATGTAGGGCATGCAAGAATAGCAAAAAAACACTGGAGTACAAGGTACCAGGAATGAGGGAACCTAAGAAAATCAAAACTCTAATGAACTGCAACACAACCCACACGGTATATTGTTTGATATGTCCGTGTGGGTTGAGATATATTGGCAGTACAATTCACCCGACAAAGATCAGAATTTTAGAACATCTCAGGGCCATACAAAATAGAGATCCCACTTATCCAGTGGCACGGCATTTTGAGATGTTCCATCAAAGTAACAGAGACCTTTTAAGTTTCTTCTGTATGGACCAAGTGCCCAATAGTGTGAGAGGTGGTAACAGACTGCTGCAACTACGCAGACTGGAATCACGTCACATTATTGACAATCAGACCAAAAGACCAGGGGGCCTCAACAGTGGGGAGGAAATGGCTGTACATTTATAATATTCTCTACTCTGTAAGGTTTTGTGTCTTTTTGTTTTTCTGTTTTTTTAAAATGAGAGATCAATGGGTTAATTATTATGAAAACGTATATTAGGATGTTAGCCCATCCAGGGCATAATTGCACAGTTTTCGGTTTTGTATGCATTAATGACTACATTATGTTCTTTGTAGTTTGTTTAAGCCCATCCAGGGCATAATTGTTTATGTTTATGTGAGTATAATGCATAGCATGAACCCATTCCAAGATGGATGACACCTTCACTGAAGTAAGTGTAGGTGTCCCTTGTTGATGTCTCTTAATGCAAAGATATTTAAATCTGTGGTAAAATGGCGCCGGCCTCTATTGACAAAGGCGGCAAGCCGAAACGCGTCTAGTGTGTGTGTAGACCTTTCAATTAAATACTTGAGAGGAGCGTTCTTGTGAGTGCTGGTGTTTTTTGGCCACGAGCGGGGGATTTGGAATCCGCACGGTTTCCGTCACCGTGCATGAAAGCACCCGATCGCGAGTGCAGGGCTCAAGACGGAGCGAGAGCACGATATATATATATATATATATCCAAAAATAAGGTTGCCCTTCAAAGTCCAACATACTGAATTCGTTGCCAATACTATGTCTCTCAATCTGGGCCTCCCATTCCGTCAGCGTCTCCAATTACGAGTCACCCCAGATCCGCTGTTTGTCCTGCGGCAGTGCATTTTTGCGGCTGGACCAGATCTTTATATCGCAAAATAAGGTTGCCTTTGCAAAAAAATGCACTCACGGGGAAGGTATTCCTCTTTATTGAGGACTGCAATGAAAACAGCAGCCTACTTTGCCTCACATCCAGGGGGTCCTTACGCATTTCAGAATCACAAGTCCTCGCTCACAGGCCAGTTCAAAGAGGAAACAGCAGCTATATTGCAGCACACCTGCTTAAAAACTGAAGTTCCGCCCCCAGTGGGCATTTGCATGTGAAGTACATTCTGGTACTTGCAGTGCTGCAACATTATCAAATCCCATGTGGGTGTTGCCGTGTCTCTAAAATACATAAAAGTTCTTTACCCTCAGTGGGTATATATCCATTTCACCATTCCACCAATGTTGCCAAACTCCTTAACCCCTTCGCTGCCAGGTCTTTTCCCCTCGTGTGCCACGGCCTTTTTTGGCTATTTGGGGTAGTGCGCGCTGAGGCCCCTGTAACTTTTTGACCACATATGGTATCCACGCCAAATTTGCGTCCTTTTCTTCCAACATCATGGGGATTCTGAAGGTACTCAGGGTTTGTGGATTCCCCTGGAGGGGTCACAGAAATGAGCCAAAATACAGCAAAATTTAGTTTTTTGGGGGGAAAATGGGAAAAACGGGCTGCAAATGAAAGCTTCTGGGTTTTTCCCTGCAAGTGTTATAAAAAAAGGGTTTGTGGGGCTGCAATCACCATTTTCCCAGCTTTTAGGGGATACCAGACTTTTGTCAGAATTCCAACATTTTTTACACAGTTTTGGCATTTTTCTGGGACATAGCCTATTTTTGCTATTTTTTGTGCTTTCGACCTCCTTCCAGTTAATGGTAGAAATGGGTACAAAAGCAATAATGGATCCTGGAAAGCTATACATTTTAGAGAAGTAGACAAAATTCTGAATTCAGCAAGGGGTCATTTGTGTAGGTCCATTAAGGTTTCTTTATAGAAACTAACAGTTAAATACAGGATAAATTGAAAATTTGTTGAAAAAAAGCGCCTTTTGTGTCAACGTTTTCACCGGTAACTTCTTGTAATTATGACAGCTGTTTGAAAGCAATGTACCGTTACATCCGCTGGACATTACTGGTTGTGGGGATACATAAGACTTGTAGGTTCACCAAGAACCTGATGAACCCAGAGCCAAAAACTGGCCAGCAACTTGCAATGTTTTTTTATTATGTACCGGGTATATAGTAATTATTCTGTAAAAATGTGTACATGGAAAAATCGGTATGAAAGACACCTATGTATTTCTGAAATGGGAACAAAATATAGAGTTTAGAAACAGTAGATATTTGCACATTTCCGAATTTGGGAATACTCATACTAGCATGAGAATTATCAGTCATTTTTCAGAATGACTTCTTTTTTACACAATGTCTTTCATTTGGAAGGCAGAAATGCATCGAAAGTCAATAGGTAATAACAGTTCCTTTACAAAACTGAATTACCCTAAGTCTCCCGATAAAAATGGTACCTCACTTGTAGGGGTAGGCATAGTGCCCACAACAGGAAATGGCTCAAAACCCAACGTGAACACACCACATTTTCACAATGCAAAATTACCCTTTTTTAGCAAAGTGCCTAGCTGTTGTTTTTGAACCATAGCTCTACCGGCACCTAGGGAAACCTAGCAAACCTATACATTTTTTAAAACTAGACACCCAAGGGAATCCAGGATAGGGTGACTTGACTGCCTCCCACCAGGTTCTGTTACCCAAAATCCCTTGTAAACCTAAAAAATTGCCCAAAAAAAAAAATTCTCCACATTTCTCTGGTGGAAAGTTCTGGAATCTGCGTGGATCCACAAATTTCCACCCACCCCGCGTTCCCCAAAGTCTTCCGAGAAAAATGGTACCTCACTTGTGTGGGTCGGCCTAGTGCCCGCGACAGGAAACGGCGCAAAACACAACGTGGAAACACCTCAATTTCGCTGTGAAAAATGACCCTTTTTTGGCAAAGTGCCTAGCTGTAGTTTTTGAACCATAGCTCTGCCGGCACCTAGGGAAACCTAGCAAACCTATACATTTTTGAAAACTAGACACCCAGGAGAATCCAGGATGGGGTGACTTGACTGCCTCCCACCAGGTTCTGCTACCCAGAATCCCTTGCAAACCTAGAAAATTGCCAAAAAACCCAAATTTCCCCCACATTTCTGTGATGAAAATTTCTGGAATCTGCGTGGATCCACAAATTTCCACCCACCCCGTGTTCCCCAAAGTCTTCCGATAAAAATGGTACCTCACTTGTGTGGGTCGGCCTAGTGCCCGCGACAGGAAACGGCGCAAAACTCATCGTGGACACACCTCAATTTCTCAGTGAAAAATGAACCTTTTTTGGCAAAGTGCCTAGCTGTAGTTTTTGAACCCTAGCTCTGCCGGCACCTAGGGAAACCTACCAAAACCACACATTTCTGAAAACTAGACACCCGAGGGATTCCAGGGAGGTATGGTTTGCGTGGATCCCCCAACGTTTCCTTACCAAGAATGCCCTGCAAACCTCAAATTTAGCTGAAAAAATCACCTTTTTCACACATTTTTGTGTGGGAAAGTTGTGGCATCACCGGGCTGACACAAATTTCCTACCACCCAGCGTTCCCCCGGGTCTCCTGATAAAAACAGTGCCTCAATCGTGTGGGAGGCCCAAGTACCCGCGACAGGCAAGGGCCCACAACGTAGTGAGGCGACATGAAAATTGCCTACCTCAAAACGACCTGGTTTTGCAAGGGGGTCACCTAGGTTTTTGGCCCGGTGCTCGGCGGCCACCTAGGGGAACCTACAAAACCCACACATTTCTGAAAACTAGACACCCGGGGGATTCCAGGGAGGTATGGTTTGCGTGGATCCCCCAACGTTTCCTTACCCAGAATGCCCTGCAAACCTCAAATTTAGCTGTAAAAATCACCTTTTTCACACATTTTTGTGTGGGAAAGTTGTGGCATCAGCGGGCTGACACAAATTTCCTACCACCCAGCGTTCCCCCGGGTCTCCCGATAAAGACGGTGCATCACTCGTGTGGGTGGCCCAAGTACCCGCGACAGGCAAGGGCCCAAAACGTATTGAGGCGACATGAAAATTGCCTACATCAAAACGACCTGGTTTTGCAAGGGGGGGGGGTCGCCTGGGTTTTTGGCCCGGTGCTCGGCGGCCACCTAGGGGAACCTACCAAACCCACACATTTCTGAAAACTAGACACCCGGGGGATTCCAGGGAGGTATGGCTTGCGTGGATCCCCCAACGTTTCCTTACCCAGTATGCCCTGCAAACCTCAAATTTAGGCAAAAAATTCACATTTTTCACACATTTTTGTGTGGGAAAGTTGTGGCATCAGTGGGCTGACACAAATTTCCTACCTCCCAGCGTTCCCCTGGGTCTCCCGATAAAAACGGTGCCTCACTCGTGTGGGAGGCCCAAGTACCCGCGACAGGCAAGGGCCCACAACATAGTGAGGCGACATAAAAATTGCCTACCTCAAAACGACCTGGTTTTGCACGGGGGGTCACCTGGGTTTTTGGCCCGGTGCTCGGCAGCCACCTAGGGGAACCTACCAAACCCACACATTTCTGAAAACTAGACACCCGGGGGATTCCAGGGAGGTATGTCTTACGTGGATCCCCCAACGTTTCCTTACCCAGAATGCCCTGCAAACCTCAAATTTAGCTGAACAAATCACCTTTTTCACACATTTTTGTGTGGGAAAGTTGTGGCATCACCGGGCTGACACAAATTTCCTACCACCCAGCGTTCCCCCGGGTCTCCTGATAAAAACAGTGCCTCACTCGTGTGGGAGGCCCAAGTACCCGCGACAGGCAAGGGCCCACAACGTAGTGAGGCGACATGAAAATTGCCTACCTCAAAACGACCTGGTTTTGCAAGGGGGTCACCTGGGTTTTTGTCCCGGTGCTCGGCGGCCACCTAAGGAAACTTACCAAACCCACACATTTCTGAAAACTAGACACCCAAGGGATTCCAGGGAGTTATGGTTTGCGTGGATCCCCCAACGTTTCCTTACCCAGAATGCCCTGCAAACCTCAAATTTAGCTGAAAAAATCACCTTTTTCACACATTTTTGTGTGGGAAAGTTGTGGCATCACCGGGCTGACACAAATTTCCTACCACCAAGCGTTCCCCCGGGTCTTCCGATAAAAACAGTGCCTCACTCGTGTGGGAGACCCAAGTACCCATGACAGGCAAGGGCCCAAAACGTAGTGAGGCCACATGAAAATTGCCTACCTCAAAACGACCCGGTTTTGCAAGGGGGGTCACCTGGGTTTTTGGCCCGGTGCTCGGCGGCCACCTAGGGGAACATACCAAACCCACACATTTCTGAAAACTAGACACTCGGGGGATTCCAGGGAGGTATGGTTTGCATGGATCCCCCAACGTTTCCTTACCCAGAATGCCCTGCAAACCTCAAATTTAGCTGAAAAAACCACTTTTTTCACACATTTTTGTGTGGGAAAGTTGTGGCATCACCGGGCTGACACAAATTTCCTACCACCCAGCGTTCCCCTGGGTCTCCCGATAAAAACGGTGCCTCACTCGTGTGGGAGGCCCAAGTACCCGCGACAGGCAAGGGTCCAAAACCATCTGCCCTCCCGGGGGGGCAGAAAGACTGGAATTTCTCTGGGGGTGGGGTGGGGTGGGGTGGGGTATTGTCATGCCCATTTTGGGGAGCCCTTTCCCATCACTAATAAAACAAACAAATCCATGGTTTCTAGTGGGCATTCTGCGCCCCCAGGGGGGGCCAGATTGGGGGCTACAGCTCCCATCTGCCTCCTGGGGGGGCAGAAAGACTGTCATTTTTGTGGGGGGGAGGGTGGGGGCATTGGCGTGCCCGTTTCGGGCAGCCCCCACCCTAAAAACAACTGAAAACAAATCCCTGGTGTATAGTGGGCTTTCTGCCCCCCCGAAGGGGCAGATTAGGGGCCAATGCCCCATCTGCCCCCCGGGGGCAGAAAGACTGTGTTAATTGGGGGGTGGGGTGGGGGCATGGGCCTACCCGTTTTGGGAAGCCCCCACTCCTATTTTTTTTTTTTTACAATTCCCTGGTGTCTAGTGGTCTTTTTGCCCCCCCGGGGGGCAGATTGGGGGCCGATGCCCCATCTGCCCCCAGGGGGGGCAGAAAGGCTGTAATGGTGGTGGGTGGGTGGGGGCATTGGCGTGCCCATTTCGGGCAGCCCCCACCCTAAAAAAAACTGAAAATAAATCCCTGGTGTATAGTGGGCTTTCTGCCCCCCTGAAGGGGCAGATTAGGGGCCAATGCCCCATCTGCCCCCCTGGGGGGCAGAAAGACTGTGATTATTGGGGGGTGGGGTGGGGGCATGGGCCTGCCCATTTTGGGCAGCCCCCCCCTATTTTTATTTTTTGGAAAATTCCCTGGTGTCCAGGGGGGCAAAAAGACTAAATAATGCCCAAATTATTTGGGGGGAACAAAGGCCCTTGCTCCCCCCTCCCTGGTGTCTAGTGGGTGGATCCCTGCTTGGGGATCGCCCTCCTGTGGCGATCCCCAAGCAGGGATCCTCTTCCACTGGGGAGGGGTACCATTGGAAAGGGGAGATTCTCCCCTTTCCAACGATACCTCTCCCGTCTTTCTACGTGCTCAGGGGGCTGAGATAGCCCCCTGAGCACGTACAAAGTGAAACCTGAAATCAGCCTCTTGGCTCATTTCAGTTTCACTTTCACTGTAATGACATTGGCGCGATGTCGGTGCGACGTGCGCGCCCATCGTCATTACAGTGAAAGGGGGGGGGGGCCTCAGGAGCTGGGGAAGCTCTTCCCCAGCTCCCGAGGCTATTTGCAGTAAAAGGGAATCCCTCTGGTGCGGGCACCAGAGGGATTCCCCAGGAAATGCCTCATGACGAGCTGGACTCGTCATGGGCACAGCGCGACTGTCCAGCTCGTCATGGGCACACAAGGGGTTAAGGCAGGTGCTCCATTTGTGAGGATAGAGCCTCACATGTACATACCACCAAACCCTACAAAAGCAGGACGGTCACTCACGGGGTCACGTACTGGAATGTATTGGTATTGAATGAGCAGACACGTTTTGGCGACCTTGCTTCCTCAATGCTCATGACAATAAAACACACACCATTGCAGTTCCTTTAAAGTTCATCGAACTGTGCTCCCATTGGATTGTGCAAATCGGGCAAAAGAGGAGGAACTAGCCTTCATAGTTAAATACTTGTATTCCTGCGACAGCCATATTAGCATGTCCATCAATCTTAAATGCCAGATGGCACAACGCTCTACATCTGACCCATGAGGCACAGGGCCATGACTGTTTTGCATATGGCTGGGTCCAAACTGGGGTGGCGTAGTGGGCAAAAGAACGATGGATTTAACCCAGATCTCTTGACTGGGGGAGAATGTTTGAATCATTCAGCATTTCATCCATCATTTGTTGCAGTTACACTACAACATTCTCCCACCACTCACACAGCCACTCACAGATCCATTCAGACACTCATGCACCCAATCACATACCCACTCAGACACATACACCCACTTCCATAGCCATTCACAGACCTACTTAGAAACTAACATAGCCATACAGCTACTCACACAGTTATTCACAGACCCATACAGAGACTTACACACCCACTCACAGATCCACTCAGAGGCTAATACACCCATTCACAGACCCACTCATTCACTCTCACAGCCATTCACAGACCTACTTAGAGACTAACCCACCCACTCGCAGACTCATACAGCCACTCCCACAGCCACTCACAGATCCATTCAGACACTCATGCACCCACTCAGACACATAAACCCACTCACAGACCCACTTCCATAGCCATTCACAGACCTACATAGAGATTAACAAACCCACTCACAGACCCATACAGCCACACACAGTCATTCACACAGTCATTCACAGACCAAGACTAACACACCCACTCACAGACCCACACAGCCACTCACAATCATTCACAGACCTATGCAGAGACTTACACACCCACTCACAGATCTACTCAGAGGCTAACACACTTGCTCACAGACGCACTCAGACACTCATGCACTCACAGACTGACTCACACACTCATGGAGGCACCCACAATTTCACTGAGACACTCTCATACCTACTCACATACACAGTGAAACACTTATGCAACCACTCCAAGACCCATACAGACACTCGAACACCCATTGAGATAGGCACACACTCCATCACACACCCACTAAGCCACTAATGCACTCACTCACAAAGGTTACAGGTTACAGTTAGGATTTTTTTTTTAACCTTATAAATTAATTTAAAAAAAACAAAGGCTACAAGGATATTATAGTTAGAAAAGAACATTAAAAACTATAGAAATTCATTTTAAAAAAAGGGATGTTATAGTTTGGCTCACATTTCACTCTTACAAAGCCAGTAAAATTCACCAGTTATCGATAGTGGAGCTAACTATAACTTACGCCCCTGCAATGCACTGCTTATGACATCACATATTACATCACTCATGACATGGTCAGTGACATCACAGATGATATCGCAAATGACATCACTGATGACATCATCAAGTGAGTGTAAGTGTTTTTAAGAGATTATGGGTGTTAAACATATATACTAAGCTACTACAAAAGCTAAATTAATTTACTAGGTGCACTACTATTGAGTGACATTAAAACAAAAAGGAAGGTGCACCAGTACAAAGTCCAAGTTCAAAATGAAGTCCTTATACAATTCCTTTATTCTTGTAAAAAATGTATGGTAAAACTTCAGCCAACGCGTTTCGTTCTTAGCACAAGAACTTCTTCAGGGCGAATTGGAGTATTTGTGGCAACTAACAACGACCATATAGTGTAAAAGGTCCCATAAGTATTCCTTAAACAAACAGTTGTTACGATAATCCGAAATAACGGTGATGGTCATCAAAAAGTAAGTATATATCAACAAGTACGTATTAGAAAAAGTCCAAGAAACTCTCATTGAGTCACTCAATGATACGAGTGAACAGACCCATACACGGAATCCAAAATCTAGGAAATTCCGCAGCACCAACTGACAGCACGATAAGTAACAATGTAAGTTACTTATCGTGCTGTCGGTTGGTTGAGTGACCCAATGAGAGTTTCTTGGACCCCCCTTTTTTCTTGCCCCACTTGACGGCTCTCCCTGAAACTTTGAATACACTTTTCTGGGTGTGCGAGTAGCTGTGTGTGTGGTTGTATGGGTGTATGAGTAGGTGTCTAAGTAGCTGTGTGGGTGTGTAAGTGGTTGTGTGAGTGGATGTGTGAGGTGTTGTATGGGTGTTTCAGTGGGTATGTGAGTGGTTGCATGGGTCAGTAAGTGGGGGTGCGAGTGGTTGTATGGATCTGTGAGTGGGTGTGTGAGTGGTTGCATGGGTATGTGATTAGATGTGTGGGTGTATGAATGGGTATGTGAGTGTGAGTGCTATCTGTATAAGTGCTTACTGTTCAGGTTTAATTTTTGTAAAATTAGCATCAGGGCCAGAATGGACCTGGGGATCCCACCCCCCAGGGCCGGCCACGAATCCCAACCCCGGGTACGTGCATAATTTATTGGGGGAGGGGAGCCATGAGGTTCTTCTCCCTGGACCATTTTTTGCCCTGTGGATCCCATTCCCAGGGCCCGGACACAAATCAGTTGGGAAGGGGGGGGATCACTGGGGTCCAGCCTTATTTGAATGCAGGAATTACGTACAATCACTCACACACCCACTCACTCACCCTTACAACTACTCACACAGACATACACACTCCAATACAACCACTCACTTACCTATACACATTCAACTAGCCACTCACTCACCCATACAGCCACTTACACACCCATACACCCAAATCCTAGTAGAACATATCTTTAGTGAGTCATTAAATTATATTATTAACCAGTGCATGGTAGAGTGGCGAGATCTAGTTAATGTAGTTAATGTAGTGTGGTGAGTGAGGAAGCACGTAAGTGATATGAATTGAAAGGTGGTACGTAAGAATAAATGTGAGTGATAAGTATGACTTACAGTAATATGAAAGCAGTGTGTAAATGATCATTTGAACCGATAAGTCTAAGTTATGATTTTGTTATTGTTGTGCAGTGTAAGGTCTGTTTGGGAAAAATTAGTTAGAAATAAGTGTGTAAGTGGTGCATAATTAATAAAATAACTAGAACTGTAGAATGTCTACTGTTTGTGGATTTTAATTTTGATTTGTATACCAAACCTAAATAAAGTTCCCTAGCTATAACTGCTGTCTAACCTTTGTTGTTTTGTGAATTTCACTGGTTTTTACAATGTTAGTAACAATTTTGTAATATTTGTCTAGTTTAGTTTAGTGGACTAGAGTGTTACTAAGTGGAGTGTGGTACAATATTGTGGCGGATACTGTTGTATAGTGGGCTGTGGTGCAGTATATTGTGGTATAGTAAAGTGGAATGAGTTTTACTTGGGTACTGTACAGTCAAAGCCATACAGTGGAGTGGCAGAGAGTGGAGTGCCACACAGTGGAGTGGCATAGAGAGTGCTCACATACAATAGATTGGCATTTATTGGAGTGGCATAGAGTTTATTGGCATACAGTACACTGGTATGCAGTGCAATAGCATACAGTGTAGTGTGGTAAAGTGGATTGATATCCTGTAAATATTGTACAGTCCATTCGCTTATACTATAGTGACTTACAATGTAGTGGTATACACTGCAGTGGGGTGCAGTTTAGGGGCATATATTGCAATATATTTTACTAAAATGGCACACAGTGGAGTGGTGTATAGTGGACTTCGGTACAGTGGAGTGTCGTAAACTGAAATAACATACACTGGAGTGGTGTATACTAGAGTGCTACTGAGTGGAGTGGAGTAAAGTTTAGTGGTGTACAGCGGGCTTACATAAAGTGAAGTGTGGTAGAGTGTAGTGTTGTAAAGTTAAATTGCTTATAATGGAGTGCCAAATATTGGAGTGCCGATACTGCAGTGGTGCAGAGTGGTACACTGTAGGTTACAGTGGGGTAGAGTGTAATACAGTAAATTGCAATTGCATAAAACTAAACTATTATGAGATAGAGTGAAGCATGGTAGAATGTTGCAGTGTTAACTGTAATATTGTTTGGTTTAGTGGTGTTAACTGTTTAGATGTAGAGTGGAGTGCTAAGTAGTGGAGTAGCATTCATTACAGTGGGGTCCAACTCAATTAGGTTAATTATACAGGTGTAGAGTGTAGTCACATTCTGCGAAGGGTGTTTTATAGAAGTGGCACAGAATGTACTATTTAAAGCAAAATAGCATACAGTTGATTGTGTTCTAGTGAAGTGGCGTTTAGTGTATTTTAGTACAATGCAGTGATGTACAGTGTTGTAGCAGACACTGTAATAGCATACACTCCAGTAGTCTATCATAAAGTGAGCCATCGTGGAATAGCATGTAGTGGAATTGCGTAATTTGGAGTTGGGTACAGTGGAATATCGTTGAGTTGTGAGCACCACTGTTAGTTACCTGGCATACATAAAAGTGAAATAGAATACAGTGGTAAACAGTATAATAGCCTCGAGTATAGTGGTTTACATTGCAATGATGTGCAGTCCAGTTGCGTTGAGTACAGTGGAGTAATATACAATGGATTGGCTTAGAATGTGCTGGCATATACGGTAGTGCCGTAAAGTGGAGTAGCATACTGTAAACTCTGTACAGTGGCATAAACTAAGCAGTTAGACAAGAGAGTGGCGTAAAGTGAAGTGTGTATGTTACAAAAAATGTACTGTTAAAGTGCATGCAAAGATGGAAATGTTTTTTCCCCAAAAAGTATACTATAATATGTAAATGTTGTGGTCTTCCCAAAAGTTGATCGAGTTCAGTGCATGTTGCTTAATTTATTTCAAAGTCTGTGTTGCGAAATCTGTCATTTGGTGAAAACATAGCTGGATTACATATTATGGTGCACAGATGGTTATTTTGGGGAGTACAGGTAAGTAGTGTAACTGTTTTATAACTTATAATTCATGTAAAGGTTGTGAGATCAGTTTGCGCTGCATGTTTATGAAATATGGGTATATTTTGCTGTACTTCCACAATACATAGTGATGCCAAATCATTGCTGATTGGCTAAGACTGCCTTTGCAAAAGTTAAAGGCAGGCATGTTGTTTTAACTACAATTTTCTGATGAATTAATTTGGTATTTTTGCCCTACCTACTGACACTTTACTAAGGTGGCAATACGTTTTGTAAAATATGTATACATTTGTTAATTTTGTTTGTATGAATAAGTAGTTGTGTGGTAATAGAAAATGGTTTTGTAAGGTCACCATTGCTATTTCTCTAGAATTGGTAATGTTTTGTAATTAGCGTGCTACTCTGTACCCTTTTTTGAGCATATTTAAATATGTTAAATTTGTAAAATGCACTTTATTACACTATATTTACTAAATATTGCGTCTTATTGTGTTTTTCATATATAACCAAAAAAGGACAGCTCCTAACTAAATCTACCACATCCAGAAGGTACTGAAAATATGAGAAACTTTTTTAGCATTTTTTTGAAAACTCTTAGCTTTTTTAGAAGAACCCTATAGATTCCATATACAAATTTTACAGGTCATAGGGAAAGGTTCTATGTAACCCTTTCTCTCTTCTTGTTGATTTGATTATAGTGTTTTTCTACATTTTACAACTTTTTATTCTATCTTTATTCATTTTTTGGTTCTATGGTAGCACCGTGGTACACTGTAAATTAAAAATATATATATCTATCAAGTTATAAATATTTTTCCCTACCTATAACTACTTTAATAAATTAGTAAAATGTATAGTGAAAATACAAAACCTAATGCGTACCTTCATTACAAGGCATAATGCAGAACACAAGCAAACTCAAGTTGAAAGCAACATAGCTGCGTTTAACTTTAGCAAAGGAAGTCATTATCCAATCAGCTAATAACTTGTCATCTCTATGTACCTCAGAAGTACCGCAGTACTACAGAACCAACATAATATAGCTAAAAAATGAGTAAAACATATAAAATACTCATCCTGCTTGCTTACTGTACCACAAAGAATCATCTGGGCACCATAATAGATAATCCTTCCATGTTTTGTTAAAATAGGAGTGATGGTTTTTGCACTACGCAAAATACAAAAATATATGGAAAATGTATTTAGTTTCAAGCTTGTTTTGGGTCCCCCCTTTTTCTTTGCACCCCTTTGACGAAATGCTGTTGAACTCTCAGGATTCCAAGAATGAAACATGGGTAGTAGGTCTACAAAGTACCACAGACATTCATCAAACGGGTGCAAAGTTATTAGGAGCCAAAAATCCCAAAAGTCTTAATCTTCGGTCGCCCCAACTAGAAATGCAGAGTGGCTAATGCCAATATATATATAATAAATACACTTAAAAAACCAAAGGTTACAAGAATGATATAGTTAGGAAATAGGATTTTTAAAAAACATTCAAATTTGCTGAAGAAAAGCAAAGGTTACAAGGACGTTATAGTTAAGAAATAGAAATAAAAAAACCTTAGAAATTCACTGAAAAATCCAAAGGTTACATGTGCAAAGGTTACATGTGCATTGTGGTGGCGTAAGTTATAGTTAGCTCAGGTAAGTATAACTGCTGAATTTCTATGGGTATGTATGAGTGAAATCTGAATCTAACTATAAAATCTGTGTAACCTTTGCTTTTTCAGTCTTTTTTAAAGTTTTTTTAAATTCTATTTCCTAACTATAACGTCCCTGTAACCTTTGTTTTTGCAGTGAATTTCTAAGGTTTTAAAATTGTATTTCCTAACTGTAACCTGTAGCCTTTGAGAGTGAGTGAGTGTGTGAGTGAGTGCATGAGTGTCTCAGTGGGTGTGTGCATGAGTTTGTGAGTGTCCACCCGGTCTGCAAGTGGATGCATGAGTCTGGGTGGGCCTGGGAGTGGCTGTATGAGAGGGACTTTGAGTGGGTTTGTGAGTGTCTGAGTGGGTGTGTGAGTGGATGCATGAGTCTCTGATTTGGCTTGTGAGTGGGTCTATGTTTATCTCATTGGGTCTGTGAGTGGGTGTGTGAGTCTTTGAGTGGTTCTGTCAGTGTATGTGTGTGAGTGCCTGAGTGCTCTCTGTTTTGCCCTTTTCTGCTCTGTTTTGCTTATTTTGCTTGTTTTTCTTCCCTCAGTTTTGCCTTTCTTACTTGTTTTTCTAACTGCCATTTTGCCTTTTCTGCAAATTTTCTGCTCTGTTTTGCCTTTTCTGCTTGCTTTTCTGCTCTCCGTTTTGATTTTCCTGTCTGTTTTTCTGCTCTTTGTTTTGCCTTTCCTGCTAATTTTTCTCCCCTCTCCTTTCACTCTTATGAGCCCCGGAGACAACCACCTCCCAGGGCCTTTACTGATATTAAGAAGGGGTCCCAGGGACCCCCTTCAATAGAGCTCCAAGAGCCCCGGTGTCTGCCACCTCCCCGGGGCTTGATTGTAACCAAAGGGCAGATGCTACATGGACCCCATCCTGGGGATTTCATATGGCCCAGGGACCACCACCTCCCTGGAGCTAACTTAAAATTATGTGGGGGGCTGCGCAGACCTCCTATGCCATGGGGACCGCCACTTGCCCTGGGCCACAGACATTCTTTAAAGTGAAAGGGAGCCACACAGCCCCTTTCCCTGGTATCATACAGCCCCAGGGACACCAGGGCCCGCCTTAGGGGAGCTGGGAATCACCATTTTTCAGGCTGATTTTGGCCCAACGGACCCCATTCCCAGGGCCCGGTCATGTCTCCTGTGTGCCCCCCTGGGCACCCAGTGTGCTGCTTTGGGACTGCAGGGGGAACCTGAATGCCCTATCGGTCCCAGCCATCTCCCTGCCTCCTGCATGAGCCAGCATTTCTCTCATAGACAGAGAGCTGCTACACATGCAGCTCCTTGTCTGTGAGAGCAATCATTTTGTCTGTTTTCGTCTGTTTCCCTGCCTACTGAAACAGATGAAAACTCTGATCTCAGCAAGCAGGAGAGGTTTCATAGCTCTCGCTCATAGAGAACGGAGTTTGTATCTACTTGACGTGAGCTGGCAAAGCTCCCACCAAGTCAGAACAAACAGTTATGTACCAGGGGTGGGCACCCAGGAACATAGCATTAGCTGGGGGATGGCGCTACCAAGGGCCATATATGGCTCCAGGAGGGGGCAGTGTGTTTGCATGTGTTGGCCCCAGAGAGGTGGTGGTACCGGGGACCGTAAATGGCCCAGTATATTTACTGTGTGGGCCCCAGGGAGGTGGTGGTCCCAAAGGCCAAGTGGGTCTTTGCTGCCCCCTACATATTTGCAAAATTGATTGCCCCGGGTAGGTGGTGGTCATGAGGGCCTGTAATAAACCCAGTAGGATGTCCGTTTGGCCCCCTCCACAATTAAAATGAAGGCCCCAGGGAGGTGGTTGTCCCCGGAGCTTCAAGCAATCCTAGGAAAGGGGTCCACACAGCCTCCCCTCCATTATGAAAATAAAGCAGTGGGAAGGTGGTGGTCACCGTGGTCTAAGAGCTTTAGGAGTGGGTCCCTGTCCTCCCCCTCCTCTTTTAAAACAATGCCCCTGGGTGCTAGCTCATCTGGGGGCTCATTTCAAAACATATGCGGATCCACCAATATTTTTGGCAAGTATATTTTTTTATTATTTTTTGCCTTGGCAGGGTCCCCCTGGTTCTCCAACACTAGAGTTAAGTGGTCGGGGTATTGGACATAGAGCTACCCTTCTATCAAATTTGGTGTAATTCCATCGAGTGGTTCAGGCTGTAGTCGTGTCTGAAATTTCTATGGAAATTAACACCGGAAGGACGCTTTTTTTGACCTCCCTTTTTTTTGGCCACTGCTTGATAGATCAGCCTGAAACGTTCCATGTTCCACTAGAAGGACCAGGGCACTTTTATGTGGAAACATTATCCTAACTATGACTGACTACTGCTTCCTTATCGCCAGTGGTGCCGTGTAGTAAATGCACCTGCCAGCGCAAACAAGTTCCTCACACTCTAACCTGTCTCCTCCAAGATACGGCACTAAAGGTACTGAAATCACCATTGTAAGTTTAAAGCCTGAAGAAAATCTCAATACGTTTCAGTTGCTTTGTGCAACCTTGTTCATGAAATATACGCCGTCTTTGTTTAAAGATATTTAAGTACAGTGACATCACCAGTGAAAATAAAAAAACACTATGTCCTCAGCTGCAAATTTAGTTGCCATCTTGTAACAATAGGTTCTTATTACAGTGTTGTATACAAAGTAAAGTAAATTCACAGAGAAACGAAAATATAATCATTGTTGCATAATAGTGCATTGTACCTTAATTTCCATGCATCAAATTCTCAGTTCTTACTTGAATTCCATCATATTGCCTAAATGGGAATGTTTATAAAATACATGATCATTTGTATTTGAGCATTTGCTCGACAAAGAATCTGTTGTTGAGAAGGCTTATCTATTATCCAGTCTAGGTTAATAAAATCATTATACTTTGTCATCCCAGTGGGAAAATCATATTAAAGGAATTGCTTAACATTAAATCATTTACACAACCCAGTTTACTTTTTTACCCAGCCCAAATTAATCATTATCACACCCTAGTGGGCACATTAAACCACATATAATGTGTCACTTTTGAGCAATTGTTCAACATTAACTTAATTTCAAGCAGCACAAATGACCTACTTACCTACATAATCACGCACCAGTGGGCACATTATAAAATGACTCCTATAAGTGAAACAATACAATCTGGTTGAATCAACCATTTTGCTGTTGACTTCAAGTATGTACTTAGCTTCTATATTTTCTTAATTCTCTCTCCCTATCCACACCCTTGACATCTTTGGAGATTTGGGCTAGTCACTATATTTTAACATGGATTCATCACCTTCATGAAATCTTTCAAAGTGCCTTGTTACTGGGTAGCTATGGACTTGGTTTTTTATTGCCCTTATATGCTGGAATATAAATGTGTGTATTGG
This sequence comes from Triturus cristatus, assembly GCF_964204655.1. Lineage (NCBI taxonomy): Eukaryota > Metazoa > Chordata > Amphibia > Caudata > Salamandridae > Triturus > Triturus cristatus. The sequence goes on along the minus strand of NC_140583.1, from coordinate 402,199,252 downwards.
TAGGGTGGTGCTTCCTATATAAACTTTAGGACAAGAGCATTTTAGGAAGTATACTATGAGCTTACTTTTACAAGTGAGTCTGCCTTTTATCTCAATGTTGTTATTGAATGGTGAATATATGTATATATTCACTGAAAAAAACAAAGGTTACAGGGACATTATAGTTAGGCTCAGATTTCACACACACAAACCATAGAAATCCAGCTGTTATAGTTACCTGAGCTAACACAAACAGTTGTTGGCTATGACGAGAATATTTGCATATCTAAATACATAAGTCTGGGATATGGTCATGACAGGATAATAAACAGCATGAAAATTGGAGGTGCTTTCGTGGTACTGGTCACCCAGCCACCTGGGATGTGTGTCTGCCCGGGCGAGACACTTGGAAAAATTTGAACAACAAAAAAGTAGTGAAGCACACATAGAGAGTCCATACAATTAATTAGATCATATACAGTAAAATGATGTACATCAAGGTGATTATATGTTTTCCATTCTGCAGCATTCTTCTTTCCTCAAAGATAGATTTATTCTTTCCAATCAATGTCTTGAGAGGTTAGAAGGACAGAAGCAGCCAACACATGTTTCTTCGTTGGGACTTTTTTAAGGCTGCAGATAATACATATACACATATGTATATAACGTAAATAACACAACTAAACTACAACAGTTTACAAGTTACTAAATAAAAATTGCTAAATAAAGAAAGAGGTACAAAAGGTAAATATACCAAAATAGTAGAGAAGCCTCCTAAGAGGAGCGAAGCACTGAAGTGTGACACAAAATTTAAAAAACCATACATGAAACAAAAAGCGTTTGTGCAATAGTGAATAGTTCATGCAGAGATCATAATTTCAAGAAGCTTTTGAAGCAGCAGTCGGACCGAGAAATTGAAAATATTAAAAATGTGAAAATTGTTAAGTAATAATGGTGATCCAAGGTGTGTTGAGGTAGTCTTTGCACCTGTGCCCCTTGGTGTAGAAAATCAAGGGAAATGTGAAAATAGCAACTCAAATAGTAAAATAATTGTAGTTAGTACCTAAATGACTCATCAAAAGACACAAGGGACATTCTTGAAAACCCAGTTCGTATGTATCCTGAAGTAAGAGGAATGTCACACCGTCTATTAAAGACAGGTGTATCTTGAGGAAAGCAGTCCATTATGAAAACGAGCCATGTTGTGTATCAAACTGTAAAGCAATACAGAATAAAGTCAATATTTAATTTAGTACCTAAGAGTCTAACCTACCAAAAGCAGAAATAACCAGCATTGACAAGAACCATCATCTAAACAGTTGTCCTTTCACGCACTGTGTCAGCAGGTTAGCCGCAAATCACGAAGTAAAAAAATAAAAGAAACTATCGCAATCCTCCACACTCCCGAAACTTCCTCTCGGCGGAGAGAGAGTAACGGACACCCAGGGATGTGTTGGCAAGATGTTTTTATTCCTTCTCACTCCTCACTTTGATGGCTCGGTTCGAGCAGCAAGTGCCAATGTTCACCTACGGAACGCAGTCTGCCATACTCTATTTAAATGCATTGTACACACCCCCTTCCTCCGTGTCACATGTTAATGAATATAGAGAAAATACGTTCAGCATAGACTCACTATAACGACATCCTTTATCCTTAGTTGTTATCATAGATGTTTTTACACATTCTAGGACATCATCAGTATAGTTCTCACTTATACCACATGTCAATAAATAGATAAATATTTCAAAATACAAATGGATTAATAAATATACAAGGCAGGTTATAATTTTCTAAAACGTGTTTCATTTAGAAGTGAGTTCATATTTGTGCAAAAATGCGTTAATGTTTCCACTCATTTGATATGCACTATTTACTCATTAGTGTTGTCTGCCTGCTGGATTCGTATTCTCTCTGCGTCAATGCTGTGCATTCCCTTTACCACCTAGTTGGTAGTTTCCCAGTAGTTATTATACATTTATATTTATAAATAAATACATTGGCTAAGCTAATAACCACAGCTTAAAGCCATGCACTGTAACATGTGTAACGGCACAATGGAAACTCTGCGGAAGGAATGAGAGGCTAAAATATTAAAACACACAATTGAGTCCAGAGCTGCAGTGTGTCAAATTGTGGAATACTAAAATGGATTCCGCAGTCTGGAATATATATATATATATAAAATGTAAAATCAAAATTTACGTCCAAGCCTGACATCGTATGTAATGAAAGAGTTATTAGATTTAAATTGAAATGGCTTTCTGTAGTAACCAGAACCTTACCAAAGCTGCTGTGTACGTGGACATTTCGGTAAATGTGGTAAGGTAAGGACTGCAGCTTAAGTCTGTATACGAGTGCTCCGTAGTAATGTGGCAAAGTAAATACTGTTAACGGTAGGGGAGAATGGCCCGAGAAGCCTAGGGAACAAAAAACCTGAAGTTTGTTACTAAGGAGTCCAAAATGTGGGAAAACCAAGAAATAATCTGGCATAAAAGGGCCGTAATTCTACCTGAAGCTGTATACTCAGTCCGTCCATTTGAGAGGGAGGTCTTCGTACACAGCCATAACCCCTTGTAAATCAAAGCAAACCCATGTGTGTGTGTTAGAAAGTGAAAGAGTGAGTAAACACAAAAAGAGTAGGTAGCCAAAGATCTAAAGAAAGGGGAGAGAGAAAAGTGGTTCATACCCAAAATCCAGAAAAAAATATGTCTTTTATGAGACTAAGAAGGAGGTCTAGAAGACCATCCTTAATGGTACAGGATGTCTCACACACAATATTGTGTCATGCTTCATCATAGACATCCTCTCCCCAACCTGGTAAGATGATACTACCAGGGCGGACTCAACCTCCGCAAAGACTTTTTGCGGTGGGAGTACTTAGATAAATCTTGCAGGCTAAAACGGGATCCAGTTCAATTAAAAGTGCCTTCAGGTTCCTCAGTTATCACCTTTATTAGTGAGGACCTGAGGTACATTAAAACCAAAAACAGTCAATGGACCCTATAGAGAATAATGTCTCTGATCCATCTATTCAACGGCCAACATGTTTCTGCCCACGCAAAGAACCATTTATGTCTGGGGCATTCCTCAGGGTTGTGGGATCCCTAAGGTAAGTCTAAAGGTGGTGCCCCCTATGTCCTACTATCCCATGGAAAGGGGGTACACCTAAGGAGTACCAGAGTAAGGCCTACCTGAGACGGTATTATGTGAGGCTCATCATGTGCCTGTCAGAGTGACAGATAATCAGACGACAATACTTTTAGTGACAGTTGCAAAAAAAACTGGGCTGTAGAACACCATTAGTGAAACACACTATTTTTACCTGAATCCTCCTAAAAGGATCACCCAACGTGTGTACAGACAAACAAAAATGCTAAGGGAATGGGTGGAACAGTCGCAAGGATCATGATAAACCCACTATGGAAAATCCTAGTGACAAACTAAGTGATAACCCACTTGTTCAATCTATGTAGAGAAATCACTTGTACTACACTGAGAACTTTAATTTAAGTTCAAGGAGTGCTGAATCCTACATGTCGGTTGACTGGTACTATATGCTGCTAGCAGTACACAAACAGAAACAAAAACAAAAACAAAAACCCCTTTATTCCTTACCCTTACCCTCAGTTAGAGGGGGTACCTCATATTCAGTCAAAGGGAGGGGTGGTAGCCTTCTTAGTCACACACTGAGAAATTAGATTATGGAAAGGAATGGTAGTGATCAATGTGGATATTGGTAATCCACCTAGTGGGCGATCAAGTTCTTCATAAATACATTCAAGTTGGATTATTCATTACGAATTCCCAAAGCAATTGGGTCAGGGAGGCGTGTACCATTATAATAACCATCCCTACCTGGCTATGTTGGATATATCATTGAATGTATTAGTTCCGATCCAAAGACATACATAGTTGTGCCTGCTGACAGAAAACTCCTGGTTACATGTTACCTCAGAAGATCACGAGATGGTGGCGTCTACTCTACACTGCGGGTGATTTTCACTGAGTACACACGGGGAAGGCTTGCCACAGAAAGTGAAAGAGGACAGGAAAGTCTTTCAAAACTTTTGCCATGTTGGCCTTGATCCCTGTAGCTAGAAATCACACTATGTTGATGTGAACCAGAGGGAAGGCTAAAGTAAGAAGTATATGGAGAAACTTATAGTAAATGTTGATCCACTTGGTAGAGAGATAATACACATATCCAGTCATTACATCATATTTACATTAAATGGGACTGATAGATGGACACGTTCTTGTGCAGGGCGACAATGAGAAATACATTAGGGCATGTTTAGCAAAATTCACATGCCGGGAAAATGCCAGTCTGAAAAAAAAGAAGCGTACATCTGTGGTCATTGTAACATATTTACATAAAGTGAAACATATCAATGTAAATGCTAATGGTCAACAAGATTGTGTGAACATCTGTAATCAATGCATCATATTTACATGAAGTGAAAGATATGGATGGAAATGTTAATGGACATTGATGCAACGTACATTGTTTGTTTAGTAAAGATTAGTATCAAAATTGCTTCATAGTAATACCAATAGACCTCAGACAACCATGTTTTTAAGTGATCAGTTCTTATTTTTACATACATGGAGCCAGTCACAAAGAGGAAGGGGTCCCCTGGGCACCCCTTTCCATATGCAACTTCATTACCACCCTCTTGAAGAGGGTGGTAATTTGCAAGTGTCTTGCGACTGCAATTGTGGTTGCAAAACATTCGTACATGGCTTGTGAGTCACTATTAGGAAGGGAACGCCTCTTCCTAATAGCGAGTCGCAAAACCTATTTAGCGTGTGGCAAATAAATTGCGACTCACTAAATAGGCTTTGTACGTGGTCCTGTAGGTTTTTGCATGCACAAATGGTTCGCAAACCTGTTTGCCCATGCAAAAACGGGTCATACATCCGGCCCTTAGTAATTTAAAAGAGCCATGGACTTGGCTCTCACCAGGAGATTACAAGAAAGAACCCACTCATCACACTCACTACAGATTGTGCTCTGATAGATCAACAATGCATTCAAATTCATCACGGATTTCAGATAATTTTTAGGTCTCAAGAGACATTTTGTGGTTAATCTGTGGGCTTTAGTACACCCACAGACTTCCCATATGCTCGCTCCATCATCTGTCTCAAATTCTTTGTCACCATTTGTTCCTGGCATGCATGGTCATGCCTCTTCTTGTGTTTATCCCTCCCTCCAGAGCATGAACAAAGTACTTGTAAACATTCACTGCTCCTGTTTTAATAACCATTATATGACCTACTTGTTTCTTTCTTTTTAAGCACTCTACACAATGCTCTTGCTTTTATCAGCTTCATCTCCTCCCACCCACCCTCATGTCCTGTTTACAGATCACCCCCGTAACTGCTTTTCCCATTGTTGCAGCTTTCTGTTTCCTCCACCTGCTCCATCTTGCCTCTGCTGCCTCCCTCGCAGCTCCCAATGCATGCCCCATCCACAAACTACCCCCTCCCCCATCACGGATTTAAACCCCCATTGTAGTCTGTTTTGTTCTAGTGAGTGGTGGTGTTCTGCCTTTTAATGTGCTGCTAGTGTATAGCTGATTGAAGCATGTGTGCATGGCTGAGCTTCCAAAGTACCTTTGTCTCCTGCTGTAATTGCATAGCCACATTTCTCCTGTACAAAATGATTAAACTGTTTGTGTCTCAGCTTGTTGCTTCTCATTTCATAGGGTGGGACTCCAGTTCTTCAAATTTCTCCTGTCGGGATACTTTCTTAATTTTTCCAAATTAACTGGTGAAAGTCTGTGCACCATTGTTGCTTAACTTGAATTCTTGTCAAAGGAGCCAAGTGAGTCTTGATCTCATCAAGGTCTGCCTGCCCCTCAGTGTCCATGGCAAAAGTAGGTATTTTAATGTGGTTGCCGATGCAATGTATTTCCTCATGTCCACTACTGTAAACCAGCCTAACACTATGATTCTTTGAGTTTTTTTGTGGAGTTTTATATAGCGCCAACACCACTTGAAGCTAGAGGAGCACTTTACATTAGCAGCAATTACTTTTTTTGTGCAGTTTTATAAAGCACCAACACCACCCTATGGTATTGAAGCACTTTACATTAGCACCAGTTGCTTTACACAAAGACTACACAAAGATGTTTGTTGGCGCAGGGAGATTAAGTGATTTGCCTAGAATCAAGGATGGTAAACCGACTCCAAAACTTGAACCCGGTTTACCAGTTCCACAGTTGCAGCTGTGGCACTTACGCCACATCCTCTCCCTAGAGGGCGCCACATCATCTCCCTATCCTCTGCCTCAGTTCCGCATTTTGTGAGTACGGCCCAATCACTTAATCTTCCTGTGGCAGCCCTCATTTGCTGTTGGTTGCCCGGCCACCTCCCTCCCGTAAGTGGCTGTCCTAATGAACTCGTTTGCACACATCCCATCCTCCCCTGACTGCTTTTCAAAAAAACATTGTGCAGTTTTATACAGCGCCAAAACCCCCTGAAGGTACTGGACAGCTTTACATTAGCACAAGTTACTTTTTTGGGCAGTTTTATATAGCGCCAACACCATCCAAAGGTATTGGAGCACTTTAAATTAGAACCAGTTACTTTACACAAGGACATATTCATTTTTGTAAGCCCGGGGAGATTAAGTGATTTGCCCAGAGTCAAGGATGTTAAGTCGACACTGAAACTCAAATTGGTTTCCCAGCTCCATAGGCTGCAGCGCTGGCCCTTACTCCACATTCTCTCCCTAGCCTCTGCTTCAGTTCTAGATTTTGTGATCACAGGCAAATCACTTAATCTCCCCGTGGCTGCCCACATTTGCTGTTGGTTGCCTGTCCAGCTCCCGCCCATCACTGCTTGCTCCCACTGAACTCCTTTGCACAGACCCCTCATCCACTGTTTTTTAGATTTTATTTGTGCAGGTTTATGTAGCGCCAAGTGATTTTCAAAGAGAGACTGAGGCAGAGAAATATTGCAACTATCACCTATGTGGGTAAAAATTGTAATTATGAATAGGGTTTATGGTATTTATTTTTTTGCCATTTGTGCAAATTTTATCTGTATTTATCCATATTTATTTTGGGTTTTGTGGCAAAATTAAACTGAAATTAGTATATTTCCACATTTATTTAACCAATAAATATGCACTCATGCTTGAATGTCTGCCAGGTTTCAGTGCTGTGAACAACCACAGAAGATAAATCAGTGCACTTATATGAAAATATGCAAATTTCAGTTTCAACCTTGTGCATATCTACTGCTGTTAAAGGCTCTTTACTAAAATTCCTTACTTTGTAACCACCTTATCTATCAATCCACACATCTATTGGCCTAGCAGTCATAGCAAACAGTATTTAGAATTACTCAAGAAGCAACCCGATTTCTGTTTTTATCCACATTTAAAAATAAATACAGACAAGAAAATGAACGTTTTCTGTCTGTATTTATCTGTAAAAATTAAAAACAGTAAGCCTTAATTATGATGCAATGGTGCAAAATTCCGGCTACAATATCTTAAAGAAGAAGCTTTTAAAATAAAAGATCATGAATAAAGAAATCACTTGTTAAAGAGAAACCTTCTTGAGTCTGTGCATTATATGACCTGCTTGCATTTACTCCACGACTTGACCTACTCTTTTGCTAGATTATCATGTGATACTTTAATACTGAGTCATTTAAGTTTGGATAATATTTTTGTAGTGCCAACACCACTCGTAGTTATTCGGCAGGGACCCGGGGGGGGGGTGGCGGTCCCTGGGGCCAAAATTGGCCTGTGGAGTGGGGTAAATGGTGCTCCCATTATAATAATAATTAAACCCCCCAGGAACTGGCCTACTAGGGGGGCATATAGAAAACAATCACTGGAGACAGCACTTGTTTTCTTTCTATTTTGCAGTGGACTTGCAGCTCAATTGTGATTTATGGCAAAATTGAAAACAATACGTGTTTGGCGCCCGGTGGGGTCCCTGTGGAACCCCACCACCAAGTCTAGGGGGTCAGGGTATTCCTACCCTGCACCCTTATGGTTTTTTTTGCCTTTTTTCTTTGGATGAGTCTGAGTCCAACGTTGTCTGCCAACACTTCCTGGTTAAAGTGTCGATAGCCAAACAGACCTCAGCATGGGATCTGCCGGATTCGCGATGGATCTGTGTCCAGAGATATACACATTTCTTTTCCCTTTAATAACTCCAAAAAGATTGAAGGGATTTACACCAAATAACAAAAGGAGATCTTTCTGGACAAAGACCAAGCTTTCTGCCAAGTTTGGTGTAAGTACAGCGGTTCAGGCTGTAGTCGTGCCTAAAATCTCTATCTATGGGAAATAAAATTGAAAATGCACATTTATTTAAGCCCCCTTTCTCTTGGCCTCGCTTGATGGATCATATATATTACTGTCGCTGGGTACCTACAAGGTCTACATTTTCCTTAGGCTAGGTGACTATTGGAAGACTTGGAGCACATCAGCCTAAGTGCACTCAACGGAAGATATCATGAAGACTCTTCACCAGCAGCCTCATTCTACTCGGAAACTTTGTGCTCAACTCTAGATTGCACCCTGGTCTCCCTTCCACTCTCCCATCATGTGGCTAGGTTCTGCCCATGGAACAAGGGGGACAGTAACCATCGGCCCCATGAAGTATTACTCCAAGCAATCATACCAACACCAATACTCCAACAATGGTGTAAGTATGCACCGTTCCTCAATGCAGGGGAGTGAGTCTACCTTTGAAACAGTAGATTGCACTTCAGACCCATGCAGGACGCCCGATACGTCACTGATGTTCGTTTTTGTTGACATGGTCACCGGGGTGACCGCACTATCACCATGTGAATGGTTTGCGGGGGCACATTCAGGTCCTGCTGTGCTTTCTCGTAATAACTGTGTCCAAATTGTACCAGTTCTGTCCTAACTATTCATGTGTGTCTTGTCACCCCTCCCTCCCCTTCCCATCCCCTCTCTCTCGCATCCCTACCCTTCCTACCTCCCCCCTCCCGTTTTATTTCCCCTACAGGTTACACTAGTTTGGTACGTTCTTCTTGTCTCTGCTGACCAGGTCACTGTACCCCGCAGTCCCGTACCTTTTTTAACCTTTTTTCTTAGACGTGAGTTACCCTTCCAATCTCTGGCACTCCCGTCTTCACCGTGCACTACTTTTCACTTGTCTACGGTCCTGAAGAAACGCCACTGACCCGTCCGGGCATCCAAGGCGTGAAACATGTCGACCTTTTTAATTGTAGTCACACCAGCACCTTGAGCTGATTAGTGACCCCGTGACCTTTTGGTCTTTTTAGTCTGCCAGAGGCTCCATACTATTAAATATCCACCTTTTTGGACACCCCTAGGCATTTTTAAATTCACACACTCTGCACGCATCCTACCACTTATCTCTCGGATCCACCTCACTGCTTTTTTTGCCCACACACCCGCATTCACCTTACGGCTTTTCTCTTTAAAAGACCTCCGATAGAGAGACCCTTCGGTGGACCGTCGGGCATTGCAGCGCCGGCCCGACGAGGAGCAACAACTAGCCCAATGATGAAGCAAGACATCCTTCGGGGTGTGTGAGGGCTCACGAGAGGCTTCATAGAGTCCTCCCCTTCAGGAGTGGATCCTTGAGACTGGGGAAATTCTCTCTGCCTCTTTTCATCCCACCTCTATTCCCCTCTCCTCTTCTTTCCCCCCCCCCCCTTGTTCCCTCTCCCTATCTTTACACTCTTCCCACCTTTTTCTCCTCTGTTGAGCAGGTGATCGATATTTTCAGTTTCGCCGCCAACAGGGAACAATGTCCTTATTGATTTAACTGTAAGTATGCATGCCACACAATAAATTGAAAATGCATTAACCCCTTCGCCGCGGCGCGAATTCCGCCGCGGCGCTGGGGGTTTTTTCGGTGAGCGCGGCGCCGCTGTGCTCATGATGGAACCACGCCGTCATGAGTCACGGGCGAGCTGTGCTCATGACGGAGTGGTTCCGTCACGGCGCCGCCCACTTACGTTACACGCCCGCACAGGCGGGGAAAAGGCGCCACATGGGCGGAGCGGCCGCCAACGGCCGCAGCCTGACGGAACCACTCCGTCATGAGCACAGCGCGACCGTGGCTCATGACGGAGTGGTTCCGTCATGAGCAGGGAACGGGTTAAATCCTCACTGGTAAATACAGGAGAGGTCCTTCAAGCTGCAAAGACCTTGCTACAGGAATAGAAAACCCTCACAGACAACCCAGTTAGCAAATGGGAAACGTTTACTGCCAAATTGTTAAGCTCCTTTGCATCTATAGCCAAGTACAAGCCACTCCACGACTCAAGAGATGAGGGTAGGCCTTCTGGTGCATAGCGGATCGAACTGAAAACATAAAAAAAATTGATAAATAAAATGCTTAGATCACTGAGGCACCATCCTGGAGACCAGAAACTCAATTTATTATTACGCCAACGGAGAAGCAAGCTCAAAAATCTCAAGTGGAATGTCAACAGGTCCAATGAATTGTGTGACTGCAAAGCGAAAAACAGTACGCGCTCCTGGGCCACTGTAAACAAAGCACTGCATGTGGCACATGGAGGGGTGACATCACACATCACAGAGGAGATATGGAGGGAATTTTTGGAAACCCACTTCAATCAGCAAACATTTAAGTATAATCCTGGACTTTCAACCAATATATTTTACTCAAATTGAAGAAAACCTTGAGGAAGTGGATAGCCCAAATCATACAATAACTATCAAAAATCTAATTTCAAAATGAAGGAGAGAAGGAGTGCGGGGGCCAAACGGGATTCCACCAGCCTTTTTTAAACAAGACCCGGTGTTTTGGCCAGGTACCCTGGATTCTCTCTTCCAGAGAATCAGACAGCTCGAGCATTTACCAGCCTACTGGAAGGGTTTTATCATCTCTCTGATTTATAAGTCTGGAGAAAAATCCTCCCAGAAAAACTACTGCCTGATTGTGCAGCTCGATATTGAGGCAAAGTACTTCGCTGGTACTTTACTGGTAGATCTTCGGGACTGGGCAAAAGAGAATGCAGAATTCAGTTTGATTTGAGGGAATTATTCCAAAGATAGAGGTACATCTACCAAACATACTAACCATGTCACTGCTTATAAACAGGGCAAAGACAACAAAACAGGTACTCCATTTTCGTTTCATAGACTTCAGGGCAGCGTTTGACAATGTCGATTGAGCAAGACTGTGGAAAAAAATTGGCCTACTGGGGATCCCGTCAGAACTTCTGAACCTGCTAAAATACCTCCACACTGACACCTGGATGCAGGTCAAAATAGCCAATGGTACACACCTTTCAAAGCGCATCCCAACCACCAAGGGGCTTAAACAAGGATACATGCTTGCCCTAACCAACCTTGTTTAACCTTTACATGGCGGATATGACACAAACCCTAAACTCATGTAACGCGCACACTCCGACTGGGCAAGGCCATATCCAGCACTTTATACGCCAACGTCCTAACAAGCCACACGCAAGTGTGTATGCACCGCCTCCTCGATAAAATGCAGGAGTACACAGGGGAAAATTCCCTTAAAGTAAACCAACAGAAAACAAAAACAATGACAATTAATAGGGGCAAGCAACACAACTAGATCTGGTATTTGCATACAACGCCAATCGCAAACACCTTTAACTATAGATATTTAGGGGTTATCATCGACGAAGGTGGCCAATTTTCCAGTCAGCTTGAGACGATCGGAAGAAAAGGGATGGCCATAGCAACAACACTGAAGCAGCTAAAATACAAACTAACAGCCCCTACACTCTCCCCCCTCCTCCAGGGAGCACAATCCAAAATGTTACCTACCATCACTTATGGAAGTGAAGCCCTGAGAAGAAGGGATTCAAAAAGTCTGAATAGCACTGTAGTCAGGGCCTACAGAGTTATGTTTATTATTCGAACCTACGTCCTTCCAGCGCAGATTTGGTTAGAGTTTGGTCTAACCAAACAACATCTGGCAAGGCAAGGATCCTACATAACCTGCTGGCATAAAAGCAAGAATTCACCTCTGCATGCTCTGAATCACCAGCTTTGGCAAGAGCTTCAGGTAAGAGCAACACTGCTGGCTAGACAATTCCTAAAGGACTCCTTGACTACCACCGGTCTCTATGAGCTCTGGGAAAACCCAAACCACCCACACAGTCTTTAAACATGCAGTGAGATGGACTATAAGGAAGCTCTCCTTAGTCGAAGATAAAGCTGTCTTTGCTGGAAGAAGTGATTCCTGGATGACAATCAACAGATATACTTCAGCCTGGGATACTCTAGGAAGACAAAACAAAAATTCATAAAATGCCGGTTAGGAGTACTCCCAGCAACCCTGCATTTCCCACCATGGTTGCGGGAGCAATCCTTGACGACTTGCTGCCTGTGCAGCAACGGAATCAAGGACATGGCACCACTAATCTGCTGTTGCACCAACCTAAAGGAGGAGAGGGCCCGCTTACTTAAACCACAATTCAATCTCCGAGGGATTCGTACCCGTAGACAGGCTATGATTGTATGCTTTAATCCCAAGGACCCGCAGCTAAACGGGAAACTAGTTAAATTTACGACACAAGCAGAAAACAAACTGGAAAAAGCTCAACATTAACAGTCTTGTTAATATCTAACACTGCTACTGCAAGTAACTGCTATTCCCCAAATTTAGGATAAGCTGCTTAGCCAAAGGGGGCCCCTGGAACAGGTTTTGACACAAACAGTCTAATAAACAGAATGGAAATTGATTGAGCCAGTTGCTGTCAAGATTCTTGACTTTTACTGTCCCATTGTTTTTATTCATCTTAAAGCTGAGTTTGTTAGAACTGGGAAAATAATCCAAATTAAGGTCGGCCCCATCCAGCCAAATGCAGCAGCCAAGGCTCTTTAAACCCTTAAACATTTGTGAACTCAATAATTCTGACATTATTCTTCGTTGATAGCCTTTTTAGGTCGAGCCTGAGCCAGCTCGCAAGCGCTGCTCTTGCGATCTGGGGTAGGTACTATACGGAGGAGAAGCCCTGCCCACATTTGTCACTGGCTTGTGCCTATGTCCTTCGTAAATGCAGGTGTGTGATTCCTTTATAGGCTTGTTAGTCGCTCCTTAGGACTGCCATGTCGTCATTTGGAACCTCCCATGGCTACTGGCCCCTTTACTTGGTTGTAACATGGTGCGTGTACTTTTTTCCTTTTTTGAGCTTCTCCTAGTCACACGATTTGCTTACATTGAGCGCGCATGCCTGCTTTCACTTTCAAAGTGCATCCGGGACAATGTGGCCATTTGTATGTGTCTTGCATTTAAATGAAAGACATACAGCATTGCAAATATTGTTTTGTGCGGGGAAGCAATACTGTCAAAACTTTTAGTATTTCTGAGACTCCCTTAGACAGGTAACACACATATTCTCGGTTCTGCTCTTGGACACACCCTTGGGCGTTGCTACCCCAGCCCGCAGTGCATGAATTGTGCAAGTTGGGGGCGCGCAAGGAGTGGCAAGGGCAGTGGGTGGAAAGTGTAACAAACTTGGACGGTGACTGCATCGGTGCGTGTCCTACATGGAAGTGCTTACTCGAAGAAGCAGCGAGGGGTGCTGGCTGTGCAAGAAGAAAAGGCACCACAAGCTTTGCACCCTGGCTGGGGTTTCCCTTCACAGGAAACCAGCAGTTTGAAGATCGAGTTCGGCCCCTTGAACGTCCCCCTGTCTTGCAGGGTCCAGACCGCCGCCCTGTTCCAGTGGGTCTTCTTGTTGCTGCTGCTAGGTACCGTCTGGCATTTTCGAGCATGTTACCGCATTTTTTTAAATCATGGCTGGGCTGGAAGGTGTTTTGTTTCTCGTACGCTACATAGTGGTGCATGCACCTTTAGAATTTGGATCAGTGGTTATGACCAATTGTATTTATAGCATAGGTTGTATTGTAGCACATTACCCAACAATTCCAAGCTTTAATTTTCTAGCTTTGAAGCAGTGCATAATTTGTCACTTATTTATCAGTGCCAAGTCTACACTGCCACTGCAAACTCACAACAACAACACGACTGCACTGCAGTCTGCACGTCAAGTGTCAAATATAATTGAAACTGACTTACTGCAGTGTTGTTCACACTCTGTTGCAGTCTCCCGAGTCCCTCGGTGAAGAAGAGTGTTGCTGTGCTGCTGAGAGAGCAAGCCCGATAATAAATCCATTGTCCATGCATGCGATTCAATTTGCCTTCAGTTCAGTGTTGCCGGTGGGCGGGCCACTGATTGGGTTCTAATTGGTTCCATGGAGATAGGGGCCTGCGGCAGCGTGTGTAACTTTTATTCATTCCAGAGACCACGCCCCGGCACACACGCATTGCACGAGTCACCACAACATCGAGGCGGGCACTAAGAAGCAGCAGCAGGCCTCTTAACTCCTTTGCTGCTAGGCCTCCCCCACGTGCTAAGCCCTTTTTTGGCTATTTAGGGTAGTTCGCACTTAGGCCCCTGTAACTTTTTGACCACATAAGGTATCCATGCCAAATTTGCGTCCTTTTCTTCCAACATCATGAGGATTCTGAAGGTACCCAGTGTTTGTAGATTCCCCTGGAGGGGACTCAGAAATTAGCCAAAATACAGCAACATTTTTTTTTTTTTTTTTAAATGGGAAAAAAGGGCTACAGATGAAAGTGTCTGTTTTTTTCCCTGCAAATGGTATCAAAAAAGGAGTTGTAGTGCTGAAATCACCGCCTTCCCAGCTTTTAGGGACAAGCAGAATTTTGTCAGAAAACCCAAAAATTTGATACAGTTTCTGGAACATAGCCTATTTTTGCTATTTTTTTTGCTTTCAACCTTCTTCCAGTTAATGGTAGAAATGGGTGTGAAAGCAATAATGAATCCTGGAAAGCTATACATTTTCGAAAAGTATACAAACTTCTGAATTCAGCAAGGGGTCATTTGTGTAGATCCTTCAAGGTTTTTTTATAGAAACTAACAGTTGAATATAGGAAAAATTTTAATTTAGTTGAAAAAAACAGCCATTTCTGCCAACGTTTTCACCTGTAACTTCTTCAAATTATGAGAGTTGTTTGAAAGCAATATACCGTTACATCCACTGGACCTTTTTGGTTGTGGGGATATATAGGACTTGTAGGTTCACCAAGACCCCGACGAACCCTGAGCCAATAACTAAGCAGCGCCTTGCAATGGTTTTTTATTATGTACCGTGTATAGAGCAATTCATTTGAGGAAATATATACATGGAAAAATCGGTATGAAAGACACCTATGTATTTCTGAAATAGGAACAAAATATAGAGTTTAGAAACAGTTGATATTTGCACATTTCCGAATTTGTGAGTACCCATACTAGCATGAGAATTATAGGTAATTTTTCAAAATGACATATTTTTTACACATTGTCTTTCATTTGGTGGAAGGCAGAAATGCATCAAAAGTCAAAAGGTAATAAAAGTTGCTCTACAATTCTGTGTTACCCTAAATCTCCTGATAAAAATGGTACCTCACTTGTGTGGGTAGGCCTAGTGCCCGCAACAGGAAATGGCTCAAAACGCAACGTGGACACACTTTTATTTCTACAGTGAAAACTGACCCTTTTTTTGCAAAGTGCCTAGCTGTAGATTTTGAACCCTACCTCTGCCGGCACCTAGGGAAACCTAGAAAACCTATACATTTTTTAAAACTAGACACCCTGGGGAATCCAGGATGGGGTGACTTGACCGGCTCTTACCAGATTCTGTTACTCAGAATCCCTTGCAAAACTAAAAATGTGTCCAAAAAAACACATTTTCCTCACATTTCTGTGGTGGAAAGTTCTGGAATCTGCATGGATCCACAAATTTCCACCCACCCCGCATTCCCCAAAGTCTTCCGAGAAAAATGGTACCCCACTTGTGTGGGTAGGCCTACTGCCCACAACAGGAAACAGCCCAAAACGCAACGTGGACACACCACCTTTTTCAGAGTGAAAACTGACCCTTTTTTTCTAAAGTGCCTAGCTGTAGATTTTCAACCCTGGCTCTTCCGGCACCTAGGGAAACCTAGCAAACCTACACATTTCTGCAAACTAGACACCCAGGGGAATGTATGATGGGATGACTTGAATGGCTCTCACCCGGTTCTGTTACCCAGAATCCCTTGCAAACCAAAACATTTGTCCAAAAAACACATTTTCCTCACATTTCTGTGGTGGAAAGTTCTGGAATCTGCGTGGATCCACAAAATTCCACCCACCCCACATTCCCCAAAGTCTTCTGAGAAAAATGGTACCTCACTTGCGTGGGTAAGCCTAGTGCCCGTGACAGGAAAGGGCACAAAACGCAACGTTGACACACCACATTTTCACAGTGAAAACTGACCCTTTTTTTGCAAAGTGCCTAGCTGTATATTTTGAACCCTAGCTCTGCCGGCACCTAGGGAAACTTAGCAAACCTATACGTTTTTGAAAACTAGACACCCAGGGGAATCCAGGATGGGGTGACTTGACTGGCTTTCACCAGGTTCTGTTATCTGCGTGGATCCGTCTTGGGAAACCTACCAAACCCACACATCTCTGAAAACTAGACACCCCGGGGAGTCCAGCGAGGTATGGCTTGCATGGATCCCCCAACGTTTACCTACCCAGAATGCCCCGAAAACCTCAAATTTAGCTGAAAAAATCACTTTTTTCTCAAATTTCTGTGTGGGAAAGTTCTGGAATCTACGTGGATCCACAAATTTCCTACCACACAGTATTCCCCCAGGTCTCCTGATAAAAATGATACCTCACTCGTGTAGGTGGGTCAAGTACCCACCACAGGCAAGAGCCCAAAACCTATTGAGGCAGCATCAAAATTACCCATCACAAAACAATCTAGTTTTGGAAGGGGGGTCCCATGAGTTTTTGGCCCTGGGCTCGGCGGCCATCTAGGGAAACCTACCAAACCCACACATTTCTGAAAACTAGACACCCGGGGGAGTCCAGCGAGGTATGGCTTGTGTGGGTCCCCTAACGGTTTCCTACCCAGCATGCCATGCAAACCTCAAATTTAGCTGAGGAAATCCATTTTTTCTCAAATTTCTGTGTGGGAAAGTTCTGGAATCTACGCGGATCGACAAATTTCCTACCACACAGTGTTCCCCCAGGTCTCCCGATAAAAATGATACCTCACTCGTGTGGGTGGGTCAAGTACCCGCAACAGGCAAGGGCCCAAAACCTATTGAGGCAACATCAAAATTACCCATCACAAAACAACCTGGTTTTGCAAGGGGGGGTCCCATGAGTTTTTGGCCCTGGGCTCGGCGGCCCTCTAGAGAAACCTACCAAACCCACACATTTCTGAATACTACACAGGCCTGGGAGTCCAGCGAGGTATAGCTTGCGTGGGTCCCCTAACATTTTCCTACCCAGAATGCCCTGCAAACCTCATATTTAGCTGAAAAAATCACTTTTTTCTCAAATTTCTGTGTGGGAAAGTTCTGGAATCTGCATGGATCCACACATTTCCAACCACCCAGCCTTCCCTAAGGTCTCCCGATAAAAATGGTACCTCACTTGTGTGGGTAGGCATAGTGGCTGCAACAAGAAATGGCCCAAATCGTACTGTGGAGGATTCAAAATTACTTTTAACAAAACGACCTGGTTTTGGGGGAGCAGGCACCTGGGGTTTTGGCTAGGCCAGGGCGGTAAATTCCGTTCCGCTTGCAGAATTTGTGGAATTTGGGTAATTTCGCGTTCCGTGGAGAACACGAAATTGCCCAAAATTCTGCGTTCTGCGGCTTCGCAGAATTTTTTGCTTGTTCGCGTTCTAAAAATGCACGTTCAAGAGATATTCCCCCCAAGCACGCAAAGAGCATTCGCGAACAGGAAAAAATCATTGAGAACAGGTAATTTCGCGTGTTTGCGGAATTTCTGCGTGCTTGTGGGGATTTTTTACCGTTTCGCAGAACTTTGCGTAGCGTGACTACGCAAATTCCACCAACTGCTAGTTTTGGCCCCGGGCTCGCTGCCCTCTAGGGAAACCTACCAAACCCACACATTTCTGAAAACTAGACAACCTGGGCAGTCCAATGAGGTATGGCTTGCGTGGATCGCCCAATGTTTTCCTACCAAGAACGCCCTGCAAACCTCAAGTTTAGCTAAAAAAAACACATTTTCACATATTTTTGGGTGGAATCACCGTGGCGGCACAAATGTCCTACCCCACAGCGTTTTCCTTAGTGTCCTGAGAAAAATGATACCTCACTTGTGTGGATGTCCAATGCAGAATTGGCTAAAAATGTATTTAAAAAAAAATGTAGCGCTTAGAATTCTCGGTGCTAAACCCTTATTCCCTATGTTTTGGGCTCTTCCCAGTCACAGGCCCTTGCCCCACCCACACAAGTGAGGTAACATTTTACTCAGGAGACTGAGGGGAACGCTATGGGGTAGGACATTTGTGCCAGCACGGAGATTCCACCCAAAAATATGTGGAAAATGTGTTTTTTTCAGTTACATTTGGGGTTTGCAGGGCATTCTGGGTAGGAAAACATTGGGGATCCACGCAAGCCATACCTCATTGGCCTCCCCAGGGTGTTTAGTTTTCAGAAATGTGTGGGTTTGGTAGGTTTCCATAGAGGGGGGCGAGACCAGGGCCAAAACGCTAGGTGCCCCCCAAAACCAAGTAGTTTTGTTATAGGTAATTTTGAAGTCTCCACAGTACGATTTGGGCCATTTCCTGTTGCAGCCACTATGTCTACCCGCACAAGTGAGGTACCATTTTTATCGGGAGACCTTAGGGAAGGCTGGGTGGTAGGAAATTTGTGGATCCATGCAAATTCCAGAACTTTCCCACACAGAAATTTGAAAAAAGTAATTTTTTAGCTAAATTTGAGGTTTGCAGGGCTTTCTGGGTAGGAAAACGTTTGGGGACCCATGCAAGCCATACCTCGCTGGACTCCCCCGGGTATCTAGTTTTCAGAAATGTGTGAGTTTGGTAGGTTCCCAAGATGGCCGCTGAGCCCGGGGCCAAAAACCCAGGTGACCCCCCATGCAAAACCAGGTTGTTTTGTGATAGGTAATTTTGATGTCTCCTCAATACGTTTTGGGCACTTGCCTGTCGCCGGTACATAACCCACCCACGCGAGTGAGGTAGTATTTTTATCGGGAGACCTGGGGGAAAGCTGGGTGGTAGGAAATTTGTGGATCCACATAGATTCCAGAACTTTCCCACACAGAAATTTGAGAAAACTTGATTTTTTCAGCTAAGTTTGAGGTTTGCAGGGGATTCTGGGTAGGAACATTTTGGAGGACCCACGCAAGCCATACCTCGCTAAACTCCTCCGGGTGTCTAGTTTTCAGAAATGTGGGGGTTGGGTAGGTTTCCCTAGATGGCCGCCGAACCCGGGGCAAAAAACTCATGGGACTTGCTTTGCAAAACCAGATGTCGCCTCAATAGGTTTTGGGCCCTTGCCTGTCACGGGTACTTGACCCATCCACACAAGTGAGGTACCATTTTTCATGGAGGACTTTGGGGGACGCGGGGTGGGTGGAATTTTGTACATCCACGCAGCTTCCAGAACTTTCCACCACAGAAATGTGAGGAAAATGTGTTTTTTGACATATTTTTAGGTTTGCAAGGGATTCTGGGTAACAAAACCTGGTGAGAGCCAGTCAAGTCACCCCATTCTGGATTCCCCTGGGTATCTAGTTTTCAAAAATGTATAGGTTTGCTAGGTTTCCCTAGGTGCTGGCAGAGTAAGGGTTCAAAATCTACAGCTAGGCACTTTGCAAAAAAAGGGCCCGTTTTCACTGTGAAAATGTGCTGTGTCCACGTTGCGTTTGGGCCGTATCCTGTCGCGGGCACTAGGCCTACCCGTATAAGTGAGGTACCATTTTTCATGGAAGACTTTGGGTGACACGGGGTGATTGGAATTTTATACATCCACGCAGATTTCAGAACTCTCCACCACAGAAAGTGAGGAAAAAGTGTTTTTTTGGACACATTTTTCGGTTTGCAAGGGATTCTGGGCAACAGAACCTGGTGAGAGCCAGTCAAGTCACCCCATTCTGGATTCCCCTGGGTATCTAGTTTTCAAAAATGTATAGGTTTGCTAGGTTTCCCTAGGTGCTGGCAGAGTAAGGGTTCAAAATCTACAGCTAGGCACTTTGCAAAAAAAGGGCCCGTTTTCACTGTGAAAATGTGCTGTGTCCACGTTGCGTTTGGGCCGTATCCTGTCGCGGGCACTAGGCCTACCCGTATAAGTGAGGTACCATTTTTCATGGAAGACTTTGGGTGACACGGGGTGATTGGAATTTTATACATCCACGCAGCTTCCAGAACTTTCCACCACAGAAATGTGAGGAAAATGTGTTTTTTGACATATTTTTAGGTTTGCAAGGGATTCTGGGTAACAAAACCTGGTGAGAGCCAGTCAAGTCACCCCATCCTGGATTCCCCTGGGTGTCTAGTTTTCAAAAATGTATAGGTTTGCTAGGTTTCCCTAGGTGCTGGCAGAGTTAGGGTTCAAATTCTACAGCGAGGCACTTTGCAAAAAAAGGGTCAGTTTTCACTGTGAAAACGTGGTGTGTCCACGTTGCGTTTGGGCCGTTTCCTGTCGCAGGCACTAGACCTACCCACACATGTGAGGTGCCAATTTTACGGAAGACTTTGGGGAATGCGGGATGGGTAGAAATTTGTGGATCCACGCAGATTCAAGAACTTTCAACCACAGAAATGGGAGGAAAATGTGTTTTTTTTTACAAATGTTTCGGTTTACAAGGGATTCTGGGTAACAGAACCTGGTGAGAGCCAATCAAGTCACCCCATCCTGGATTTCCCTGGGTGTCTAGTTTTCAAAAATGTATAGGTTTGCTAGGTTTCCCTAGGTGCCGGCAGAGTTAGGGTTCAAAATCTACAGCTAGGCACTTTGCAAAAAAAGGGTCAGTTTTCACTGTGAAAATGTGGTGTGTCCACGTTGCGTTTGGCCCGTTTCCTGTCGCAGGCACTAGGCCTACCCACCCATGTGAGGTGCCATTTTTCTCGGAAGACTTTGGGGAACGCGGGATGGGTGGAAATTTGTGGATCCATGCAGATTCCAGAACTTTCCACCACAGAAATGTGAGGAAACTGTGTTTTTTTGGACACATTTTTAGGTTTGCAAGGGATTCTGGGTAAAAGAACCTGGTGAGAGCCAGTTAAGTCATCCCATCCTGGATTCCCCTGGGTGTTTAGTTTAAAAAAATGTATAGGTTTGCTAGGTTTCCCTAGGTGCCAGCAGAGCTAGGAACCAAATTCCACAGGTAGGCACATTCCGAAAGAAAGTCTGTGCCTAGAGGGCTTTCTGCCGCCCTGGGTAGGGGGAAATCAGGGGCTATTGCCCCAATATGCCCCAAGGGGGGCATAAAGACTGTGGCTATTAATTTTGGGGCTCGGGGCATTTGGTTGCCCATTCTGGTCAGCCCCCACCCCTGCATATAAAAAAGCCAGCATAATAGCTGGCACATAGTGGGCTTTCTACACCCCAGGGGGCAGAACAATTGCGACTGCCCCCATCTGCCTCCTGGGAGGGTTTAGAAAGACAGTGGCATCTTTTTTGGGGTGGGTGGAGGCATTGGCATGTCCATTCTTGGCAGCCCCTACCCCGAACTTTGTAAAACAAAAATCCCTGGTGGCTAGTGGGCTTTCTGCCCCCCCGGGGGTGCGGATAAGGAGCTATTGCCCCATATGCCTCCCAGGGGGGCAGAAAGACTGTAGCATTTTTTTTGGGATGGGGGTATTGACATGTCCATTCTGGGCAGCCCCAAACCCTACCTATATAAAAAAAAATCCCTGGCGCTTAGTGGGCTTAGTCTTTTTTTTTCTTTGGGGGTAGGGTGGGGGCAGGTCCCACCCCGGCCTATAAAAAAAATAATCCCTGGCATCTAGGGTGTTTTCTGAACCCTGGGGGGGCAGAAAGACTGGAATTTTGTGGGGGGAGGGGTGGGGGCATTGGCATGCCCATCTTGGGCAACCCCCCACCCCTAAATTTATCGGGGGAAAAAACCCTGTTGTCTAGTGGGCTTTCTGCCCCCTGGGGGGGGCAGATTGGGGGCTACTGCCCCCATCTGCCCCCCAGGAGGGGCAGAAAGAATGTTCTTTTGCGTCAGTGGCCGTGGGGGCATTGGCATGCCCATATTGGGCAGCCCCTACCCCAAATTATAATTTTAAAAACATCCCTGGTATCTAGTGGGCTTTCTGCCCCCCCGGGGGGACAGATTGGGGGCTACTTCCCCCATCTGCTCCCCAGGAGGGGCATAAAGACTACCTTTGCGGTGGGAAGGGTGGGGGCATTGGCATGCCCATATTGGGCAGCCACCACCCCTAATTATAATTGTTTTTAAATCCCTGGTATCTAGTGGGTTTTCTGCCCCCCGGGGGGCAGATTGGGGGCAGAAAGACTGTAAATTTGTGGCCAGGGAGTGGCATGCCCGTTTTGGGCAACCCCCACCCCTAATAAATATCCCATGAAAAATCCCTGGTGTCTAGTGGGCTTTCTACCCCCTTGGGGGGGCAGATTGGGGACTACAGCCCCCATCTACCCCACAGGGGGGGGCAGAAAGACTAATCATGCCACAATATTTATGGGGGGAGCAAAGGCCCTTGCCCAAGGTGTCGCTCCCCCCTCCCTGGTGCCTAGTGGGTGGATCCCCTTTCCAACAATACCTCTCCTGAGTTTCTACTTGTGGAGAAGTGTGGCTCAATGATTAGAGCGGCAGACCCTGATGCAGAGGTCTAGCCCGGGACCAGGGTTCAATTCCCTGCCTCGGTGGGTCTTGGTCTCAAAATTTCCACGGACCTGATAATTCTCTGGGCAATAGCTTGCTTAATCTCCACAACGGCCCCCACAACGCTAAGGATGCCTGGCCTCGACCTTGGGGGTGCCCAGGAGTGGACGCCTCACAGGGAAAGCCAGGATGGGTTCCACAGCGGTATTCGTACAAGCGCCTTGAGACCCTTGCGGGTGAGTAGTGCGCTATACAAGTATCAAATTTACATTTTACATATACGTGCTCAGGGGGCTGAGAAAGCCCCCTGAGCATGTAGAAACTGAAACTAAAATGAGCCTTTTGGCTCATTTCAGTTTCGGTTTCACTGAAATGACATCAGCGCAACGTGCGTGCCGATCGTCATTTCAGGGAAACCGGGGGGGGGGGGGGGGAGGGGAGCCTCGGGAGCTGGGGAAGCTCTTCCACAGCTCCCGAGGCTTTAGGAATTTACGGTGCTGTGGGCCATGACGAGCTGGACTCTTCATGAGCGCACGCCCACTGTGTTGCATGACGAGTCCAGCTTGTCATGAGCACCGAAGGGGTTAATGAAGGCAGTGCCACCAGCAGTAACCAGTAAGTAATGAAATAAACCAATGCGCATGGTGACGGTCATGGAGTCAGAGGCCCGAGCATTCATGCCACTGGCGCCGGGCGGGCACTGTGTGAAATGCTCCGGCTCCCAGGCCAGGAGTCTGGAAGGGCAGGGCCTTGCCCTTGGCTTAACCCCCGGCCTATTGTGACTATAAATACTGGTTTCACTTACTTTTACTTGCATAAATCTGAAATGAAATGCTGTTTCTTCTCTTTCAGATTCCGGATATTTCTATCCTGATTCCTACGTCATCAAACCTCGTTGCTCAGCTGCTCAGGGAGTTTGTGTGGTGTATGCTGTTGAGTCAGTCTCTAACAAATAGAGCAGCGCTATTTATTTAAGCATGTTATATATATTATGAATTGCGGCTTTGTTTATGTCCGAGTTTGCTTATATTCACCCTCCTCCAGGCATTCAACTGAGATGGCTTATTAACCGAGATAAAACACCCCCTGGAGGCTGGGGTCTATTTTTAGAACACCGTAGCATTGCTTTACAGCCCTCATTATAGGAGCTGGTAACACCATGTGAACTTTTATAAATAAATAGTTTCTGATGGCTGTTGCACACCGTAGCGTAGGTACTGCTTTGAGGCCACAGAACTATCCTAAGGAAAGGCTGTGAACCTTTCACTGAGTTTCTGTCTGCCCTCGGTGACTCCCTGGTGCGTCTTTAACTTTATTTGGTCACAAATAGTTCAGAAGGAACAGAGAGAGCTCTCATTCACAACCTTTTCTCTTTCACAGGCAGTGTATGCGAAAAATCTCTACTGTTCATAAGAGTTAACAATCCCTCGCCTGCAACACCTGCAATTCTCATTCCCAGTGGAGGACATTTTCGAGATTTTATGTTTGGTCCTTCCTATTATGTTCTTCTCTCTGAGTCCTAATACAAAATGTCCCATTTCTTTGCTAGTGTTGTAAAAAACAGCTCTCATCCTAGACTAGGCTGCGTCACGCTGGTTTTTGGCTGCCCTTTTGTTTAATTGCTGATTTTTCATCCGTGAAACCCAGCCTAAAATTTTGAATAAATACTTCTGAATTTTTAAACATGCCCTCTTAGCTTATCGTCCTCACGTCTTACTTTTTAAAGCAGTGTGTCATGCTTCCTTTAGTAATTACAGTTGCATGTGCGTCCCTCACACAGGCGCGAAACCACTTAATACTTCTCAAAAATAAAACAACACCTCTATACAACAATAGCGAGAGTGGTCAAAGACTTAATCAAATCCTGTACATCTCTGTCCTCCTACTCTCGTTTTGTCATGATTCATCTCAGCCCAGGCTATATGTGACATTTCCACAGTTTATGGCCTGCATGCCTATGTGTGATATTTCCACGGTTTATGGCCTGGCCCTGGATGCTTATGTGTGACATTTCCATGGATTATGGCATGGGTGCTTATCTGTGACATTTCCATGCTTTTTGGCCTGAAGTCTTATGTGTGACATTTCCACTGCATTTTCCACTGTTTATGGCCTGGGTGCCAAATATGTGACATTTCCACAGTTTATGGTCTGGATGCCTATATGTGAAATTTCCACGGTTTATGGCCTGGATGCCTGTGTGACATTTCCATGGTTTATGGCATGGGTGCTTATGTGTGACATTCCCATGCTTTCTGGCCCAGGTACTTATGTGCTACATTTCCATGGATTATGGCATGGGCGCTTATGTGTGACATTTCCATGCTTTTTGGCCTGAGGCCTTATGTGTGACATTTCCACTGCATTTCCACTGTTTATGGCCTGGGTGCCAATATGTGTCATTTCCACAGTTTATGGCCTGGGTGCCTATATGTGACATTTCCACGGTTTATGGCCTGGGTGCCTATATCTGACATTTCCACAGTTTATGGCCTGGATTCCTGTGTGACATTTCCACGGTTTATGGCCTGGATGCCTATGTGTGACATTTCCACGATTTATGCCCTGGATGCCTATGTGGGACATTTCCACGGTTATGGCCTGGCCCTGGATGCTTATGTGTGACATTTCGACGGATTATGGCATGGGTGCTTATGTGTGACATTTCCATGCTTTCTGGCGTAGGTGCTTATGTGTGACATTTCCACGGTTTATGGCCTGGGTGCTTATGTGTGACATTTCCACAGTTTATGGCATGGGTGATTATGTGTAAAATTTCCATGCATTTTGGCCTGAGGCCTTCAATGTGACATTTCCACTGCATTTCCACTGTTTATGGCCTGGGTGCCAATATGTGACATTTCCACCGTTTATGGCCTGGGTGCCTATATGTAACATTTCCACGGTTTATGACCTGGATGCCTGTGTGACATTTCCACGGTTTATGGCCTGGATGCCTATGTGTGACATTTCCATGATTTATGGCCTGGATGCCTATGTGGGACATTTCCACGGTTTATGGCCTGGCCCTGGATGCTTTCTGGCATAGGTGCTTATGTGTGACATTTCCACGGTTTATGGCTTGGGTGCCTATATGTGACATTTCCACGGTTTATGGCCTGGGTGCTTATATGTGACATTTCCACACAGTTTATGGCCTGGATTCCTGTCTGACATTTCCACGGTTTATGGCCTGATGCCTATGTGTGACATTTCCACGATTTATGCCCTGGATGCCTATGTAGGACATTTCCACGGTTATGGCCTGGCCCTGGATGCTTATGTGTGACATTTCCACGGATTATGGCATGGGTGCTTATGTGTGACATTTCCATGCTTTCTGGCGTAGGTGCTTATGTGTGACATTTCCACGGTTTATGGCCTGGGTGCTTATGTGTGACATTTCCACAGTTTATGGCATGGGTGATTATGTGTAACATTTCCATGCATTTTGGCCTGAGGCCTTCAATGTGACATTTCCACTGCATTTCCACTGTTTATGGCCTGGGTGCCAATATGTGACATTTCCACAGTTTATGGCCTGGGTGCCTATATGTAACATTTCCATGGTTTATGACCTGGATGCCTGTGTGACATTTCCACGGTTTATGGCCTGGATGCCTATGTGTGACATTTCCATGATTTATGGCCTGGATGCCTATGTGGGACATTTCCACGGTTTATGGCCTGGCCCTGGATGCTTTCTGGCATAGGTGCTTATGTGTGACATTTCCACGGTTTATGGCCTGGGTGCTTATGTGTGACATTTCCACAGGTTATTGCATGGGTAGTTATGTGTGACATTTCCACGGTTTATGGCATGGGTGCCTATGTGTAATTTCAATGCTTTCTGGCCTGAGTGCTTATGTCAGGTCATCATTTACGATTTACTATGCTATGAAAGTTAATACAGTTAAATATGTAATGAAAATGTGTTGTGCACCATTTTGGTCTTTCTTTTTACAAATTGTTCTTGAGAGGAGAATCCCACCCAAACCCCTCTAGCAGTCGTTAGGCTTGCTGCTCTCGCTCCGCACTGTATGGGGGCTGGTCTAACAAAACTTACCAGGGCTATTATGGGTTCCCAGTCTGACCCTGTTTGCATGATTTTATTCAATTTTTCAGTTTAGAGTGTTTTTGGAATGTTTTGGTTTATTTTGTCACATAAGATATGTAAAAGTTGTTTCTTTGAACTCATGACACACAATTAGACTCTGTTAAAAATGGCATACCCCAGTATTGTCCTTTCCCCCAATCGGCACAGAGCACTAGAATGTTTCACATGTCCCTTTTCAATGCATGAGTCATTTTAGCTAATTTATTTCAAAATTGTGCTTTAAATGCACTTTTGATTTCATCTTTTCAAAATGTTCACATGGCAAGGGGAACATCCTATCAAAACCTTACTTAGAGGAAGGCTCCTTTGCTGAAATTCAGATCGGGTATTACATCTGACTTTCAGCAGTGCCAGTTGAGGATGTGGGCGGAGACAATAGAGTAAGTGGGTGGAGCCAGTGGAGGAAGTGGGTGGAGCCAGGGGGAGAGTGGGTGTGGCCTCCGACAAACATTTGAGCACCTGGAATTCATTTTTTACAAATTAAGCACTGCTTTGAAGGTCCTTTTAAGTTTTAAGTTCTGTTACTTATCCAAAGAGCATCCTTTCATCATAATCGCCTGTCCCTGGCGTTTCACTTCCAAAATACTCTTTGCTCAAAATCATCCACCACCCATCCTTACAACCTGATGTTAGTGCCAGTTCTCTGATCAAGATTCCTTGTGGCTGCCCCTCCCTGTGCTCTAGATGCAATTCACCTGCCAAGCCCTGCTATGTATGCTTCTTTAAGTTTATGAGTCCATACACAATAACTTCAAAGTCTGTTCCGTAACAAACTGTCCACATCGCATAATTCATGCTTTTTTATTTCGTTATTAAGTTCCCTTCTCTACTTCTCAGTAGTGCTGTGTGTCCTGCAACTCAAATCTAAGCACATAGTATAGTATTAAAATAGGCTGCAGAATTGTGCATCTGGCCGCCAAAGCCAATTATATGTTCGAGAAGAGCTGACCCAGTCTATTTTAAATAACTAATTTTGTCCCATGTATAATCAAGATGTGTATCATAATTGCATTCCTATAGCGCTTACTACTTATGAGACGTTGAAGTGCTTTACCGTTGGTTGTTCTCTACGCCTGAACATAGTTGTTTGTCAAGGTTTACAGTTTATAGTTGATTATTGAGATTACCCTGGTGCTCTCAAGAGAGGGGAGAGGATGTGGCCTTATGGCTAGAACGGTTGACCTCGAAGCTAGGGAACAGGGCTCGAGTCTCAGCAATGATGCGCAACATCCTGTAGTTCTGGACAAATCATTTAATCTCCCGAAGTCTAACAAAAATGAATGTGTCGGTCTGTAAAGCAAGTGGTGCTCATGGAAAGCGCAATGATACCTTCAGGTCTAGCTCACTCTATATAAAACTCAGAGGGAAAAAAGCTATCAAGATATATCTTTTCCTGTCACCTACTAGGCTGTTTAACCTTTGACTGACTGCCTACAATAAAAAAAGACAGGAACTTAATTTTATTTTTGCATTTCACAATTTTGCAAATTGGCAATGTGACATAATTGGGGTCACTAGAATGTGTTTCTGTGGTTCCCTCTTCTATCCCTCCACTATTCGTTTTCAATCCATGTGCACAGTATTATATGTGGCTGTGTGTCAATGTCGGCCCTCATGGGGCAGCACCCACAGCATGTGCTGCACTTGTTTAATACGGGACCCATTTCAGACTCTCCACCCAATTCACCCCAACCTTTAGGCCAAGGATGAGCTCAGCAAGAGGGGTGGCAGCACATTGTTGTCTTTTTTTTTCTCAGTGTCTCTTCAGACACTTTGCATTTCACTGCTCTTTAGCGTGCTTATATGTTTAAGCAGTTTTAATGCTAGCCCATTAGTGGTGAGATGCTGGATTTCTTATTTGAAAAGCTATCACACTACATCTTTTCGTCACCCACTGGGCTGTTTAACCTTTAAATGACTGCCTACAAAAAAAAAAGACAAAAAGTCAGGAACTTAATTTTAAATTTGCATTTCACAAGTTTGCTATTTGGCAGTATGACATAATTAGGGCAATGGGACGGGGGAAGGCGAGCACTGCACACACCTACATTTGTAAAGTGGATGAGGTGAACATTTATGCCAGTCTTTGGAAACACATTTCATCATTCTAGTATACATTTATGGAAGTGGAGTGATCCCAATTATAGATGTTCTGCATGGTGTTCAGCCTCGCACAATGGCACTAAAGTGAGCCAGTAGTGCCTAGTGTAGGATTTGTACTCACTGTACGTCCTCCAGCACAAATTCCTATGTGTAGACAACACAACAAACTTCAGACATGTAAAATGCATAATGTAAGGTAAACCCTACGTTACAAAAAGTATTTCACCCAATATACACACCATGTACCTCCAACGCACACCACAGATTCCCACATCATATCACAAAATGTCATAGCACATCACATAATTCAACTCCACAACTTCCCAATACACAAAACACAATACATCCTATATAATTAACTTTATAACTCACAATCTAACGATACATCATTCAACTACACTTAATACTATTTAATTACTATTCACACAATTCTACAGTACACCATGTTATACATTTCCACTACAGAACTCCACATCATACAATTCCATAACACACAATTCCACTACCAACAATTCCAATACAACCCATCTCTGCCTTGCACTTCCACCAACCCTATCATCTCTCCACAACACACCCACTGCCCTTCTCATCTCTCCCTCTCCCTCACAATGCCACTACCTCCTCTCATCCAGCAATCCCACTGCCCCCTATCATCCCTCCTTTACTCCCTATCTCCTTTCTATACTACCTGCTCACACATGCTGCCTTCCTGTACCTCCTCAGGCTGTGCACTAGTCCACCTTTTGCCCCCACTCCTCTGGTGCCCCTTCCAATCGTCTATCACTCGCTCTCTCTTTCATACCATCTCTCTCCACTCTCTATCATTTTCACTCACTCTTCCTGCTTCTCTCATGGGGTTCACTTAAGGACTTCGAGCACAATATCTTCCCTGTGCCTTTTCAGTGTTTTCGTAGTCAATCCCATGCTGTCCTCATCTTCTTGCGGTGTCGTCTACGTCTGTAGCCACTCCCTCTTCTTCCTCTCTCACACACTCTTTCTTCTCCTTTATCTCTTTCTGTCTTCCTGTCTATAAATTCTCTGCACCTCTCACCCCTATCTATTCATCATGCCACATAATTCCACTACACAAATACACTAAACTCCACACAAAACCACCCCACACAATTCAACAACTAACAATTTCAATCCAAGCCACATAATTCCACTCCACACCACATACTTCAACAACACTCCAAATAAAAGCACATGGGTAAAATACATTATCATTTACAACACCAATAGCTCTAACTCTCACAAATGCGGGATACATTGCCTTGCAAATTCTTGTTTATTATATTTATTGTACATGATTTCATTATGCATTTTTGTAACGGTTTTAATTAACCATATAAAATAAAGTTTACTTACTTACTTACTATATACATTACTTCCGCCGCGTAGCTATAGGGTCTTCATTGTCCTTAGGAAATGGCATTGTTGGTTTGCTAATATCTTTGATGCTGTTTGACGAATTTTCCCAAAACTTTCCCCCAAAATTCTATTTTTTGCCAGTTTCTCCTTGGAAAGTTTTGGGGTAATCTGTCAAGAGGGGGTGGGGGGACATGGAAAGGGCGATTAAAAAACAAAAAATCCTCATGCAATTTCCAAAAGGATTTTTGAAACAGGCCCAAACTGCTGTACGGAATTACACCAGATTTTGCAGGAAGGTACATCTTGGTCCAGAAAGTATGCTTTTTGTGATCAAGGGTAAATCCGTTCAATTTTTTGAGAAATTATGGTACAAATATATTTGTATACCTAGGCACTTGGGTTCAAGGTAATCTCGTGAGAGTCCAGTGAGCTCAAATTAAAAAAAATAGCTTTCTCATTTGCCTTGGGGGCTTTTTTCCTTTGTGCCATCTCGATCTATCTTGCTCCCGTGGAAGTGAGGGTTCAATGAGAGTGAGAACTTTGATTGGCTAGCCACAACATGAAAGAAAGTGTTGGGACAGGCATCACAAGACTCCAGGGACCCTGTCCGGTATTTAAGTAAAAAACATATAAGGGGGCAGTGTAAGAATATCCTACCCCGTTGCTCTTGTTTGTTGGAGGATCCCAGCATGAAAATGGTTAAAAAAGTGAGGTGTTTCCATTCTTGTGGCACTCAGCAGGACTGCAGCAAAAAAGAAAAAAAAATGGCAGCCACCATTATTTTAAAACCTAAAATCAACCTCGGTTTGGGCAATAGCCCAGGGATCAATTAAATAATGGATTGGAGAGGGGTGTGTGTGGGGCCCCCATCCCCAAGTCAATCACAGCTCTGGGGAACCTGTTCCCGGCTTTACTATTCAAGGGGAGGGAGGTGCATAGCCCCCTCCTTGAGCCCATCCCAGCCCTGGGGAGCTCGTTCCGCAGGGCCTGGCATAAAAATTGAACTGGAGGTGGGAGCACAGATCCCCTCCTTCATCCAATCACAGCCCCAGGGACCTTATTCCCCGGAATAAATATTGAAGAGGCGAGGCGCATGCAGCCCCTCTCCTTGAGCCTCCTAAGGCCCCAAAGACTCCATCCCCAGGACCCGGCTCTACTGTGATGCCAGGGGACCCTACTCCCGGGACACCATTGCCCTGCCTGTACGAACATGGTCAGGGAAAACTTGTCTTTTTCCACCCAGTGGGAGCAGACATTTATTTACCTTCTTGCGCTTTTGCGGGCAGGGAAACTAAGATTGCTCTACCCTGGAGAGAGCAGTGTCAAATGTTTGCTCCCGCTGGGTGGGAGCAACACCACCTTCCGATGCACCTAGGATGGCTGCATGGGGAAAGCCAGCGGGGTCTCTGGGGCCCTGGGGTTCTCCGACATCCCCAACGTAGTGTCTTGTGGGTGCCCTGGGAGTTCACAGTAAAGACCTGGCTGATGGGGTCCCTGGGACAACTATTGGCTCAGGGATGGGGTCGCTGAGACCCTATGGACTTGGGTATGGGGTCAGATGCACCCTTCTCTTGATAAAAGCTCCAGCCCTGGGGAATGGGGTACCTGGGGCCAGTAGAGGCTCAGTGAATAGTAGGATGCACATGCCCCCTTCACCATAAAAAACAATTTGATGCCAGCAGATGGGAGACCCTGAGGTATGTATATGCTCAGGGGGTCGCCGGGCGCCACCCTCCCCGTAATAAATCAGTACCGTCCAAAGGGATGGGGTTCCTGTGATCCGTAAAGGTTTGGGGAATGGGGATGTATGACCCTCTTCTCCAATAATTGTAAAACAATGTTGTCCCGGGTGGGCACTCGGATATGCAAAAAATAAAACGGAAAAGTGAATAATAAATTAACAGCAGGAGCCGCTCTCCTTGGAAGAGGCACCCCATAATGCCCTTCAAAGGCATTTCAGCTTGTTGGTGCTCCTAGAAGACACGGAGCACAATCAAGCAATATTTACTGCTGTGGGGGGCTGCAGTAGGTATGTATCAAAACAGTAATTGTCAGAAATATGGGTCTTTAGTTGGTAGTGGTAGGTACCTTTGTCCAAATAGGGACCCTTGCTTCTAGTCAGGGTCAGGGTAAGGGGGATAGACTCCTAAAATAACCCTGTGCACCCCCTTGGTAGCTTGGCATGAGAGACAGGCCTATGTCAGAGGCAGTGTATAAAAGATTTGTGTGAACACATAAAGTAATACAGTGAAAACACTACAAATGGACACCACACCAGTTTAGAAAAATAAGTTTCTTTATCTAAACCAAAACAAGACCAAACGACAAAAATCCACAATACAGTGTCAAAAACATCCTTTAAAATTATTCACTCAAATATAGCTTCTCGCAACAAATAACTCCACCTGGAGTCATAACGACGCCGTGACAGATGAGAATCCCAAAGTACGGTGCCGACTGCGAGGTGCGCGGCGTCGGGCCTGGAGTCAAGCAGACCCAAAAGGAACAGTACCTTGGAATTAATTAAAGCAAAGGCGGAGCACAGCATCATGGAGGTGATGGTTTGTTGACCCCTGCGGCATTGGTTACTTACGACCCCAGGGGAGGTGAAGCTTTGGTTCCTTACTGTACCGCAGGGGAGGTAAGATGTCGGTTCCTTATTGTGTCGGGGATGTGACGTCACAAATGGCAGCGAGGTGGCGGTTCCTTACAAAGGTGCGATGTCGATGGATTCGGGAGTCACCCACGTTGATGAAGCACCGCATTGGTGAAGTCAGGGCTGCAGTGAGAGTAGGGATGGTGCGTCGTGGATGTCATGAGCGGTGTCCTCAGCTCCGGTGCAGGCAGCGGCCTCGTGGACGGCTTTGTAGTCGATGCAGCACAGCGTTGGCAGGCCTCAGGCCTACAGTGCAAGTCAGGGCGGTGCGTAGTGCTTTTCACGAGCAATGCCCACGGCTTCGGTGCAGGTTACGGCGTCGCTCACCAGCATTGCAATTTCCTTCTGTGGCAGCTGAAACAGCAGTTCCAGATGTAAAGAGACAGGAGGGTTGAAGTCTTTGTGTCTCTGAGACTTCAGAACAGGAGGCAAGCTCAGTTTCAAGCCCTTGGAGATATTTTCTTCAAGCAGGTGACAAAGCAAACAGCAAAGACCTTTTTCTCCTTTCCATGGTAGCAAGAATCCACTGCAGGCCAACCCCAGACAGCAAACAGCACAGGGGCAGTATTCTTCCTCAGCTTGTCCGGCTCTTCTCCTTGGCAAAGGTTCCTCTTGATTTCCCAGAAGTGATCTAAAAGTCTGGGCCCCTCTTTTTATACACCAAAATCTTTTGTTCTCTGAAGGCAGAGAGTCTCTACCCTGCCAATACCAGTTCTGTCCTCACTGGTGCAGCTTCCTGGTAGGAGGTGGAGACAGCATTATTGAAGGCAGACCTGGCCCTTGCAGGTAAAGGGAAGTCTCCTCCCCCTACTCTAAATGCAGCCCAGGTCTATTCAGACCCGGGCCTGACTCCTCAGACTTCTGGAGACACTGCCCCTCTCCAGCCCCTGTCATCCAAAAGCCAGACATGCAATACACAAACCTAGCAGAGGCACACTGGATGGTTATGCAAGACAATACCTACTTTCTAAAAGTGGTATTTTCAAACAAAGAATGTAACAATCACCCTCACTAAAAGATGCACATTAACATTCTGAGTCCAGGCATACTAAACTTTTTTTTTCCTCTTGTTCCCTGGGTCAGTTGTGTTTATAAGATGTTATAAACAAACTCCCCAATCTGTCCTATGGGAACAGGTAGCCGAGCAATAGTGAAAAACAAAATTGGCAGTATTTCACTATCAGGAAATGCCACACACATCAGGTCACGTCCTACCTTTCACATACAATGCACCCTGCCCACAGGGGTACCTTGGGCCTACCTTAGGGGTGACTACTGTGTAGAAAAGGGAAGGTTTAGGGACAGGCAAGTGTGTGCACTTGCCAAGTCGACATGGCAGTCCCAGACTGCACACAGGCTCTGCAATGACAGGCCAGAGTTACATTTTACAGGCTGTGTCAGTGGGTGGCACAATCAGTGCTGCAGCCCACTAACAGCATTTGATTTAAAGGCCCTTGTCACACACAGTGCAATATACTAGGGGTGGGAGGAATTTGGTAGTCACGCTATGCAAAGCTCCGCGAAATGGTAAAAAATCTCTGCAAGCACGCAAAAGTTCTGCGAACATGCGGAATTGCTTGTTCCGCCCCATTCGCGATGCTTTTTTCTTGTTCGCGAACGCTGTTGGCGTGCTCGGGGAGAAATAGCTCGCGAACACGCATTTTGAAAGCACGAACAAGCACTAATTCTGCGAAGCCGCAGACCGCAGAATTTTTGGCAATTCCGCGTTCTCCGCGGAATGCGAAATTACCCGAATTCCACGACCGGAACGGAATTTACCACCCAGGCCTACAATATACTAGGGTCTGAAAAGTAAATTGAATAGCCAAATCATGGAAACACTAATCCATAACAACAATTTACAAAAGGGAGCACTTGCACTTTGGCACTGAACAGCAGTGGCAAAGTGCCCAAAGTATCTAGACCAGCGAAAATTAAGTCCAACACAGAGCAAAACACAGGAAGCAAAGGCAAAAAAAATGGAAGGGAGTCCCACGCCAATGGTGCCAGGTGTAACATGTGTCCCCTCCTACCCACCCTTTTGGGAGTTCTCTTCACTAAGGCGGAAAAATCTGGACAGACCATCAGCATTGGCATGTTCAGTACCAGGGCGGTGTTCCACTGTAAAGTCCTTCCCCTGTAGGGAAATGGCCCACCTCAACAGCTTTGGATTCTCACCCCTCCTTTGCATCAACCATCTGAGGGGCCTGTGGTCTGTCTGAACTCGGAAGTGAGTCCCAAACAAGTATGGTCTCAGCTTCTTCAGCGCCCAGACCACAGCACATGCCTCACGCTCAATCGCACTCCACCTCTGTTCCCGTGGAAGTAACCTCCTACTAATGAAGGCTACAGGTTGGTCTAGGCCCTCTTCATTCAGCTGTGAGAGCACAGCCCCCACACCATGTGCTGAAGCATCTGTTTGCACAATGAATTTCCTTGAGAAGTTGGGCGCCTGAAGCACGGGCGGCGTGCACATGAAACATTTCAGGGCATTAAAAGCTTTCTGGCAGGCGTCAGTCCAATTCACCTTCTTGGGCTGCTTCCTGGAAGTCAGCTCTGTCAAGGGGCAACAATGATACCATACCCCCTGACAAATGTCCTGTAATACTCTGTGAGTCCTAAAAAGGCTCTCACCTTTGTCTGGGTCTTGGGGGGTTCCCAAACCAGAATGGTATCAATCTTGGGCTGTAGGGGTGCCACCTGGCTGCTCCCTACCTGGTGTCCCAAGTACACCACTGAACCCTGCCCAATCTGGCACTTGCTTGCTTTGATCGTGAGTTCTGCCTTTCCGCACTGCCTTCAACACTTCCCAGAGGTGGTGCAGATGTTCCTCACAAGTGGCACTGAACACTGCACTGTCGTCCAGGTAGGCGGCACTGAAATCTTCCAGCCCAAACAACACCTGGTTGACCAACCTCTGAAAGGTGGCAGGGGCATTCTTCATCCCAAAGGGCATCACCCAGAATTGGTAGTGCCCGTCTGGTGTGGAGAATGCTGAGCTCTCTCTTGTCCCCTCAGTCAAGGCGATCTTCCAGTACCCAGATGTTAAGTCAAACGTACTGTGGTACTGGGCAGCCCCCAACCGATCGATGAGCTTATCAACTCTGGGGATGGGGTGTGCGTAATTGAGCCCTCGGTAGTCCACACAGAACTGGAGTTCTGGTGTGGCACCGGGTGCGGCAGCCTTCGGGACCAAGACCACTGGGCTGGCCCAAGGGCTGTGTCAGGGCTCAATCACCCCTAGTGCCGGCATCTTGGAGACCTCCTCCTTGATGCAAGCTCTGACCCTGTCAGTCGCCCTGTAAATCTTATGTTTTACTGGAGGACTGTCCCCAGTGTCCACATCATGGACCCACCACTGAGTGACACCGGAGGTCAGGGAGAACAGGTCAGCAAACTGTCCTAACAGTTGGCAACAGTTACTCTGATGTTTAGGGGTCAGAGCAGTAGAGAGGTTCACACCCTCCACTGACCCATCTTGCTCCTTTGCAGACAGGAAGTCAGGAAGAGGCTCAGTCTCCTCTTGCAACCCTGCATCTGTTGCTAGGAGCATGCCCACTTCGGACCTCTCCAAGTGGGGCTTCAGGCGGTTCACATGCAGGACCTGCAAAGGGTTCCTAGGAGACTGCAAGTCCACCAAGTAGGTGATGTTACTCTTGCGCTCCACCAATTCAAATGAACTGGTCCACTTATCCTGGAGCGCACAAGGCTTCACTTGGGCCATGACCCAAACCTTCTGTCCAGGCTGAAACTCGATCAGAGTGGCCTTCTGATCATACCAGTGTTTCATTTCCTCCTGGCTGGCTTCCAGGTTCGCCTGAGCGAATTGCCTGAAGCGCTTCGTCTGGTTTCTGAAGGCCAGCATGTAGCTATGTACATCCTGGGGAGGTTTACTGGGAGCTTTCTCCCAGTCTTCTTTCACCAGACTCAGAGGTCCTCTTACAGGATGCCCATACAGGAGCTCAAAGGGACTGAACCCTAAGGACTTCTGCTGTACCTCTCTGTAAGCAAACAGCAGGCATGGTAAGAGGATGTCCCACTTACGCCTCATGGGACTGAATCTTTCAAGCATCCCATTACCTTAGGGGCGGTAAGGAGTGGTGAACTTATAGGTTACACCACACTCCTGCCACAGGGACTTCATATACTTTGATATTAAGTTGGTACCACGGTCGGACACCACCTGTCTGGGGAACCTCACATGGGAGAAAATCCCCATCAACGCACAACCCACCATGGGGGCGTCACAGTCCGGAGAGGGATGGCTTCCAGGTACCGGGTGGCATGGTCCACCAAGACCAGGATGAACATGTTGCCCATGGCTGTCTTGGGATCCAGAGGCCCCACAATGTCAATACCCACCCTCTCAAAGGGGGGTTCTGACCACAGGGAAACGTTGGAGCGGAGCCTTACACTTCCTCCCACTCTTACCACTTGCCTGGCAAGTCTGACAAGACCTATAGTGAGCATTGGAATGCTTGCACATTTGTGCCCTGTAAAAGTGGGTGACAAGCCTCTCAAAGGTCTTGTCTTACCCCAAATGCCCTGCCAAAAGCATATCATGAGCCAGAACCAGTAGGAAGGCTCTGAAGCGCTGGGGTAACACCAGCACACGGGCTGACCCAGGCTAAGCAACCTTAGGCTCGCTGCACAGGAGAACATTCTCCCTGTATATTCAATGTGACCTGGACTGATCACCTGCTGGCTGGTTTGCAGCCTGTTGCCGCAAGGAGGTGGAGACAGCAGGCCCATGCAGGTGAAAGTAAATCTCCTCCCCATGCTCTAAATGCCACCCAGGTCTTTTCAGCCCAGCCCTGACTCATAAGACTTCTGGAGCCACTGCCCCTCTCAAGCCCCTGTCATCCAAAAGCCAGACATGCAATACACAAACCTAGCAGAGACACACTGGATGGTTAGGCAAGAAAATACCTACTTTCTAAAAGTGGTATTTTCAAACAAAGAATGTAAAAATCACCCTCACTAAAAGATGCACTTTAACATTCTGAGTTCAGGCATACTAAACTTTATTTTTCTATCTTGTTCCCAGGGTCAGTTATGTTTATAAGATGTTATAAACAAACTCCCCCTTCTTTCCTATGAGAACAGGTAGCCTTGTAATAGTGAAAAATGAAATTGGCAGTATTTCCCTTTCAGGACACGCCACACACATCAGGGCATGTCCTACCTTCCACATACAATGCACCCTGTCCACAGGGGTACCTTAGGGGTGACTACTATGTAGAAAAGGAAAGGTTTAGGGGTCGACATGGCAGTTCCAGACTGCACACAGGCTCTGCAATGGCAGGCCAGAGTTACATTTTACAGGCTGCTTCTGTGAGTGGCACAATCAGTGTTGCAGCCCACTATCGGCCCTGGGCACACACAGTGCACTCTACTAGGGTCTGACAAGTAAATCAAATAGCCAAATCATGGAAACACTAATCCATAACAACAATTTACAGAAGGGAGCACTTGCACTTTGGCACAGAACAGCAGTGGCAAAGTGCCCAAAGCATCTAGACCAGCAAAAATGGAGTCCAACACACAGCAAAACACAGGAAGCAAAGGTGAAAAAATGGAATGGAGACCCCTGCCAATGGTTCCAGGTCTAACAGTAAGTCTTTTGGGTCATTAAATCGAAGACTCCAGGAGAACTTACCATATTTTTTAAAGCAATCTGAGCTGGAGCTCAGATCTTCTTAGGGTTCTCTATATGATTGTATTTTGTGGGCTGAAAATGTTAAAAGAAAGACTCAGAGACATGTTGGATTTATTTATTTTTTTAAAGACTCTGAGTCTTACTTTTACCATTTTTTAGACCCCAAACTGCAATAATAAAAACTATGTTGAAAAAAGAATCACAGACATGTTAATTTTTATAGTAATCACCTTATTAAACATTGCATTTTTGTGAATTACTGAAATATACATTTGATTAAAAATGTTGGTGAGTTTTGAAGAAAGACAAACGATCTGTTTTATAAATTTTTATATTCTCACCTGTTGATGAAGCCAATAGGCCCACTTGTTATATTTTTGTGTTGTGACTTGTTGACAAAGTCAGTAAGTCTGCCTGAGTGCGACCAGGACCAGTGAGACCAACCTCCATGCGGAAGGACGTCAGTGACATGGAGTTAGCAGCTTGTAAGGGGTTGGCTGCAGGCAGGAAGCATGGCCAATTCCGCGCCATGTATGGCTGAAGGCAGGGGGATGGCTGTCCACGTTGGGGTTGTAATGGAGGGCCTGCAGCTAACTCCACACCACGCCAGGCAAAGGCCATGCGCAGCAGGTGGCTGGCTTTATGCATGATGGTAAAATATTACTTTACGTTAAAACAACCCTAGAAATTCACTGAAAAAACAAAGGTTAAAGTGACTTTAAAATTAGGACATATCCGGTCACTGTAACTTTTAATTTTTTTTTTCAGTGAAATTTGCATCCTGTGTAAATTTCTGTGTTTGATATGTAACGATGACTGCTCTGAATTTCTGAGTTTTTTTTTCAAACACACGTGCTATTACAACCAAAGCTAATCATCTCTTTACCGAATGTGGATGTAACTTTGAGTTCAACATGGTAAGCTTCATGCAGGTTTATTGGGGACGGGTTGGAGGTCAGAAAGTTACATTTCCCATTTTATCACCCAATGGAATCTTTGCTCTATGCTACCGAAAAATGGTTTAAGGGAATTATACCAACGTTGCCAGGAAAGCAGAACTTTACTCAAACAAGTGTCTTTGTTTAGTTTAGTGTAAATGCATTCAATAGTTTTCGAGCAATCCTATCCAAGAGTGTGGCCTGAGCTGTGGGTCCTAGCAGAGTTCCACAGGTCTCAATGGTCATGCTAAGTGTCATAAATGGACATCCAAGTTCACTTGCCTTTCCTAGGATAAATCAATACCAAATGGGATGATGGACGGAGCGTTAGAGCTAATCAAACACTCACCCCCCAGTCAACTGATCTGGGTTTAATCCATCATCATTCTTTAGCTCACTCCACCATCCCAGTTCAGACATAGCCATATACAAATCAGTCTGACCCTGTGCCTCATGTGACCAGTCCAGCCCGAACTGCCAAGCCATGTCTTCCCTGGACCGGAAACAAGCATCCTGGGACGGGTTTCGGTTTCATAACCCTCATCAGCCAGGCTTTCTTGAATTCAGTGGCAAAGTGAGCAAGGGACCCACGTCTGCACATACCCTGCCAACTTAGGGCGAAGAAAGCGATACCAAATGGGATGATGGACGGAGCGTTAGAGCAAATCAAACACTCATCCTCAGTCAACTGATATGGGTTTAATCCATCATTATTCTTTAGCTCACTTCACCACCCCAGTTCAGACATGGCCATAGGCAAATCAGTCTGACCCTGTGCCTTATGGGAACAGTCCAGCCCGAACTGCCAAGCCATGTCTTCCCCGGACCGGAAACAAGCATCCTGGGACCGGTTTCGGGTTCATAACCCTCATTAGCCAGGTTATCTTGAATCCAGTAGCAAACTGAGCAAGGGACCCACGTCAACTTATTTTGTAATAACTTAATTTTTTAATCACTTAATCACATTTTTCTTCACATTCTCTTTTATTTGTTATGATTAACTTCTTTTGTATGACTTGCGAGCTCACTTTTACCGTGAATTTTCAGTCCCGTTGTTTATTTGATTAGCTTTCACTGGGAGGTTCTAATTTTTAATGCTCGCACGGTCCTATTTCTATTTTTAGGTTTTTCGTCACTACGTATGTATACGCAGCAGACGTGCGGGCTCACTTGCTGAAGCCGGCGTCTTCCTGGTAGCAGTCTGTTGTTTCGCTCTTCTTGCCACTGGTAAGCTTTCGTATTAAGGAGGTGCTTTTTCCCAATTTTTTCGGTTAGCCTTGATATTTTATTTACACGAGTTCCGTTTTACAGGCACTGCGAACCACAATTTTGACACTTTGGATTCCTTGTCGTGTAATTTGCTATCTTCAGGTAAGCGCCGTAGCATGTTCTCGGCGTCTTGTCGTTTTTGATCATTCACTTTACTTCTACATAGATTTTGTGTCACAATACAGTTCTTTTTTTTTAGGTGCTGTCAAATTTTTGTTTATTGAGACAGCGCGGCTTATACTGCTTTAGGTAAGCACCGTTGTTCTTCCACGTGTTTTTATTTCTCCTCATTTTTAAATACTCACTTCAGTTACGGTTTGGTTACTTTACAGCCTGCAGTGGCATTCCGCTGGCTTGTATTTCCGCTGTGATTGTGCTCACTCCAGCGTTTGGAGGTACGATTGTTTCATATTCTTTTTCTTTTTTTCACTTAGGGTATTTTGACTAAAGTCACTATTTGGTTGTTGTTTTGGGCATTTTTCACGTTCAGTCTCTTTTCGGATTCACGCTA
Organism: Triturus cristatus; assembly: GCF_964204655.1. Taxonomy (NCBI): domain Eukaryota; kingdom Metazoa; phylum Chordata; class Amphibia; order Caudata; family Salamandridae; genus Triturus; species Triturus cristatus. Next base: position 402,157,971 of record NC_140583.1, on the reverse strand, counting down.
TTTTTGGTGTGGTTGACACATTGCAAGAGGTGATGATTATGTGAGGAATTCTTCCTGCTCTCTTGTGAACCCATAAGTTATTTCATTGATGTTAACTTCATGTTGTTGTATACTGTTTATTAAAATCAGCTTATTGATATATTGCAGATTCCCCTGATGAAGGGCTTATGTAAAAAGCCTGAAATGCATTGGGATATGTCAAGGTTTTTGTTGTTATACGCTGAATACAAGCTATACATTTTGTTATTCTTTTGAACTTGACTTCATCTGCGACTATCAATTATAAAGCAGATTATTACCAACCTCATGGTCTGAAGATCTGATTTTCAGCTTTTGATTCATTGGAAACTGGTTGGAGGACTGTTATTGATTGAAGATGCTTACTGCAGACATGAAATGTGCTATGCTCTTCTCTGCTAGGTTGCAAGTTGACTATAATAGGAATGCTCATTTCTTCAATACATCTGCTGAAGCCACTAAATTTATCAAGGAACATATTGATTAGATGAAAATGGACGCCGCACCATCCAAGTCTTCTATAGAGTTCGGACCTAATGATTCATTGATAAAACCAGCAATATTGATTAGATATACCTCAAGATACCAGCTAGTATAGCAATGATGTTTGCCAATTTCTTGCAAAGTTAGATTACTGTCATTTTTGTGTTCCAGTTGACGGCTTTGCAAATTCCTATACTTTTACTGTGAAGCCACATTGTTCTATGTCTGACTGGTCTTTTTCACCCTTCTTTATAGCAGGGTTTCTTCAGGTATGTAAGACCACCATTCTGTACTGAAAACAGATGGCTGCGAGTGCCAATTTCTTTCTGCCTTGAGTGTTTTTGATAATTGCTAAAAAATGCATTATCATTCGAAGCGAGTGTTAGCCTTCTGCAAGTAATAATGGCATTATTCCTCAATAGGTTAGTTAGGTCTCAATAATTTAAACTTCAGATTAACCCTTGGTGGATATAGTACAGAGCAGACAGGCTTAACGTATGAGAAATGTGTATAGCATTTATCAGTACAAAAACAGTTAAGTTGAAAACATAACACATTAACAACCTGACCTGCTTGGCGGTCCTTTCTAAATCTGGTGGGCGGCATCTATGCCAGCGAGATGGAGTAATTTACTCTGTCGTCCTGGCTGAGAAAAAGGCCTCCTGTCAGTATATAAGACTGGCCCTTAGTCTTTTTCATGGAGAAAGCTTTGTTGATGAGCTGTCGGCTGACGTGAGTTGCCTGGCGGATCCAAAGAGTGGTTTGATGATGGCGGCCAGCTGCAGGTCAGGACCTCGGGGATGCCTCGGCATTGGTGGAATGTTTGAGGCACTCAACGTTGACGAAAGGAAAACTCCTAACGGGCAAAGTCCGAAGATCATTCCCAGGAAGATAACGTAGGTGGCAGTGTGCTGCTTAAGGTTGGTACCGGACCGGTAAAGTCTTCTATGTTCAGACTTAGAAACCTTTCTGGAAGTCAGGATCCTTTCAGCGTGGTAAACCATCAATTTGAGCCCAACCAGCAGTTAGAAGTTGGGTGCTGTGGCTTGGCAGCTGTCAGCTGCTAACCTCTGCTTCCCCTGGCAAAAATGCTTCAAAGATTTTTTAAATCCTTTAAAAAGTTTCGTAATCCCAGCACTTCGATTTAGGCAGGAGGAGTGCACTCTGACACTTACCCAAGACCCCAAGGACCTTAGACACACCACTGGAGGATCAAGTCTCACTCCTGAGGGAAGCCAACAGCAGGGTACAGGGCAGGTCCAGTTGGAACTGGCAGCTGGGAAATTCAAAATGATGGGCAGCTTTTGTATGCCTGTAGATTCCCAGGTAGATTGCTATCTACATCTTGGATTCGAATCTTCTGTCCTGGGTTAAAGTGGGATCAGGTCCAGCACTTGGGGTTTTTCACCACATGTTACAGTAGCTGCTGTCCTCATTCTGAATTCCCAAAGGGTTCAGCAGGTACATTCCTTCTTGTGTCTTCCTTAGGTCCAGCACTAAAAGTGTAAATTTCAGAATTGTGATTTGAAATTAGACTTAAAGAGGATTTTAAATTTCAATTCATTTTAGTCTAAACAGCATAGCTCTTTCTGCTCCCAAACCAAAGTTAGGCCTTTTTCAATGTAATAAGGTAACCCAGTGTTAAATAGCGATTGAGATAAGCCTTACAACATTCAAAACTGACTTTAGAAGTTTTTGACTACCTCGACATGAAAACTTAAGTACACATGTCCTACTTTGTAAACACAATGCACCCTTCCCCCTGAGCCTTTAGGACCTACCTTAAGGTGGAATATATGTAACAAAGATGAAGGCATGTTTTAAAAGGCTACTTTAGTGGGTTACACAACGAGTACTGCAGGCCCACTGGTAGCGTTTAATTTACAGGCCCTGGGTACATGTAGTACCATTTACTAGGGATTTAGATGTAAATGAAATGTACCACTCCGGTAGATGCCAAATGTACTATGAATTGGTTAGCGAGCACAAGCACTTCACCACTGATTACCAGAGTGCTAATGCCAACAACAACGGGTTCAGCTGTTAAATGGTAGCGGCAGTCGTAGTCGATAACCTTTCAAGTATTGCCCGGCGGTAATTGCCTCTTATACCATTCGATGCTAAACCAACAAAGAGGCAGGCGCCGGAGACTGGAAGGCAGGAAACAAGGTTTTATTCTCTCCGGAGGAGAACACATCAGGTCAGACAGCAAGGTATCGTCATGAGGTGCTCTAACTGCATCTCTGAGGCCTGGCCTCTTATACACAGGTTTATGACTTTATTGCAGGTTTATCATACATGGCAAATTCTTGAGATCGCTTTGATACATGAAAGAACATCCTCAGAATCCCCACTTCAAGCTCGTTCCCACACATATCTACAGTGGAAGTCCCCACCCCACCCACAGTAGGAGATGGCTATCACACAGCTGGACATTCCGCCAATTCCCGGGGGTGTGTGCGACCGGTCGGGTCTCAGGGGGTGGGGGGCCTTGATATACTGTAATCCCTTTGATGTGGGGTGTTTCCCTTACAGTAGTGTCGTACTTTAATATTCGGGACCGCGTAGGGGACAGGGCCCTACCCCTGTCTATCTTGGTATTAGCGAACCGCAAATGGTAAATGCGGCATGTACGAGTGCTTTATATATCGTTCTAGCTATGAATGCACTGTGTACACGTTATTCAGCTTCACTACGCGGGTTCCATTTTGGAAGCAGTGGCCATCTTGTCATTGCCCTCACATAGGCTATAATGGAGTAAATACGGGCCTCACAGTACATGGGCTTTCCCTCTGACTTCTCTGTGACCTGGGCAGCTGGCTCTGCTGCCCCAGGCCAAACCGGTCTCACGAGCTCCCCTTCCTCCGTCCACCTGTGATTAGCATCAGGGCTTGACCCGTCATAAAACCCTTTCATTCTACACAATCCCCCGGCTAATCTCTTCCACACCTGCTTGTTCCTGCTTTATGACTTGTTTCCCAAAACAGGAGATGCTCATGTTTATTGGGGGGTCTATTGACATACAATGTGGGATCTGAACCTTACTGTGTAAATCATTGTGGGCTGGCCGAACTGGAATGTGGGATGGTCATCATGACTCTGCTTTTTCGTTTGTAATGTATACTTATAATGGCCATATCGTAAACCAAGGAATGTGTGCCTGGAGCATGATATTTTGTACTTAAGGAGAAGTCCGTTCCTATGATTTTCAGCAGTCTCCTGAGAACATACACGCTGTTGTACTTCTAGGATACCTGTCATTGGTCTGCAGCCAATAAACGAATCTTTGACTTCACCCAGAAGACTCTGTGTTTCTGTAGGTCCGGAACAGGGTGAACCCAGAAGTCATAGGGTGTGTGCCCCTGCACCGCTGGGTCTAAAATACCCAGTACTTCAGTTTGGCGCCCAACTCGGGACGATTTCAGCGGTACCAGTCCAAGCCAGAGGTTCGTGAGGAGTTTCGTGTGGAAATTCCGGAGGAAGGCCGCCACTTCATCGACCCCTGCATGTCGACGTGGTCCGAAAGTCTTTTCTGCGAGGTTCTCCGCGTCCCGACGGCTACGAAGGACTGCTGCCCTGATTAATCGACCTGTTTTGGACCCTTGACGAGTTTTGAGAGAGCGAAACTATCGAGAGAGTCTTCTGGTGACGCCATCGATCAGCAATATTCAGTTAAGTATAAGTGGAGCGTCTCCCATTTGTTTTTGGTATCCTTCGGGATCGTTTGATTTGGTAATTTGGTACTTTGGAGTTTGCAAACGCCAAAACCAGAGGACTCGTGTATTCACGAGGCTATCGTAATCGATAATCCTTTGACGTTTGGATCTAGACTAGTGAGCAAAGATGCCTGGTTCTGGACTATTTGGTAGATTATTCTGTTTGGGTTGTGGAAAAGATTTCCAGCTAGAGGAATCATGTCCGGTTCCTCCGGTTGGAACTCCAACTTATGAGCTCTATGTAAAACATGGCGTAGGCCCCATTGCATATAACGAAGTATGGATCCACTACACCAGGAAAGATGGTGTTTTAAAATGGCCCCAAAATGGTAGTTTCGATACCGATATTTTAGATAATTTGGAAATTAAATTGTTTAAGAAGAAAGCCCGGCCGGCGATGTTTGACTCTTTCCGCTTATGGCGAAAGGAAGCCAAACAAAAGGAAATTAAGCTAGCAAAAAAGAACAAGAGAGAGAGAGGTATGTCAGTAATGCAAGCAGCTGTACAATTTAAAGACAATGAAGAGGAGCAAATGAATGAGCAATTGCACAGGCAGCATAAGTTAGGGATTGACAAATGTTACCCAGCTTTACCACATTCTAAGCAGAATGAGTCCGAAGAAAAGGAGAAAGATCCCCTGATGTCACATTTGTTGAGTTCGCCACCCCCGTATGCTCAAACTGCCACAGCGCCTCCCCAGCTTGTAAATATGCCGCCTCCAGTGCATATACTGCAAGCCTTGCCGCAACCGCCAGTTGCTTTGCAGCCGGTTCCTATCCCTGTAGCGCAGCCCTCTCAAGGGCCGCCAGTTGCGCTTCCAACTGCCCCCGCACTTCCTGCGACTTTGCCTAATTCAGCAGCTGCCTCCCTTGACACTCTTCCTTCCACCACTCCAGTACCTGTCTCTACATCCTCTTTTCTTCCCTCTGTTTTTCCCCCTGTTCTCGCCTCAGCTTCTCCTTCAGCGCGACAACGCTTAGCTAATGTGGTTACTACATTAATGTCTCCTCTCTTTGAGTCATCTGGTGCGACTCCTGGTTTACAGCGTAAGCAGTTGCGCAGCCAATTGCCTAATTGTGGGTGTCGTATCTGCCTGGTCTCTTGGCTGCTCCTGCTGAGCCTGAGCTCGGCTCCCCTAGCGTGGTGCTGTGGTTGCTGTTCCTGGTGTTCCCTCCCTCCCGCCGCCGCGTTGGTCGTCGCGTGGTCGCGGTGGGGAGGGGGGAGAGAGGGCTGCGTTTCCCGGGCTCCCCGGATCCCGGCATCCCGGAGGCAGCCTCACCATCGCCCGCGCCCGGAGGCGTTTTGGATCAGGACCTACTCCCGGCGGAGTGGGTGTCGTATCTACCTGGTCTCTTGGCTGCTCCTGCTGAGCCTGGGCTCGGCTCCCCTGGCGTGGTGCTGTGGTTGCTGTTCCTGGTGTTCCCTCCCTCCCGCCGCCGCGTTGGTCGTCGCGTGGTCGCGGTGGGGAGGGAGGGGAGAGGGCTGCATTTCCCAGGCTCCCCGGATCCCAACATCCCGGAAGCAGCCTCGCCGTCGCCCGCGCCCGGAGGCGTTTTAAATCAGGACCTACTCCCCCCGTCGCGGGCTCGCGCGCGGGCTAAGCCCGGGCAAAGGGCGGGCCCTCTGTGGCCCTCAGGGGACTGAAGGAGACGGGACGGGCTACCCCCCTAACAACTCTTTCTGGATGCCATTGCTGTAAGGTGATATTATCATTGTGTCTCGTAAATGCCATAGGTCTGATTGGTGTGCCTTGGAAACTCTATCTTGCATCATCTCGGCACTTATATCCAATTGTATTTCCAAATAGTTGAACATCAAGCTTGAAATGTCCAAGTCTAGGAAAACCAATATGGCGACAAGATCAACGACGAGAAACAAGTCCGTGCCTGTAACTCCATTGCCTTCCCTTACAGCTATAGACTTAATGCTGCAAAAAACCATCGGAGTGGTCGCTGACGCAATTCAAAACACGGAGAGACGCCTCTCACTTACTCCTAATCTGTGTTTTCCTAATCTATCCATGCATACTTCAGTGCAAAATAACACTGCGGAGTCTATCATCAGTGTAGAGGACTCGCTATTACAGCAGTCCTTTTCAGGATTGCCAAATAGTAATAGCTGCAGAAGAAATACGTCTCCAGTCCTTCCCACTCTACCAACCAATATTGAAGGCAGCCCCCAATCCGCTTCTATTGGCGGGGCTATTCCATGTGCATTACATTTGGAAAATACGTCACTGACTCCTTCAGGGGTTGTGCTCGCAGAAAGCTCCCTTCTAATCAATACCATAGATGCAGATAAATCCCCTTCCCCAAAAACAAAGAGACCACGATATGGTAGGCAAAAAACAAAATCAAAATCGCTCATGAGGAAAATATATAAACCTATAGGCAAACGCAAGTCTTCAGCTAAAGATGTATGGCTCAATTTTAAAATGGCTAAACCAACAACCAGTACCTCTAACGATATTACAACAGTTGGAGAGCAAGCAGTAACGTTGCCTAATAGAAACTTGTTCAAGAACAGCAAAACTGTTATAAATGAGACAACGCAGACTGATGAGATGTGCGTAATTGATAGATCATATTTATTGAATTTGGAACAGATGTTTAAATCCATACTCCAACCCCTAAATGAGAAAATTTCTAGTATAGAACAAATTTTAAAGAACTCTGATAAACTTCATCCTAAGGATCGCCCGAATTTGCCTCAAGGTATTAACATCTATACCCAGACAGATAACCTTGACATTACGGGTTATAACATGAATTCCTCTATGCTATTGAATGCCAAGGCTCAGATTAATCCTAACCAATATACAAGTACATGTAATACTACTTTAACCCCTCCAGTCATGCCTACCACTATGATGGGAACCCCATCTGGCGGTGATGAAAGTGAATGGGCTACGGAAGGCACATCTTCCATACCACCTGACGCTCAGGTTGAGCCAGACAGGCCTATCCTTACAGTACCACCACCTCAGAATACTCGGCCAGTGCAAAAGCATATGCAGCCCCAACAAAACAAGAAACCCATTCACATTAACCTCCCTCCAGAATCCCAACTTCACACCATAGTAATGATAGGTGTACCACAATTAGAAATGGGTAAAACGGAGAGATATGGTGATTTAAAGAATAAAGTTAGTCACTGGTTAACCAGTCATAGACCGCTCCCCTGCCATATTAATGGTAAGATCACAAATGTTAGGAGGGTCGACTGGGTGGGCCATAGATTTAAATCAACCGAGGGTGACTGCATTATAGTCACTTTCGATGACACCAGAGCGGTAAGGCATATTTCTAGCTGGAAGGATAATTTGATCCATAGCTTGATTCGCACTAAGGATTTAAGCTATTTTTACCCCTCACGAAATCATAGCAATTCATATCCTAACATTGAGGATGAGGCAAACTACACTATGCATAACCCAAATTACAATGGTGCAATTCAGAGGAATCGCGAACCCTTTACTATAAAGGATCGACGTTATTTTAGAAATGATACACTAGATATGCCCAGCAAAGTTAACTTCTCAACATTTTACCCGGAGAATCAGGAGTATATAAATGCATCATATAACAATCATAACACCCCCCGTTTCATATATTCTAACACCCAATATAATGTCCCTATCTCAAACAGGTACAATGCCCTTTATGAGCGTAATGGTATGGAGGGTGTCGATTGACTGTGTGATCTATCAGCTTCATCTCTGCCTATCGATTTTAAATTTAGTAACCTTGTCCATGATGAGAATCTCTCCCCCCCTTTTATTAATTTAGATAGTAGCGTCCCTACAGATTTGGTCACAGATTCTTTTCCAGCTAGCCCCGAACTTGATGGCTTGGAGCATATTAGTACAATGCAACACCAGATAGAAGCTTTTAATATCCATCCAATTCATATAGACTCAGAACCCTCTGCAGCAGTAACTGTGGGAGCTATCAGCGCTGAACAACCTGATCATACATTAGTTCCCAGCGGCATCGAGGCCGCTCCCTTTAATATGAATACTGCTGTCTTCAATATGAACTTAGTCTCCTGGAACATAGCAGGTCTGGATGACAAACTAAGTGATCCATCCTGGCTCGCATTTGTTAGAAAATTCGCAATTATATGTCTCCAAGAGACCTGGATGGAAGGAAATAATGCCTTCATTGAAGGATATCAAAGCTTTCTTAGGCCAGCAGCCCCCTCAGCTAGCGGCAGAGCAAGGGGGGGTCTTGCTATTTTTGTCAATCTGGCTCTTATGTGTGATATAACCAGTCTTAAAACTGTTAATTGTAATATCCAATTGCTTGTACTGAAGCGAGGCAAACATGTTTTAACACTAGTTAATTTCTATAATGCTATAAATGACGAAGGGGAGTGTAATATATTGTCATTGAATGAACTATTGAAAGAAGGTCCAGGTACATTGCCGTGTAATGCTTTAATTGTGGGGGATTTTAATGTTCATCCCTGCGGTAACCCCCGAGACACCCCTATGGGTGCCCTGGGATGCAACAGCATGGATGGATTTCATTTCCGCCACACTAGGCAAGGGTCATATTTAAATGACATGCTAAATGAAAATAACTTGCTTGTTGCCATGTCGCTGGTCCCTGAGACCAAGGTCTATGATGTCCCAACATTTAAAGGCTCTGGTTCTGGGTCGTTCATAGATTATATGTTACTATCCGCCAATCTTGCCAATCAGGCCTCTAATTTCGTGATTCAAACTAGCATCCACAGCGATCATAACCCACTTTCTATTAATTTAAGTGGGGGTGTATTTGAACAACGGAAGCACTGTGAAGATGCGGGTATATTAAATTGTATTAACGGAAAGCGTCGCTTGAAATGGCAGATGGTAAATCAAGAAAAATTTTATATAGAAATTAACCTGACATGTGGTAGGGACTTAATGGATTGTGTATTAACATGTTTGCCCCCAGAACAAATCTTAGATATTTTTGAACGAATCGTGACAACAGTAGGGTCGCTGCTATCAGTCCCAGTAAAGGGGACGGTTAAAAATAACCCTAAATGGTTTGATAACGCATGTTCCTCGGCAAGTAATAACTTAAGAAAGGCGCTAAAAATCAAACCCAGAGACCCAGGAAATATTAAAAATCTCCGTATGACATATAAAAAAACTCTTATCAAACGGAAAAAGGAAATAAAAGCCTATACCTGGGAGCGTCTACTTGATCCCTCAGTTTTGGGTAACAGTAGCAAATTCTGGGAAATTATAAATAAGCCAATGTATGACAACCCGAGTGATACTGCATTAGGCACAAACATTTCAGAGAAAGACTGGGTTACTCATTTTAGTGCAATTTTTAAAAGTAACGACCAACAGACAGTAACTGATCTTTTAATACCTAAGGAGAACTTTTTATCTTTTACAGACAATGAAATAGAAAAGGCTATCCAAGGTTTAACTGGAAATAAGGCCCCAGGTCCAGATGGCTTGCCACCGGATCTTTTTAAATCTTGTACCTCGGTATGGGCACCTGTCCTTACCAGGGTGATAAATGCAGCTATAGTCTCTGGTTGTCCAAAGTCCTGGGGACAATCAACCATAGTTCCTGTATTCAAAAAGGGCGACCGTGGTAGTCCACTATGCTACAGGCCAATATCGCTAATTAATTCTGTAGCTAAAGTAATAGGTGGTGCAATCTTGAATAGGTTATCAATATGGGCATCAGAGAATAAAATTATATCCCCTATACAATATGGTTTCAGACCTGGTCATTCTACTATAACCCAATGTCTGAATCTATATTTAATAGTGGGCAAATACACCCTGGCCCGGCAGGGAACGATTCACTTGGCCTTCATGGACCTATCGTCCGCTTTTGATTGCGTCGATAGAGGTAAACTGTGGGACATCATGTCCAAGATGGGCGTTGAGCAGAACCTAATTCATATTTTGGCTGACCTGCATTCAGACACTAGAGCTAATGTACGTTACACGCAAGATCTGAAAGTAACAAGTGACATTAGAATTAATCGGGGAGTCCGTCAAGGGTGTATCCTAGCCCCATTTTTGTTCAATTTATACATTAATGAGCTAGAAGATTACCTGATAAAAATAGGAGCAGATTACCCCTATGTCGGCCGAAAAGGCGTCCCGGTTCTGCTATACGCGGACGATGCCGTCCTTATTTCTAGGACGGCAAATGGTCTCCAGTTACTTTTAAACTCATTTCAAGATTTTATGTGCTCTCGAGGCTTGAGTATTAATAACTCAAAGTCATTTGTGATGAAAATAGGCCAAGGAATGCGAAAGCCTAATTTATTATCCATAAACGGTGGAAAAATCCCAAACTCTAAAACCTTCTCTTATCTTGGTGTCCTACTTGACAATCAATTAACTTGGGGCCCAGCTGTTGTTAAAAAGAAGGGTGAGGTAACACGAACTAACGCAGCCATACTCGGGTTCGCTAGAAAAATGGGTAATAGCCCGGTGGCTGCTTTACTTAAACTTTACCAAGCCAAAAGCGTTGCCATTGCCTGTTACGGCAGCGAGCTCTGGGGCTACAGCCAAACACAAGCCCTGGAGACTGCAGAAAATAACTTTTTAAAGAAGGTTTTGAGGCTGCCAAGGGGAACTGGAAACTTCTCGGTGCATGAGGAGTTAGGGGTACCCTTTCTAAGTGATAGATTAGCAGCAAGTCCCCTGTTATGTTGGTTGACCTCCTGGCTAAATAAAGATATACCACTCACTCATGACATCTTAAAGGAAGCCTTAACCTGGGACGGCAGGTTTAAGGTACCATGGCTGAGGTACATAAACGACCGTCTTACGGAATTAGGACGACCTGACTTGTTCTCAGCCCCAGAGACTATAACTAGAGCCGATGTATCCTTTGTGAAAAAAACATTGTTACTCACTAGGTCCTTTGCCCGGGAGGAGGGTGAACTGCTGAAAGCTAGCATTAGGAAACATGCTTTACTTCAAACAACCCTAAGTATGGAACCTTATCTAACTTGGCCTATGTCCGGCTATGAGCGCTTTTTATTGATAAGGTTCCGCTTTGATTTATTCCACCTCCTGTTAGCAACTCCGAAAGGGGCATACCGAGGTCAAGTGCTTCCTGCTTGCGGCTGCGACGGGAAGTCTCCGCAAGATTTGGTGCATTTTTTATTTATTTGCCCTTATTATACAGTACCGCGGAAGTTATACCTAAAGCCTTGCTTAAAAAAACTCAATTTCACACAGATCAAACCAGCACTTTTTTACCTTCAACTTTTAAATAGTGACTGCACTTTATATATTTGCAGCTTCCTGAAACTAGCTATCACTTTCAGGAATAGTATGGAGGGTTAATTATGCTGTATCTAATATTGTACTTCTCCTTCATTTTAAACTTGCATTCTTATTTATATTTTTAACTGGTTCGTTTCGTCTGTTGCTCTGGTTTTAATATAGTTTCGCAACATATTTTGTCTCATATTTTTGCTGCTCAAAAAAAAAAAAAAAAAAAAAAGGGGAACCGAAGGGCTTACCTCTTTATCTGTGTAATCTTGCTCATGATTGTATATATATGATATGAATTTTTTAATTGTCTATTTGTGAAATTTGTTCTATGTATATATATTTGTGATATGTACTTTTATGATTGTAAAAAAAATACAATCGAATAAAGATATTTGATATTGATATTGCCTAACCCCGATGAGAAAAAGGTAATAGATAACATGGCGCGTAGATGGATCGTTTTTCCTTCACTGTATAATGTGGAATCAGTTGTCAACGTTTTCCATCAATGGGATGCCCCGAAACAGAGATATGTGTTCGAGAAAATGTGCGAAATTCTCTGTGAAGAATTGGAGGATAGTGGTAAAAATCCGAACCCGCAGGAATTGTGTAGAGTGAGGTTCGATTTTGGAACTGGTATAATTGTGGACCGCGAAGTAGATAAAGCAGTTGCGGTTGTATTGTCCTTTAGGAATGATGATTGCCAACAATCATTGTTTGAACAAGATGTCCTTGTGGGGAAAAAGGCAAAAGCGCGACAATACCCTATGAGAGAAGTTCCCCCGGTATGGAAGGAAGCGGTTGCAGCTGTCGGTGGTAACCCCGCTGTGGCAGCGCATTTCCAGCGTGTTTGGGTGCATGTTCCATGGAAGCGCTCTGAGGTGTTAGCGCTTAAGCAGTCCTTGCCTGATCCCCGTAAAAACCCAGCAGGTTATTATAAAGAGTTGTCACAGGCGGCAGGGTGATGTATTATGAATCTGGCCGACATAGACATGTTGTTTGGTAATGTTGTTCCACAGCCTCTATGGGGATCAATTCGTAATGTAGATCACAATGCAGAACTAGGGGATACATGGGCTAACATTGTTGCTGCTGATGCTAGACAAACTGGTGGCGCGAAACCAGAACCTTTAGTAGCTGAACTGCCTGGTAGAATCATCACGTATATGAAGACAATAATGCCTGCGATGCGCGTAAATTGGGACAAGTTATCTGCATGCAAGCAGAAGAAAGATGAGACAGTGTCAGACTTCTTTACTAGGTTTGAAGAAACATTTATTGACCACAGTGGGCAAGATATGAGTACTGAGGGTGGCCAACGGCTGTTTGTGGATAAGTTTGTGCAGAATTTACTTCCTGACCTGTGTAAAAAGTTAAAAGATTCAGAAAGTTCTTGGGCTGTTTCTTCTTCAGCGCAAATACTGGCTACTGCACAGTATTATGAAAACAGAGATAAAGACGAGAAAGATAGAACAGAGAAAAAAACGAAAGAACTGAAGACAAAGGTCCTTTTACAGCAGGCCTATCCGCCACGTGGAGGTCAGAATAATTATAGGCAACCCCAAGGTGTCTATCACCAACCCCAACAGTTTCAGAACAACCAGCAAATGAATGGGTATTATCAACCACGTGTCCCTGTAGGTCCCAACCAATGTTCATACTGCAAAGAGGAAGGTCATTTTAAATATAGTTGCCCTAAATTAATGCAGCGGAACGGTAATGCGTATGGCGCAAGAGGTAGGGGTGGTCAGCAAGCTCCTAGAGGCAGAGGGCGTGGAAGTGTTCCTCAGAACGCGCGTCCTCTGCCGCCTCAAAATACCATCAATAGCTTTGATCAGCAAGCTAACGCGATTAGTAATACGGCCCAGTATTATAATAATGATTATTATGCAGAGGACAGTGATGCAGAGAATAATGATTACTAGGACAGCCGTAGACAGAGAGAGGGAGTTGTTTCAGTGCCAGTGGATCAGAGTGGACCGTATGTTGAGGTGACTACAGCAAATGTAACGGAGCCTTTTCTGCTAGACACTGGTGCTGCAAAGAGTTCAATCATGCATTCAAAACTCCCTGGCGCACCTTTGTCTGGCGATATAAATGTTTCAGTAGGTTTTTCTGGCGCCCCGGTTAGGAACCCGATTTCCAGTCCCATGTCACTTTCTGTTGGACCTTGCGAGCTGAAAGCACCCCTGATTCTGACAACAGGTTGTGGTGAGAATTTGCTGGGATTAGATTTGTTGAAAAGATTGCACGCTACACTGTATTGTTCTCCTTCAGGAGTACAACTTACATTAGGCAAGAAAGTGATTTCCCCAATGTATTTGTCTAAAAATACAATGCCACCTGAATTGTCATCCCTTCCGGATGCCCTTTGGGCTACTGGTCCCAATGATGTGGGCCTCTTGGAGATACCGCCATATGTGGTGACTCTAAAGGCTAATGTCAGACTGCCACGTATTCCCCAGTACAAGATCTCTAATGAAGGGCAGAAAGCATTGTTAGACATTGTCAGCGACTTGATTAATAAGGGTGTGATTGAGGAGACAAGAGGCAACGTTTGCAATAGTCCGATTTTACCTGTCTTGAAACGAACGGATCCTTCACAGCCACCTGTTTACAGATTTGTGATTGATCTTAGAGAGGTTAATAAGATTGTTGTGCCACAGTTTCCGGTTGTCCCCGATATAACTGCCTTGTTAACAATGATTCCAGCCTCTGCTGCATGGTTTTCAGTGATCGATTTAAAGAATGCTTTCTTTAGTATCCCAATTGCAGAAGAGAGCAGAGACATTTTTGGTTTTAGTCTGGGAGGCCGAAGCTTCCGCTTCAAACGCGCTCCCCAGGGCTACTGTGAGAGTCCATCCATATACAGTCAGGCTTTGAAAGCGCAGCTTGATGCACTTGTTTTACCTAGTGGCGCTATTCTGATTCAGTACGTGGACGATTTACTGATCGCTGCGGATACTGAAAAGATCTGTAAAGAAGCCACATTGTCACTGTTGCGCCATTTATCCGTTTTCCATCACAAAGTGTCTCTCTCTAAGCTGCAATATTGTCGACAAGAAGTGACCTACTTAGGTCATCTCTTATCGAAGGAGGGAAGGAAACTGACCCCAGAAAGAATTCAAGCCATTGCACAGTTGAGTGTGCCGAAAACACAGAGAGAAGTGCGTGCTTTCTTGGGCATCTCTTCATACTGTAGGCATTGGATCCCTAGTTTTTCTTTATTGGCAAAACCTTTGTTAGCCTTAACATGCAAAGACACACCGAATCCTATCCCATGGTCTGAAGAGTGCCAGAAAAGTTTTGTGGAATTGCGTAATGCATTATGTTCAGCACCTGTGTTGGGTACCCCTGACTACAGTAAGCCCTTTACATTGTATGTTCACGAGAAAGATGGATGTGCGTTGTCAGTGTTAACACAGCCTTTTGGTGACAGACCGCGCCCATGCGCATATTTTTCATCTACCTTGGACCCTGTAGCGAGGGCATTGCCAAGCTGTCTGAGAGCGACAGCTGCTGCAGCGATGTCTATCCGACAATCTGCTGGTTTGGTAATGGACAACACATTGATTGTTATGGTTCCACACGCTGTAGACACATTATTAAATAGGACCAAGACACAACACTTGACTAGTGCGCGGCTATCAGGTTATGAACTTACACTGTTAGCTAATCACATACACATAAAGAGATGCAATACGCTGAATCCAGCCACATTGTTGCCAATTCCAGCAGACTCAGATGAGATTGAGCAACATGACTGTCTGTTCAGAACGGAAGAAGAGACGAAAGGGAGAGTAGATCTAAAAGATACTCCCCTGACTGAGTGTGATGGCACTTTATGGGTAGATGGGTCATGTTTCAAGCTCCCTAATGGTGACACGACTGCTGCATATGCTATCACGACTTTGCACACGGTTGTGGAAACTGCACGAGTGCCACATAATTCGGCCCAAGCAGCAGAATTAATCGCCCTCACGAGAGCATGTGTGTTGTCCGAAGGAATGAGAGTGAACATATACACAGATAGCCAGTACGCCTTTGGCGTGGCTCATAATTTTGGGCGACTGTGGAAAGAGCGTGGGTTCCTGACGTCACATGGAGCTAAAATTCAGAATGGCAAGTTGGTGAATGATCTCCTTGAGTCACTGACCCTACCGTTGCAAGTTGCGATCATGAAATGCAGTGCGCACAGGAAAGTCACAGATGATGTTGGACGTGGGAATGCGTTTGCTGATGAGACCGCGAAAGAAACGGCACAGAATGTGAAGACTAGAATGTATGTTGCAGGTCCCGCAAGATGGGTTAATGATGTGGGAATGTGTGAGAACACAATAGAGAGTGTGAAGTCGCTTCAAGCTGAAGCCACAGAGGAAGAGTTAAGCAAGTGGAGAGAAAGTATGGGTAAGTTGGATGAGAATGGTTGCTGGATTGATCTGACAGAACATAAGCGATGGTTATTGCCTGATGCATATGTGCTTCCAGTGGTTACTATGGCACATGGAATGGCACATATCAGTACGAAAGGTATTTGTAAGTTGTTGGCTCCAGTATGGCAGAATGCTGGGCTTCCCAAGTGTGCAGAGAATGTGGACAAGAATTGCATAGTATGCTTGAAGTACAACCCTGGTAGGGGAACCCCAACTCCGGCTGGTCACTTTGCACCCCCATCATGTCCATTTGAAGTTTTGCAGCTGGACTTTATTCACATGGAAAGATGCAACAACCTGAAATATGTACTGGTGGTTGTTTGTGCTTTCTCAAAATGGCTAGAGGCTTATCCTCTGAAAGATAACACTGCCCTATCCACAGCCAAAGCCCTTGTGAAGGAGTTCTTCCCTAGGTTTGGGATGCCAAGAATGGTGTGGTGTGATAACGGAAGTGAGTTTGTGGGTAAAGTGATGAAGAATGTATGTGAAGGGCTAGGGATAAAGCAGAAGTTCCACGCTGCAAATCACCCCCAATCAGCTGGATTAGTAGAGCGCTACAATGGAGCCTTAAAGCTCAAGCTGGCCAAAATCCAGGCGAGCACCGGTCTTAAATGGCCTGACGCTCTGCCTTTAGCACTCCTGTCCACCAGAATGACCATACACTCACGAGTGGGGCTTAGCCCTTACGAGGTCGTCTTTGGCCGTCCGGCCAATGTATGGGGTGTACCGAGGCCCATGAAGTTCAGTGAGGTAGAACATCCAGTACTACTCGATTACCTGTATGATTTGACTGTTAAACTGCGTGTTTTGCACCAACAGGTACATGATACTCTTCCCCAAGCCTCTGAACCTCCTGGACACCCTATCAACCCTGGTACGTGGGTGCTAGTCCGAAATTTCCAGCGCAAGAGCAACGACGAGCCTCGCTGGATCGGCCCTCATCTTGTTCTTCTTTCGACAAGATCAGCAGTGCGAGTGAAAGGGAAGAAACACTGGATTCATGGTACCCACTGCAAAGTAGTCCCTTTGCCTCTGCCATATGACCAGTGGGTCAAGGAGGGTATCGCCGACTCAGAGACAGACATTGTACCTCATTTTGTACCATTCAGTGACGCACGCTTAAGAGGCACAGTTTCAGACCAAGAGATTGACAATATTCTGCAGGAAGCTGTGCCACCATCAAATCGACTGGACACCACTGAGCCTGAACTTTTGTTTCAAGACCAAACAGCACCTGGCCGTCTCCGCTATAATTTGAGACCTAGGCCCATGGACAAATAAAGATTTCCTTACGATTTCCCTTTTGACATTTTTTGCTCTCCCATCTGAAGGACTTTCTTGATTTTTGTTTTTGGAACCACCATCCGGGTTCTGCCGCAGGGTCGCGGTGCCAAGACTTTGGGGTACAGGCCGAAGACGCTAGGTCGACGGTTCTGGTTGGTCTAGGGCGTTTCCCTGGACTGACAGGCGTGCCCCTTAGCAGAAGAAACTCATCCACCGCGAGCGGCCCGAGTAGAGGATGGAGTTTTTTAAGATGGAGAGACCGATTGAGGAAATGAACTCTAACGCAAGGATGTGTAGAATTGTAAAAAGTAAATGTTTTGTCTTTTTGTGTCTTTTTATACTGTGTAGTATCATAATGTTTATTGTAGGATTTGTGTTTTTCTCCGCTCAAAAGCCCATTGCACCCACTGAACAGCCTATATCTCCTTCTACTGCCTCCTCTCACTCTTTTCACCCTTTGCCTGAGCACGAACAGACCAGACGATCAGAGTTCGCAAATAACTCGTTTATCCAGCTCTTGCACCAGCACCAACTGGTAATGAATACGACCAATTGTTGGGTGTGTGGGTTAATGCCACATACCATTAACAAGGGTATTCCCTACCTGGTGCTGCCGTACAGTTACAATGGATCGTCATGGGCATTCCAAACCATGTTTCTCTATGCTCTAGATACATACTCCCCTCGCCAACCGCGTTCCATCAGACCTATCACCAATAATAAGGCTTTGATGAAAGGAGTTGCCGATATGAGTAGGGATATCGATGCATACTCATCCATTCCCAAAGAAGAGTTGAGACCTTATGTAGGATGGAACGCGACGGGGTATAGTATTAGTCTGGGTGAAAGACAGCGAAAAATCTCATCTCCAATCTGGGTCGTACCCCACATGGGTCGGTTCTGCTTACAGGGTAATGGTCAGAATCCTAGAGCTCAACTGGGAAGAAGTGACTGTACTGAAACGTACACCTTCCCGTCACAGTTTTCCCCTGCGTTTCTGGCTGCCAAGGGCACATATTTCATCTGTAATGACCGAGCATATACATGGCTGCCCCCTGATTTATCGGGCACATGTTATATTGCGAACTTGCTACCGCCGACATTTACTGCTGCCTCTGACTATCACAAGACCAGAGTTGTGAGAGGTGTGATTAGTAAGGAGGATACTGCTGGTCAGGAAGCAGGAGACTTCTTCTTGGGTTTCCTGCCGTTTTGGGGACCTATGGTCAACAGTAGGAACCTGAGACAGCTGACTCGTGTGGTTGAATCCACTGTCAATGTAACGGCTGGTGCCCTTAGTAATCTGACAGCTGAGCTCCAAGCGGATCGCCTTATGACTCTGCAGAACCGCATGGTTCTAGACATTATTCTTGCAGACCGCGGTGGGGTATGCAAGGTCATCCAATCCAGTTGCTGCATTTTCATACCAGATAATGCTCCAACAGTGTATCAAGCCATCTCCAAACTCCATAAAATATCTGAAGCCATACACGTGGATAAGGGAGATTGGTCACTGGTGGGGTGGTTCTGGGAATTGATATCTGCCTGGGGTTGGAAAGTTCTGATGGTCATTGGAATGATCTTAGCCATTCTTTTCCTGTTCTGTCTGTGTATACAGTGTGCTCCTGCGATATGTGGTCTCTGTGCTACCTTATGTGTAAGGAAACCTGTATCAAGGGACGAGCTAAGTAATAGGATGATGCTACAGCAACATCTCCATGACTTTGCGGACATTGACCTAGACTCGGATTAAGATGAGTATAGTGATTGCCTATGTAAGGGCAAAAGGAGGGTCTGTCGTACTTTAATATTCGGGACCGCGTAGGGGACAGGGCCCTACCCCTGTCTATCTTGGTATTAGCGAACCGCAAATGGTAAATGCGGCATGTACGAGTGCTTTATATATCGTTCTAGCTATGAATGCACTGTGTACACGTTATTCAGCTTCACTACGCGGGTTCCATTTTGGAAGCAGTGGCCATCTTGTCATTGCCCTCACATAGGCTATAATGGAGTAAATACGGGCCTCACAGTACATGGGCTTTCCCTCTGACTTCTCTGTGACCTGGGCAGCTGGCTCTGCTGCCCCAGGCCAAACCGGTCTCACGAGCTCCCCTTCCTCCGTCCACCTGTGATTAGCATCAGGGCTTGACCCGTCATAAAACCCTTTCATTCTACACAATCCCCCGGCTAATCTCTTCCACACCTGCTTGTTCCTGCTTTATGACTTGTTTCCCAAAACAGGAGATGCTCATGTTTATTGGGGGGTCTATTGACATACAATGTGGGATCTGAACCTTACTGTGTAAATCATTGTGGGCTGGCCGAACTGGAATGTGGGATGGTCATCATGACTCTGCTTTTTCGTTTGTAATGTATACTTATAATGGCCATATCGTAAACCAAGGAATGTGTGCCTGGAGCATGATATTTTGTACTTAAGGAGAAGTCCGTTCCTATGATTTTCAGCAGTCTCCTGAGAACATACACGCTGTTGTACTTCTAGGATACCTGTCATTGGTCTGCAGCCAATAAACGAATCTTTGACTTCACCCAGAAGACTCTGTGTTTCTGTAGGTCCGGAACAGGGTGAACCCAGAAGTCATAGGGTGTGTGCCCCTGCACCGCTGGGTCTAAAATACCCAGTACTTCAGTAGGGGCAATAAACTGCATCCGCAGGGCTAGGTGAAGGCCTGGGATCGGTTCGGACAATTGGGCGCAGAGGAAGGGGGTTATCAAAGAGATGCATGACCATGTATGGGATGTCGGTCAGGCGTGGGATGTGGTTCCATGGCAGGGTCGCGCAGAAGGAGAGGGTTTATGGCCCGTGTATGAGAGAGCGGGGGTGGCCGGCGCGCGGGGGAATGCCCGCAGCGCCAGGGGGACGCGCTGGCGATCGGCAATGAGCAGGGAGAGACCAGGGTGCCTAAAATGGCTGCCGTGCGCTTTCCTGTGTGTCGCGCTGGGGAGAGACAAGATGGCGCAGATAATGTTCAGTTCGCAAGCTAAATTTCCACAGTCCTCCCTTTTAACATATCTCGCCAGCTTGTCTAGTTCGGATCTATCCCCATAATACTACGAACTTCCACCTCATACAAAGCTTTCATTCGCTCCGCTTCAAAGTTCCGAGTTTTAGGGCGGATGGGAATAACCTGACACATTTGTACATAATTACATGTAGTTGATGGGATAGGCGAGGAGGCAGTGCATACAAAATTACATCAGCTGCGCCACATGTCAGACCCAGAGATAGGAGGAGAGAAGCGTGCTCGAGCACAAACATGATACCGTAAAGTAAAAATGTTTCTGGCAAAACAAGGGATATTTCGTATATTACTTAACCCCTTCGGTGCTCATGACGGAATGGTTCCGTCATGACCCACGGTTGAGCTGTGCTCATGACGGAACCATTCCGTCATGACCCCGCCCGCGCAAGATTCCGCCAGCATAGCGGCGGAATCTGCGCAGCATCGAAGGGGTTAAGGCCCAGACTTCGTGTGGATCAAAAATAGTCAGCATAGTCATGTGCACGGCTGGTGCTATACAAATGTCATTATACAAGGTTAGAGTTTCTTAACTTATCAGTGTACAGTTGGAAGTGACTGATGCAATATCACGAAAACTCGATTGGAAGATAGTCAATATAAAAGCGGTTGGGAGAGGAATTCAACTTAACATGAGTTACAGTCAGGGAAGGGAGTTCTTCTTTCCAGTGTCCTATTATAACGAGCCATCACTGGTAAGCTCCTATTGTTCTTCTTCTTTTGTTGGCACTGTTGAGCACCGGCGGTGGAGCTAAGGTCCAGCTCAATCCAAGTTTTCACGTAGCAGGGTGTGACCATTCGTTGTTCTCGGATCACAGTCCTGTTCCCTAACACATTTTATCGTCAAATTCAAAATCCATATAAAAGAGAGAGAGAGAGGAAGGGTGTGGCGTGCTTTGGGATGCCGAGGGAAGAGGGGGTGGAGTGGGATCGGATCAAAAAGCGGACCAAGGAGAGCAGAATCTTTCAGCACTGGGCCCATCAATCGGGCCCGACGGGTTGGGACTACAGGCACGCTGGTCAGCGAGCAGGGGGCCTCGAGATAGCCCTTCGTTCTATCGTTTATCATGCTGATAATGGTGCCTCGTCTCACGCCCTTTTTGCTTCGTTGCTCCCCCCTTGGTCGATGCCATAGATGTTCCATGGTCCGCAGCCAGGCTGTGCGTCACGTCCGACCCCTCTCTTCCGATGGCCGCAGGTTATCTTTGAATGAGTACAAGAAACAAAATCTTAGAGAGTTGGCAGGGAAGACATTTACACACTTCATCCTCTCTCCCAACCACCGAGTAGTTGGGGAAATGCTTTTATCGGTCGCTGTATGATTGATGTCTATTAACTCTTATGTCGGTGTGTGTTACTAATTTATTAATCATTGCTGTGGTGCAGGTTTCTGTGGGTGTTCCTGTCCATCGTCTGGCCTGCTAGGTGTCGATTCCTGTGCCCTATAATCGTTGTAGGAAGCCTGATATCTGTCAACTTTCTGGTCTATCAAAAATTCGAACCGGCTTCTCCGGTAGAGACTCGTTCTTCTTAACACAAGTTCTGTTAATACACATTTTCCTCCGAGGACTGCTAAGTTTATGAAAAAAAGAAAAGTGTGAGGTGCTACTGTCATGGGTTCACAGGGATCTATTTCGGGGAAGGACACAAGCTAAACATTTTTCTTGCTGGAGACAATAGGTAACCCTCATTAGTTTAGGCGATGTACCTTTAGAAAATAAAGTCATCAGCTGTTTTGTTCGGAATGCTCTGGGACGGCTAGTACAGAGCTGGGGTGATTCTGGGAGGACAGGGTGCTTGGACATTCTAGTTCGGAACAATTGGGCGGGGGCAATTCTGGGCGGTGGAGATGGTGTCGTTAAAGCTCTAAAAATGAAAACCACTGACATATAGTCCCCGTGATGAGGGCCAGATTGGGAGACATCAGTCGTCTTACCTGTCCTTTCTTTCTCAGCCAATTAAATTCAACATTTTGCAGAAAGGAGAGGTAGTAACGTGGTAAAGTACGGTCGTTTTTGTTCCTGTCAATTTGTTCGAACACCGCCGTGTTTGAGGCCAATTATACACATACTGAGGAGGTATAGTGTCGTTAATTTATTCAAAAAGAAAAAGGGGCAAGAGAGCCTTCAGCGAGGGAGGGAGAGAGAGTAAGAGAGAGAGAGAGAGAGAGAGAGAGAGAGAGAGAGAGAGAGTGAGTGAGTGAGTGAGAGAGAGAGAGAGAGAGAGGGAGAGAGAGAGAGAGAGAGAGAGAGAGAGAGAGAGAGAGAGAGAGAGAGAGAGAGAGAGAGAGAGAGAGAGAGAGAGAGAGAGAGAGAGAGAGAGAGAGAGAGAGAGAGACGTGCGCATCAAGTAGGCTATTTGGCATACGTACGACACAAAACGAGAGAGAGAGAGACATGTGTACGATAATAGGCTACTTGGTGCACACACAACATGGGGTAGCATGGGTCAGTTCTATGTAATAAAACACAAGTGGGGGAAAGACCATAAATTCGGTGATCACGTACACACAAATACCGGATAGGGCGTGACAGTACATACATCAAGCGCAGAAACTTAAGACGGAGACACAGGGCTACGTTGAGTATGGGGACCTCTCCTTTCCTGTCCTCTTTCCTATGCACGCTGCGTATTTTCAGTACTTTTGTAATTTATTTTGGGGGGGGGGGTGTCGGACCTTTTACTCCCCTCCCTTTGATCGATAGACAAGCACTTCAATCATACGATGACGTTCTCTTCAAGCGACCCAGGCATATGAAATGCATACACATTTATACCGTCTAATCGTAGCACACACGCACAGTCATACCATACAGTTTTTCACGTTCCCAAATGGTGGACTGCACTTCGTGCACTATCCCACAACGTTTGTCTATGTTTTTCCTTATATTGAGCACGGTGCGGTCCATGTCCACTCCATTCTTCAGTCGGAACTTCGTTGTGACCTATAGAGAGGGAAAAGAGGGGGGGTGGGATGTGCAGTATTCAAAGTACGTTAGCGCGCGTAGACACGAAAAAGTTCTACCTACCACGTACCAGGCTAGTTGCAGGGGCGGGTAATACCACAGACCTACTATATCCTTCCCTTCGACTATACAAGACGCTCCATTTTATTCGCCTCCTAAATTCGGGTTCCCTTGTCGTGCATTTGTTTCTCAATTGGTCGCATATTATAAGGTAGGGTACCGTACCTTGCATTCGGCAGATACCTTAAGCTATAGTAAACCATTTTCTAACAAGTCTGAAAAAAGATAGGCGTGATGGGTACAAATTTCATTAATTCAAAATTCAGGCAAAAAGAAGAAAAAAAAAAAGGGTCTGCATTATCTGCCTTCTATTGCTCGGGAGTAACAATCATTAAAAACCTCTACCAACCTAGATGATCAGTTATGACGCCGATTCCGTAATTCCTTCGAAGAGCCTTTTATTTAAAACAATGTCAGTATACAAATACGGGCCTACAACCGTTACAGGCCGGCCACGGTGTGCGAGGCGTTGGGTATCATGAGCAACTCTACCTTAACATGAAAAAAATTAAAAATGACAATAAAAATGAAAATGCCAGCATTAATAAGGTTGTTTGTATGCTCGATCAGTACCCTCCCCGTCCCTCCGCCCATCATGTGTGAAAACATCGCGTTCATATCCTGTTAACATGAATGTCAAATAACTGAGACGCCATAGGGAGTTGTAGGCCCTTCCTACATCGGCGCCATTTTGGGGCGAGGTCGGGCGGGTCCAGCGTACAGTCTAAGTCCTTCCGCTAACTAGCTGCCAGACCAGAATCCCTTTCGGCAGTTCGAGAACTTTCGTTAGAGCCAACGGAAAGAATAGACAGCATGAATCGTGGTTCGGGGGTGGGGAAGCACAGTTTTTGGTCCTACCGGGTCATGTTGAGGTTCCACCGGAACTGATCCGAGCGGCTAGGCTACAGTGTCTCTTGATAATTCAAACAGAAGCTTGCGTCAGCATGGCGTCACCACGGTCTTGCAGCAATGCCATGATCCATTCTCAGGGCGGGACAGCAGGCGGGTCTCGCTGCCGACGCCTTGAATCAGTCTCTCTCAGGGCACCAAAGGGACGTAAGATGGCTGCCGCCCGGGGCAAAGACAAGTTAATGTGGAATGATCGAGCAATAGCGGAGGTTGCCCCCACCGGAAGTCCACGGGATTCGAATGTCAATGACTCCCGCAGAATCTGCAAAGTTGAGAGGGTGTTTTTCGAGGGTGGGGCCCACGCCCGAGCAGACAAGCTTCCGAGTCCAGGGCCGTCTTTCGGTGAGCCAGGCCTGGATCCGAAGAACCGACCGCCAGAGTCCAGAGGCAGCAGCAGCAGCAGCTCTTCGTTACAGCCACCGGAGTGGGTCCCCCGATCACTCTGCTGCGGGGACCCACCTCTCGAGTCAAGCGCTAATGGCAATCTTGGTGCAGAAAGGAACCCGCGCCTGGGTGGCTGTCCGGCAGGCAAGACGTGAATGGCTGTCTTGCTGCAGCTGGCCGGTGAGTGCAGGGGCTGAGGAAAATAAAAATCTATGAGGCCTATATGTCCCCATGTGCCCCCCAACGCCTATGTGCGCATGCATGTAACCTATGCATTTCCCCTCCATGGCCTTTCCTATCATGAGACTTATGCTATAACGTGGCCTGTCATCATTCAGTTCCCCATGAGGGAAACGACAAATCTGTATTGAGGCCTACACGTTTTGCATCATGTTTTCCTGCACCACATACAAACCCGTGTTTGTGGCTCAGCTAGACCCGAACAGAGGTTTCAGGCCTCAGACGTTCAGAAAGCTGCAGCTGCATATCCTTGGCCTTACACACTTGGGCCTCAGCCAAAGGGGCCCTGTCACAAGGTGCCGAGACAGTATTGAGCACGGTTATCTGCTTACTCCTACAGAGCTGCATTCCTGCCTGGAGAAGGAGGGATCAGCAAAGGAAAAAGCCTAGCCTTTCTGTCTCTCTTTATGAGATTGCAAGCAAAGCTCACGTCAGTAAAAAGCCCATAGCCCCCATGTACGGCCTCTGCAGTAAATGAAGTAAATGAAGAAATAGATGCCACATCGGCTTCTGGTGATGAGCAACCTATGTCACAAATCAGTCCCTGCTCCAGACATCAGATATCAGATAATACAAGATGTGCTGGTCGTCCTGACACTGAAGGCCTCACTCACTGAAGGCCTCACTTCCAGGCTTTTCCGGTTGCATAGCAACCCTCCCCACGTCAGTTACACGTCATGCTCGAGTTGAGCACAAGTAAGGCAAAGTTCCAGTACAATTCCAGCAGATCACGCAACCCCCTCCAGGTATCCACCCACACTATGACAAATTACCCATTATCATCAAGTGGACGCCCACATGGACGCCCACCTTCACACCTACTTACACGCCCACATGCTCTTATCTCATTCTCTTTTGCTCTTTTTGTTTCCGATGTATATATACTGTACTCTGTGAATAATTTTTTGAGAATACTTTTGAGTCCCTTCCAGATCCCTTGTGGTGATGGTAATATTCTCCCTTTGACTCGAGTTATTGGAATAAAGCCCTTTTTAAACCTGATACCACAGACTCAGCCTCTTGCTTTATGCATGATCTTATTTATATACTGAAATTCTGAGAGCGTAATATTTTATTTACGACATAATGGCGCCCGAACAGGGACTATTCTCTTTCCCCACACGCCGGAGATGAGGGTCCAGTTTTGCCCCCTTCCACAGCCGTGACGGACTTCAAGTGCGCACGTCGCGGGTTTTCCCGCCAACTCCCTCAGGCCAGCGAAGGAGACGGACTGCGACCAGGCATCCACACGAGGCGGTGAGGAACGCAGATTGTCCTACCCAGAGCCCACCTGCGAGAGAGCTGTGTCCGAGGTTTCTGGAGATCCACCTAGGTTACGCCATTCCCCGCGCAGCGTCAAGTTCCGGAGGCCTCCGATGTCAAGCACAAGTTTTCAAGTTTTCAAGTTTTCAAGTTTTCAAGTTCCGCTTCCCGGTGAGTTTTCTCATGGGGGTTGCAATCAAGATGGGTTCTTACTTGTGAGACCTGTATTCAAGTTCAAGTGCATGCTTTACGAGTTATAGGAAATAGAGATCTCAAAATGTTCAGGGTGCACCGATATAACTGTATGAATGTTATTGTCATAGCCAGGTTCAGTTAGGTTTGAATGTGTCAGGTTTTATGTAAGTTTGTTTTATTATAGTTTTTGTTTTTACAGCGCTATTGTGATTTTTTTTGTTTTTGGCTACATTCCATCATGCCGTTATTATCGAAACTACGTAAAATATGTACCAGAAAAGGTGTACTAGAGGAACCAGTTAACATTCCTCCTAGGGACACACCCGGACATTTCATGTACTGTAAGCATGGTTTAGATGCCGTGTTGTTCTTGGAACTATGGGTAGATTACACGAAGGATTTAGAGACAAAATATAGATGGCCCATCACGGGAACGTGGGATTCGGAAAGCATTATGAAAGTAGAGGAAGAGATATGGAAGAGAAAATCTAGACCTGCTCAGAAAGATGCCATTGAGTTGTGGCGCAAGGAGTCACATAGAAGAACAGAAAAAGAGTTCCACAAAATAGAGAGAAGCAAGCAAGAATCAGATAAAGCCAAAGAACAGAACTTACGAGAGGAAGGGGAACGAGTAAAAAGAGAGCAGACTGAAAGAAAAATGAATACTGTCGTTGCTGGTATTTACCCCGTCCTTTCAGAGGAACTAGCAAAAGTGACTCCAGTAGAAAGACCCAGTAGAGAGCCTCCGCCAGTACCCCGAAAATTAAAAATAGCATCCGACAGGTTTATTGACACCTATCTAGAGGAATCCCCACCAGCCTACGTGGACGGATCTTTCCCTGCACCACCAACGCCAGAACAGCTCCAGGAGCTCGATGACGGCGGGGAGGGGGGATCCGGGACAGCGTCAGGAGGGGTGTCGACAGTAAAAGTAGACATCCCCGAATGTATATATGATCCAGACCCAGGGAAGGGCAGGATGCTTGTGTTTTCACTACGGCTTAGAAGAGCAGTCACAGATCTGGAAAAACTACCAGATATGGATAAACATCTAAAGAAAATGTACACATTCATAAGAACAGGGGAAGGTCCTGAGAGCATAGCAGATGCTATACAAAATAGAAAAGTGGTTGTTAAAAATTACATCCTTCGCTTCCTAATTAATTGTCTGATCAGAGAAAAAGACGAAGGAAACGGGGATGTAGACCATCGTTATACTGGTTGGAGTGATCGCATAGATGCCGGTCAGCATGATAAATCAGGACAGACAGACCACATGTTGACCAAAATCCGAAAAGCAATAATAGCATCACACGAAGCAGGACCGCACGATAAAGCTGCCTTATCATCTGATGATGAAACAGGGGACCAAGATAAAATACAATACGTGGGCCATGCCCGACGATTCGAGAAACCCAAAGGCCTGAATTACCGTAAACAGGGAACGGCTATAAAAAAGAGATTTTCCCTTGAAAATTTGTTCCAAATCACCGACAAAGCGGTGAATGAATGGTTAGGTAATGAACAGCCCTTAACCCCGACCGAACTCGAATTAGCACGATCAGCCACTCTGTGGGTATCCCAATACGATTTATATAATAATGATGTCGTTGCACAGACGTTTTTGAGCCTTCCACCGAATGAACAGCGCTTAGTTGGTGTTTACATGGTCCAACATTTAATAACGTTATATGAAAGTCAGTACTCTGGTCCTGGTATATTGTATAGGTTACTGGACGACATAATACTCGACAGATGGATGAACTTGGGTACTGAACTGATTAATGTCATCTTGGACCAGCGACACAAATATATAGTATATGTAACTAGATCCCTGCTTCCCGTCCCACCGCAGGTTAAAGGACAGACCTACGACAAACTGAACCCCCTACGAGAGGTACATCCCGTAAAGGATGCAAACAATGAACTACAACGGGTGTATGTCTACACCCCTCTGTCAAAATTAGAGATACTGGAAATGAAAAAAATGTTGCCCTCTCATGACAAAGACCCAGGGGGTTTTCACAGGGAATTAAAAGACATTCTACGCTTAGGGGAATATACATATGCGGACGTTCTAAAGTTATTAAAGGTACTATTGCCTGCTGGTATTTACGAGAAACTTAAAGAAAAAGACTGGGAGGTGGGAGAGAGCAAGATTAGCTGGGATGTGTTACAAACAGAAGAAAATGCAAGAGGCCCGGGGGTTGGTCTGGGTCCCCGAGTTAAAGAATTGCCTGAACTCCTTGTACAAGTTCTGCCAAGATTATTAATTACCAAAAAGGAAGACTGGGATGCTATTTCGGCTTGTAAACAGAAGCCAGACGAGGACACTAGCGACTTTTATTCTAGGTTTGAAAAATGTTTCACTATCAACAGTGGCCTTAAGCCCGGTAGTGATTCATATCCCCATCTTTTTGTGAGCAAATTAGTGGAAAATTCCTTACCCGAGGTAAAGTATAGAGTACTGAAAGTTGAGAGTACTTGGCAAGCTAACAGCCCTTCCCAAATGTTACAGATGTTACAGTACCACCAGAATAGAATTAGAGAGGAACATGACCAAGAAAAGAGACGCATGAAAGACACGAAGATGAAGATGCTGGTTGCCCAATCGACGCCGGCAACGACGAATTCTAACACGAACAAGAATAGCACAAAACAAAATGGTGGCATTTGTCATTATTGCAAGAAAGCAGGCCACTTCGTAAATGAGTGCGCAGTGCTGAAAAACAATATAGCGCTAGGTAAAACGAAGCCTCGTCAATATCATCCCAAGGACAGTAACACAGATACATTTCCACCGCCGCCACCGCCTGTCCATGCACCTGCACCAGCCCGAGCTACAACACAAATGTATGAACATGCTCAAAATAACTATCCAGAATACCAGGCATATTCATGAAGCTGCCCAGAGAGGGAATTCGACTTGCCCCTCATTCCAGTTCCTGTGGATCAAGCGGGTCCCTATGTA
The DNA here is from genome assembly GCF_964204655.1 of Triturus cristatus. Taxonomy (NCBI): domain Eukaryota; kingdom Metazoa; phylum Chordata; class Amphibia; order Caudata; family Salamandridae; genus Triturus; species Triturus cristatus. The sequence continues at coordinate 402,128,750 of NC_140583.1, read as the reverse complement.
AATGCACGGTTACTGGGACAAAATAAAAGGTTTTTGATTGACACTGGGGCCAGTAGAACTACCATTAGTCATTCCGAGGTGCCCGGGGCACCCCTCTCGGGCTCAAAGAGTGTATCCCTGGGATTTTCGGGTAGACCTATCGTTAATGAGGTTTCAGAACCAGTCTCCTTAGGGTTGGTCCACTGATACACACTACAGACTTACTACTTACTAAATCATGTCCGGAAAACTTGCTTGGTATAAAGACATTAAAAGAACTAGGAGCAGTAATCTGTTGCTCTCCAGAAGGAGTCCGACTGTATTTACGTGATTTTAAGGGACATTTTGTTATGAAGGAACTCGACATCAGGCTTCGAGATGTACCACAGCACCTATGGGCACAAGGCCCAACTGACGTAGGTTACATGGACATTACGCCACACCAGGTCACCCTCAAGGACGGTGTAGTGCTACCACGGATCAGACAATACAAAATACCACCTGAGGCTGAAGTAGGTTTACTAAAAATAATAGATGACCTGATTGCACAAGGGGTGGTGATTGAGACTGATTCAAACATATGTAATTCACCGATCCTTCCTATTCTTAAAAGAACTGACCCCAATATACCACCTGTATATAGATTAGTTGTGGACCTGCGAGAATTAAACAAATGTGTAGTACCACAGTACCCTGTGGTCCCGGACATCTCTTCGATATTGACTGCCATTGATGCGAGTGCTACGTTCTTTACAGTAATAGATCTGAAGAACGCATTCTTTAGTATTCCGATACATCCGGACAGTCAATATCTTTTCGGTTTCAGTTTAAAAGGTCGCAGCTTCAGATTCACAAGAGCACCACAGGGCTTCACGGAAAGTCCTAGCATTTATAGCCAGGCTCTGAAACGACAACTTGATAGTATCCATATGCCTAGCTCTACGGCACTGATCCAGTATGTCGATGACATTCTCGTTACTGCACGTTCCGACCATGATTGTGAGGATGCTTCCCTTATGGTTTTGCATTTCCTGGCTGACAAGGGGCACAAAGTGTCCCCTTCGAAGTTGCAATTCTGTGAACAGCAAGTGGCGTACCTTGGGCACTTGCTCTCCAAGGAGGGTAGGAGACTGACACCTGAACGAATACAATTGATTTCAGGTCTTTCACCTGAACTGGCTGTGAAAGACCTGAACGAATACAATTGATTTCAGGTCTTTCACAGCCCACGACACAAAAGGAGGTACGTGCATTCATTGGCCTCACTTCATACTGCAGGCAGTGGATTCCCCAGTATGCTTACATAGCCAAGCCCCTAATACAGTTGACGACACAGGAGGCAGCCTCTACTAAAGTCCTCCCTTGGACACAAGAACACACTGTGGCATTTGAAGAATTAAAGAGAGCTTTATGTCAAGCACCAGTTTTAGCAATCCCTGATTACAACAAATCGTTTATGCTTTTTGTGACAGAACGGGATGGAACAGCACTATCTGTCCTAACACAAGACCATGCAGGAAAACACAAGCCCTGTGCTTATTTTTCTAGTACATTAGACCCAGTAGCACAGGCTTTGCCTGCGTGCCTAAAATCAGTTGTAGCAACGGCCTTAGCCATAAGACAAAGTGACTCGATAGTGCTGGGCCACCCTCTGACAGTACAAGTACCACACGCAGTAGAGGTTCTCTTGAACCGGAAACAAAACACAACACCTGACTGTAGCTAGACTGACAGGCTATGAGCTGACGTTATTTCAACCACACATAGGGCCAGATTCACAGAACAAACTTAAGACTAAATCCTAAACTTAGTACCATTCTGGTATTCACAGAATGCACTTAGTACTTCTGGTATTCACAGAATGAACTTACTACTTTTGCTATTCACAGAATGAACTTAGTACTTTTGCTATTCACAGAATGGATTTACGACTCCTAAACTTACGTCCGCACTCGGGCCGGAAATTCCGGCCCGGAGGCGGAGCTTCCGGGCCGGAGGCGGGGCTTCTGGGCCGGAGGCGGAGCTTCCGGCCCGGAGGTGGGGATTCCGGCCGATTTAGCTATGGCTGAAATCTCCACCTCCGGGCCGGAAGCTCCGCCTCCGGCCCGGAAGCTCCGCCTCCGGCCCGGAAGCCCCACCTCCGGGCCGGAAGCTCCGCCTCCGGGCCGGAATTTCCGGCCCGAGTGCGGACGTAAGTTTAGGAGTCGTAAATCCATTCTGTGAATAGCAAAAGTACTAAGTTCATTCCGTGAATAGCAAAAGTAGTAAGTTCATTCTGTGAATACCAGAAGTACTAGGTGCATTCTGTGAATACCAGAATGGTACTAAGTTTAGGATTTAGTCTTAAGTTTGTTCTGTGAATCGGGCCCATAGAGATCAGACGATGCAACATACTGAATCCCGCTACTCTATTGCCCTCCAGTACAGAAAGCCTTTCACCACATGACTGTGTTGAAGTAATACATACCGTGACTAAGCCAAGACAAGACTTGACAGACGTTGCACTCCCAGACCCCGACCTAACACTATATGTTGACGGCTCATGCATGAGGACAGGGGCGGGAGAATTAGTGGCAGCATATGCAGTGACTACTGATACTGAAATAATAGAGACTAAAAGAATAGACATATTGTCAGCACAAGCAGCAGAACTCATCGCCCTAACACAAGCATGCATAAGAGCTGAGCACCTGAAAGTAAACATTTACACCGACTCCCAATATGCATATGGGGTGGTTCATGATTTCGGGGTGCTCTGGCGAGAAAGAGGTTTCTTGACCTCTCATGGGGCCAAGATACAGCATGGCCCCCTTATTCAAGCCCTTCTGGAAGCGATACATTTACCAACAGCCATAGCTATCCTAAAATGTAAAGCACATACTAGAGCCACAGATACCATTTCCCAAGGCAATGATCTGGCAGACCGAACTGCTAAACAGACAGCTCAGACCCCACTAGACATGACAAAGTCACAGGTACCATCAGTGTCCAAAGCCATGACAGTCAGGGATCCTTCCAAGGATGTACAAGACATACAGACACATGCTACTATAGATGGATTAAAGAAATGGTCGGAACAAGGAGGGGTACTGACTGATCAGGGTTGGATGACTAAGGGCCACTCCACATGGTTTCTACCTGATTCAATGGTACAAGTAATCATAGATACCGCACATAGTCCTGCACACTTAGGAGAGAAAGCAATTCTAGACAGCTTACAGAATATATGGTTCAACAAGCACCTGCGTGCAGCAGCGAAACAAAAGGTTAGAACATGTATGATCTGTTGCCAATTCAATCCAGGTAAAGGCATTCCAATGGAACAAGGTGGATTCCATCCACCTGACCATCCTTTTGAGGTCCTCCAAATGGATTATATCCAAATGGATAGATGTAGAGGTTACAAATATGTCCTGGTAGTAGTATGTTCATTATCCAGGTGGACCAAAGCCTATCCAGTCCCTGATTACACAGCTGTAACTACCGCCAGACAATTGGTACGAGAGTTTTTCCCACGTTATGGATTACCGCGTGTCGTATATTCCGACAACGGTCAGCCTTTCTCCTCTGAACTCATGAAACAAGTTAGGGTATACCTGGAAGTTCCATTGTGTGCGACATCCTGAAGCAGCAGGCCTTGTAGAAAGACATAATCAGACTTTAAAAATAAAACTGGCAAAGATTTGTGCAGACAAAGGCGTGGATTGGATGGTAGCCCTACCAGTTGCCCTCTTTTACATGCGAATGGTAGCTCATTCTAGAACAGGCTTATCTCCCTATGAAGTGGTCTTCGGTAGACCACCGAATATGTGGGGCACTCCAATGCCTAAAAAGATTACTGATGTTGATAGTAACATGCTGACAGATTACCTGGCTTCCTTGATGTCTGTTTGGGAAAAAGGGGGTGGTGATGGACAGAGTTTCTGAATGATGCAGAATACTCTTACCAAGTCAAGAGATCATGGTTTTATTCCATCACCGTTTTTTAGCTCACTGCACCATCCCAGCTCAGAACTTGGCTACATGCAAATTAGTCTGTACCTGTCCCAGTGCATGATGGGAACAGGGCAAACCAAACTACCAAGCCAATTCTTATACTGGGAAGGAAACAAGCTTCCGGGGACCGGTTTCTGGCATCACAGCCTTCGTCGGCCCGGCTTGCCTGAATCCTGATGGTGCAATGAGCAAGGGACTCACGTCTGAGCATACCCTCCCACACTGAGTGGGGATAAAATCGAATTGGGAAAAAGGGGGTGGTGATGGACAGAGTTTCTGAATGATGCAGAATACTCTTACCAAGTCAAGAGATCATGGTTTTAATCCATCACCGTTTTTTAGCTCACTGCACCATCCCAGCTCAGAACTTGGCTACATGCAAATTAGTCTGTACCTGTCCCAGTGCATGATGGGAACAGGGCAAACCAAACTACCAAGCCAATTCTTATACTGGGAAGGAAACAAGCTTCCGGGGTCAGACTGATTTGCATATGGCCATATCTGAACTGGGGTGGCAGAGTGGGCTAAAAAATGGTGATGGATCAAACCCAGATCTGTTGACTGGGTGTGAGTGTTTGATTGGTTCTGATGCTCCGTCCATCACCACCCCTTTTGTACTGCTTTGTTTGCCATAAGTTGGCAGGGTATGCTCAGACGTGAGTCCCTTGCTCACTTTGCCACTGGATTCAAGCTAGCCTGGCTGAAGACGGCTGAAATGCCAGAAACCGGTCCTAGGAAGCTTGTTTCTGGTCCAGGGAAGGCATGGCTTGGCAATTCGGGCTGGACTGTTCCCATGAGGCATAGGGTCAGACTGATTTGCATATAGCCATGTCTGAACTGGGGTGGCAGAGTGGGCTAAAAAATGGTGATGGATCAAACCCAGATCTGTTGACTGGGTGTGAGTGTTTGATTGGTTCTGATGCTCCGTCCATCACCACCCCTTTTGTACTGCTTTGTTTGCCATAAGTTGGCAGGGTATGCTCAGACGTGAGTCCCTTGCTCACTTTGCCACTGGATTCAAGCTAGCCTGGCTGAAGACGGCTGCAATGCCAGAAACCGGTCCTAGGAAGCTTGTTTCTGGTCCAGGGAAGGCATGGCTTGGCAATTCGGGCTGGACTGTTCCCATGAGGCACAGGGTCAGACTGATTTGCATATGGCCATGTCTGAACTGGGGTGGCAGAGTGGGCTAAAAAATGGTGATGGATCAAACCCAGATCTGTTGACTGGGTGTGAGTGTTTGATTGGTTCCGATGCTCCGTCCATCACCACCCCTTTTGTACTGCTTTGTTTGCCATAAGTTGGCAGGGTATGCTCAGACGTGAGTCCCTTGCTCACTTTGCCACTGGATTCAAGCTAGCCTGGCTGAAGACGGCTGAAATGCCAGAAACCGGTCCTAGGAAGCTTGTTTCTGGTCCAGGGAAGGCATGGCTTGGCAATTCGGGCTGGACTGTTCCCATGAGGCACAGGGTCAGACTGATTTGCATATGGCCATGTCTGAACTGGGTGGCAGAGTGGGCTAAAAAATGGTGATGGATCAAACCCAAATCTGTTGACTGGGTGTGAGTGTTTGATTGGTTCTGATGCTCCGTCCATCACCACCCCTTTTGTACTGCTTTGTTTGCCATAAGTTGGCAGGGTATGCTCAGACGTGAGTCCCTTGCTCACTTTGCCACTGGATTCAAGCTAGCCTGGCTGAAGACGGCTGAAATGCCAGAAACCGGTCCTAGGAAGCTTGTTTCTGGTCCAGGGAAGGCATGGCTTGGCAATTCGGGCTGGACTGTTCCCATGAGGCACAGGGTCAGACTGATTTGCATATGGCCATGTCTGAACTGGGGTGGCAGAGTGGGCTAAAAAATGGTGATGGATCAAACCCAGATCTGTTGACTGGGTGTGAGTGTTTGATTGGTTCTGATGCTCCGTCCATCACCACCCCTTTTGTACTGCTTTGTTTGCCATAAGTTGGCAGGGTATGCTCAGACGTGAGTCCCTTGCTCACTTTGCCACTGGATTCAAGCTAGCCTGGCTGAAGACGGCTGAAATGCCAGAAACCGGTCCTAGGAAGCTTGTTTCTGGTCCAGGGAAGGCATGGCTTGGCAATTCGGGCTGGACTGTTCCCATGAGGCACAGGGTCAGACTGATTTGCATATGGCCATGTCTGAACTGGGGTGGCAGAGTGGGCTAAAAAATGGTGATGGATCAAACCCAGATCTGTTGACTGGGTGTGAGTGTTTGATTGGTTCTGATGCTCCGTCCATCACCACCCCTTTTGTACTGCTTTGTTTGCCATAAGTTGGCAGGGTATGCTCAGACGTGAGTCCCTTGCTCACTTTGCCACTGGATTCAAGCTAGCCTGGCTGAAGACGGCTGAAATGCCAGAAACCGGTCCTAGGAAGCTTGTTTCTGGTCCAGGGAAGGCATGGCTTGGCAATTCGGGCTGGACTGTTCCCATGAGGCACAGGGTCAGACTGATTTGCATATGGCCATGTCTGAACTGGGGTGGCAGAGTGGGCTAAAAAATGGTGATGGATCAAACCCAGATCTGTTGACTGGGTGTGAGTGTTTGATTGGTTCTGATGCTCCGTCCATCACCACCCCTTTTGTACTGCTTTGTTTGCCATAAGTTGGCAGGGTATGCTCAGACGTGAGTCCCTTGCTCACTTTGCCACTGGATTCAAGCTAGCCTGGCTGAAGACGGCTGAAATGCCAGAAACCGGTCCTAGGAAGCTTGTTTCTGGTCCAGGGAAGGCATGGCTTGGCAATTCGGGCTGGACTGTTCCCATGAGGCATAGGGTCAGACTGATTTGCATATGGCCATGTCTGAACTGGGGTGGCAGAGTGGGCTAAAAAATGGTGATGGATCAAACCCAGATCTGTCGACTGGGTGTGAGTGTTTGATTGGTTCTGATGCTCCGTCCATCACCACCCCTTTTGTACTGCTTTGTTTGCCATAAGTTGGCAGGGTATGCTCAGACGTGAGTCCCTTGCTCACTTTGCCACTGGATTCAAGCTAGCCTGGCTGAAGACGGCTGAAATGCCAGAAACCGGTCCTAGGAAGCTTGTTTCTGGTCCAGGGAAGGCATGGCTTGGCAATTCGGGCTGGACTGTTCCCATGAGGCACAGGGTCAGACTGATTTGCATATGGCCATGTCTGAACTGGGGTGGCAGAGTGGGCTAAAAAATGGTGATGGATCAAACCCAGATCTGTTGACTGGGTGTGAGTGTTTGATTGGTTCTGATGCTCCGTCCATCACCACCCCTTTTGTACTGCTTTGTTTGCCATAAGTTGGCAGGGTATGCTCAGACGTGAGTCCCTTGCTCACTTTGCCACCGGATTCAAGCTAGCCTGGCTGAAGACGGCTGAAATGCCAGAAACCGGTCCTAGGAAGCTTGTTTCTGGTCCAGGGAAGGCATGGCTTGGCAATTCGGGCTGGACTGTTCCCATGAGGCACAGGGTCAGACTGATTTGCATATGGCCATGTCTGAACTGGGGTGGCAGAGTGGGCTAAAAAATGGTGATGGATCAAACCCAGATCTGTTGACTGGGTGTGAGTGTTTGATTGGTTCTGATGCTCCGTCCATCACCACCCCTTTTGTACTGCTTTGTTTGCCATAAGTTGGCAGGGTATGCTCAGACGTGAGTCCCTTGCTCACTTTGCCACTGGATTCAAGCTAGCCTGGCTGAAGACGGCTGAAATGCCAGAAACCGGTCCTAGGAAGCTTGTTTCTGGTCCAGGGAAGGCATGGCTTGGCAATTCGGGCTGGACTGTTCCCATGAGGCACAGGGTCAGACTGATTTGCATATGGCCATGTCTGAACTGGGGTGGCAGAGTGGGCTAAAAAATGGTGATGGATCAAACCCAGATCTGTTGACTGGGTGTGAGTGTTTGATTGGTTCTGATGCTCCGTCCATCACCACCCCTTTTGTACTTCCTTGATGTCTGCACTACTCTCTTGTCGTTCGCAGGTTGCCGCCGCTTTCCCTGACAACACCCAGGTCAAAGAATACTCAATCGCTCCTGGCGACTATGTCCTAATCCGGAACTTTGATAGATCAAGTCCTCTTGAACCGAGGTGGAAAACGCCGAAACTGGTGTTGCTAACAACAAGGACCGCCGTGAAAGTCGAGGGACGGAAAGGTTGGATACACCTTCACCACTGCAAACGCTACTTCGGGAACGACTGTACTTTTAAAAAGAACACTGACTGCTCGGACTATGAGCCCCCTTTGCTAGAGGAGACTCCGCAGCAGAAATATAAAGCGAAACTCAGATCCCATAAGTCAGAACCCGTTTGATCGATTAAGTCCACTAGGTGGTGAAGCGGTTGAACATGTATTCTGGCTTGCATGAGATCTCGAACAAAGCGAACGAGAGAAAGAGCAGGATGAAAAGCAAATACTGTAAATTATTACGTGGTAGATGTATAGTTACTTTGATTGTTCTATCTCTTCTATGTATCACGATAATAAGTATCAGCTTAATACTACATGCTATTTTTCCTCCTATTGCCTCACTTTTACACTCCTCCACTAATGATACCACTAAACACACATTTAGTGATCTGCCATCCCATGAATTATCGTATCGACTTGCCTTACGCAACAATACCTTTATTCAGATGCTGCACCATTCACATCAGACTAGCAATGCTACAGACTGCTGGGTCTGTGGCCGACTTCCCCCATATCAGAAGGTAAAGGGAGTGTTGCCTCTTTTCCCTTTTCCTTTTTCCCATAATGGTTCTTGCGGAGCATGGTTTGCCTTAATGACATCCATCAACGGTGATGCCAAAGAATGTCAAGAGGAAGATTGTAGGGGCGAGTGGGTATGGGGTAACTTGAATAAAGTCCTGAACGAAGCATGTTTCCCAGATGAAGAGGGTCTTCCCCAAATGAAAGGTACAGATCTAGAAAATGAAGAGTATCTGCAAGGAAACGCGACCCTCGATTTCATGGTGTTGAACGTAAAGCCCCAACACATGTCAGGTCCGCCTTCAATTACTGTTCTGCCAGTGAAAGGGAACTTGTGTGTCAGAAAAGAAGGCTCAGTACATTTGGGGCACAGTGAGTGTGATACTATAATAGTATTCAAAGACAAAGGAAAGTCCTATTTCAGAGCATCACGACACACCTACTTTATTTGTGGCCAGACAGCCTATGTGCAGCTGCCCTTGGACTGGGGTGGGACGTGCTACATATCGTTTCTCCTACCACCCGTTTTCTTGGCCCCATCGAGCTATCACCAAGATCTTCGGCTCACACTTGTCAGACACAGACGAGGGCTCGATGCCTCTGGCATTGACCAGACTGAGACAGCTTGGGAGCAATATACAGACTTCAATAAAGGATTCTTTTTCTTCATAGGTCCCGTCCAGAATAGTAAACTTATCAGAAGGCTAACAAGGATTCTAGAAACAGTTGCTAATGTGACTGCATCGGCCCTGGGGAATCTGACCCAGGAACAGTATGCTATGAGACTGGTCGTTCTTCAGAATCGTCTTGTTCTTGACGTCATCCTGGCGGATAGGGGCGGGGCTTGTAGGGTCATCGGTTCTAGCTGTTGCGTTTTCATACCTAATAACGCACCGTCTGTATACAAAGCAATAACAAGGCTCCACAAGATTGCCCAAAGCATACATCAAGACCCAGGCACGTGGACATGGTCCGGTTGGCTCTGGGGATTATTTTCTGCTTGGGGTTGGAAAGTGTTGACCGTCTGTGGGTTGATACTTTTAATAATATTCAGTTGTTGCCTGTGTCTGCAGTGTGGCCCGGTCATTTGTGGCCTGTGTGCTACTGCATGTGTTCCACATCCCCATTTACAAAGCATTGAAAATGGAAAAATAATGCTGCAAGAACAGATCGACTGTCTCATGAAAATAGACGTTACATAGGGGGTTCACTAGGGTACAAGGAGGGAATGAGGAAAATAAAAATCTATGAGGCCTATATGTCCCCATGTGCCCCCCAACGCCTATGTGCGCATGCATGTAACCTATGCATTTCCCCTCCATGGCCTTTCCTATCATGAGACTTATGCTATAACGTGGCCTGTCATCATTCAGTTCCCCATGAGGGAAACGACAAATATGTATTGAGGCCTACACGTTTTGCATCATGTTTTCCTGCACCACATACAAACCCGTGTTTGTGGCTCAGCTAGACCCGAACAGAGGTTTCAGGCCTCAGACGTTCAGAAAGCTGCAGCTGCATATCCTTGGCCTTACACACTTGGGCCTCAGCCAAAGGGGCCCTGTCACAAGGTGCCGAGACAGTATTGAGCACGGTTATCTGCTTACTCCTACAGAGCTGCATTCCTGCCTGGAGAAGGAGGGATCAGCAAAGGAAAAAGCCTAGCCTTTCTGTCTCTCTTTATGAGATTGCAAGCAAAGCTCACGTCAGTAAAAAGCCCATAGCCCCCATGTACGGCCTCTGCAGTAAATGAAGTAAATGAAGAAATAGATGCCACATCGGCTTCTGGTGATGAGCAATCTATGTCACAAATCAGTCCCTGCTCCAGACATCAGATATCAGATAATACAAGATGTGCTGGTCGTCCTGACACTGAAGGCCTCACTCACTGAAGGCCTCACTTCCAGGCTTTTCCGGTTGCATAGCAACCCTCCCCACGTCAGTTACACGTCATGCTCGAGTTGAGCACAAGTAAGGCAAAGTTCCAGTACAATTCCAGCAGATCACGCAACCCCCTCCAGGTATCCACCCACACTATGACAAATTACCCATTATCATCAAGTGGACGCCCACATGGACGCCCACCTTCACACCTACTTACACGCCCACATGCTCTTATCTCATTCTCTTTTGCTCTTTTTGTTTCCGATGTATATATACTGTACTCTGTGAATAATTTTTTGAGAATACTTTTGAGTCCCTTCCAGATCCCTTGTGGTGATGGTAATATTCTCCCTTTGACTCGAGTTATTGGAATAAAGCCCTTTTTGAACCTGATACCACAGACTCAGCCTCTTGCTTTATGCATGATCTTATTTATATACTGAAATTCTGAGAGCGTAATATTTTATTTACGACAGGGCGCCTACTCATCTGGACGGCGAGTGAAACGGCTGGGTGCAACTCAGCTGGCCGGCGAATGAAACGGCAGGGTGCAACTTAGCTGGCCGGCGAGTGAAACGGCAGGGGTGCCTTCTCTGCTGGCGAGCCTCCACCTGGGGAGGCGGGGGAGGCCCGTCCGCGTCGCTTCCCCCCTGCCAAGGCACCCTTCGCTGCCGGTCGAAGCGGAGAATGGGAAGGCCAGTACAACGTGGTGGACTCCACCTTGGCGCTGCCAGAGCCTCGGCGCTGCGTGTAGCCTCCGGCCTGTTCGCACAATCGTCCGCCACTGATGTCGATGGATTTTGCATGGCTTTTATAGCCCAAAGCCGACTAAAAGGACCGCCCAAAGCAGGTCAATGTTGCTATTTCGAAGAAGGAGGGGCGAGGACTGTCATGTAAATAGTTGTTTAAAAACGTGTTTTAATGTGTTTTACCCTGTTGGCGTGTTTGTTATACCTATAAGTTATAAAAATGTTATAACTATACTACTTTGTTGGAGTGTTGTACATATTTGCAATCTGGTAACGAGCACAAGGATGTTACTGCGTAATCGGAAAAATGACATAGCCCAATTGTGCGTGATCTAGCCCAGTTCGGTGACGTCGATGGTGGGTATCAGCAGGCTTCCGGTTGTGCAGGATTTTGTCGTGTTTACTGGGCGGGGTGGGTGGTAGGGCAGATATGTTTAGGCAGCGAGAGTGATGGCGCTGAGCTACCTCGTGGCCATCTTGACCGTGAGCTTGGCTCCTTCCCCTAGTTTCATATTTTTCGCAAAGGGCTATTTCCTAGTGTTTCTTAAAAGAAAAAGGATCCCATCAGTGGTCTACTGGTTTTCAGAGTCCTTCTTTGTATATTTAGGCTATAGTTTGCTATAAGCTATAGTGACTAGTCCATATTTAGTGAACATGTCCTTATTAGGGGTGCCTTCCAATGGAGCCGGATGGTTCACCTCTAATAAGCGGTCCGGGCAGAACCAACTACCAATCAGTGGGGAGAAGATAGGCATGACGGATTACTACGGGGACAAAAGTCAGCACTACCTATCTTTTCACTGCTTGCAAAGACTAGATAGAATATCTCTATTCCTCGTTATTTGTAAGCAGAGAATACCTCCAAAGAACCAATATCGAACAACTAGTGTTCGGACAATCAATCAATCAGTGGGGAGATAAAAATAGGCACGACGGGTTACAATGGGGACAAAAGTCTGCGTTACCTACCCTTCACTATCTGCAAAGGAAGAGAGAGTATTTCTACTCCTCCCCGTTTGTAGACAGCGAATATCTCAAAGAGAACAATCAATAAGCAATACTAGTATTTTCAATCAATCAATCAATCGTTTCGCAATTTGTCGTGTTTCACGACCTTACCCGGACCGCATGGAAAGTTTCTCGTCTTCCGCCTCCAGCGCCCGATCGTCCTCTACTCTCCGTATTTGCCGCGGCACTCCTGATGGTTCCCAGTCAGGACCGTAGATCACTCGAGAGAGGTCTGCTCGGAACCAGTGAAGTTCGGATGATCGGCTGCCAGACGAGGGTCTATCGGGCAGGAGCTCTCCCGATCGTTGCAGTCGTTCACTCTTTCGTCGGGACCTCTCTCTTTGGATCCACGTGTCGCTGATGGGCCCCACGCTTGGGACGCCAATTGTTAAATGGTAGTGGCAGTCGTAGTCGATAACCTTTCAAGTATTGCCCGGCGGTAATCGCCTCTTATACCATTCGATGCTAAACCAACAAAGAGGCAGGCGCCGGAGACTGGAAGGCAGGAAACAAGGTTTTATTCTCTCCGGAGGAGAACACATCAGGTCAGACAGCAAGGTATCGTCATGAGGTGCTCTAACTGCATCTCTGAGGCCTGGCCTCTTATACACAGGTTTATGACTTTATTGCAGGTTTATCATACATGGCACATTCTTGAGATCGCTTTGATACATGAAAGAACATCCTCAGAATCCCCACTTCAAGCTCGTTCCCACACATATCTACAGTGGAAGTCCCCACCCCACCCACAGTAGGAGATGGCTATCACACAGCTGGACATTCCGCCAATTCCCGGGGGTGTGTGCGACCGGTCGGGTCTCAGGGGGTGGGGGGCCTTGATCTACTGTAATCCCTTTGATGTGGGGTGTTTCCCTTACAGTAGGGGCAATAAACTGCATCCGCAGGGCTAGGTGATGGCCTGGGATCGGTTCGGACAATTTGGCGCAGAGGAAGGGGGTTATCAAAGAGATGCATGACCATGTATGGGATGTCGGTCAGGCGTGGGATGTGGTTCCATGGCAGGGTCGCGCAGAAGGAGAGGGTTTATGGCCCGTGTATGAGAGAGCGGGGGTGGCCGGCGCGCGGGGGAATGCTCACAGCACCAGGGGGACGCGCTGGCGATCGGCAATGAGCAGGGAGAGACCAGGGTGCCTAAAATGGCTGCCGTGCGCTTTCCTGTGTGTCGCGCTGGGGAGAGACAAGATGGCGCAGATAATGTTCAGTTCGCAAGCTAAATTTCCACACAGCCACAGAGGCAAAAATATGGGGGAGACCCTGCAAAAAGGACCAAGTCCAACAGTTACTATTCTGGATAGTTATTTCATGCAAATGGTAATCAAAGTGAATCATCTGGGAGTAAGTTTGCTGTTGCAGTAAGCTTCGCAGCATGTATACTCCTCAACTCACCATGAACTCGAATGCCTAGTTATCAAGTGTAATGTTAAGAGATGTAATATATTATTCAGGTATGACAACTGCATGATTGTTTTCATACATAGGGTTATACCTCAAGAGTTCTAATAACACCAGTTCATCTTTTACCTCAAGATCACATATCAGCACACATCTTTGGCAAATGTATCACGCATGGTATAATGTTCTGTGGACAATGGTTGGTACACAATTGCTAATGTGTGCCCATTTTCTATTGTACAATCTAGTATGTGCAATGCTACAAGTCATGGTGTGATGCAAGGCTTGCATGTATTATCGGAGAGTAAATGGGTGAATGATTATTGGGTTTATCATGTCAGCAAGGGGTGACAAACTTTCTAGTACTAGGTGTATGGGGAACGTATACATATGCTGCTCATCCCATCCATGTCTAGTCTTGCGATCTATGCTTAGGCCACCATAATTCGTCAAGATAGGATAGGGCGTACATTTAGGCATTGTTTTGATGTTATCACAGCATATTACATCCATTCATAAAAATCTCTGGTGTGTGGATCTAGGTACTACAGTGATGGCCATTGCTGTTATCGTGATGTACTATAACCTTAAGAGTGTACCTGGATGCTCACTGCCAGGATGGCAGGGCGGAGCTGGGCACATCCCCACTTACCCTTGAATAGGCTGTGTCCTACCTCCACACAAAGTGCTGTATACCTCCTACGGTTAATTTAGAGCCAGGGCAGGGGAAACAGGAAACCTGTGCACTTCAAAAGGAAACCCCAAGAAACGTGACCACCTCACAGGAGGCACTTGATATAAATATTGGACCTCTGACACCATTTGTTCGGTAAACTTCTGGCCCTGTGGATACTCTGCCAAGAAGAAGGACTGTTGTGCTGCTAAAAGGACTGCCACTCTGCTGGTCTGCTGCTCCGAAGGACTGCTGCCCTGTGGATCTGACCTGTTGCCTGCTGCCCTCTTACAGGGGTGAGAAGGAATAGACCTGCATCTGTTAAACCCAGGACGCCAGAGTAACTCCAAGGGCTAGTTGGCTGGCGTCCGTGCTAGAGCCTCAGTGATAATGGCTCCAGCAGCCATGAACCCAGCACCTGGACTCTGCCATCTGCGAGTCCTACTCTTCTAGGTGGGGCCACACCAGTCCTGAACCCTTGGAAATGGGCCTGAAGATGCTCTGCCAGCCCATCTGTGGATCCAGCACTACCGACGCATTTCCTGCTGTGTGGCGCTATCCCAAGCAGAACTGACATATTGCCTCTGCTGCGAGGATTTTCTAAGCGCAAGTACTCCACATCGACCTTTCACCGCACATCGGAAATACCGCTGTGCAAAGCCTCTCCAATGCAGGCCCTCACATTGCAAATCCCTCATCGATGGCAGCCTTAACGACTACGAAGATTCTCACATTGAAGCCTCACAGGTACTCAGAACTGATGCATTGCCTCAACTGCATGACACATCCGCAAATCCACATTTCATATTACAAGTCCTCATTGATGTGATTCTCAACGATGACGCAAGACCTTGCATCACAGCTTCGCAGCTCCCCAGGACCGACGCCTCGCCTCGACTGCAGTACACATCTCTCGCACGGGATCTCTCAACGCTCCGCAACCAGGATCTAAGGCACTCTTGTTCAGTGGGCCTGTTGGGGTCCCTGTAGACACCCCACATTCCATCGTGGTCGGCCTGAACATGTGACTTTGTCCCAGTCTAGAGCGACCAGATAACCACAGTTGGCGCTTTGTGTTTTTTGGTGCTCTTTTTCACTTAAATCTTTAAAATGTCATATTTCGGGTTCTACTGGTTGGGTCTTTGTCATTTTAGTCTTGTTTTATTTATTAAAGTTTGCACTATGCTTCTAAATTGGTGTCTGGATTTTTCTTGTGTTGGGTTTTCACTTAAGTGCTGCATAAATGCTTTACACATTGCTTCGAAGTTAAACCTGACTGCTCTGTGCCAAGCCACCAGAGGGTTGAGCACTGGCTAATTTGGGGTTTGCTTGTGCCCTATCCTGACAAAGATTGTGGTTGCTGCTAGAGTGGGGTTTTACCTCCTTTAACCAGTAACACAATTTCTTACAGCTTGCTTTCAATGCCACGATCAGTCACACAAAGTTATCACCACCACTCCGTAGTACAGCGATCCCTTCCTGCCTAGTCATATAGGTTCTTTGCATGAGCTGATTATCTGCATGACTCCAGTATACATAGAAAGAAATTCTTAGCCCTTCCTTCAATACTATGCAAATAGGACATTCAATATGTACGTCAGGAGCCAGTTACTATAGATGGAAATAACAGGTAAGTCAACGACCCAGAAGGTTCTGGAAAGATTCTCCATGGACTCTACCATAATTTACTTATCTCTACCACGGAATGGGTCATCTGGACGGCTTGACCATTGTCACTGAGGGTCATCCTATCAGTCCCTCTGAGAAAGCCACATGAAAGACTAAAAGCAAGCAATAAGTCCATCCATCAATCAATCAATCAATCAATCAATCAATCAATTGGGGTTTGTAGAGTGCAAACTACTCACCCAGACTGCGTTTCAAGGCGCTGAGGGAGAACGGAGCACGGGGGGGTGGTGCAGATCCTGGAGGTTCACTGAGTTTCATCGAAGAGCCAGGTCTTGAGGTCCTTTAGGATCTTAGGGAGCGATGCAGTCTGTTAGAGGTGGAGAGGGAAGGAGTTCCATGCTTTGGCTGCAAAGAGGGAGAAGGAGCGCCCTCCTGTTCTGCTTTTCTTGATCTGTGGTACTGTTTCGAGGAAGAGCTGGGCCGAGTGGAGGGAATGCTGGGGAGCGTGGAACGTGAGTCAGTGGTTCAGGTTGGCAGGTCCAGGGTTGTGGAGGGCCTTGTGTGCGTGGATGCGAAGCTTGAAGGTGATTCTCTTTTTGACGGGGAGCCAGTGTATGGTCCATAGGTGCAGGCGTGGCACGGTAGGTTGAGGATTAGTCTGACTGCAGTGTTCTGGACGTTCTGGAGTTTGCAGGTGAGGTTCTTGTTGATCCCGGCATAAAGTGCGTTGCCGTAGTCCAGTCTGCTACTGATGAGGGTGTGTGTGATGGTTTTCCTGTGTTCGGGGGGATCCATTTGAAGGTCTTGCGGAGAAGGCGGAGGGGGTGATGGCGTTGATCTGGCGGTCCATTTTGAGTTTGGAGTCTAGGATGATTCAGAGGTTGCGTGCGTGGTCCATGGGGGGGCCACCAGGTGTCGTTCCAGGCGTCGGGGTGTGAGCCCATGATGAGTACCTCGCTTTTGTCTGTGTTGAGTTGAAGGCTGCTGTTCTTCATCCATCTGGCGACGGCTTCCGAAATGAAAGTTGCGTTTGGTGATGTTGGGTTTGTTGGATAGGGAGAGGATGAGTTGGGTGTCATCTGCGTATGATGTGATGTGGAGTCCGTGTTCTCTGACGATGGATGCGAGCGAGGCCATGTAGATGTTGAACAGGGTTGAACAGGGTTAGGCTGATGGAGGATCCTTGTGGAACTCCGCAGGTTGTTGGAGTTGGTTCTGAGAGAAATGGAGCGAGTCTGACTCATTGCGTTCTGCCGGCGAGGAAAGAGAGGGTCCAGTCGAGGGCCTTGTTCCATATTCCTGCATTGTGAAGTCTGCGGGCTAGGGTGCGGTGAGAGACAGTGTCGCAGGCTTCGGAGAGGTCTAGGAGGATGAGGGCCACAGTCTCTCCTCTGTCGAGGAGGGCGCGGATGTTGTTTGTTGCTGTGAGGAGTGTGGTTTCGGTGCTGTGGTTATTCCTGAAGCCTGATTTGGTGGAGTCGAGGATGTTGTTTTTCTCGATGAAGGTGGCGAGCTGGCTGTTGACAGCTTTTTCCACGACTTTGGCGGAATAAGGGAGTAGGGAGATCGGTCTCAAATTCTTGAGGTCGGTGGGGTCCGCTGAAGGTTTTTTCAGGAATAAGTAGCAGTTCAGAGATGTTTTTAAGGCATGGGCAAAGTGGGCTGTAGCCGAGGGCCCCAGCCATTCTGGGGGGGCCGTGGTAGAGCCAGCTCAGTTCTGCAGACAGTCCTGCCCTGATGACCTTGAATGATTCTTAAACATAGATGTTTTCCTTTAATTTATTATTAATGTGGGTAATGTGTGAGAGTCTGTTACAGACATTTTGCAGAGAAAGAGGGCATGAAGAGTTGTAATTAGATCATAAATTCAGATCTGTTCTGAGCAGAGTCCCTACATTTGGCCTGGGGCCCCCAAAACCCTTAAGATGTCCCTGCAGCGGTTATGAGGAAATTTGTGAACAGAGACATACACGGTACAGAGTTTCCTCTGCATGACCAAGACAGGTCCAGATAAACGTTAAAAACATTATGGTGAGTGACCTGAGAGAGAGAACCTTTGCAAGGACTCCCATGCAGGACAACAAGGTCCACAAGACTGAGTGTGAACGACCCTTCAGAGGAGCACGTTTACAAACTAGCTCTGCGGATACTAGGCTTAATTGTTCCTCGCATTCTTTTGCAGCTGTATTTCGGCCAATCAAACCAATCTGATCTATTGAACGAGTGGTAGGGACTTTTTCTGCTTTTATGAGAACCTCTGGTGAATCATAGGTAGAAATGTTCTTGGTTGGTGTGTAGGTAGGAACATTTTGTAGGCTATGTCTGGCTGTTCAAGTTTTGAGTCTATAATTTAATAAGTGGTAGGTTTACAACAGTTTAAAAGACTACTGATTCCCAGCTCTGCTCTTCCTCTTCTTCCATTTTACATGCAGTTCCAGTCCTACCCATCAACTCTAAAACATGCACTGCTAGTTCTGGTCACTACCGTTTATTAGTCCTTCATCCCAAACCATCGCCTACCCTCCCAGAACTGGTGCATATCCCACCCAGGCTAATACCGAAACATGGTTCTTGTACACATCTGATAACTCTTGTGCATTTCACACATCACCTCTATCCGTTTTCCCTCAATGTGAATGGTATGACCAACTATGTCAAATATAAGAATATGCAGGCATTTTTGGCTATGAAGGCCACAAACATTGCACACATTGCACTCACATATTGGTGCCAGAATCAGGCAAATTGAGAAGAGGCTGGGTGGAGAGGGTGTGAGCAGCAGTCAGGCATAACCTTTGACTGACACTGCACAAGCTACAACCAGTTCCTTATTATTGGACTTGGTCCTCTCTGCAGGGTCACCCCTAAGAATTGTCCCTTCTTCCCTCCTGTTTTCCTGAATTCGTTTTTGCTGGCATTAGACACTGCACATTACCATTGCTCACCAGTGCTAAAGTACTGATGGTTGTCCCCTAAAACATGGTACAATAGACTTAAATCTTATTTGCATATTTCATTTACTCATAAGGCACTAGTAAAGTAGTATACCATATACTTGGTTTAGCTTGTAAATTAAATGGCACTAGTAGGCCAGCTGCACTTTTTTTGCCACCCACTTAAGTAGCCCCTTGAAAATGTCTTAGGCCTACCATTGCCGTCTGTGTGCAGTTTTAAACAACCAATTCGACATGGCAAAATAAACCAATTGCTAGGCCTAAAAATACATTTTGAATACATATGTCACCTCTAAGATTGCCCCCTAAATAGCCCATAGGGAAGGGTACATTGTATTTAAAATATTTGACTTGTACTTTTAAGTTTTCCTACTAGTGAAAAACTCACAAATCCATTTTTCACAACATTATGGCCCATCCAGGCTGGAATGGGGGGGGGGTGGAACAGTACACAACCCCCTTGCTCTTCAAGGCACTCCCTTGGCACTAAAACAGAGAACTTCACACTATATTATTATGCCCCCAGACATCCTGGGACCAGGACAAGGAGGCAGGAAATTCCAGACAATTATGTGGGGTGAGAACTCCAGACATTTCTTTCACTTTCAAGCTGTCACCAGGTATAAAATGAGGACCTTCTTCAAAACAAAAAGATGAGGGGGGGGATCAGAGACGCTTTAAGGTCCAGCACACAAGCCCCAAAGAGTACTTATAGGCGGCCAAGGAGTATGCAGTTCCTGTGGGTGAAGGGAGGAGAAGGAGGCTTGGTTGGTCAACACCCCTACCATAAAGTGGAGACAGAGTGTCTCCCAGATTGGGAAGTGGGGCCCCCACACACCCGGTTGGGTGTCATGCTTCATCATAGGGCTTGCTCCTCGCAGGACGGTGCTCCAATGCTTGATGGGCACCCTATGAAGAGCTCTTTGGTAGAGATCTTTTCCCAAGCCGTTAGGTGAAGTGCAGGTATGGGGCCTCGTGGTGTAGGTGTGAGGAAAGTGCGTAGTGAAGTGGTGCATGGAAGGCTAAAATGAGGTACAGTGGTGCTCAAAAAATAATTTATTCTCCGAGCCCACTGGTCTCAATTAAAAACATAGTAAGCGTCACTGCTGATGTAATGGTCAGAGGTGATTAAGTGTGAAGGGTCAACATGTTTCACCCCTGAAGTGTAAGAAATCACGTGGCGATTCGCCAGGACTGTGGAAAATACACTACCTACACAGTGGTTGGTTACTCAAAGTGAACCAAGAGGACTGTCCTGCTGCCTGAAGCCTGTCTTGTGTCCTCAGAGGACTGCCATGCTCCTGAGACCTGCTGTTCTACTTGAGTCCAGGACGTCACGGGTAAATCTAAGGGCTAGTTGGCTGGTCTCCTGATCAGAGCCACAAGAACTAACCAGGCTCCAACCATCTTGAACCCACACCTGGGCCCAGCCTTAGTGAGTCCTGACTGTCCAAGTGGTTCCTCTTCTGCCCTGGGACCTACCTGCTTGTCGATCCATCCAATGTGCATCGCCGTTCGGCCTGCTTCGTGGTAGCTCCTACTATGTTCTTCTCTGCTGCTGCAATGCTGTTCACCGTCTACTTGCAGAATGGGTATACGGCCTCGTGGAGTCCTTGTTGGCTACAGACTGCAGCTTCGTCGTGCTAGAGATTTACGGCTTCCAGAAAACAGACTAAGGCCCATACTTATGAAGGCTTTGCATTTGCTAGTGAAGCATGGACAACACAAAGGCTTCAGTAATATTTACAAATGCGTGCAAGACCTGATTTGTGTGACCTTGTGTGTTTTGTAAAGAAATGTAATGCAAGGCAGCTGCTCCCTCTGTATTATGCTACATTTCAACTTCCGAGGTGTTCCATGGGTGGAGCATGGGTGTTCCTATGCATTCACCCATGAATTTTTTGGTGCATTCCCAAATTAAAAAAGACTTGTAAACTTCTAAATGTATCAAAATGCTACGCCTTTACAAGTGTGATGTAACAAAGGGAAATATTTTTATTTCTCATTATTTTCTCTTTTCATGTGTGCTGCATTCAGAAGGATGGTGTCCCTTCCTCCACACAAAACAAACCTGCCTGTAATACAGGTATCTTTGTAAATATAGAGCATTTCAGCTTTCTCCCTTACACAGAAATCGGTACAGCAACTTTGCTTGCTGCCCTACGTTTTGTCAAAGTTTAGTAAATGTGCCCCTAATTCTGAAAGTAGAAATCTTCACTGTGACTTTGTCTATTGGCTCCATGACAACGAAGCCTTCTCCTCCTTAGACACCAGTGGCTGCTTTTCCCCGCGGAACTTTACTTTCTCATCCTTTTTCAAAATTTCTACTAAGTGGGACAGTAAGAGGAGACCGGGCCCAATCCACTTTGTGTTTCAGAACCGTGCTCCATCGCAGTCAGTCATAACTTTCGACTTTGCCCAGGTCTGGCTTAGCTAAATGTCTGGCGGTTAGTGCTTTGATCTTTTAGAAGCTATTTTACTCTTTAAACTTAAAACATTCCTAACTCTGGTTCCACTGATTGGGTTTTGTTGTTTTGGCGTCAAATATTTTATTTACATTTTACTCTATTTTTCTAAGTTGGTGTATGATTTTTCTTGTGCTTTGTTTTCACGTTCATTAATACTTTACCCATTAGTAAGTTAAGCCTCACTGCTTTTGTGCCAAGCTACCAGAGCATTAAACACAGGTTAATTGTGCCTTTTTGTGGTTCGCCCTGGCGTAGATTGTGGCTGTTGCTTGAAAGGGGCTTTGACCCGCCCCCCCCGCCACCCTAAATCAACAACCCAATGTCTCACACTTATCTTCCAAGCACTGCAAAGTAGCTATCCTGATCTGAAAGACATTACCCCACTCAGGGCCTTGTTACGTATTTAGGTGCTATCTGCGCACCTGATAAACAATGATACCATGGGGTAGGGTATTTATTAGGTGCGATTCATAACACCTATTACGAGTTACTGGGGAATAATTTACGGATTTTGGTGTTTAAATCACCATAATCTGCATGATACGGTAAACACTGTGGGGCTTATTTATGAGAGCCATGCGTCACTTTTGCACCATATTAAGTGGCACATGCATGATGCAGGTCTCAAAGAATTATGAAGCCACACAAAGCCACCCTGCCTGGCTTTAAGTGGCCTCATAAATCATGAGTAAGGTGACGCAGTGTAAATCGCAGCGTCGCCTTACTCACACCCAGGAGGTGTCCATGGGCGTTGTGGTGGGTTTTCCCATGCATCATCCATGGAATTTGATGCTGCCCCGATTTACAAAGTGATGTAAACCTGGGAAAACATCAAATGCATACACCTCCTGAGGTGAGACTTAATAGGGAGAAATATGTTTATTTCTCCCAGTTTTGGCCTCTTTCCATGCAGCACACATAGAAAGGGGAAATCACCTTGTAGAATTGTTTTTATGCAGAATGGTGCCCCTTCCTGCACAAAAACAATCCTGCCTGCAGTGGAGGCACCCTTGCACCCTGCCAACATTGGCACTAGGCTGCCAAAACGACGCCAGCGTAGGCAGAAAGGACAGGTATAGCTAGGCTTTCCTGTTTTCAGTTTCTATTTTTGGTAAATGCTGGTGGTGTTTTTTCAGTGTTTTCCAGTGATTTCAATACCTCAAAAAACAGTGCTTGTCAGTGGTTACTCATTTTCGCGCTATAAAACTCAACTGAAACTGTGTTTTACCGGTGTTTATGGAATGCTCTGCTTTTATTATTGCTTGCTTTCTTCATTGATGCATGGTGTATAGACAGTGTATGTAAAGTGTATATGAGGTCCAAATACATTATTACAAGTCGAACTTATTGTAGTACACCATACAATATTTCTTCAGTGAGTCTTTGGTCATTGGTGCTCTCTCTTTCCTTCCCATGTAAACTTTTATTTGTGAAAAGGCCCTCTCGACATTGGCACTTGAAACTGGCAATGCAAAAGCAGCCAGTACACAATTTGCCAACTTTGGCCACTGACGTAGCTTTCCATGCCAATACTGGTGCACCTGAAGGTTGACATTCTCTGGGACAGGTTCTGCAACATATGCGTTGAACTGTGTGCACATGCCCTCAGAGGTATTAAAGCGGTCAAAAATGAAGCTGTGCTTTGCAAAGTCTGGAGAAAATTCCCCTTTATGGTAGGGATCTAACACTTGTGCAGAGTACCACAGTGAGGCTTCATTGACTTCGAAACGCCATGGTTGGTGAAGGGACATTTCTATTCTAAAGGAGGAGCAAGAACCAAAGTCTGCAGAGGCCCGAACATGGTGAGCACTCTCAAATTGTCTCTACGCCTACACAGCAGGAGCCACAGAAAAGGCCCTACTTGCTGTGGTGGCTCTCAGCCTAGGCCCGCAATTAACTCAACTGAAGTAGGTGTCTCTACAGATTAAGATAACTTTGCCTGCTTAGATATGAGCTCCGAAGGTGGTGACCTGCCAAAAGTTAACACACAAAAAATAGAAAATATGTTCTGACCCCGGGCTGAGCAACAGAACAGACAAATGTAGGCTCTGAACCATATGACTGCCTGACTGACAGAGCAGAAATGTTTGCCTACACCCGTGCAGGCTGATTAACCCACTAGCTAATATTTGTATTTCAAACGTCTGCTAGAAAATCCCCGATCCAAGCCATTTAGAAGGGCTCTCCACTACAATGAGTTAGTGGGGCCAGCATAGAAAACATTCTAGGCAGAACATGGCGAAAGAGATTCAAGTAGGGGACGAATCTCCAATGCAACACTGACTCGAAGTTTCACCACAATGGAGCCTGCTGGAGTGCCTCTCACTCCATATGTGGGGCCCCCCTGGATGTAGTGCACAGGCCACCCAACCACATGGTTTCTCGAGCTAACCCAGGATGTTTTTGCTCAATAACCCGTTGGAAGTTCGGCTTCTCTCACAAGATGGGGTCAAAAATAAACAAAATGGCACCAACGACAGGGCCTCGCATGCCCTGACCTAATTGTAACTTGGAGAGCCCCTCCCCGTGACATGTAACCCACAACTCATATTACAATAATCCCACCGAATAAACAGTTAAATTGAGTTTCCCACCAACATTTCAAATTATTGTTCTTGGTTTAACTGCCAGATCATGTGGACGGAGCTACAGCCAGCACCAAAATATTTGACTACACAGGCAGTTTCCAGCACTAATGGGGAGGGGCTATTAATGTTCAGGGCACACATTGAGTGGTGATCAAATGGGTAACATTCAAATAACAATAAAACGCATTGTTTAGTCAACTAAGTAGACGAGGCCTGTGTATGGGGCTTGCATACAGATAACATGCCATTCTGTAATGCTTTATTTTGTAATCTATTGACAACTGTCCTAAACTATACACTTTCAAAGAAGCGAATGCGAATAACACCAGTCACACCAAAAAGGGCACATGATACAACAGGAGAGACAGCACAACTGATGCAAAGGGAAATTAACAAATTCTCCAAGGGATGACTCCAATGCCCTGATCAGACACCAAAATAAATCCTAAAGATCCACCATGAAATAAAAGTTTGGGGGTCTCAAAGGTGGGGGGGTGAAGTACCTAGCATGACGTAGGATATGTGCTTGTTACTTCACTGTCCCCAATGGTTTGGCATGACACATCTGTCACGAACATATGTCTACTGCTGTGCTGGACATACGTTCTACCTACCTAGTGACCTAACCAGATGGGAATATTCTATCTGCACAGACACTCAAATTTCATTTACTACATGCATATCTGTACACAAAAGCACGTGCATTTACACGTTTACATTAAAATCAATTGTATTTATGTATTTATTTTTTTATTCTTTTAAACTATTTAATTTTAATTTACATGTAACTATCACATCCATCTCAAAGCTAAACTGTTTAATAGTATATTTAATACAACTTTTAATTGCTAATTGTTTGCTAATCACATTATTAATTGCTAATTGTTTAATAATCACATTGTTTCTTGCAACAAACAAATTATATTCCCAAAATAAATTCTCAAAGTTTACTACAGCAACATGTATACATTTCATTAGCCCAAAACTACTGTATAACAATGTATTATTTTTATAGTAGGGCAATTAAGTGATGTTCTTTGATTAGGCAGAACGATGGGATACATTGTACTAAAACTCCAGTCAGAGAAGTTCTCAATGTGTGGACTGACAGAACCCTAAATGTCTAGTGGACGATTTTGTGCTATATTGATGAGTAGGTTGTTATATTGGTGGCTTAAAGCTGGAACATAATGCATTGAAATATTATCTAAGTCAGTTGTGTGATAATGCTAGTAGACCTATCAACCAGAAGATGCCAAAAATCTCCAAACATGGTCAAAAGTGTAAGCTTCACGCTCATCAATGTCAATTGATTCACCAGAAAAGTAAGATGAAATAGAACAAAGTACAGGTAGATAGCAAACATGAAGCAGAACACAGCACACATAGACTGCCTTTATCCCTGTCTTTATGGACTCCTGTGGTGTCTTCAGAAGCAGACACAGTTGAGGGTATATTTGTATGTGTCAGCCAGCTTCTGAGAATTGGGCCTCTTTTGCATGTCCTGTGATCCCCTAAGATATCTAAGATGTTTGTTTGTGAAGTATCTTTATTGGTATTTTCAATTTGTGTAACACAGGGCTCACACAAAAAGCTAAATCAAGACAGTCCTATATAGGAATATCAGAATAGTGTTCAAATCAATTTTGGAATGCAAAAAATGTATGCAACACCATTAACCGTCACATATGGTAAGACGTTATTTTACAGAAGTTCCTGCAACACATGCGTTCCTTGATCATATCATGACAAACATTTTTAGGCCAGATATCGCTGCAATCAAAATGTACAGCTAAGAAAAATCAGAATATTTAAAGTTCTGCAAAAAACAGAATCGATGTTGTCACGGTACTGGGGGAAAAACACAGAAGGGGTGGCCTGCGCAAACAGGATACAACTGCCAAGAGAAAACAGAGAAGGCTCGCCGTTCAGGGAATCGAATGAGCGGGCTAACCAATGCATATTGCACAGGGAATGCAATTGATTATTCTAACTACCTTCAAAGGAAACCAACCATGTAATCAATGGCAAATATGCACAAACCAACGGGTGGAAAAAGAAACTCCCAATTTAAAAAAATCAAAGAATACCTCTCAAAACACACCGTAGTCAGACAAATCTATAGAACGATTGTGAAATAAAATTTATACAGGTGGAAACTAAAGGCTGCCTAAGGCTGTTTTAATCATTACACATTTCCTTCCACAAACAACGTATATCAATTGCCAGACTTGAGACGCTTGTTGCACGTTAAATACAACACAATTTACACTGCAGGGCACATAGCGCTTTAAACACGGATTTCAGTCATTAGAATGCATCTGTGATTATACAGCGAACAATGTATGGAGTAGTCTCGCGTTTGCCACTGTATTCCCAACAAAAAAGCACTCACACCTGAATTAGAAAAAATAAATGAAGTACCTTTGTTTTTTAGGGGCAGAGTGCTCGCTCTCTAGCTGTTTTCCATGTAAGAGTGTAGCTGCAGGGACTCTAACAAGGGGCGAAAGAACAACAAAGCCTCGTTAAGTAAATTGTTTTTAAAGACCAGTGAAGTACTCGGGTGCCGCCGCAGTAAGACAGACAGCAGACCACAACAGCCAGGCAGGCAGGGGGCCTGATGGTCAGTTCTCAAAGCTTGCAGGTGCTAGCCTTAACATCACCATGTGTACACCCTAATAAAACGAGACCAGTAAAGGCTGGGCCAGGGATAACACAGAGCAAGTTAGGGTTGAGTAGCAGCTGCCTTCTGTGGCAACATGAATGATGAATCATCGAGCGTGTGCATAAAAAAGCACAGCGCATAGGATATAAATTGCTGCCGTTCATCATGGATTTGTGGTATGAAGAATGCGTTGGCCTAACGTTTAACGTTCTTCCATCCGCAATCTTTTTTGAGCAGGCTCTCCTGTGAGTTAGGTTAGGGGGGAAGGGCTAGAAGTCCAACTCTCCCTCGGACTTGGCGAACATTTCTTTATCAGTGTAATTGTAGCAGTCCCATCCCTCGGCTGCCCTCAGTGACTCTCATTGAAAACAAATGTGTTCCATCAATCCTTCTATCCTGCTGTCAGACTGTGGGGGTGCGCGGAATCCAGGCTTGCAATTTCAATCAGTTTGCATGTCTCCAGTCAGCAATAGCAGCATCCCAGGCATCCGGCGTCCTGCACACTCCCCATAGCCCTGCACCATTCCCACCTGGCAGCAGAGGCGCAACTAGAGCCACATTCCGGGGTGGGGGAGGAATCCTTAATTCTTCTAGCATAAGGCAGAGTGGCGATGAAGGGGTGAAAACTCACATTGTTTCACGGTGTTTGCTTCCGCATTGCGAGTTCCAGTATAGTTTTTGTTTGTACTCCTTTGGCTCCCTCAAGTGGCCAAGCGGTGCAACAAATATGTAAAAAATCAGTGATACTCGGTTTAATCCGAGGCAGCTGATTTTCAGTCGGTAGGGTACTGTCGGGCACAGTCGGTTTTAACCGAATTCCGTACAGCCTAGGTATAGCTTAAATAGGGTATATTTCTGCTCTTTCACTTAGGCGTAGGGCAGCCCAGCATGTTGCCATGCTGCCCTGCCCTATGCCAAAATGCCATAAATGAGGCCCTGTATGTTTTATTTTTCAATTTTGAGTTTATTGAGAGTCAGAATAAAAGAACAGCAATACATCAGAGTTTAGCAAATCTCAGTTAACATTGGAAATATAAAAGTATACGGAACTACAACTTTTATAACAATCATGCTGTATGCATAAAAGAAAGGGGAGGAAAAAGAAGAAAAGCAAAAGGGAAGGGACAAAGGGTGAAACAAAATATTAAGAACTTTCAATATTTTTTAAAGAAACAACAGGATATAAAGTTAAACACTGTCAGCACAATAATACCTAGGGAATAAAAATCGTAATGTAGATTAAATATAAAACATATAGGCATGAACATCAATATCTTAGAAGTTTAAGAGAAAGACAACAAGGTGTATTTATTGCAGTTTCTTAACATCATCTGAAGCATTTACACCATTAGAAGCGGACCAAGATAAACGTGTGGTAAGCGGAAGCCACAAAAGATCTCTTTTAATAGCTAAAGAAATAAGGGTGACAAAATTGGTATCAAGTCTGTGATGGAAACATACAGCATTCCAACAAGCTCAAAAAGTTACTTTATTTGCTTGTTTCCAATTTGAAGTTATTAAGTGAAAAGCTACAGCCAATAACAAGTCAAATAGCTTGAAATTTGATGGTGTTTGCGGCACTGAGGTGACAAGGAACCTAAGAAAATATTGGGTAAAGAAAAGGGAATGTTAACTTTAAAAATCTTCCCAATTTGGGACCAGACTTTTTGCCAGAATTGAAAAATATTGGGACATTCAAATAGCATATGTTTTAAATGAGCATTAGAGCAAGAACAGGACCAACAGGTAGGTGAAGTAGAAGCTGAAAAAGATGTTAATTTTGCAGGGGAAAATAAGAGACGTTGATAAACAAAATAAAGGGTTTGAGTTATATTAGCGGCTCTTGATTTTTTGTGGATTTTTAGCCACAGTTTATCCCAAGTGAAGGTAGGCCAGCATTGTTGTAAATCCGTTTCTCACGCCAACTCAGTTCTTGATTTGAGTCTATCCGAGGATGATAATAGGCACTTATAAACGGAAGAAGCTGAGGGGGATGAGTCTAATATAGGAAAGAGAGTGGAACATGTTATAGGAAGTATGGGATTTGTTGGTAACGTAAGGAGTTATTGATTAAGAGAAGGAAGTAGAAGGTTATATTCTTTAAGAAATGAATTAGGTAATACAAATTTTGTTTGAAGATCAGAGAAGGATCTAGGGCGATTATCATGCAAAAGCTGGGGAACCCAAAGCAAGTCCTTGGATCTCCAGGATTTCCAGTAAATGGTACGGTTTTTAATACATAATAATTTATTATTCCAAATAGGTTGATGAAAAAGAGAAGAAGATGAAGGATATGAGGAAGGTATGAGAGGAGTTAAAATCTTACGAGTCTAAGAAATAAAGGGAGAAAGTAAAAAGGAGATATCGTTGGAGGAAGCAAGAATTTCCTGAAAAGTAAAAGGGGAGATTAGAAATTCCTCTATAGAAATCCAAACTGGGGCGATCTAAGGAAAGCCAGTGGGAATGTAATGCCCTGAACGTCTCAGGATCGTTTAACAGACACGATAATGAGAACGCAACCACTTGTGAAGGTTTAGTTATTTTAATGAAGGCAAAAATAATACAAGGAATAAACAAAGGTTATAGTCACTGGAATCCTCCAGGGTAAGTACGTTACCAGCCCACAGCACGGATGGTCCTAACCCTCCTCTGCATATACGCCGATCCCGGCGTATGCCAACAGAGGGCAGAAATGAAATGGCCGACAATGCCAATCGGTAGGCTGTGAGGGGCACGAAGGGTGTTGGGGAGAATCGAGGAGTCAGGGAAACACCCAGCCGGGGTCTCTACCTGAAGGGAGCAGCCGCTCAACCTCTTCCTCAGACTGCACCGGGACGCGGGTTCACCTCCTGGTGATGCGTCACCGATACCCCAATCACAAGCAAAGAAGACTGAACCGAGAGCAGCCACTCGATCGATCCTGTGGACTTCCGAGTCTGTAACGCGGCAAACACCTCCTGGTGTGCGTTACAGCTGGCAGTCCCTGTATCTCTGGTCGGGCTGGGAGTTACGACTCCAACCAGCAAAAGCGCCACTGCGCTTTGACTCAGCCGAGTCAAAAAGCGAAGCTCAATGGTTATCCGGTAGAGCTTCCGGGTCCTTCACAGGTGACGATGGGGCAAGACACGGCCCAGGGAGTAACGACTCGACCTACCTCCGTTCTTGCCTTACTGGAGCACCACTCCGGAACACTGCTCTTCACTAAGCAGGTACGTCGGTTGTAAACACAATATCCAACAGCGTTGTACCTCCCGGTTCCTCCCTTTATAGGGCGTTGTTTTCCTTGAGTTATGTAACAGCTCTCCTGTTTACATAAGGGCGTGTTTTCCTTGAGTTATGTAACAGCTCTCCTGTTTACATAAGGGCGTGTTTTCCTTGAGTTATGTAACAGCTCTCCTGTTTTACATAAGGGTGTGTTTTCCTTGAGTTATGTAACAGCTCTCCTGTTTACATAACCTCTCAACCGCTAAGCATCCTGGGAGATGTAGTCCGTTTTCGCTGGTTACCGTTTTCCTCCCCTCGCATGACAGGAATTCTTGACAGTACATCCTCCCTCTCAGCGGCTCCCCACGGGTCCAGCGCTGGCAGGAAAACGCCGATGGAACAAGGAGACCAAGCGCGGAGCATGAACCCCTTCAGCCGGTTCCCATGACTGCTCCTCCGGGCCATAGCCTTTCCACGCAACCAGGTACCACAGCTTCCCCCTGCGCCATTGGGACGCCCGTATGCCCGACACTTCATACTCCCCCTCCGACTCCACGCATACCGGCCTAGGTGTCCCAGACGGCTTGGAGGGTGCTGGTTTGAGCAATGATACATGAAAGACAGGGTGTATCCGCAATGACTGGGGCAAGCACACCTTCACGTTCACGGGACCCATACACTTGGTAATTCGATAGGGGCCCATGTACTTGGGATGGAACACACTGTTCTTTCGAAACCTCATGTTTCTTGTGGATATCCAGACGTAGTCTCCAGTGCGGTACAGTGGCCCGGGCCTTCTCTTCCTGTCTGCCGCAGCCTTGTATATTCTCTTGGCCTCTATTAGGACAGCCCTTGAGCGCATCAACGTGTCTTTTATGCGTGCCACCCTGTCCGCTGTGGCGGGAATCCTGTCCTCTCTGAACGGATGTAGAAATGGCAAGAACCTGGGATGTTGGCCATAGTTGCTATAGAACGGAGATGACTGTGTGGAGCTGTGAGTGGCGTTGTTATAGGCGATCTCTGCAACCCATAGCAAGTCGACCCATTCTTCCCTGCCCTGGTCCACAAAACATCGCAGATACTGTTTGAGCGTTTGGTTCAGGCGCTCAGTTTGGCCGTCCGTTTGAGGGTGGTAGCTGGTGGACAGGGCGGTCTTAACATGCAGCGCAGTGCACCAAGTCTTCCAGAATTGCGCAGTAAACTGCGACCCCCGGTCCGACACGATCACCCCAGGTAATCCATGCAGTCGTACCACATTCTTTAGGAGTAGTGACGCCAATTCCCCGGCCGTAGGGACTCTCTTGCAGGGGATGAAGTGCCCCATTTTCGTCAAGTAATCCACCACCACCAGTATTGCCGTCATCCCCTGGTCTACCGGTAGGCCCACCACGAAGTCCAGTGATATGCTATCCCATGGTCTATCCGGGGTCGGAAGTGGATGTACGAGCCCTTGGGTTCGGCCATGGTCGGCCTTCATGGTAGCACACGTAGGACACTCCTGTCCCCACCTCCTGACATCCACTCTCATGGTTG
This sequence comes from Triturus cristatus, assembly GCF_964204655.1. NCBI lineage: Eukaryota > Metazoa > Chordata > Amphibia > Caudata > Salamandridae > Triturus > Triturus cristatus. The sequence goes on along the minus strand of NC_140583.1, from coordinate 402,097,317 downwards.
GCCACCAGAAATGCCGTCCCATGCTAGCCACCGTTTTTTCAAAGCCCAAATGACCTGCGCATGGAGAGTCATGGCACCAGATGAATGCTTGTTTCCTTAGCCTAGGCGTGGGTATCAATAGGCACCTGCCCTTCAGGGGTATCCCGTCCTTCAGCTGCCATTCTCTGTGACTGAGGAGCCACCTCCGCCATGCGAATGACCTGATCCCTCTCTTTATTCCCCTCAGGAAAGTATCCGGTTGGATAACCCCCAATACCATCCTCGGGGAAATGATGGAATGCTCGGTCGCAGGCAATGGTTCCTTAACTGCAGATTGACGGGACAGGGCGTCCGCCTTCCGGTTTTCCGTCCCCGGCCGATATGTGATGCGGAAGTTGAACCCCGCAAAGAAGATCATCCACCGCAGCTGTCTGGGAGAAAGGTGTCTTGTGGCCGTCATGAACTGTAGGTTCCGATGGTCCGTGTACACCGATACCACATGTCTTGCCCCCATCAACCAATGCCTCCATTCGGTGAAGGCGTCCTTGATTGCGAGAAGCTCCTTCTCCGCAATATGGTAGTTGCGTTCGGCGTCGTTGAGTTTGCGGGACATGTACACAACGGGATGAAGCACCCCTGTGTCGTGGTTGCGTTGGGACAAGATAGCCCCCAGCGCCACATCCGATGCGTCCGCTTCCACCACGTAGGGGAGATCCGGATCGGGGTGAGCCAACACCGGTGCCTTACCAAAGGCGCTTTTCAGGGCCTCAAAGGCTTTGTTCGCTTCAGGGGACCAGACAAACTCCTTGGACTTCCTCAGTAGCTGTGTGATTGGGGCCACCAATCCTGAAAATCTATCTATAAACCGCCTGTAAAAGTTGGCGAAGCCAATTAAACTTTGGACGTCCTTCACGCTTTGGGGCACCGGCCATTCTTTCACCGCCTTGATCTTTCGTTCTGCCATCTCCTGTCCCTCTGGACTCAGCATCACTCCGAGGAATTCCACGGATGTGACGTGGAAGTCACACTTGCTGAGTTTACAAAACAGCATGTTTTCCCTCAGCTTTTGGAGCACAGCTTTGACGTGGTGTACGTGCTCCTCCACACTGGACGAATAGATGAGGATGTCGTCGATATATACGACCACGTAGATATCCAACTCCTCTCTGAATACCTCATTCAAAAAGTACTGAAAGGCTGCCGGGGCGTTGCACAGACCGAACGGCATGACGAGGTACTCAAAAAGGCCGAACCTGGTCTTAAAGGCGGTCTTCCACTCGTCTCCGTCCCTCATGCGCACCAGATGGTATGCCCCTTTCAAATCCAACTTGGTGTAGATACGAGCTTTCTTGACCTGTTCCAGGAGTACACTGATGAGAGGCAAGGGGTACCGATTCTTTACGGTTATCGCATTCAATGCCCTAAAGTCCACACAGGCTCTCAGCTCCCCATTAGCCTTCGGGATGAAGAAGAGTGGCGAGGCGGCCGGAGACTTGGACGGGCGGATGAATCCTAGCTTGAGGAGTTTATCCAGGTACCCCCGGAGATGCACGTTTTCAGGCTCCGTCAGGGCATACAGCCTGCCGCTGGGAACGCTGGCCCCTGGCACCAGGTCGATCTGGCAGTCAAACTGTCTATGTGGTGGTAGCACTTCCGCCTTCACCTCATCAAATACATCCTCAAAACTGTGATAAGCCTGGGGGAGAGCCACATCTTTTTCTGCCGCTGTAGCCACCGTCTGACTCCCGCTCTCATCTGCGTCAAGGGATTCCGTTCCTATTCCACAATGCAGGATGCAATACGGTGACGTCAGTTCGATGCGATGTGTTGGCCAATCCACAGAGGGGTTGTGTTTCTGTAGCCACGGCAATCCCAATATGATGCCATATTGGGGCGCTCGGATGATGTTAAAATCGATTTGTTCCAAATGGTTCCTCCCACATCTCATCGGAAGGACCCCCGTGTGCTGCCCGATGGGCCCCGTCACCAATCGCCTTCCGTCTACAGCATAGACGTCTTCGGGTACAGCTTTGGGAAGAAGCACTAGCCCTAGCCTGCATGCCTCGTTGTGGTCCATAAACATGCCAGTGGCCCCTGAATCCACCATGGCCACAACGGGTATCCACTGGTCATGCACTCCCAGGTGCACCGTGAGAAACAGGTGTCGTTGTCCGTTAGTGACCGAGTTGGAAAGTGAAGGGATGGATGAGTGACTCCGAGATGCCCCTTCTTTGGTCTGGGAGTCCTCTAGTTTTCCGCCGGTACGTCCACCACGGCTGTTACCGACCGGTTGGCCCGATAACGTGACGTCTTCGGTTTGGCAGGGCATTCACGTACGTAGTGGCCTTTTTTGCCACAATATAGGCACAATCCTTGTTTACGGCGTGACTCTTTCTCCGTGGCTGTGAGGCTCGCTCGTATTGCGCCGATGTCCATGGGTTCTCCCTTGGATGCGGTGGAAGTTTCAGGACTTCCCACTGTCACATAGGATGGAAGGGATTTTCCTTTTCTCCCATGATCCCCCTTTCTTTCACTTAGCCTATGTTCCAGCCGTAATACCAGGTTGATAAGGCCCTCACATGTCTTAGGTTGTGGGTCAATATGAGCCACGGCGTCCTTGAGCTCATCGCACAGCCCGTGATGGAAGAGCGCCGTCTGTTTAGCAACAGGCCACTTGGTTTCCGCAACCAGCCTTCGGAACGCGTTGAGATACTGCACCAGGTCGTTGGATCCCTGTCTCAACTCAAGCATTTCACGGTCCGCCGTGTACGAGTCAGCCCTTCTGTCGAAGACCTTCAGGAATTCCTCACGAAAAGCACCCCAATCACATAAGATGGGGTCGTCCCTGCTCACCAGAGGTACGGCCCATTGTGCCGCGTTTCCAGCCAAATAGGATATAAGGAAAGCCACACGAGCCTGACTCGTGGGGAACGCCCTTGGTTTGCACGATAGATGTAGCGCCACTTGTGTGAGGAATACCTGCACTGTGTTAGGATCCCCACTGTACCTCTCTGGTGTTGCCAAGGGGACGGCTACCGGCATTTCCACTACTACCGCAGGGGTCTGGTTCGTGAGGGAGGTGCTGGGCGTGAGCGGGTCCAATTGGATAGCATCCAGTCTGGCTTTTACATCGGCTGTTTCTTGCCTGGAGGCAGCCAATTCAAGTTGCACGGTCGCTAAAGCAGCCAGCACATCATCAAGTGTTGCCATGTCTGTTATCGACCGGGAGACAGTTAGTGTTATTAGGGTCGGATATTTTGTAACGCCCTGAACGTCTCAGGATCGTTTAACAGACACGATAATGAGAACGCAACCACTTGTGAAGGTTTAGTTATTTTAATGAAGGCAAAAATAATACAAGGAATAAACAAAGGTTATAGTCACTGGAATCCTCCAGGCTAAGTACGTTACCAGCCCACAGCACGGATGGTCCTAACCGTCCTCTGCATATACGCCGATCCCGGCGTATGCCAACAGCGGGCAGAAATGAAATGGCCGACAATGCCAATCGGTAGGCTGTGAGGGGCACGAAGGGTGTTGGGGAGAATCGAGGAGTCAGGGAAACACCCAGCCGGGGTCTCTACCTGAAGGGAGCAGCCGCTCAACCTCTTCCTCAGACTGCACCGGGACGCGGGTTCACCTCCTGGTGATGCGTCACCGATACCCCAATCACAAGCAAAGAAGACTGAACCGAGAGCAGCCGCTCGATCGATCCTGTGGACTTCCGAGTCTGTAACGCGGCAAACACCTCCTGGTGTGCGTTACAGCTGGCAGTCCCTGTATCTCTGGTCGGGCTGGGAGTTACGACTCCAACCAGCAAAAGCGCCACTGCGCTTTGACTCAGCCGAGTCAAAAAGCGAAGCTCAATGGTTATCCGGTAGAGCTTCCGGGTCCTTCACAGGTGACGATGGGGCAAGACACGGCCCAGGGAGAAACGACTCGACCTACCTCCGTTCTTGCCTTACTGGAGCACCACTCCGGAACACTGCTCTTCACTAAGCAGGTACGTCGGTTGTAAACACAATATCCGACAGCGTTGTACCTCCCGGTTCCTCCCTTTATAGGGCGTTGTTTTCCTTGAGTTATGTAACAGCTCTCCTGTTTACATAAGGGCGTGTTTTCCTTGAGTTATGTAACTGCTCTCCTGTTTACATAAGGGCGTGTTTTCCTTGAGTTATGTAACAGCTCTCCTGTTTACATAAGGGCGTGTTTTCCTTGAGTTATGTAACAGCTCTCCTGTTTTACATAAGGGCGTGTTTTCCTTGAGTTATGTAACAGCTCTCCTGTTTACATAACCTCTCAACCGCTAAGCATCCTGGGAGATGTAGTCTGTTTTCGCTGGTTACCGTTTTCCTCCCCTCGCATGATAGGAATTCTTGACAGGGAAGCTTGTTTTAGAGAAAAAGCAGAGTGATAGGATTTGAAGTCTGGAAATTTAAGGCCTCCCGCTAGATTTGTCCTTTTTTAAGGAGGACAAGGCTATCCGAGAAGATTTATTTTTCCAAAGAAATTCAATTAAAAGAGAATCAATTTTCTTAAAATAATATTCTGGAAAGTGCATAGGAATCATAGAAAGAATATATAAAATCAAAAGGGTAAGCATCATCTTAATGGAATCTAATCGGTCCCACCAAGAGAGAAAAAGAGGATGCCAACGTGCAATAGTAACATTTAAAGTCTTGATAATTTGACCAAAATTAAATTTTAAAGTCTCTGAAATGGGTGAGGAGAACCATAGGCTTAGATATTTGAGCTTAGAATGTTGCCAGGAAAAACTTGTTAGGGTAAAATAATGTTTAAGAGATAGGACATTTAGAGGTGGAACTTCACATTTATCCGGGTTAAGGTGGTATCCCGATTAAGGAAAAATATCAACCTGCTGGAGGAAAGGAGGGAGAGAAGTATCCGGATTGGAACAATATAAGAGTATATCGTCTGCGTAAACAGACATTTTGACCTGATGTGAACCAAGTTGTAATCCAGAGATCTGATGCTTGATAAAGGACAGCCTTGTCGCACCCCTCTAAGAAGAGAAAAATAATTTGAGACTTTACCATTGACGAAAAAAGAAGCTCTGGGACACGAATATAATAATGAAATTAAGGAAATCATTTTTGGGGGAAAACCTATCATTTTAATGCATGAAACATAAAACCCCAGCCAATCCTGTGGAATGCCTTTTCAGCATCTAAAGCTATAGCAGCAATAGGATAGTCTAAGAAGGAGGCCTTGCTAAAAATGTTAAAAAAGACTCTAGACTTATCAGACGATAAATGGCCCTTTACAAAACCGGATTCTTCAGGTCCTATAAGTTCAGGTAGGAGAGGATCAATGCGTAGTGCTTACATTTTAGCAAAGATCTAATAGGCGGCCGCTGCGGGACAGGCGAGCAAGACCACTGACTCATTGTCAGTAAATTTGCTCTCCGACCCTCGCAGCTCCACCATTAAGTGAGGCCTCGCCTTGAAGAAATCAAAACCTTCTCAGGGGCTTCACTGATACACCTGGTCCTTTTAAACCAACAAAGAAGAGATTGGTACAGAAGCTGTAGTATAAAAGACATCTTTTTATTTAACCTCAGAAGAGGGAAAATGTGTCATACAGTATTCTCAAATCACTGTAGGAGACATTTCTAAGGAGTACAGAGAACAGGGGCCTTATATACCCACACAGGGGCTCAAAAGAAGGCGGTACAAGTACACATGAGAAGAGTTATACACATAGATGGTCATACAGAAAATGCACAGTCAACAAGTAGGAGGAGTAATAATTTGCTGACATCAGTTAGAACAGCCTGACAGTTCTATACTAGGAACAGGTGCATTCTACTAGCTAGGCACTTCTGAGCATGTGCAAGACTCTGGGAGAGGGAAACAGCAAATGGTCAGCACATAGCTAACTAAAATGGCTGCCAAGTACAAAATGGCTTTCAGCTCATGTTAAGAGATTAATGCAATCTTTAACAGATGGTCCTTTTAGCATGAGCTAAAGACATTTCCCATGATCCAGTAGGAAAACAGAAAAACTGCACATCAATGTTTTCATAAATTTATCAATATCCTAATTCATTGCTAGGTGGGCATTTCTCATTCTAAATATTGTTAAGCTTGTATGTATAAGGTATAAGCAGGAGTACAAAGGGAACAAAGCATTGGGTCATACAGATAGCAGGAGAGAGTAATTACTATTATCAGAAACAGAACTATTAGCTTTCTAGTCCTAAGCAAATCCTAGAACCATCCAGCAAAAACATTTTCAAGGCTCCTATGCATTTCAGTGACCATCCATTTCAACTTCAGAATAGCCAACAGCACATATCTAATAAAAAATAATCGCTAGATTTTTCCAGTGTTTCCTTTATGAGGGCTAGAGTATCAATCATTATTCTCAAGGAAATGGCAAAGTAACATTTGTCAACTGCTCAGATGAACTTTTTTCTGGCTGAATAAACATTATTCCTAATACAAACATTAAAGCAGTCAGACATATTATTACAAAAATGATCCTGGATCCAGAGGACCAGGAGGGCCACACAGGACCATGAGAATTAGGACGAAGAGCTGCAAAAATGGGACGACCAATGGGGTACATTTTCAACAAAAAAGAAAAAGAAGTCCTTGGGAAATTAAAGCCACTGTACAACCAGCCCTGTGTCCGTTTGAGCCTCACAGGCAGGGTCTTGTTGTTCCCACGGTGGAGCTGTACAACTCGCAACTCAGGAATCACAGCACAGTTTCAAGGGAAATGTTTCTTCTTTCAAGATAGGGCAGGCAATCACCCACCAGGGCAAATGCTCTCAGCGATCCTGTCCAGTGTCTCAGGCAGTGCACCAGTTTTCTTCACTTCAATCTAACAGGCACCAAAGACACAGCACCTGTACCCTGAACTCAAGTCCTTCCCTGTATTGCTCTGCTGGCACACTGCTCTTTCATTGGGGCCATAGATTGCATTCAGTGTGCCCAGTTATCTCTTGACCAACAAAGGTGAAGACTTTACAGCCAGCATTCAGGAGCGTGATGCTGATGTACCTGAAGCAACCCTTGTTTCAAAGGGGGTCACCTCAAGCAAAAACTTTCTTGCTGTTCTGGTCAGTTTGTGACTCTCAGCTGGGCATCAAAAATGTGATCCACGATTTCTCCTTTCTGATTTGTGACCCCGTCTTTCGCCCAAGACAGTGGCAGGGGTACACACTTCACATCCCAGTGCTTCCGGCCTTCTACCTTCACTGAGGTCTTGGTTGCCAGCAATGCCTGTGCTGGTTACCTTCACCTTGACTTCAAGCAGGACTCATGCTGATTCCCCAAGCTGGATCTGATGCCCCCCCCCTCTGGCAATGGTTGTAAGGCAGCAAATATCTATTGGTGAACAGAACAAAAAGGTCTTTAGACAAGGTACAGAAATAATCTATCAACAGAGAGGATAGTCTCAAAATACTTCCTAGTCTTGGGATGCCCCATATATTAGCAAGGCACCCAAGAACCACTTTCATCTATGTGATAGTAAAAAAACAACAGCCTGGACCTATTGGCAAGTATAAAAGGAACTCTTTGGTGAACTGACAAGAGTAATACGTCACCCAGTCCCAAGCAGCCAAGGAAGTCTGTGTTCATTTACTTAATTCTGAGGAAAAGAGAAAAAAACCAATACAGAATCCTTACATCTGTCTATTCCTCTAAAGACCCTCAAGAAAAAAGAAAATGTTCTACACTTTTACTCATAGACTTTGCATTACTGTGGTAATGTGTTTCTCTGTGTTCATGTATTGGAATGCTATGAGCTCATGGAGCTAGTGTTCTGTTGGCAGCTTCTGGGTTCTAAAGGAGTCAGTTGCTCCTGAGCCCCTTCTTAGATGGATGTCATCTTATAATAAACTACAAACCAACAGTAATCCTTGCCAGACTCATCATTACAAGATTGGCGACGACCGGGATTAAAGAACCTAAAGGATAAAAAGAAGGGGCCAGTCGTTGAAGCGGTGTAATTTCTTTTGAACGAGGAAAAACATTTCAAAGAGGAAAACCATTTAAGAGTTCGTGAACTGTTTTCACATGAGAGGTGAGAATTCCTGCCTTTCCTCTACTGTTTCACGTGAAGACTAAGCAACTCTGCGTGTTTCAAACGAAGTGCGAGATTTTCTTGTGAGCTGAGAGTCGGGAGCCGGGAGCCGAAGTGTTGCCAGGGTAACGAGCTGCGTGTTAGCGACCACGAGTGAGCGAGAAACGAGTAGTTAACAGCTTTTCTCAACGAAGCTACATGAATTAACCAAGTCAAACTAAAGGGGGAGATTTAATGCGCATTTTCAATGCCACAGAGCGCGATCACTAGAAGAAGAGTAATCGCGTAGCTCCACGAGCGGTGTGCTCATGAAGGAACTTTTGAATCTGCTCGCGCACGCCTTCAGCTTACTCCTGCAGCGCGCTACAAGGGTATAAAGGCAGAAATTATCTGTACAAAAACGGAAAGCCTTTGAAACAAAGTCTGAAAGGCTCTTACCTTTGCCTTCTCATCCTTGTTTTTCCTTCGCCTCGTTCCTGATACATCCATCTTAGAGTTGTCGACTGCATGTCTCCTGCCTGGCTTCTTGTCTATAGCACCCCCAGTGGCATGTTGATAAGCTGCAATTTCGTTTTTCTTGATTCGTGAGATTCTTTGCTACGGGCACATTCACCATTCAGTGGTTCCTGTTTTGTGCACACATATATTTGCTCTGTACAGTATTCAAATATAATTTCCTTTTAATAGTTAGTTACAGAGCTGTATTTTATTGCAGTATTTTAAGTGGTGTTTGGCCCAGCGCTGGTTATTTAGCATTTTATCCAGCTCTCTTGATTTTTATTCGCATTTATAATTTTGTGTCAAGATGCAAAACATTACAGCGCCACCCTCCTTCTTGCAAGATCCTGGTGATCCTCCTCTGGAATGGAAACTCTGGATTCGCTCATTTAAAGCCTATCTAGTAGCTATTGATGCCACCAAATTCAAGCCAGAGAGAAAAAAAGGATTAATGTACTACCACCTTGGCGTAGAGGGTCAAAATGTCTTTGACCACCTCCCTGACTATGATGGATCTGACGACGACATTGATGAATTTGATGCAGCTATCTTTCAACTTGACAAATTTTTTGCAAAATCTAAGAATTTGGTTGTCCACAGATTCAAATTCTTCACCAGAACACAGAAACCGTCGGAGAGTATCGACTCCTATGTAACTGCGCTGAAAGTTCTAGCGTCCACTTGTGAATATGAAGGGCTCACTTCTCAGTTGATTAGAGATCAACTGGTGGCTAGGTGCTATTTAAAAAAGATACAAGAACGTCTACTCACGTGTAAGAATCCGTCTCTTGACATAGCGAAAAGTATTGAGGGTTCAGGTCAAGATGTCAAGTCTCTTGAGGAATCCCTTAACAAAACTTGCATCTCAGGGGCTGTTGTGAATAAGCCTACTACGCCTGTTGAACAAAAAAGACAAACCGTTGCAGCTAGACCTAGTTCCGAGAATTTTGCTCAGAGGAAATTTTTTTGCTTTAAGTGTGGGTCACCTAATCATGTTTCTTCTTTTAGGTACTGTCCAGCACTTGGTCAACAGTGTAAAAAATGCAACAGATGGGGCCATTTTTCAAAAGTATGTAGAGGTGGTAGGTCCAGTAATCATGTTCGTTCCGTGATAACTGAAGATAACAATGTGGAAAATGAAGCTGTTGGTAACAATGTTGAATTAGCGTTGGGGGTTAGATGTGTAAAAGAAATTAATTTTTCTTCTGTGGTTGACCCTGAAGTGGAGTTCTGGATCAATGGAGTGTCCATCAAACTCCTGGTAGACACTGGTGCACGCATTACCATCATTGATTACAAGAAGTACATTGGGTCTTGGAGTAATCTTTCTTTGCTTCCTCCTGATGTCTCTACTGTAGCATTTGAGGGCAGCAAAGTGGATTTACTGGGGTTCTTCATGGCCAGCATCAAGTTCTTCGATTCACATACCAAAGGAAAGGTTTATGTTGCTCGCAAGGGCATTAATGTCTTGGGGTTAATTCATCAAGCAGAGTTGAAATTGGTCATTAGACCTGGTTCAACTAATCCAGTTACTGTTGAGAGGCTTGCCTCCAGCTGTGGCTGTTGTTCTGTGAAGTCGTCTGGTGACAGTAAGGCACAACTTAGCCCAGGTTTGGCTTGGGAAAAGAAATTCGAAAAGGTTTTTCAAGACAAATTGGGTACAATTTCAGATTTTGTTTTTACAATAAGGGTCAAACCTCAAGTTGTACCAGTCAAACATAAGCTACGTAATATACCTTTAAGCGTCAGGAAAGAACTGTCCGATATGCTTTTGCTTCTGTGCGAACAAGGTATTATTGAAAAGGTGGTTATCTCCCATAGTTCTTGCGAAGAAAAAAAATGGAGAACTTAGGATGTGTGTGGATTTGAGGAGTGTCAATGAGGCGATTTGGGTGGATAATTTTCCCCTACCGAGGATTGAGGACCTTATCACCAAAATAGGTCATTCTTGTTGGTTCACAAAGCTTGACCTTCGGTCGGCCTACCATCAAGTGGTATTAGACGAATCCTCTCGCTATCTGACTGCCTTTGTCACGCCAGAAGGAACTTTTCAGTTTTGCAGGATGCCCTTTGGCATCGCTTCGGCGGCTGCAGTTTTTCAAAGATTGATGTCAGGTATGTTTAACCATCTATCTCAAGTAGTGGTCTTTCAAGACGACATTTTGGTGTTCATGGAAAGTGAAAGTGAGCATGACACAGTAGTGGGGAATTTTCTGAGTATATTGGAAGCAAGAGGTGCCACTTTAAGGAGGGACAAGTGTATTTTCAAAACCAGGGAAATAGAGTATCTAGGTCATGTCTTTTCAGCTGAGGGTATCAAACCTAAACCTTGCCTTGTTAAAAGTATTGTGGATGCTCCTCCTCCAAAGAACAAAGACAACTGTTGTCTTTCTTGGGTCTTTGTGAGTTTTACGCTAAGTTTTTAAAAAACTTTGCAAACTTAACAGAAGAATTTAGACCTTTGCTTAAGAAAAATGCAGATTATATTTGGTCTGATAATTGTGAACAAACTTTTAAGGTCATAAAAGAAAGGATCATCAATGCTCCAGCTCTGCAATCTTTTTCAGAGAAAAGGGATACTGTTATCACTGTAGATGCATGTGAATACGGCTTGGGAGCTGTACTTACTCAAGTGGAAAATGGACGTGAGTTCACTATTGGATTTGCTTCACACACTTTAACCCCTTCGCTGCTAGGCCTTTTCCCCTCCTGTGCTAAGCCCTTTTTGGGCTATTTGAGGTAGTGCGCGCTTAGGCCCCTGTAACTTTTTGACCACATTAGGTATCCACGCCAAATTTGCGTCCTTTTCTTCCAACATCTTGGGGATTCTAAAGGTACCCAGGGTTTGTGGATTCTCCTAGAGGGGTCACAGAAATTAGTCAAAATACAGCAATTTTTTTTTTTTTTTGTGAAAAATGTGAAAAACGGGCTGCAAATGAAAGCTTCTGGGTTTTTCTCTGCAAATGGTATCAAAAAAGGGTTTGTGGGGCTGAAATCACAATTTCTCCAGCTTTTAGGGAATGACAGACTTTTGTTAGAAAACCAACATTTTTTACACAGTTTTGGCATTTTTCTGGGACATACCCTATTTTTGCTATTTTTTGTGCTTTCAACCTCCTTCCAGTTAACGGTAGAAAAGGGTAACAAAACAATAATGGATCCTGGAAAGCTATACATTTTTGAAAAGTAGACAAAATTCTGAATTCAGCAAGGGGTCATTTGCGTAGATCCATCAAGGTTTCTTTATAGAAATTTACAGGCAAATATAGGAGAAATTAAAAATTTGTTGAAAAAAGCAGCCTCTTGAGTCAACGTTTTTACCTGTAACTTCTTCGAATTATGACATCTCTTTGAAAGCAATGTACCGTTACATCCGGTAGACCTTCCTGGTTGTGTGGACATATAGGACTTGTAGGTTCATCAAGAGCCCAACGAACCCAGAGTAGAAAAATGAGCAGCATTTTGTAATGTTTTTTTTTTTTGGTCCGGGTATATAGCAATTATTGTGGGAAAATGTATACTTGGAAAAATCGGTATGAAAGTCACCTATGTATTTCTGAAATGGGAACAAATTACAGAGTTCAGAAACAGTGCATATTTGCACATTTTCGAAATTGGGAATACTCATATTTGCATGACAATTATTGGTCATTTTTCAAAATGACTTTTTTTTTACACAATGTCTTTCATTTGGAAGGGAGAAATGCATCAAAAATCAACAGGTAATAACAGTAGCTTTACAAATTTGAACTACCCTAAGTCTCCCGAGAAAAATGGTACCTCACTTGTGTGGGTAGGCATAGTGCCCACGACAGGAAGTGGCTCAAAACCTAAGGTGAACACACCACATTTTCACACTGAAAATTTACACTTTTTTTGCAAAGAGTCTAGCTGTAGTTTTTGAACCCTAGCCCTGCCGGCACCTAGAGAAACCTAGCAAACCTATACATTTTTGAAAACTAGACACCCAGGGGAATCCAGGATGGGGTGACTTGACTGCCTCCCACCATGGTCTGTTACCCAGAATCCCTTGCAAACGTAAAAAATTGAAAAAAAAACCACATTTTCCCCACATTTCTGTGATGCAAAGTTCTGGAATCTGCGTGGATCCACAAATTTCCACCCACCCCGCGTTCCCCAAAGTCCTACAAGAAAAATGGTACCTCACTTGTGCGGGTCGGCCTAGTGCCCGCGACAGGAAACGGCGCAAAACGCAATGTGGTTTTGGAGTGAAAAATGACCCTTTTTTTGGCAAAGTGACCAGCTGTAGATTTTGTACCCTAGCCCTGCCGGCACCTAGGGAAACCTAGCAAACCTATACATTTCTGAAAACTAGACACCCAGGGGAATCCAGGATGGGGTGACTTGACTGCCTCCCACCATGGTCTGTTACCCAGAATCCCTTGCAAACGTAAAAAATTGAAAAAAAAACCACATTTTCCCCACATTTCTGTGATGCAAAGTTCTGGAATCTGCGTGGATCCACAAATTTCCACCCACCCCGCGTTCCCCAAAGTCCTACGAGAAAAATGGTACCTCACTTGTGCGGGTCGGCCTAGTGCCCGCGACAGGAAACGGCGCAAAACGCAACGTGGTTTTGGAGTGAAAAATGACCCTTTTTTTGGCAAAGTGACTAGCTGTAGATTTTGTACCCTAGCCCTGCCGGCACCTAGGGAAACCTAGCAAACCTATACATTTCTGAAAACTAGACACCCAGGGGAATCCAGGATGGGGTGACTTGACTGCCTCCCACCATGGTCTGTTACCCAGAATCCCTTGCAAACGTAAAAAATTGACAAAAAAAACACATTTTCCCCACATTTCTGTGATGGAAAGTTCTGGAATCTGCGTGGATCCACAAATTTCCACCCACCCCGCGTTCCCCAAAGTCCTACGAGAAAAATGGTACCTCACTTGTGCGGGTCGGCCTAGTGCCCGCGACAGGAAAAGGCGCAAAACGCAACGTTGTTTTTGGAGTGAAAAATGACCCTTTTTTTGGCAAAGTGACTAGCTGTAGATTTTGTACCCTAGCCCTGCCGGCACCTAGGGAAACCTAGCAAACCTATACATTTCTGAAAACTAGACACCCAGGGGAATCCAGGATGGGGTGACTTGACTGCCTCCCACCATGGTCTGTTACCCAGAATCCCTTGCAAACGTAAAAAATTGACAAAAAAAACACATTTTCCCCACATTTCTGTGATGGAAAGTTCTGGAATCTGCGTGGATCCACAAATTTCCACCCACCCCGCGTTCCCCAAAGTCCTACGAGAAAAATGGTACCTCACTTGTGCGGGTCGGCCTAGTGCCCGCGACAGGAAACGGCGCAAAACGCAACATGGTTTTGGAGTGAAAAATGACCCTTTTTTTGGCAAAGTGACTAGCTGTAGATTTTGTACCCTAGCCCTGCCGGCACCTAGGGAAACCTAGCAAACCTATACATTTCTGAAAACTAGACACCCAGGGGAATCCAGGATGGGGTGACTTGACTGCCTCCCACCATGGTCTGTTACCCAGAATCCCTTGCAAACGTAAAAAATTGACAAAAAAAACACATTTTCCCCACATTTCTGTGATGGAAAGTTCTGGAATCTGCGTGGATCCACAAATTTCCACCCACCCCGCGTTCCCCAAAGTCCTACGAGAAAAATGGTACCTCACTTGTGCGGGTCGGCCTAGTGCCCGCGACAGGAAACGGCGCAAAACGCAACGTGGTTTTGGAGTGAAAAATGACCCTTTTTTTGGCAAAGTGACTAGCTGTAGATTTTGTACCCTAGCCCTGCCGGCACCTAGGGAAACCTAGCAAACCTATACATTTCTGAAAACTAGACACCCAGGGGAATCCAGGATGGGGTGACTTGACTGCCTCCCACCATGGTCTGTTACCCAGAATCCCTTGCAAACGTAAAAAATTGACAAAAAAAACACATTTTCCCCACATTTCTGTGATGGAAAGTTCTGGAATCTGCGTGGATCCACAAATTTCCACCCACCCCGCGTTCCCCAAAGTCCTACGAGAAAAATGGTACCTCACTTGTGCGGGTCGGCCTAGTGCCCGCGACAGGAAACGGCGCAAAACGCAACGTGGTTTTGGAGTGAAAAATGACCCTTTTTTTGGCAAAGTGACTAGCTGTAGATTTTGTACCCTAGCCCTGCCGGCACCTAGGGAAACCTAGCAAACCTATACATTTCTGAAAACTAGACACCCAGGGGAATCCAGGATGGGGTGACTTGACTGCCTCCCACCATGGTCTGTTACCCAGAATCCCTTGCAAACGTAAAAAATTGACAAAAAAAACACATTTTCCCCACATTTCTGTGATGGAAAGTTCTGGAATCTGCGTGGATCCACAAATTTCCACCCACCCCGCGTTCCCCAAAGTCCTACGAGAAAAATGGTACCTCACTTGTGCGGGTCGGCCTAGTGCCCGCGACAGGAAACGGCGCAAAACGCAACGTGGTTTTGGAGTGAAAAATGACCCTTTTTTTGGCAAAGTGACTAGCTGTAGATTTTGTACCCTAGCCCTGCCGGCACCTAGGGAAACCTAGCAAACCTATACATTTCTGAAAACTAGACACCCAGGGGAATCCAGGATGGGGTGACTTGACTGCCTCCCACCATGGTCTGTTACCCAGAATCCCTTGCAAACGTAAAAAATTGACAAAAAAAACACATTTTCCCCACATTTCTGTGATGGAAAGTTCTGGACTCTGCGTGGATCCACAAATTTCCACCCACCCCGCGTTCCCCAAAGTCCTACGAGAAAAATGGTACCTCACTTGTGCGGGTCGGCCTAGTGCCCGCGACAGGAAACGGCGCAAAACGCAACGTGGTTTTGGAGTGAAAAATGACCCTTTTTTTGGCAAAGTGACTAGCTGTAGATTTTGTACCCTAGCCCTGCCGGCACCTAGGGAAACCTAGCAAACCTATACATTTCTGAAAACTAGACACCCAGGGGAATCCAGGATGGGGTGACTTGACTGCCTCCCACCATGGTCTGTTACCCAGAATCCCTTGCAAACGTAAAAAATTGACAAAAAAAACACATTTTCCCCACATTTCTGTGATGGAAAGTTCTGGAATCTGCGTGGATCCACAAATTTCCACCCACCCCGCGTTCCCCAAAGTCCTACGAGAAAAATGGTACCTCACTTGTGCGGGTCGGCCTAGTGCCCGCGACAGGAAACGGCGCAAAACGCAACGTGGTTTTGGAGTGAAAAATGACCCTTTTTTTGGCAAAGTGACTAGCTGTAGATTTTGTACCCTAGCCCTGCCGGCACCTAGGGAAACCTAGCAAACCTATACATTTCTGAAAACTAGACACCCAGGGGAATCCAGGATGGGGTGACTTGACTGCCTCCCACCATGGTCTGTTACCCAGAATCCCTTGCAAACGTAAAAAATTGACAAAAAAAACACATTTTCCCCACATTTCTGTGATGGAAAGTTCTGGAATCTGCGTGGATCCACAAATTTCCACCCACCCCGCGTTCCCCAAAGTCCTACGAGAAAAATGGTACCTCACTTGTGCGGGTCGGCCTAGTGCCCGCGACAGGAAACGGCGCAAAACGCAACATGGTTTTGGAGTGAAAAATGACCCTTTTTTTGGCAAAGTGACTAGCTGTAGATTTTGTACCCTAGCCCTGCCGGCACCTAGGGAAACCTAGCAAACCTATACATTTCTGAAAACTAGACACCCAGGGGAATCCAGGATGGGGTGACTTGACTGCCTCCCACCATGGTCTGTTACCCAGAATCCCTTGCAAACGTAAAAAATTGACAAAAAAAACACATTTTCCCCACATTTCTGTGATGGAAAGTTCTGGAATCTGCGTGGATCCACAAATTTCCACCCACCCCGCGTTCCCCAAAGTCCTACGAGAAAAATGGTACCTCACTTGTGCGGGTCGGCCTAGTGCCCGCGACAGGAAACGGCGCAAAACGCAACGTGGTTTTGGAGTGAAAAATGACCCTTTTTTTGGCAAAGTGACTAGCTGTAGATTTTGTACCCTAGCCCTGCCGGCACCTAGGGAAACCTAGCAAACCTATACATTTCTGAAAACTAGACACCCAGGGGAATCCAGGATGGGGTGACTTGACTGCCTCCCACCATGGTCTGTTACCCAGAATCCCTTGCAAACGTAAAAAATTGACAAAAAAAACACATTTTCCCCATATTTCTGTGATGGAAAGTTCTGGAATCTGCGTGGATCCACAAATTTCCACCCACCCCGCGTTCCCCAAAGTCCTACGAGAAAAATGGTACCTCACTTGTGCGGGTCGGCCTAGTGCCCGCGACAGGAAACGGCGCAAAACGCAACGTGGTTTTGGAGTGAAAAATGACCCTTTTTTTGGCAAAGTGACTAGCTGTAGATTTTGTACCCTAGCCCTGCCGGCACCTAGGGAAACCTAGCAAACCTATACATTTCTGAAAACTAGACACCCAGGGGAATCCAGGATGGGGTGACTTGACTGCCTCCCACCATGGTCTGTTACCCAGAATCCCTTGCAAACGTAAAAAATTAAAAAAAAAAACACATTTTCCCCACATTTCTGTGATGGAAAGTTCTGGAATCTGCGTGGATCCACAAATTTCCACCCACCCCGCGTTCCCCAAAGTCCTACGAGAAAAATGGTACCTCACTTGTGCGGGTCAGCCTAGTGCCCGCGACAGGAAACGGCGCAAAACGCAAAGTGGTTTTGGAGTGAAAAATGACCCTTTTTTTGGCAAAGTGACTAGCTGTAGCATTTGTACCCTAGCCCTGCCGGCACCTAGGGAAACCTACCAAACCTATACATTTCTGAAAACTAGACACCCGGCGGTTTCCAGGGAGGTATGGCTTGCGTGGATCCCCCAACGTTTCCTTACCCAGAATCCCCTGCAAACCTCAATTTTTGCTCAAAAAATCACTTTTTTCACACATTTTGGGGTGGGAAAGTAGTGGCATCACCGGGCTCACACAAATTTACCACCACCCAGCGTTCCCCCAGGTCTCCCGGTAAAAATGGTGCCTCACTTGTGTGGGAGGCCCAAGTACCCGCGGCAGGCAAGGGCCCCAAAGGTAGTGAGGCCACCTCAAGATGGCCTATCGCCAAACCACCTGGTTTTGCAAGGGGGGTCACTTTGGTTTTTGGCCCGGTGCGCGGCGGCCATCTAGGGAAACCTACCAAACCCAGGCATTTTTGAAAACTAGACACCCGGCGGCTTCCAGGGAGGTATGGCTTGCGTGGATCCCCCAACGTTTCCTTACCCAGAATCCCCTGCAAACCTCAATTTTTGCTCAAAAAATCACTTTTTTCACACATTTTGGGGTGGGAAAGTAGTGGCATCACCGGGCTCACACAAATTTACCACCACCCAGCGTTCCCCCAGGTCTCCCGGTAAAAATGGTGCCTCACTTGTGTGGGAGGCCCAAGTACCCGCGGCAGGCAAGGGCCCCAAACGTAGTGAGGCGACCTCAAGATGGCCTATCGCCAAACCACCTGGTTTTGCAAGGGGGGTCACTTTGGTTTTTGGCCCGGTGCGCGGCGGCCATCTAGGGAAACCTACCAAACCCAGGCATTTTTGAAAACTAGACACCCGGCGGCTTCCAGGGAGGTATGGCTTGCGTGGATCCCCCAACGTTTCCTTACCCAGAATCCCCTGCAAACCTCAATTTTTGCTCAAAAAATCACTTTTTTCACACATTTTGGGGTGGGAAAGTAGTGGCATCACCGGGCTCACACAAATTTACCACCACCCAGCGTTCCCCCAGGTCTCCCGGTAAAAATGGTGCCTCACTTGTGTGGGAGGCCCAAGTACCCGCGGCAGGCAAGGGCCCCAAACGTAGTGAGGCCACCTCAAGATGGCCTATCGCCAAACCACCTGGTTTTGCAAGGGGGGTCACTTTGGTTTTTGGCCCGGTGCGCGGCGGCCATCTAGGGAAACCTACCAAACCCAGGCATTTTTGAAAACTAGACACCCGGCGGCTTCCAGGGAGGTATGGCTTGCGTGGATCCCCCAACGTTTCCTTACCCAGAATCCCCTGCAAACCTCAATTTTTGCTCAAAAAATCACTTTTTTCACACATTTTGGGGTGGGAAAGTAGTGGCATCACCGGGCTCACACAAATTTACCACCACCCAGCGTTCCCCCAGGTCTCCCGGTAAAAATGGTGCCTCACTTGTGTGGGAGGCCCAAGTACCCGCGGCAGGCAAGGGCCCCAAAGGTAGTGAGGCCACCTCAAGATGGCCTATCGCCAAACCACCTGGTTTTGCAAGGGGGGTCACTTTGGTTTTTGGCCCGGTGCGCGGCGGCCATCTAGGGAAACCTACCAAACCCAGGCATTTTTGAAAACTAGACACCCGGCGGCTTCCAGGGAGGTATGGCTTGCGTGGATCCCCCAACGTTTCCTTACCCAGAATCCCCTGCAAACCTCAATTTTTGCTCAAAAAATCACTTTTTTCACACATTTTGGGGTGGGAAAGTAGTGGCATCACCGGGCTCACACAAATTTACCACCACCCAGCGTTCCCCCAGGTCTCCCGGTAAAAATGGTGCCTCACTTATGTGGGAGGCCCAAGTACCCGCGGCAGGCAAGGGCCCCAAACGTAGTGAGGCGACCTCAAGATGGCCTATCGCCAAACCACCTGGTTTTGCAAGGGGGGTCACTTTGGTTTTTGGCCCGGTGCGCGGCGGCCATCTAGGTAAACCTACCAAACCCAGGCATTTTTGAAAACTAGACACCCGGCGGCTTCCAGGGAGGTATGGCTTGCGTGGATCCCCCAACGTTTCCTTACCCAGAATCCCCTGCAAACCTCAATTTTTGCTCAAAAAATCACTTTTTTCACACATTTTGGGGTGGGAAAGTAGTGGCATCACCGGGCTCACACAAATTTACCACCACCCAGCGTTCCCCCAGGTCTCCCGGTAAAAATGGTGCCTCACTTGTGTGGGAGGCCCAAGTACCCGCGGCAGGCAAGGGCCCCAAACGTAGTGAGGCCACCTCAAGATGGCCTATCGCCAAACCACCTGGTTTTGCAAGGGGGGTCACTTTGGTTTTTGGCCCGGTGCGCGGCGGCCATCTAGTGAAACCTACCAAACCCAGGCATTTTTGAAAACTAGACACCCGGCGGCTTCCAGGGAGGTATGGCTTGCGTGGATCCCCCAACGTTTCCTTACCCAGAATCCCCTGCAAACCTCAATTTTTGCTCAAAAAATCACTTTTTTCACACATTTTGGGGTGGGAAAGTAGTGGCATCACCGGGCTCACACAAATTTACCACCACCCAGCGTTCCCCCAGGTCTCCCGGTAAAAATGGTGCCTCACTTGTGTGGGAGGCCCAAGTACCCGCGGCAGGCAAGGGCCCCAAACGTAGTGAGGCCACCTCAAGATGGCCTATCGCCAAACCACCTGGTTTTGCAAGGGGGGTCACTTTGGTTTTTGGCCCGGTGCGCGGCGGCCATCTAGGGAAACCTACCAAACCCAGGCATTTTTGAAAACTAGACACCCGGCGGCTTCCAGGGAGGTATGGCTTGCGTGGATCCCCCAACGTTTCCTTACCCAGAATCCCCTGCAAACCTCAATTTTTGCTCAAAAAATCACTTTTTTCACACATTTTGGGGTGGGAAAGTAGTGGCATCACCGGGCTCACACAAATTTACCACCACCCAGCGTTCCCCCAGGTCTCCCGGTAAAAATGGTGCCTCACTTGTGTGGGAGGCCCAAGTACCCGCGGCAGGCCAGGACAACAAACGTAGTGAGGCGACCTTTGGGATAGGCAATGTTGATGTTGCCTCACTACGTTTGGGGCCCTTGCCTGCCGCGGGTACTTGGGCCTCCCACACAAGTGAGGCACCATTTTTACCGGGAGACCTGGGGGAACGCTGGGTGGTGGTAAATTTGTGTGAGCCCGGTGATGCCACTACTTTCCCATCCCAAAATGTGTGAAAAAAGTGATTTTTTGAGCAAAAATTGAGGTTTGCAGGGGATTCTGGGTAAGGAAACGTTGGGGGATCCACGCAAGCCATACCTCCCTGGAAGCCGCCGGGTGTCTAGTTTTCAAAAATGCCTGGGTTTGGTAGGTTTCCCTAGATGGCCGCCGCGCACCGGGCCAAAAACCAAAGTGACCCCCCTTGCAAAACCAGGTGGTTTGGCGATAGGCCATCTTGAGGTGGCCTCACTACCTTTGGGGCCCTTGCCTGCCGCGGGTACTTGGGCCTCCCACACAAGTGAGGCACCATTTTTACTGGGAGACCTGGGGGAACGCTGGGTGGTGGTAAATTTGTGTGAGCCCGGTGATGCCACTACTTTCCCACCCCAAAATGTGTGAAAAAAGTGATTTTTTGAGCAAAAATTGAGGTTTGCAGGGGATTCTGGGTAAGGAAACGTTGGGGGATCCACGCAAGCCATACCTCCCTGGAAGCCGCCGGGTGTCTAGTTTTCAAAAATGCCTGGGTTTGGTAGGTTTCCCTAGATGGCCGCCGCGCACCGGGCCAAAAACCACAGTGACCCCCCTTGCAAAACCAGGTGGTTTGGCGATAGGCCATCTTGAGGTCGCCTCACTACGTTTGGGGCCCTTGCCTGCCGCGGGTACTTGGGCCTCCCACACAAGTGAGGCACCATTTTTACCGGGAGACCTGGGGGAACGCTGGGTGGTGGTAAATTTGTGTGAGCCCGGTGATGCCACTACTTTCCCACCCCAAAATGTGTGAAAAAAGTGATTTTTTGAGCAAAAATTGAGGTTTGCAGGGGATTCTGGGTAAGGAAACGTTGGGGGATCCACGCAAGCCATACCTCCCTGGAAGCCGCCGGGTGTCTAGTTTTCAAAAATGCCTGGGTTTGGTAGGTTTCCCTAGATGGCCGCCGCGCACCGGGCCAAAAACCAAAGTGACCCCCCTTGCAAAACCAGGTGGTTTGGCGATAGGCCATCTTGAGGTGGCCTCACTACGTTTGGGGCCCTTGCCTGCCGCGGGTACTTGGGCCTCCCACACAAGTGAGGCACCATTTTTACCGGGAGACCTGGGGGAACGCTGGGTGGTGGTAAATTTGTGTGAGCCCGGTGATGCCACTACTTTCCCACCCCAAAATGTGTGAAAAAAGTGATTTTTTGAGCAAAAATTGAGGTTTGCAGGGGATTCTGGGTAAGGAAACGTTGGGGGATCCACGCAAGCCATACCTCCCTGGAAGCCGCCGGGTGTCTAGTTTTCAAAAATGCCTGGGTTTGGTAGGTTTCCCTAGATGGCCGCCGCGCACCGGGCCAAAAACCAAAGTGACCCCCCTTGCAAAACCAGGTGGTTTGGCGATAGGCCATCTTGAGGTGGCCTCACTACGTTTGGGGCCCTTGCCTGCCGCGGGTACTTGGGCCTCCCACACAAGTGAGGCACCATTTTTACCGGGAGACCTGGGGGAACGCTGGGTGGTGGTAAATTTGTGTGAGCCCGGTGATGCCACTACTTTCCCACCCCAAAATGTGTGAAAAAAGTGATTTTTTGAGCAAAAATTGAGGTTTGCAGGGGATTCTGGGTAAGGAAACGTTGGGGGATCCACGCAAGCCATACCTCCCTGGAAGCCGCCGGGTGTCTAGTTTTCAAAAATGCCTGGGTTTGGTAGGTTTCCCTAGATGGCCGCCGCGCACCGGGCCAAAAACCAAAGTGACCCCCCTTGCAAAACCAGGTGGTTTGGCGATAGGCCATCTTGAGGTGGCCTCACTACCTTTGGGGCCCTTGCCTGCCGCGGGTACTTGGGCCTCCCACACAAGTGAGGCACCATTTTTACCGGGAGACCTGGGGGAACGCTGGGTGGTGGTAAATTTGTGTGAGCCCGGTGATGCCACTACTTTCCCACCCCAAAATGTGTGAAAAAAGTGATTTTTTGGGCAAAAATTGAGGTTTGCAGGGGATTCTGGGTAAGGAAACGTTGGGGGATCCACGCAAGCCATACCTCCCTGGAAGCCGCCGGGTGTCTAGTTTTCAAAAATGCCTGGGTTTGGTAGGTTTCCCTAGATGGCCGCCGAGCCCTGGGCAAAAAACAAAAGTAACCCCCCTTGCATAACCAGATTACCTATTGTTACTACAGCGTGAGAATTTAGGAATAATACTGCAAAGAAAATGTGGCAGACAATTTGAGGTTTACAGGACAATGGGGATAAAAAATATTTTTCAAATCACTAGAGAGACATCACCATGAACTCCCAAAGGTTTTCGACAATATCTACAGTTGGTGGGTTATTCTTACATGGAAAGTGTACCTTGGCAGAGAAACAAAAAAAAAAGATTCCTGCACAACCATCTATTCCTCAAACACACACACATACTGGTTGGATTTGGCACGAGGGCAAGTCATGGTTCAGTGTATTAAATTTTATTAACAAGAGATTTCACAAATATGAAATGCACTGTCAATAATTAAATTCACAAAAAACCAAACCAATGACTTGCAGCTCGTGAGCTGTAAAGCCACGTCAAGGCACCAACCGCTTTACAGGCCATTCACACACCTTTCATACGTGATACAAACAAGACCATTCGCACCACCAGGTACAAAAGCAACACAGTACAAAAATCACCAAAAAGGGACAAGGTACACCCTGCTTCAAAAAAACAAATATTACTGCACAGTCATCTAACCCGCAAGCACACGCACATACTGGTTGGATTTGGCACGAGGGTGAGTGATGGTTCAGTAGATAAAATTGTATTACCAAGTGATTTCACAAAAAATGAAATGCACTGGTAATAATTGAAAGGGCAAGAAACTGAACCATTGACTCACAGCTCGTGAGCTGTAAAGCCACGACAAGGCACCAACCTCTTTACAGGCCATTCATACACCTTTCATACGTGTGAGACATACAAAACCATTCACACCGCCAGCCGCGGGCCCATCACATAACAAAACTCACACCGGCACACAGCGCCATTCAAGGGCCCATCACTTTCACACGCCCACAATCCAGACACAGCAACTACACAGGCAGAAGGATTGCGTGGAGTGGCACTCAGCTAGCAGTGTGTGTAGTGACCAGCAGAAAGTCACTACTCACACACAGCCAGCCAAGCACCGGTCGACACACACCGCTAGCCAAACGCCAGTCCACGCACACCGCTAGCCAAGCGCCAGTCCAGGCACACCACCATCCAATCGCCAGTCCAGGCACACCGGCAGCCAATCGCCAATCCACCTACACCGCCAGCCAAGCTCCAGTCCACGGACACCACCAGACAAGCACCATTCCACACACACCGCCAGCCAAGCTCCAGTCCACACACACCACCAGACAAGCTCCAGTCCACGGACACCACCAGCCAAGCTCCAGTCCACGGACACCACCAGCCAAACACCAGTCCGCACACACCACCAGTCCACACACACTGCCAGCCAAGAACCAGTCCACGCACAGCGCCAGCCAAGCACCATTCCACGCACACCACCAGCCAAGCACCATTCCACGCACACCGCCAGCCAAGCACCATTCCACGCACACCACCAGCCACGCACACCACCAGCCACGCACCAGTCCACGCACACCGCCAGTCCATGCACACCGCCAGTCCACGCACACCGTCAGCCAAGCACCATTCCACGCACACCACCAACCAAGTGCCAGTCCACACACACCAACAGCCAAGCGCAAGCCTACACACACCGCCATCACATTTTGGATTTTTTTAGAAAAAAATAAAAACACAAACAAATTGCAAATAGATAAAAATCTTCTAACAGAAAATCAGCAACTAAATACATTGCACTAACACCAACATTGAAACAGAATCAAATTATCCAAAGAATACAGACCAGCCAGTTCACTTTACCACTCAAGAATCCTCCCAAAAATTTTTTCGCGTGTGGTACGCTCTAAAACAAGCAGAGAGACACAGTGCAGGATGAGAGGGACAATCGGGGCAGTACATACGACACTCCTTCCGCGTACCTCTTCGCCAACAGACTCTACATCTCCTACTGGGAAAATCTTTTGCGGGTGTGGGAGGAATGTGATCTGGAAAGTGGCGTTCTTTCAATCTAGCAACATCCTCCACCAGTCCAACTCTAGGAACACTTGCCTGTTCCACTACAACAAGGCTGCCTATTACAGACTCCTGAAACTTAACAAAAGTCATCGTTGACTCAGGGCAAGAATCCTGGAACACAACAAAAGCATTAAACATTGCCAAGTGGAAAAGATGGATAGCCAACTTCTTGTACCAAATGTAAGCCTTACGAAGAGCAGTGTAAGGTTCCAACCTCTGATCTACTCTGTCAACACCACCCATGTACCTATTATAGTCTAAAACACATACAGGTTTGCGCGCTTCAGCGACCTGACCCCAAACAGTCACAGGTGCAGTGCTTTCATCATGGATGGAAGTCAGCATGTAGACATCTCTCCTGTCTGTAAACTTCACAGCAAGAAGCTCCTGGCAACGCAACGCACTGCACTGTCCCCGCACAAGCTTTTGACAAACAAGTTCTTTCGGAAAACCTTTACGGTTACAGCGGACTGTGCCACAAGCAAAAGTGTCCACTTTGGCCAATTCCCTGAACAACCGTACACCAGTGTAGAAGTTATCTACATATAAATGGTGGCCTTTGTTAAAAAATCCTCTTCCAAGTTCCCAAACAATTTTCTCAGTCACTCCAAAAGTGGACGGACAACCAGGGAGGTTAAACCTAGATTCCTTACCGGTGTACACCCTGAAATTAGAGACATATCCAGTCCTACTGTCACACAGCATATACAGCTTTATTCCATAGCGTGCCCTCTTACTAGGAATGTATTGCCTAAAAACCAAGCGGCCCTTGAACAACACCAAAGACTCATCCACTGCAATTTCTCTACCAGGGGCATAAATCTCAGAAAATCGATCAACAAAGTGATCAAGGACAGGCCTAATCTTAAAAAGACGGTCACAATCAGGGTGATCTCGTGGCAACGCTAAACCATTATCTACAAAGTGCATCATCCGAAGCAGAAGCAAATACCTGTCACGACTCATGACTGCCGGAAAAATAGACGTTGCCATCAAGGGACTGCTAGACCAATATGAAGCCAATGATGGCTTCCTTAGCAAGCCCATCAAAAAAGTTAAACCCAAGAACTTCTTCATCTCTTCAACATTTGTGGGAGTCCACCGGGTAGCTCTAGAGTGTGGCTTAAGACTGGCACTGTTGTCCCTCAAAAACTGTTCGGCATACAAATTAGTCTGCTCAACAATCTCTGCCAAAAACACATCGTCCATAAACAACTGAAAAAAATTTACAGGCAAAAAGTTCTCGGTATTCACTCTAGACCCTGGAACACCAGTAAACTCAGGAAATTCCGGCTGCACCATGCCAGGGGCCACCCAGAGGTCATCACTTTCAACGGGAAGACTTGCAGCCCCAGCCTGCAGCCCAGATGTCTCTTGCCGCACTACACCAACGGAAAGGCTTGCAGCCCCAGCCTGCAGCCCAGATGCCTCTTGCCGCACTACACCAACGGGAAGCCTTGCAGTCCCAGCCTGCAGCCCAGATGTCTCTTGCCGCACTACACCAACGGGAAGCCTTGCAGGCGCAGGCTGCAGCCCAGATGCCTCTTGCCGCACTATCGGCACATCAGTCTCCTCCTCTAACACAGGCACTTCATCCGCGCTAAGAGTATCTTCATCATCCGATGACCCCATACGGAGAGAAAACTCACTGCCAGAATCGTCCCCTGCCCCCTCTCCCTCAGAAGCAGAGTCAGTCTCTGACCCAATATCAGAGGAAGACTCAAACAGCAAACCAACAACCTGCTGAGCAGTCATCCTGCGGCTAGCCATTATACCTACTAAGATGGAAGACTGCACAAACAAGTCAACAACAACCAACAATGTGCAAACCAAGTAAGTAAAGAAATGTGTACCTTATATCAATAAGATCAATGTACTCAAAAACTATACAATCCAAAATCAAAAGAGACAGCTACACTCACCAGAAACAAACTCTGCAGTGACACAGCAAAGACCAACGATATCAAACTAGAAAGAAGAAAAAAAAACAAATTACTCACAAGACAACAAAATACACATCATGCACCAATGCAAAAAGTTTTTGAAACTCAAAAACCAAACATACTGCTATTATTACACCATTTGCAAAAAAAAACAGGCAGAGAAATCAAACACATTTGCATTGTACAAAAAAACAGTCTCTTACCAAACTACACAAACAGCAAAACCACCAGAACCAAAATGTCACCGTGAACAGAAGAAAAGCCTTCACCTAGAACAAAAAAGTAAACAAAAAAAACATTACAATTGGAAATCACAAAACATATAACAATAAACATTATAACATGCCATGTCACTACCCAAATGGTCAATCGGTTTGTGTGCCAGGTCAGGCAGAAAACAGCAGGAAAAAAAAGGCTATTCAGTCCCGGGGCAGGTGACCCAAATACATATAACAAATTGCACCCTGGAAGCGAGGGGTCACTTCTATTTCTAATTGAACTAATTCCCTGGTGTCTAGTGGGCTTTTCTGCCTCCAATGGGAGCAGAAACGGCAAAAAAATAAAACCGATCTGCCCACAGAGGGGGCAGAAAAGTCTTCAAAACATTTAGGGGCCCAAGGAAGCGACCCTTGCCCAAGGGGTCGCTTCCTACAATAATATTTATATCCCTGGTGTCTAGTGGGCTTTTCTGCCCCCCCCCAAAGAGCAGAAACGGACAGAAAGACGACCAATCTGCCCCCAGGGGGGGGCAGAAAAGTATTCTAAAAAATTAGGCCGCAAAGGAAGCGACCCTTGCCCAAGGGGTCGCTTCCTACATAAAGAAAAAGACATCCCTGGTGTCTAGTGGGCTTTTCTGCCCCCCCTGGGGGCAGAAACGGGCAGAAAGACGACCGATCTGCCCCCAGGGGGGGCAGAAAAGTCTCCTAATCACTTTACCACCCTAGGAAGCGACCCTTGCCCAAGGGGTCGCTTCCTACATAACGAAATAGACATCCCTGGTGTCTAGTGGGCTTTTCTGCCCCCCCTAGGGGGAGAAACGGGCAGAAAGAAGACCGATCTGCCCCCAGGGGGGGCAGAAAAGTCTTCAAATTATTTGGCCCCCAAAGGAAGCGACCCTTGCCTAAGGGGTCGCTTCCTACATAGCATAACCAATATCCCTGGTGTCTAGTGGGCTTTTCTGCCCCCCCCGGGGGCAGAAACGCGCAGAAAGCGGACCGATCTGCCCCCAGGGGGGGCAGAAAAGACTTCAACAAAATTTGCCCCCAAGGAAGCGACCCTTGCCCAAGGGGTCGCTTCCTACATAGTAGGAACAGCATCCCTGGTGACTAGTGGGCTTTTCTGCCCCCCCCGGGGGCAGAAACGCGCAGAAAGCGGGCCGATCTGCCCCCAGGGGGGGCAGAAAAGACTTTGCAAAATTTTCGTCCCCAAGGAAGCGACCCTTGCCTAAGGGGTCGCTTCCCAAACTCCAAATACAAAATCCCTGGTGTCTAGTGGGGCATCCCTACTCCACGATCGCGACGCTGTGCGCGATCGTGGAGCAGGAATGCCCTGTATTGAGAGATCGGGGGAGAGGAAATACTCTTTCCTCTCCCCCGATGCCTCAATACTAGAGATTTCACCGCCGCGGCCCCCACCAGACGCCAAACACCTACCTCTGCTCCCCTCGGACGCGCTGGAAGAAATGGATTCCAGCGCGTCCAACGCTTCCTGATGACGCCGGCGCGCGCTGTGCGCGCTGACGTCATCAGAAAGCGTGGGGGGGCTCGGGGGGGGTCGGGGGTGGCAGCGGAAGCTCTTCCGCTGCCACCCCCGTAAAGGGGGCCAAGATCGAGGGACAAGGGGGGGAGCGCCAGCGCTTCCCCCGGGGGCTGTCCTCATGACGGAACGGTTCCGTCATGAGCACAGCCCAACCGATGCTCATGACGGAACCGTTCCGTCATGAGCATCGAAGGGGTTAAGGGTTGCTGAACGTAAATACTCTGTTATAGAGAAAGAGTTACTTGCATGTGTGTGGAGTGTGGAGAAATTCAAGGCTTATGTGTGGGGTAGACATTTAATGCTAAAAACTGACCATTGCCCTTTAGTTAACATTCTTTCGGGTAAGAAGATTAAACGCTCCACAGCCAGGATTTCAAGACTGGCTGCTAAGCTGTTAGAGTTCTCTTTTACAGTAGAATGCATTCCGGGGGGAAAAAACTCCCGAGCAGATTGTTTGTCTCGCCTTCCTATAGATGAATGTGACAGTCTTGATTGGGAAGAGGAAATTGAAGAATGTTTTATTGCATACATAGGAGATGAGAGCTTTTCTGAAAGCGAATGGACTTCTGCATTGCACTCAGATTGCACGCTAAATCAAGTAGTCAAGTTTGTGCAGTCTGGTTGGCCAAAGGAATCTTCATTGTCCAAAGAGGTACAACCTTTTTGGAAGGTTGCAGATGAATTGTCTTTGGAAAGTAACCTGTTAGTACGGGGAGAGAAGTTGGTAGTACCTTCTTCTCTTTGTCAACATGTAGTAAAATTAGCTCACAGTGGGCATTTGGGTTCTACTCTTACTAAGAGGAAGGTCAGAGAGAGGTTTTGGTGGCCTCGTATGGATTCACAGATCGAAGATTTTGTGTTGAATTGTTCTAAATGCAGGTCTAGTGATAAAGTGTTAACAACTGAACGTGAAGTCGAGTCAGTAAGTCTGTGTCCAAAGAGAGTGTGACAACGTATTAGTGTTGATTTTTTAGGTCCGTACCAGGTTTTGCCTCACAACTTGAGATATTTTGTTGTAATAGTAGACCATCTTTCCAGGTGGGTTGAGGTTGAACCGGTTTCAGAACCTTCCACAAGGAAAGTACTTGACTGTTTTTTGAAAGTGTTTTCTAGAGAGGGTTGTCCAGCAGAACTGCTGACCGATAATGGGGTTCAATTTGTTTCCTCGGAAATGTCTTCTTTTCTAGAGAAGTGTAAGATTAAACATTTGAGAACACCTCTCTATCATCCTCAGAGTAATGGGAAAGTTGAGCGTTTTAACAAGGTGTTGGTGGAGTGCATTCAAGCTTCCATTAAAAGCAACTTGGATGTGGCTCAGTCAATTCATGAACTGGTAAGGTCTCACCACACTACTCCACATTCTGTCACTGGAATATCTCCTTTTGAACTCATGAGAGGTAGAGAAGCAGCTACTGAATTGTGTCCGTTTTGGATTCTTAAAAAATTGCCAAAATCAGGGAATCTTGGTGTTTGGTGTGAGACTGCTGAATATAATTCAAATTTGTTTAGTTCAAGGAAGTTGGAGAGTAAAAGGAACTTGGGACTGAAGCCTTGCAAGCTAAAGGTAGGGGATTGGGTTCGCGTCAAGAATCCTGTTTTGGTTGGGAAGGGTTTCTCCAAGTTCAGAGATCCTGTCCAAGTTTGTGAAGTGAGGAAGAATGCGGTGAAGCTTTCTGATGGCAATTGGTGGGGTGTTTCTCGTGTTGCTCTAATACCTAGCGAGTGTTCCGTCCCTAGGGTAGTTGCACAGTTACCAAGAGACAAACCGAGTCCACGTAGGAGTGATCGTACACACAGGAGACCTATGAGATTCAATGATTTTGTGTCCCGTTAAAGTTTTAAAGGGGAGGGAATGGTGGCTGATGTATTGTTATTAGGAGGTGTCTGAATTGATTTAAATGTATTGTTAATTTAGATTTGTTGGGTTTTAGAATTGTATAGGAGCTATTAAGTTATTTTACTGTTTTTATTTTGTTTGTTTCTTTTATGTTAAAAAAGGGGGATGTGTGGTAATGTGTTTCTCTGTGTTCATGTATTGGAATGCTATGAGCTCATGGAGCTAGTGTTCTGTTGGCAGCTTCTGGGTTCTAAAGGAGTCAGTTGCTCCTGAGCCCCTTCTTAGATGGATGTCATCTTATAATAAACTACAAACCAACAGTAATCCTTGCCAGACTCATCATTACAATTACTTGTACAGAACTGCAGACACTTCTAAAATGATTTCTCTTAAAAAAAGCACCTACATTGTATGCTTAGGACCATGCTCTCACGTTATAGGAGCAACAGGAAAATCTAAAACTGCTAATTTAACAGGGATTCCCATTACATAAAGAACTAAAAACTTCAACATAATGGGCACATTTTCTCCAGCAGAACATCTTGTGACAAACAGACTCCTATAAAACAATATTTTCCTCAAAAATGTTTGCTAAGGATCGCGTAGGCATCTTCCCTGCATTCTACTTTTCACAATCCAAACTATGCAACATCAGCTCTAGTAAGGACTATCAGTTTATTTACACAGACTAGCCAATAAAAAACTTGCAACGCCCTTGTAAAACTGTATGTAGCATGAGAATAACAAACAATAGTGGTGTTATCAACTGAGAATTTTAGAACAAAAACAACCCACAGCTAGTTCCCCTTAAAGATCAAATAAGGAAGCAGCAATCTAGACTACTCATCCTTTCATAATTTCATCAGACAGGATGGGCAGTAACATAGCACATTTATTTATTCATTTTATTAATGCTAATAATGTTTAAAACAGTATTACTGAATAGCCAATTAAATGTCTCATGGCTATTTCCCAGACAGTTTAGACAGGCTCAAAAGAAATTGAGAAAAAGAGAGAGAAAACATAAATTTGCCTATCCTTAATTTGTAGAGGAGCTAGCCTCCTTCCCCCATTTTTGACAGTAGGAAACCTGTAACAGGTTTCATTCTGTCAACACTAACAACCCTATTTGTAGCAACTGGGCATAAACAAATTCTGAGGAGGTAAATAGCACATTGAGCTAGCTAAAGAACATATTCCTTTAGCAAATGTAGAAGTGTAACATGAGGCCGTATGAATTCAAACTAAATCCCATGGCTTCCTTAATTCAGCCCTAAAAGCATTAGTGCTATATATATGGCAGAGCCATTGTCTTAATCAGAGCTCACATATACCATTATATTTCACTCTGTTCATATGAGTGCACAAAAACTTGCTTTTGCCAAAAAAACGTAAGCAAAACCTCTTTCTTTCCCTGCCCTGCCATTTCGTCTGTCAAATGTCGAAATGTCAAAGCAAACGTTGCGCTGAGCCCTGCTAGGCTTCTAAATGTAGAACTTTGACCTTTAACCTATTCGCAGCTGTTCCATCTTGTGTGCAAGGTTTTCATGGGGTTGTCCCAATTCAAAGTGACCCTGGAGACTGAGAGCTCAACAACCCACTCAATTCCTGTCTACCAGCAATTCAGAGGTAAGCTTAATAACTTCTGCCATTTTTTTGTACATATTTATATTTTTAAGCAGTGTGCTGAGTGCTTGTCTAGCAGTATAGATGTCAGCTATTCATTCTATACTTACATATGTGCATTTACTGTAGCCTAAGTTAGTTTAAAAGCTGCTCTGATTGGAATAACCTCATTTAAATAGTGAATTTTACCCAATTTCGACTTTGATGTTTGGGGTACTTACAAATGATTATCCTACAATGTTTTTGCATAATAATCATCCCCAGAATGTCCTCTACATATCCCAGAGATGTGGCATCAGAAATGTATAATGTATACCCTTATAAAAATGAGTTTTGTACACCTGGGTAAAGTGACATTTCACATGTAAGTGACCCCCTATTGATGTATAGCATGGCTTAAATTCAATTTGGATGCTAGGAGGTCACAGCATCATTATTAGGCATTATAAATATTTAAAAACGAATTTAATGCACCTTTCTTAAATAAGATTTTTTTTTTTTATATATAGTCAAAATATTTTTTTTTAAACAAATCTAATCATTTTGATGAGTCCACATATGAAAAGCAAGCTGCATCCCTTGCCTATCATATTTAAACGCATTCATTCATACCCCTAAGCACAGAAACCTAACTTGAAAGTCTGCGCCACTTTTAAAGGACAGTCATTATTGCTTAACATCAAAAACACTCTTATCCTTATTTAAAAAGGCATTAAGAAAAGAAATCCCTTCTGTCAATCTGTTCTCTGTTTATCAAAAATAATGAAACTATATTTCTAACTTTTAAAACAGCAGTCTGAAATGCAGGGTTTTACACCGTGTTTGCACTGACTTAAGAGGTAGTCAACTTCAGCTGTTTTCTTTCTGTGGCCTGGAGTCAGAAATAGCCTCATGTTTACACAGCTGCTTGACACGAAAAGGCGTCGAATCCACATGCCTTTCAAGCCAGCCTTTCAAACCAACACAAATCTTTCGTTCTGTAATGTGTATTTAGTTCAGCAACAACCAACTCACTCAGATAATGTGAATGCCTTTTAATACCTAATACAGAAGGATAAATGCTGTGACATTTTGTATCTTAATTTATTTATTGCAAAACACACAATTTCGTTTTTTGAAGCTTTTTTTTTACATCTATTCAATGTGGATTCTAATTTTATCTTTAACATTGTGGCAATTTGCACACATGTATAGTGTCTTACTCTGTCAATTTAATGATAGCGTGCAGCTATTTAGTATATATTATATAATTAATTGCTGGATTATTATAAAATATATTTTATTTTAATGATATTTTGCATAACAGAATGATGACAGAAAAAAACATTGAGCTCATGCCAGACATTTTCAAAACGGTGTCATACACATAATACAGGGCACTTAAGGCTAGCCATTCTTCTACCAAGAGCGCAATCGCTATTTACTCATACAAGTACCACTAATGACAAACCACAGACATTTAAACACACATTTAACCCACAGATCAACACTTAAGACAGAAACAAAAGACAGCCCACAGACTGTACTTAAACCAAACCATTTGTAAATACTAGTTGTAAGTCAAATTCACTAGATTTGGCTGGCAGAACACCAGGAAAAAAACGCTCTGCATATCACCACTTGTGAATGTTACTAAGTGCACAGACCAGGATCCTTTCTATGTACATATTTGAGTTCCTCGGGGTACTAGTCACCAAGGAAGAAATACGTTTTTATACCTAAACCTAGTTAAGTATCCCCTCTAGGGGAGCCGGTTAATCTATAAAAGTTCCAAAATGTTACCTCCAAGAAAGCAACACATTCTACGATGTGTGCTAAGAACAGGCATGCCAAGAATATAGCAGCATATACAATTTTATACGCAAAGTAACACTTAACTCAAAGTGTGCCATTCAAGTTTACAAAAGTTTCTCATTACCTGCCTACATAAATTGCATTTTATGTATTTCCAAATTCCAAATATTGGCCAATTTCCATACAAGTCTAAAAAGCGTCGCAACAAACAACCTTACCAAGCACAAAAATCTCCAACCTCAGTGCCAAGTTCTGAGTGACCAAACGGTCATTTTTAGAAAACTTACGTCAAAAAGGTTCTCAGTCAGGAGTGGTAAACATTTGGAGGAGTCAAATCAAGAAGACCAGAAATATACAGGGCTGCAGAGACAGAATCTCAGTTTTAGGGTACCTTTTTACTAGAGTCCTGTTCTGTCCTCCTCAGTAGATTCCTGTCTCCCATCAAGATCACTCCCTTGGATAGCCACTTCTCTGATGAGGTCCAAGTTGAGCGCCAATTGAAGAAATCAAAACCTTCTCAGGGGCTTCACTGATACACCTGGTCCTTTTAAACCAACAAAGAAGAGATTGGTACAGAAGCTGTAATATAAAAGACATCTTTTTATTTAACCTTAGAAGAGGGAAAAATGCGTCATACAGTATTCTCAAATCACTGTAGGAGACATTTCTAAGGAGTACAGAGAACAGGGGTGTAAGACCTGGGGTCACCAAGCCCTAAGGGGGTAATGTGACTCGAGCGGTTGGGCACCCAAAGGCTTATGTGTAAAGCGACCATACAACACACACCTCCTCTGAAGCCGGGAACGCACACAATAAGGGACGCCACACTGTAGGGTTTATGCAAACAATTCAAGTTTTTCCAAGCAGATAGGCGAAATACAGTTCATTATATGTAAATACAGTTCATTATATGTAAATGCAGTACACTAGATAGGTTAGCATCTGTTGCACCAATCATACATAACGGTGCTGTAAGCAGTACCTGGCGACCTCAGCGCTATATTCATCAGCAATTCCCCCTGGGCCCTAGGCCACACTCGTATACCTTGACATCCGTTGTACGGAGGGGGGATCGTAGCGCCACACCTGGGGTCTAGTAGGGGCTCAGGACCGACTTCGCGGGCTTCCCGCCCTCCTGGTACCCTTTAGCACCTCAGTGGGAGGTTACCGTGCTACTCGCACCAGTCAGGCCTGGTACACTCTTGAACCACGCTCACGAACCCAGCGTTACTCGTAATACTTGCGCTGTGAATCCTTGTGAGCAGAGCCTGCGAACATAGCGTTACTCGTACTAATTGAGCATCGAACACTTCAGAGCAAAGCCTACCAACCCTGCGTTAATTGTAATAATTGAGCATTGAACACTTCAGAGCAAAGCCTACCAACACAGCGTTACTCGTAATAATTGAGCAGTGAACACTTCAGAGCAAAGCCTGCGAACATAGCGCTACTCGTACTAATCAAGCTTCAAGTACTTCTGTGCAGTTCGCGGGGCACAACACTGCTCAACAGTCTCGGAGGAGAGGGGCAATCCCTCGGCGGGGTGTCAAAGTCTTGGATGAACGGGGGGTACTCCCACGGAGGGGGAATCCGGGTGTAGGGGTGCGGTGCCGCGCCCGGGCTGTAGGGGGCGCACCGGGTCCGTCCCAAGCCTCCCGGCTTACCTTGATCTCGGCGTCTGGAGGCGTCCGACCCAGCTCCGGACTCTGCAGTAGATCCTTCCGCGACGGGGCCGGCCAGGGCCTTACACACCTCCGCATACAACTGCCACGGCCGCTGTGGTGTTGATGCACACTTCAGGCTTCCGGGCCGCGGCGGTGAGCGTGCTCTGGCCCCCGCACACAAAGGGGGGGGGTCAAATTAAGCGGGGGAGCTCCGCGCTCAACGGGAATTGATGCAGGGGATCCCAGGTCAAGGAGCGCAGGGGTCTCAGCGCTAGTACCTGGTTGATCACCAGCCGTTCCGCAATCAGCTTTAGCGTATAGTTTCAGTGTTCGGGTTCGACCTGCAGTCTCAGCATTCAGGTTCAGCATGCAGTCGTGACATGAGGTCTCAGCATTCAGTTTCAGCATTCAGGTCCAGCATGCAGTCGTGACATGAGGTCTCAGCATTCAGTTTCAGCATTTAGGGGTAACCTGAAGTCCTGATGGCGCAGTTGTTTCCGGCGCCCTTGGGGGGTTCTGTTCCTGGGGGGTAGGGATTGAGTTGGCGACTAGGTCCTTCCTAGACAGGCTGGGCAGAGGTTCCCTGGGTCCTCCTGGGCAAGATCAGTGGGCTTTACAGGATCCCTCACTCACTTAAGAGGCAGCACCTAAATCCTGTCACTCTCAGAGGCATAAGTCCCTGGCTAGGCCCTACCGCCTAAAACTCCTGCGTGGATTCTCCAGCTCTGCTGTACCCCCCTGCCAACTGACTAGAAAAAGTTCCCTCCCTCTGTTAAGTATCCCTAGGTCAGGTGACCTCTATCCAAGGCGGCAAAAGTAAAAACCACACCTCCCTTCTAGAAGGTTCCAGCACATTCCAGGAGCTTCCCCATTCTACCTATGGGACAAAAAGGCGGGCTGGTGTCGCAACATTGTTGTGGGGTCCCAGCCAGCTCCTGGCAGCTAGGGTGCTACTAATGAAGACCACTCTGCAGTAGCAGGGGCCTGTGGCAGCCATCTTGGGAGAAGGGAGCACCTGCACCTTAAAACTGATTGGCAATGAAAAGGCGCCCGGAGACCTAAGTCCAACATAAAAATGAGGGTGGAAAAAATGAGGCACAATCAAAAATAGAGGGGGAGACCACCCTAGGGCTGACAGGTTTAACAAGGGGCTTTATATACCCACACAGGGGCTCAAAAGAAGGAGGTTCATGTACACATGAGAAGAGTTAAACACATAGATGGTCATACAGAACATGCACAGTCAACAAGTAGGAGGAGTGATAAGTTGCTGACATCAGTTAGAACAGCCTGACTGTTCTATACTAGGAACAGGTGCATTCTACTAGCTAGGCACTTCTGAGCATGTGCAAGACTCTGGGAGAGGGAAACAGCAAATGGCCAGCACATAGCCAACTAAAATGGCTGACAAGTACAAAATGGCTTTCAGCTCATGCTAAGAGATTAATGCAATCTTTAACACCCTGAGACCCTGCACTCTCGAGTGTTGGTATTCGAGGCCCTCCTCCACCCACAGGTTTTCCTGCACCTCATCCCTGGATGGTCCAGTGGACCTCTGTCTCCTTTTCCTCGCTCCGCTTTCCGCTCTGTTTCCACTCATTTTCACCCTCTTTCTAATCTCTTCTCTGCACTTTTCTGCTTGGATGCACTTTTCTGCTTTGTTGCTTTTTTCCACTCTTATTTCCTTTTATTCCCTTTTATTCCTTTATTCCTCCTTATTCCTCTTTCCCGCTCCCGCCCTATCTCCCTGCCGCTGCTGCCCCGGCGGCCCTTCCCCCCAGCACCACCAGCGCGACCGACCCAATCCAGCTCCCCACTCCCCGCTCCCGCCTCCCAGCTGTCCAGCCCTCCCCAACCCCTACTTGATAGTGGCCGCGCCGCTGGCATGCCGAAGGTGCCCCAAATGCAACCCCATCTGCGCCCATCCACGACCTGACTGCGACCAGCATCAGGAACCCTGGACCTCCGTGCCACCAACGCTACGACCCAGCGACACTCCACGCACTCAACCCAGGCCGCAACAACAACTGAAAGCTAGCATCAGCAGCCGACACCCACGAACCCTTCAGCTGTCACTGCTGCCGGCACATCAACAGCACCGCCAGGAATACGGATCCAGCACAACCCGACCACAAGAACACTCCTGAGCTGAAGGCCCTGCAATGCATCCTCTTCAATGTCAGATCACTCCACAAACACGCCACTGAAATCTGGGTCCTCCCCGACAGCACCTCCCCAGACGTACCATTACTCACCAAAAACTGGACCAACACCACCTCGGGACCGGACGTCGCCATCGCCATTCCCAAACAATACAAAATCTCCAGGAAAGACCTTCCCACCCACCCGGGAGGAGGAATCGCCATCGTCCACAAATCCACCCTCCGCCTGGGCACACTCCCCGACGAGCCCACAGACCTGATGAAACACCTTCACTTCAAGATACTGGCCAGCCCTACCACCACCCTCCGAGGAACCCTCATCTGCCGACCCCCTGGACCTCACGGACCATTCACCAACTCCATCACGGACATCATCTCCCCGCATGCCATCGCATCCACCAACTACACCCTGCTGGGAGACCTCAACTTCCACCTCGATAACCAACTGGACCCCAACATCACATCCCTCCTGGACAACTACCACAACTTTGGACTCCGCCAGATCATGACCGAACCCAAGCACTCAGCAGGCCACACCCTTGACCCCCTCTTCACGACAGGAAACTGCATCACTTTCAGCCACACCCTAGAACTCCAGTGGACAGACCACCGATGCATCCATTTCACCTTCAGAATACCCACCATCCACAGACATCAGCACCTGCTTTCACGAAGAAACTGGACTAAAATCACCAATGAACAGCTCACCTCCTCACTCGGCAACTCCACCCCAACCATTGGTGAAGACGACAAACCCAACACCGCAGCCCGAACCCTGCACAGATACATCTCCGACAGTGCTAACACCATAGCCCCCCTCAAGAAAGACATGACACTCACGCCAAGAAAGCCAGATGGTTTACCACAGAACTTCGAGAGTCCAAACGCATGTGCCACCGCCTCAAAAAGGCCTGGAGGAACTCCAAATCCACAGAGGCCCACAACGACTTCAGAGCCGCGACCAACGCCCACCACCAACTCATCAGAAAAACGAGGAAAAGGTAATTGAAGACATAATCTCTACACACGCGCACAACAGCAAAGAACTCTTCAGCATCATCAAGGATTTTGCCCAACCCACCATCGAGTCTACTGACATCCCTCCCTCACAAGACCTCTGCGACAAACTCAGAGCCTTCTTCCACCTCAAAATCAAGAACATTTATGACAAATTCAACGAAGACAACCAACACACTGAACCCTTACCAGCCAGCCCCGACACCCTGAAGCCAACGATTGACAACTGGACAGCACTCACCACCGAAGACACGCTAAAGATAATAAAGTCAATCCACTCCGGGGCCCCCACGAACCCCTGCCTCACCACGCCTACACCATCGCACCCATACTCCACCATACGATCAACCGCTCCTTGACGAGCGCCTCATTCCCTGATGATTGGAAACATGCCGAGGTCAACCCCCTCCTGAAGAAGCCCTCGGCAGACCCCACCAACCTCAAGAACTACAGAACCATCTCCCTGCTCCCGTTCCCAGCGAAAGTCATTGGGAAAACCATCAACAGGCAACTCGCCACCTTCATCGAAGAGCACAACATCCTCGACTCCTAACAATCCGGCTTTAGAAAAAACCACAGCACAGAAACTGCCCTCCTCGTCGCAACAGACGACATCCGCTCCCTACTGGACAGACGAGAAACAGCAGCCCTCCTCCTCCTCGACCTCTCAGTAATGTTCGACACAGTCTCTCACCGCACCCTAATACGCAGACTCCATGACGCAGGGATCCAGGACAAGGCACTCGACTGGATCCACTCCTTCCTTTCCAGCAGAATGCAGTGGGTCACACTCCCCCTTTCCTCTCGGACCCCACACCCACCACATGCGGAGTCCCCCAGGGGTCCTCCTTCAGCCCCACGCTCTTCAATGTCTACATGGCCCGCTCGCCCCCCATCATCAGAACCTACAGAATCAACAATGTGTCATACGCAGACAACACCCAACTCATCCTCTCCTTATCCAACGAACCCAACTCCGCCAGACACAACTTTCAAAAAGGCATGGAAGCCGTCGCCAAATGGATGAAAAGCAGCTGCCTACAACTCAACACCGACAAAACAGAAGTACTCATCTTGGGCCCAAACCCCGACACCTGGAACGACACCTGGTGGCCCCCCGCCCTCGGAAGCCACCCACCCCCACGGACCACACAAGCAACCTTGGAATCATCCTGGACTCTGAGCCCAAATGGACCGCCAGATCAACTCAGTCGCATCCTCCTGCTTCTACATCCTCCGCCTCCTACGTAAGACCTTCAAATGGATCCCCCTCGGGCACAGAAAGACAGTCACTCACGTCCTTATCACTAGCAGACTCGACTACGGCAACGCACTCTACGCCGGAATAAACAAAAACCTCACCCACAAGCTACAAGGCATCCAGAACGCCACCGCAAGACTGGTCCTCAACCTGCCAAGACACTGCCACATCTCCCAGCACCTGTGCCCACTCCACTGGCTCACCATCGAGGCTAGAATCACCTTCAAGATTCTCACCCATGCACACAAGACTCTCCACGACACCAGACCAGCATAGCTGAGCATCCAACTCCAATTCC
This sequence comes from Triturus cristatus, assembly GCF_964204655.1. NCBI lineage: Eukaryota > Metazoa > Chordata > Amphibia > Caudata > Salamandridae > Triturus > Triturus cristatus. Next base: position 402,057,415 of record NC_140583.1, on the reverse strand, counting down.
ACGCACCCCAAAGGACCCTACGATCAGCCCAGCTCTCCTACGCCGTGTTCCCCCACACCAGAAAGACCAGATCCTTCTCCTTCCTCATGGCCAGAGCCATGGAACGCCCTTCCGCTCCACCTCAGACAGACATCATCGCTCCCCATCTTCGCGAGAAACCTCAAAACCTGGCTCTTCGACAGGTGAGTAGTCGCGCTTTAACAAACACATGACTGATTAAGTATTGACTAAAGAAATTGGACGATCATTTTTACAATGGGTAGGGTCTTTATTATATTTTGAGATTAAACATATCATGGCTTCTTGAAAAGTATCTTGACACGATCCATTTGTAATAAAATAATTAAATAAGAGTAAAAGATTTGAAAGAAGAAGCTTAGGAAAATGTTCATGAAACTCAACAGTAAACCCCATCGGGTCCAGTGGCCTTTCCTCGTCGTAGAACCAAAATCACATGGGTAATTTCTGCTAAGGTGATATCGAATGCCAAAGAGTCAAAATCAATATGCTGGGAGGAGAGGGAATTAATAGATTGAAACTAAGAGGATAAGGTTGCTTGAGCTGGTTGATTCTCTAGGGTATATACGTTTTTATAAAAGGGAACAAATTCATTTAAAATATCATTGTCCTTAAATAAAAAGGATCCAGTAGCACTCTGTAAAGAGTCTATTCTAGTTCTTTCTTTTTTTCTTTTTAAGTAATTAGCCAAAATTATCCCCATTTTATTTTGACCACCATAATAACGAGCACTGCTTTCTAAAGGGTATTAAGAAGCGGCTTCTGTAGTCTATTAAAAGTGAGCTTGGCATCAATAAGATTTGAGCAGTTTGTATCCCACAAGCTTTTTCTTTTGTGAGACAAAATTCATTATAAAGCCTCTTAAAAGAGTCCCGAATCATTACAGGGGAAGAATCTGGGGTAGAGTAAATGGCAAAACATTCCGAGGCAAAATAACTGAATTGGCTAGAGAAGTTAGAGTCCACAAGTAATAAATTGTTAAAATTCCATCTACCAGAATGTGGGAGGAAAGGTATCAAATCAAAATCAACAAAAACTGGGGCATAATCCGATATTAAAACAGATCCTATCTTGGAGTGGAGAACATGCTGAGCTAAAGATTTACTTAAAAAGAGGTAATCAATGGAAACAGGGCCATATACATTAAAAAGAACTAAGGGTATTTTATCGATAAGAATTTTAACAACGACCGTCGGAATCAGATTCTTGGTGAACAACAGAAACATGAAATCTTTTGTGACAGAGAATCATAGCACCATTTTACTTACCAAGGGCTGGAGATGAAAAAACATTTCCTACACAGCATTTCTTAAGTTTGGATGCTTCAGCCTCAGTTAGATGCGATTCCTGGAGTAATGCAATGTCAGTTTTTAATTTAGCTAAATGAGTAAGCACCCGATGTCTTTTAATAGGGTTACCTAATTCCTTAATATTCCATGTGGTAACACAGAATGTAACCAAAAGGTATTAACATGAACATTCATTAAGCATACAGTGATAAAACCAGTCCTTAAATTGAGATAAAGTGAAAGGGAAAGGGTGTAAAGAAAAAAGTATTGTTTGATGAGAAAAGGAAGGAAAAAGAGGGCAGCAGGAAGAATAGTGGGAAGAAAAAAGAGAGGTGAAATAATGATATAGGGTGCATGAGAGGAAGGAAAAACTTAACAGAAAACAAAGAGACAGTAAAAGTCAAGATAGAGAACAAAAAGACAGTACATGTCAAATAAATGACGACTGAAGGACATACCTACAAAAAAAAACGAAGTGAGGAATGGCACCACCAGAAGATGACGACGACACCACCGGAACTCCACCGGACCCCAGATGAACCAAAGGTGAGACATCAACATATGGGAGAAGTCACAAGGGAAGCATAAGAGGAGAAAAATATTACACCTGTAGGGATGGAAAGAAAAACAGATAAAACCTCATAATGCAAAAGGATTACAAAAATACAAAAATAACAAATAGTCAAGAAGTTACATAAAAAAGAAACATTCAGCTGAGAAGAAGAGAAAAAAGCATTATAGACAAGAAAATACACTTGAAGAGATAGAAAAGTGAGAGAGTAGGTAAAACACCTTGATGCAAGAAACATTACAAAAATACAAGCAAGACAACAGTCAAGGAATTACTTAAACAGGAAACAGTCAGACATGACGAAATAAAATAACAAATCAAGTAGATTTTGAAGTATCCATAGCCACAGCTCCATGTTGACGAAGGAATTCCTGCAATACGGCTGGATCATTGATTGTGGTAGTCCTTATATGTGACCTTGAAAAGGCAAGAATGTATTAGTCCAAATCTGGCATTTAAAGAGCGCAATTGAGGGCGAAGATCAAGAAATGTCTTCCGACGATCTGCTGTTTTTTTAGCCACATCTTGAGAGAAAAATAAACGTTGACCCTCCCCAAAATTTTTTGTTGTGGACTTGACTACAGACAGGACTTGTAGAAGGTCTGTATATTGCAGGAAAAATATAATGACTCCACGCGGTTTTGCAGAGATCTTGGGGCCTAGTCTATGAGCCCTTTGAATGGTGAAAGAAGATGTTGAAGATAAGTCCAAGAGCTTAGGCAAAAATGTTTGAAAGAAAACAGGTGGAATGGAACGGTCAATGTTTTCGGGAAGACTATAAATTCGAAGATTGTTTCTGCGATTACGACTTTCCAAATCCTCTGATTGTTTCTTAAGCAGAGAAATTTCAGATTCCAGAGTTGAAATGCGAGAGAATGAAACCTTAAGAGAGTCCATTTTTTGTTCCACAACAAGCATGCATGACTCCAAAGAAGACCATTTATCATCCAAGTGCTGCAAAGTTTTATTGGTTTCCTCCATGAAGGGTTTTAAAGCACGAATTTCTTCAAGGATCATATCCATGGAGGCTGAAGATGAGTTTACTGGAGAAGGAGAATCTTTTTTCAGTCGTTTGGTGGAGATCGCAGGTAGTTTGCTTGAAATATGTGATTTTGGAATGGTGCCTGTCGAGTGATCAGGTTTCTGAAGAGAAATGTCTTCCATGTCGTTGAGAGCAGAATCAGAGTCCGAGCACAAGTTTGGAGGAAGTAGCAAGCTTTAGGTGTCTTAGCTTCCCCATAGAAGAGACACAGGAAATTTGGAAGACAATGTTTAAAATTTTAAACTTTGAAAAACAATACAGCCTAGTCAAGTGGACTATGAGGAGAAGAAAGTTTCAGATCAAAACTGAAGACACAGGGTCCACTCTCTTAGTACCTAAGCTCTTTAGAATATAGTAAGGAAAATTAATCCAGAAGATCAAAGAAATCTGAAAAGTAAGGGCTCAAAAAACATTGTTGTTCCTTCTAAAATGAATATGCCTATTACGTATAAGTAAAAGGAGAGTTAAAACACAGATAAAAAGGCATCAAAACATTTTGAGAAAGGGGCGACTTCACTGGTATATATTCGATGAAAACTGAATAATGTTCAAAGTCTTTCGTACCGTTGCCAGAACTACAATATGAAGGAATCCCAAAAACGAAACTCAGGTTAAATCACCAAAAGAGAGTCAATTTATTTAGAAGTCACAAGGTCAGATGAGAGAGTCACAAAATGGCGGATGTTGGCAAATAAAGCACACCAATTCTCTTGAAGTACCAAGTAAGCATCAAGGTAGGTAGTAAATAAAGGAACTGCACTTGCCTAACTTGAACATTCACCAAGCGCTTCCAGGAAATATGAGTTGGGCATTTCCGAAGAGAAGAATACATCGCGATGTAGTAGAGCCTTACCAAAAATGCTGAAAACGGGAGAAAACCCGCAGTTTAGGGGTCAAAATGCTTCCTGCAGTAAAGGAAAGCCAAAAGCTTACATCTTCAATCCAGGAGAGAGGCGCTCGCCATTCGAAATGGAGCTTCTTGAGGAACGCCAGCGCAGAAATCCGATATCACACCGCCATCTTGATTGGCGTCCAAGCCACACCCCGATGCCCTGTATGTTTTGCCCCCGTTAAATTTGGGCAGGCGTGGCCTACTAACATTTTGTGAGGTTGGAGTTATGTAACGCATTAGATAATTTCTGGGTGTGTTAAATACCGTCAAACTTCTAGTTTCTACCCATGCATAAGGGGCACGCTCGGGTCGAAGTTAACTGACCCACCTATAATTAGGCCCTCATACTGAAAATGTGGACTGATGCTCTTGAGAGATACACGTTTGCAAACTATGTACTGTGAATACCACCTTGATGGTAGGAAATTAGTACGCTATCAACCACTCTAAATTAAAAAAATGATTCGCCATATTTGGACATTAATTGCATTTTGCAAAAATGTTTGTGCTGCATCATTTGTCAATTTCGAGCCATTCCCATGGCGTAAAAATTCAGCTCATTACGTGTTGGCCAATGAGGGATCACTAAAAAGATAAGGAACTACCATGGCTAGTTCCACAGGTAATTCTTGTTTTTACCCCGGACTTTCAGCAGCTACAATCTATTGGTGAAAGTAAACAGATACGGTGATCACGTGGCTATGCAGCAGGAGTAGGACTGATAGATCACTTTCTTACATTTTACATCATTTGAATTGATGTGTATAATTTCCGTAGACTCACATTGCCTTTTTAGGTCTCGCCTAGGCAGCGCTTGCGCTGTCTCGTTGAGACATGCAGTATATACTTTAGTGAGTGGAGGACCGCCTCTTTTTAAATAGTTGTTTTCATTTGGTCTCCAGTGTGCCTTTCAAACCTTCTGTAGTTGGTATTGGTTAATTGTGTTTTTAAGTCCCTCCTTTTGGGCTCTTAGCCACGCCCATGGCTATTGGCCCCTTTACTTGGGATGTATGACGTTACAACGCACACTATTACAACGCATGCACTTACAACGCATTTTTTACAACGCATAATCCATTACAACGCATGACATTACAACGCATGACACTACAACGCATTTTTAAAAAATACCTTTACAACGCACTACCATTACAACGCATACTACCTTTACAACGCATACCATTACCATTACAACGCATAATATTAAATTACATTTAAGGTAAGTATTAGATAGTATAGGGGTAAAAATTACTATTCTAACTCCAGGGGGTGCAACAGTAGGGTAAGTGTTGGATAGTGTAGGGGTAAAAATTACTATTCTAACTCCAGGGGGTGCAACAGTAGGGTAAGTGTTGGATAGTGTTGGGGTAAAAATTACTATTCTAACTCCAGGGGGTGCAACAGTAGGGTAAGTGTTGGATAGTGTAGGGGTAAAAATTACTATTCTAACTCCAGGGGGTGCAACAGTAGGGAAAGTGTTGGATAGTATAGGGGTAAAAATTACTATTCTAACTCCAGGGGGTGCATCAGTAGGGTAAGTGTTGGATAGTATAGGGGTAAAAATTACTATTCTAACTCCAGGGGGTGCATCAGTAGGGTAAGTGTTGGATAGTATAGGGGTAAAAATTACTATTCTAACTCCAGGGGGTGCATCAGTAGGGTAAGTGTTGGATAGTATAGGGGTAAAAATTACTATTCTAACTCCAGGGGGTGCATCAGTAGGGTAAGTGTTGGATAGTATAGGGGTAAAAATTACTATTCTAACTCCAGGGGGTGCATCAGTAGGGTAAGTGTTGGATAGTATAGGGGTAAAAATTACTATTCTAACTCCAGGGGGTGCATCAGTAGGGTAAGTGTTGGATAGTATAGGGGTAAAAATTACTATTCTAACTCCAGGGGGTGCATCAGTAGGGTAAGTGTTGGATAGTATAGGGGTAAAAATTACTATTCTAACTCCAGGGGGTGCATCAGTAGTGTAAGTGTTGGATAGTATAGGGGTAAAAATTACTATTCTAACTCCAGGGGGTGCATCAGTAGGGTAAGTGTTGGATAGTATAGTGTAATATTATGCGTTGTAATGGTATGCGTTGTAATGGTAGTATGCGTTGTAATGGAATGCGTTGTAAAGGTAGTTTTTAAAAATGCATTGTAGTGTCCTGCGTTGTAATATCATGCGTTGTAATGGATTATGCGTTGTAAAAAATGCGTTGTAATGGTAGTGCGTTGTAAAAGTTGCGTTGTAAAGGTTGTTCCCCCTTTACTTGTATTAGGGGCGTTGTTTTGGTTGTTGGACTTTGTTCTTTGAAGCACGTGATGTTTCTTACTGTCTCGGCCACCCCACCCGCTCTCCCGTTGGTGCCTTTCACAACTGCTGCTCATGTAAAGCGCCACCCCCCTCCCACGCTCTCCCGTTCGTCTTGCCTTCTTCAAAAGCTCCGCCCCCGCCCGCCTCTCTCGTTCGTCTTGCCTTCTTCCAAAGCGCCGCCCCCTCCCGCCTCTCTCGTTCGCCTTGCCTTCTTCAAAAGCGCCGCCCCTCCCGCCTCTCTCGTTCGTCTTGCCTTCTTCAAAAGTGCCGCCCCCTCCCACCTCTCCCGTTCGTGCCTTCTTCATGCTGCTGCTGCTCATGTCAAGCGCTGCAGTGCCCGCTAGTTTTTTTCGTATTAACGGCCGCACAATCTTACTCCGAGTGACGGGCCGGTATCCCGGCGCAGGTTCCCAGTGGTGCACGGGGGCGGGTGATTCCGAGGGTGGCCGCTCCTACTTGCTTGTCTGTGGATGCAGGTAGAAAGGGTTGCAGTGCCAGACGGGGCGCGGATGTGTGTGTGAGGGGGAGGAGGTAAAATGGCTGGCCGATCCGATTGTTTTTGTTTCGGTGACCGGGGCCGCCCTGCGGAGCGGATTACATGTAAATTATCTGTCTTTGCTGCCGGGGTCTACCTAAGGTCCGGGTGGTGATCGCTCATTGATGGCGACATTGTTTGGCTCCAAAGTCACCAGTGTTGTTCACTCTGCACACTCCCGAATCCTGATCTCCAATTCGATCAGCAAAGTGACTTTTCTGCCTTCAAGATGCATGGCTTGGTCCTGCGTGCGTGAGTGTTATATGAATGATAGGCAGGGGTAAAGCGGCATGTGTGCGAGTGAGCAGATACGAAGTAAAGTCGTATTTGAGGTTGAACTTGGAACAATCTACATTCTGGAAGCCTACGTAATCTTCTGTCTTCTATTGACTGAGTACAGTGCAGTCACAGCCTGAAACGGCCACCGAATGCCCCCTCATTAGGTGTAACACCTTTACCCATTGTTTGCATCTTATCCAAAAGCGCGTTGTATTTTGGGACCTGTAGTTTCGTTTTAGTGTTTAATGATGGGCACATACACCGCAGTTTATAAACTGCTCAAAAGTAAAGACCAGCTTAAGGTGTCACCCCTTGCGCAGGAGCACTTGGTAGCAGTATTGAAACTAGAATTCTCTCTCTGGGTGTCTGGTGTAGTTACTGGAGTCTAGAATCCTAGCTTCCGTATTTGTTAGGACACAACACTCGGCAGTGCTTGGATGGGCTGAAAAGAGTGGTCTTTTTTAGAGTGGGATGGTGGGGAGAAAAAGACGGCTCTTAAGGGTGGGCAAAGAAACGTGTACGTAAAAGGAACTCCAAGCATAGCTAGTTTATAGGCGCTTGCCACTCGAATTGATGTCATGGCTTCTGAGGACCTATGATTGAAATCTCACCACATCCAAACTGCGAGTGTTTGCTCATCATTGTTTTCTAACACATATGCTTCATTAATACATACTGCCCCATAAGTGTTTAAGCCAGGTTACTCCTCAGATGGTTATAGGTAACGTTTGCTCCAACAAATACAAACATATTTTTTTGTTTGTATTTCCATGCAAGTTGCTGTTTTGCTGAGAGTCACTGAAGTATGCCCGCGCAGATGACATTTGCAGCGGAAGTCGTTGCGGCCACGAGTCGGCCCATACTGAATTGCCGCTCTTCTCACAAAGTGAGTAAGTGCCTGCTGTTCAAGTAATTCAAGAATAAGAGTGTAATTTCTTGGAATAGGGAAACGCTGCCCTTCAGATGTACACCAAAGAGCAGGGATGGCAAAGAGGGGCACTTGACCCGTAGTATGCATATGGGCTCATGGGGCACCGGTTCATAACCGCAGCAACAAATGCAGTGCACTGCACAGGGCCGTGTCATTTAAACAACCCTAGCCCCCAGTCCAAATTACGTATTTGGAGCAATGTTTGATAAAGATAGCAGCAGGTTTGAGTACCGACGTTTTAACACATGATATGACCAGTGTGCACAGCTGTTCCGTGCTCACCCGATTGTTTCATTTGACTTGACAGAGTTTCATCCAAGTCTTTGCAGACTTATCCCCGCAGGCCATTTGGGACTTCTCTTGGATCGGTCGTAATTTACCCACCTCCTTCTGCACATTTACTGGCCTTGGTAAAAAATCCCCACTATTTCCCACCCTATATTTCCCATTACCTTTGGCCCCATTAACTTCCTAGGGAGAGGCTGTGTGTGTGTGTGTTTGGGGGCGGGGTGGGTGTTGAGAGAGAGAGAATGAAGAATGTGTTTTTTGTTTGTTTTAAATATAGAATAGCCTATAGAAATCGAATTTACCGTGTCCATTTCTACATGTTTTTTCCTCTATATTTCACCCAGAGCCTTCGCCTTCTTGAAGTAGATGTATTCTCTGGGTAGAATACCACTTCGTAGCATATGTCCCCTGAACTCGCCGTTTCTGCATGTCCACTAATATCTTTATTGAAGGGCGTAGTGGGTACTACACTTCTGGGGGTGCGGGGGTCAGTCCTGGGGGGGGGGGGGGAGCCGGAGCAAGGATCTGGATTCGATCTTAGAGCAGAGTACGAGCCGAGCCATATGCAAATCAGCAACAAATGTTTTGAAAACAAATGACAACGACTTTACAATGGAAACTTTTTTAAAAATATTTCAGTGTTTTGATTAAGTACGTACGAATATATCACCGAATTCAGTATCATTTATTGAAAGAAATATATTTTAAATATGAAACATTCACAAATACCCCCAGACCGATGATGCCAGAGTTACTGAAAATGTCAGTTTAGATTCATTATTTATATCGATAAAGTGTATAAAATGTTGAGCAAGGTTATTTTGTTAACTTTATATAAATTAGGTTTCTGCAAAACAGATACTGTACTGAATTACTTCAGTGTGCTCTCAGACTCGACTTTAAAGAAAATGTTACACATTGTAGTAAAGATATTTGCTTCGGATCACACAGTTTGGTCAAGCAGGGATGACTCGATTTGAATCCAGGATTGCATAAGGTGGATTCAGAGACTCTAGTGTTACATCATTCTCTCTTCCAGTTAGCACCAAAGGCCAGGCAAGTTCTATGTGTTCAGTTATTCAATTACCGTTATTTAATTAGTTTTAGTATATGGAGTACAATAAATCCACCTATCACACCGTAAATATAACTGACAATTTGCACAAATATGAAACAATGTAAAGGTGTGCTTTTCTGTTTGAAAGGTTTCCACAGACAATGAAGTTCAAACACAGTGATGGAACGTGTACGCTTAAAATCATGCTGCAGGAGCAAACTCCGTGAGTGCTCTGAGATCTTTGTTTTTTGTTAAGCACTTAATTGTGCTAACTGCGGTGTTGAGCATCCCCTAAAATTGTTCTGTTTAGGTTGAGCCCGGGCAACGCATGCGCTGCTCTGCGGCATGCTGAATTGGAGTATGCATTTGAAGCCCTGCCCACTCCTGCACATATTTGTCATTGGCTTACGTCATTGCCCTTCATAAATGCTGGCCTCTCATTCATGCATAGGCTTGTTAGTCCTGCCTTAGTACCGCCTTGTCTTCACTTGTAACCTCCCATGAGGACTGGCCCTTTTACTTTGCTTGTTACACGGGCTGCTTTATATGTTGGTGAGCACTATTTTCTTGAAATGCTCTTCCCCTATTCCACCCAGGACACTCCCACGCTTTTATTTTAATAGTAATGTATTTTTATTCCAATTACACCGCGGTCCACTTTATAGCAGTTGCACTTATTTAATTATTTTTTACACTGCACGGTCCGCTTTTACTTTAGTGGCTGAGCCTATTTAATTATTTAATTACCAGCGCGGCCCGCTTTCACTTTCGTGACCACACTTATTTAATTATTTAATTACCAGCGTGGGCCGCTTTCACTTTAGTGACCACACTTATTTAATTATTTAATTACCAGCATGGGCCACTTTCACTTTAGTGGCCACGCTACAGAACTTTTTGAATTTACTTACTTTTTAAAACTTTGGGTGAAAGCACCATACGCGCTTTAACTTTAATGTTGGCCGTGCCCCCTTGCTCATGGAAACCTGAATATTGGAGAGGCGTCTAAAAAAAGGGCATGTCCACCATTACAGTGGTCTTGCATTTGCAAGAGTTCGAGCTCCTGGCATTAAAAACAACAATTCCTTTTATATATGTGTTCCTTTTATAAACGCATAAATTAAGGGCATTGTAATTTTCAATGCCAATTGCTTAAATGCTCACAAATGCGAGACCTATTGCATAGCACCATAGCAAACCCCAGCACCCTACCCTCTCCGTGAACTAGGCAGCTGTGCTTATCTGAAATAAATCCACACCGTCTGAATGGCTATAGTGTTTAAAGTAAACAGTTTGGGGCGACTGCAGCTGGAGCTGAATATAACCGCAGGAGAGGGCGAGCTCTCGCGCCACATTTTATACTTGTGTAAAAGTTACGTAAATGGTTTGATCTTTTCCTTTACACATTACCTTAAAAGTGTATTACCAGTGCACATCTGTCTCAGGTGAAACCAACAAGAAGACATGGCGGACTTCATGCCATCAATTGGGCAGAGTGAGGGTTGCATGTGCTAGCAGTGGCTGGTGATCAGTAACCCTTGCATCACCTTTGCTTCTCCTAGTCCTATGGGTTGGGAAGAAGGTGGCCGGATCGGAAAGTAATATCCTAAGAGCCTGTTTATTTCCTGTACTTTCCGCTGTTTGTCTTCCCATAGCCCTTCCTCAACAAATAGGAGGCTGTTAAGGGGTGAGGTTAAGCTACAGAGTCATTTCTGCCTCTCCACACATTTTGTGAATTTTGTGTACGTTAAACCCACAACATTTGTTTTTGGAAAAGATTTCACAATGACATCCATCATATCCAGTTTGTCACAATGTGTTCTAACCAGATCAGTTCTTTTCTGATCACGGCCCGATACATTTATCACCCATAGTCTGCTTCCAAGATGGAAATACAGGCGGAGCTTGTTTTCAATTGTTCCCGAAATATCACGGCACTCGTTGAACTCCATTGTCCGTTGCTGCGTTTGTGATGATGTGTGTGTGACATCCCTTGCCCATATGAACGAACGGTCCCAAGTGCCTGTAACAGTAGATGTTTCAGCGCCCAGGCTAATGTGCTGCATTGCTAAATGCATATAACGTCCCAAAGGCGAGACCGATGCATTGCAAATGCTTGTTTTCGCCTCAGCTGCTGGTTTTTGTCAACTTCCTCAAGTGACACCGAACCAGGAACATGAGCCAGGGTGAGGTGAGCTGCAGCGAGTGGATTGACAGCCCTGATCTCTGGGGGAGAGGGAAGGTGATACAAGCCGAAGGGGGAGGAAGCAAAGCCGCCATCAAGTTTAAAGGCAAACCAGGAAGAAAGAAAACATGCGGATGACAAGCCACAGAAAGCAATCCAGGCAGTCACACTGCATAGCCAAGCCCTGCTTGCGCCCAAAGAGCTATGAAAGCCCCCAAAATTATTATTTTCTAGAAGAAAAGGAATTATTATCAATAGTACAAAGGATGTAGTGAGTGGGAGGCAGATCGATAGATGGAGGCATGAGTTTATATTTGGAGAAAAGAGCCCGCACTGCAGAAAATACTTCAAATGAATGAGTTAAGCAGTATTATATTGGAATGGCGCGCTCTATAAATAGATCTAAAGGACGCAGAAAATAATTAGTAGGAATATGACACTGATGATGTCACTTCACATCTGCATAAATATTTGCCATAAGCGTTGTTTGTATACAAATCACATCTGTTACCACGTGCTATCAGCTCCTTCTTTATTTCACGAATCCTCCAAAGGATTACTCACTGCCAGAATACTTTTCAACTAAGCAGTTGTGTTTCCTGCCTGTATAATGTTAATACTTTTTAGTTGTGTTCATTCACAGCATGGATTGGAATGCGCATCTTCAAATAGAAAGCGACTTTGTAGGTGGAAAAGCACGGCAAGATATTTGGCATTTTGCAAAATGTACACATTGACAGCAGTGTGGCAGCAGTCTGAGAATGACTGAGGCCTGATTCACGATGTACACTTTTGTGTATGTTCACTCTTTTCCGGTAATCATAAACTACGATTTAATAAATTTATGGATGTGGAGAATCTGCAGTGGGGCTGGAGATCTCTGCACATAGAAAAGATAGGCCTTTCCTTTCCTTTTATTGGCGGAGTTCTCTGCCCTGACTAAAGTTACTATTAAATGGTAGCTTGTGAATACCGAAAAAGTGTAAACTTACACAAAAGTGTAAGTTTACCTTCGTGAATCAGGCCCTGAGTATGTGCATGGATGTGAAAGAGAGAGAGAGATGGCCATTTATTGCATTGGTGCAAGTTTATTGCAACAAGCATTGATAAAGACAGTCGGACTGGCTTGCATTTTTAGTTAGAAGAATGACCTATTGGCATTGCCATTGAGGAGTCTTAACTTATGTATCCATACAGATATGGAAGACCATTCGAGCTTCAGGAAGAAAGAGGTTCAGCCAGGAAGAACTATCCGGAAAGAGAGGTGCAGGCTCCTGGAAGAGGTGCGAGCAAGAAGGTGTTCAAGCAAGGAGAGATGCAGGGTGGATGGGTGTTGGACAGGGGAAGGTAAGAGCATGGAGGTATAACGGCATGGAGAGGAAGAGCTGCGAACAGGTAGAGGTCAAATGCAACTGCAACAGAGATACTGTAAGCTGAGGTACAGGCATGGAAAGTTCAAGCTGAGAGAGGTGTATGCAGGCACAGGTGCGGACAGTGAGAGCTGAGGCTGAAAAAGGTATGGGCTGGGAGAGGTGTGGGCAGGGTGAAGTCGTTGATAGGTGTGGGAATGGAAAAGTAGGGCCAGGAGAATGATGAGCAGGGAAAGGTATGGATAGGGAAAGGTATGGACAACAAGAGGAGCGTGACGATTAGAAGTATGAACAGGGAGAAGCCAAGGCTGGAAGAGATGCAGTCTATAAGTTGGGTGATATATGGATAAGAAAAGGTACAGGGAGAGTTATGTTAAGTGGAGGTAGGGGCAGGAAGATATAGAGAAAGGGAGAGGTTCAGGCAGGTAAAAGTACTGGCAGAGAGAGGTATGGGCTAGGGCAGACTGCTGTAGTGAGAAAAAGAGCATTGGCACAGAGGAAACAAATAATTGTCATAACTACAGTACTGGCATTAGAGGTTGTTTCAAAAGCTAGCATTCCAAACGCAAAAGCACTGCATCCACGATGGATACCATGGGCTAACTCTCTCACTGCAACAGATGTAGACTACAAATTTGACTCTACATTAGAAACACAAGCATTTCTGCAGTACGACAAGGACATCCTCTCCCTAATGAAATAATGCCTCTAGATCAGTATGAATACATTATTTACACTGACAGATCTGCTCATCCTGCCGTAGGAAGAAAACAACAATACAGCGCAGCTTGTGCGATTGTAAAAGGTCGTATGCGGAATGGCAAATTCCGTTCTAGTAATATGCAGACACAGTCTCTAGGAGATTGCACTGCTCAGCTGGCAGAACTAAAAGCCCTAGTACTGGCACTAAAAAATACAAATCAAGAGTTCCCCACACTTATTGTGTCCGATTAATTTTATTGTGTCCAGTCATGCAATGAATATCTTCAATACTGGGCTCAGAATGGTTTTAAAGACTCAAAAGCTTGCACATTAAAGCATCAGTTGCTTTGGGAACAGGTGGCAGAGCTGAAAAAAGCTTGCAGCGGGCTCATGTGATCCATACGCTGAGTCATCAACGTGTAGGGTGCGCACGTTAAAGGGAATTTATTGGCCGATGAAGCCGCCAAGGCAACAGTGAGAACTGCTGCCGTAGCTGCAATCACTCGTTCTTGCATGAGGATAGACGGACAGATAATGATAGCTGTCATTGCTTCACGTAAAAACAGCCCAGCCTTACCGAAAGGTTTTCCACTCAAGTACTCCTACAAGTTAGATGCAAATAATATTCCGTATGCTCAAATTCCATGAGTGGGGGATAGAGTAATACCAAACATGGATCGCAGATTAGGTTTAATTCTAGCTGCACACAAGGGTGTAGGTTCTCCAAATGCAGGAATTACCGTGACAGTTTCATTATTGAAACAGCGCTATTGGTGGCCAAGGTTAGCTAAACAAACAAATAATTTTGTCTTAAATTGCGACATCTGTCAGCAGATGAAGGGTTCAACCGTGGCGCGTCCAGCGCAGACACCACTACTAATATCAGACAGACCACTCGCTTGTGTCTATTTGGATCACTGCGGCCCCCTCATTTGGATGGGGCTTACAAGTATATCTTGGTGGCAGTGGATTAATAGTCTAGATTCCCATGGGTATGGCCTCAGCGCTCAGCTGACGCTCAAA